>NC_140587.1:360444547-361184547 GCF_964204655.1 Triturus cristatus
TAATTCAACATAAAGTATTTATTTATACATTTTTATGGGATGTATTGATATTAAGATTTATTATAACAAAATGTAAAAGCATATTCTTATTAATCATTGGGATATTTTAATGACATAACCTAGGGTTGTGCTCTTAAGCTGTGCTATTGTGTGTTTTTAGACTGTGCATGTATTCCATTTGTCGATATACATTTATGGTTGAAAAATACAGAATAAAGTATTTTGAGGATGATGATTAAAGGAAACAGCAGTCCAAAAGGATTTGTCAGGTTGAAAAGAGCATGAATATTAAAAATGGGAAAAGCCATTTTGTTAATAGTGTACTTCACTTCAGCCCATCTTCATTGTGTCAGGGTCCTGAGAAGGTAATGTAATATCTAGGGATTTTTTTGCATAGAATAATTACAACATTCATTTTTCCTGAAGTAGGTGAGAGCAAACATTACAAACCTAGTTCCATTTAAAAAATTGGAACTTCGATATCTAAAATATGTATCTCTTGCAGAAACACATCAGCTTTTAATTTGGATAAATGTGACAAGTCTCTCTGCCTTTTAAAATGTAAACCCAGAATTACAAGAAATTACTCTTAAAATAATTTACAAATAATTGTTATATATGTAACAATGCACATACACTAAGGTATGTGCAGAGTAATATAAATGATTAACTCTTGCACATGGTAACAAGGTATAGCAAGGAATGACAGAAAGAAATAATGTGTACCAAAAAGGAATGAATACAAAATAAAGGGAGTCTGTTCTGAAGAAGGAAAGATATGAATAGACATACAACATCAAAAACAAAATTACAGAAAGGACACACATAAATATCAAACACATAGTTGAGAAAGGTGAGACCACATGAGGAATGTCACACATCTGGATCCCAGGATAAGTTGTGGAGGGAGACCAGAGAAACACCAATGGGAATGATTAGAAATTAGCAAAATGAAGGATAATACATCAAATAGGAGACAATAAAATGTAATATTAACCTAACAAAACTATCCATACGACTACATGAGAAAAGAAACTAGTGACGAGTTCTTAAAAACATGAATTTTGAATAGAATGCTAGAAACAATCCATGGGGTCGATTCATAGAACTAATCTGAGATAAAATCCCAAACTTACAACTTCTGTTATTCACAGAAGGCCCTTACGATTTTTGGGGTATTCACAGAAATCACTTACGACTCCTAACTTCACATCCACAGTTGAGCTGGAATCTTCGCACCCGGACCGTACTCTCCGCACCCGGACCGTACTCTCTGGCTCGAGCCGTAATCTCAGTCTCGGGCCGGATAAAGTGTAATCAATGGGCGGAATGCAATTTTTACAAAAAGGAACATTAGGAATGTGTGATAAATGATAGATTAGGTCATGAAAAACAGTCTGGGCAAGGAAAAGGGTATGGCCAGACACTACATCATAACCCAGAAAAGTTTGCTCCTTTGTATCATGGTACATGCAGTGCACAATTTGGTCTCCCCTCAGTGTTGACTGTAGTATCAACACCACAGTCAACACTAAGGGAGCTCCTGTTAGTGCTGACTGTAGTTTTTGAAGCAGAGATAAAAGGTGGGAGGATAACTGCTTGAAAGTGGTCGCTGATGAAGGATTTGAACCATTACAGGGTTTGGTCTCTAATACCGATCTTTTCTAGTCTATCAAGCAGAATAGAATGAGATACCGCATCGAATGCCAAGTAAAGTTTCATAACCGGGGGATTTAAACCCCGATTTTCTTTAAAGTATTCTGGGAATTCAAGCAGGGCTGACACAGTGCTGTAACCATCATGAAATCCCAACTGGTAGTCGTGCAGCAGGTTTTGGATTAAAAAAATGCCTCTGAATATTTTTCTTTTATTTTTTTTTACGTTCCGGGGCTTTCTTTATTGCACTTAATATGCTTTTCTTTGGTTTTATACCTTCTTTTTTTATATATATTTTTTTTATTAATGCATATATGGTAATAATATACTCACCGATTACAATTCATTGCGAAAGAAAAGCAAATTACAAAGAACTAAGAAAAGAGCAAAGGAAATCAGAGTAATGCATTAGTTACTTTTTTTTCCCCTCCCGACCCTACCACCCTACCCACCCCCTTGGAGTTGGTCTCATTCTGTTATCTTTAGTTCAGGTATAAGGTGATTTGCACTTTATAATTCACCCATTCTTCTCAATCCATCTAGTCAATGGTGCCCAGATTTCCCGGCGTTGTGTTCAGCAGCGCGATCCCCTTCTTGCATATATAGCTTTTTCCAAATTATAGTTTGCGAGTAACCAATTAGGCCATTGCTGGAGCCCTGGGGGATTAGGGTTCAGCCAAGCAGATACTAGACATAGGTGCAGGATCACCATACCAATAAACACTAATTCTTCCCCGGGCTTTCCCTGCATGTCCTGCGCTACCCCAAGTCCAATCAAACTCGGAGAGAGAGAGCAGACAACCCCTAAAGCCTCCTTAAAGAAGCTGGTAAGTTTTTGTTTTAATTTACTCAGTGCATCACAGGAGGCAAAGATATGACTGAGATCCGCCTGATATAAAGCGCACCAAGAACAAAAAGTTCCTCTCCCTGACCCCCATTTAGCAATCCATTTCGGGGTATAGTATAGTGAAAAGCATGATATATAATATTGAGCCTGGAGTCGGGCTGGAATTAAAATATTCTGCGCTAATTTAACTCAGTGAAAAAATAGACTTTTCGGGATTCCAGTCTCTGCTTTCCACTTTGACGCCCGATCTTCCAAGTCATCTAACATTAGTGAATTAAAAAAATTATAAACTACTCCAATTGATAAATCTCTATTCTTTCTTAATTTATCTATAAAATCATTATTAGCAAACCCTATCGGGCCCCTTTTCTTATTTAGGGAATCCCAAATTTATAGATATTTGTAAAAATCTTTCCTATCTAGCACATACCATTCCCTAAGGTTTTCGAAAGAGACAAGTCCTGTTGGAGAAAAAAAGGCTCCAAGCTTAGTCAGACCCGCTTCGTCCCATCTTTTAATAATTGGGCCTTTAAAAATCTCTGGCAGGTTGGGATTGTTGCAAAGTGGTGTGTAGAAGTTCAGACAACCCAAGCCAATTAATTTGTGGACTGATTTCATGATTCTAAATCCCCCTTGCAGCATTTTAAAGTGTACTTTCTTAAAATGATTGTCATTTAGATATTGCCAGACCTCACCCCACGCTTCTGCCCCTATTACGAGTTCCAGCGGGGTCGGAATTTCTTCTGTCGCGATAACTTTCAGCTTCTCCTGTATAAGCACTAGATTATAAAGTACTGTAGTAGCCCAGTAATACAGCCTAACATTTGGTAGGGCCAGTTCTCCCCTTTCCTTGGATAAAAAGAGATACTTATATGCTCTTCTAGGCTTAGAGGCTTAGCTTATTCCCAAATGAATCGGGAGCATAAGTCCTAGATTCCTGTAAGAGATTTAGTGTTGAATTTGAGCGGGATTGCACGCAACAGATACAATACTTGGGAAAAAACAGCGTTTTGATAATATTACATCTGACGATGATGGATAAGTGTAGATTATGCAATCTCACCAGGTCTGGTTTCGTTTTACCAAGTAGTGGCTCAACATTATCTCTAACAATACTATCGATGTTCGCAGAGATATCAACACCAAGATATATTGCATTTTTGACTACTCGAGCTTCATTAGTCATTTTGTTCTCAGTACAGACAATTTGTATTTGGTACGATTGAGGGAGTACCATGAGAGTGTCCCGAATCTCGCCGCCTCTTCTTTGATTTTGTCTATAGCAATATCATCGGTGTATGCCAAAACTTTGGTTTCCCAACCATGGGTTACGATAGGCCTAATAACCTTGTTGTGTTCCAATTGGTGTAAGAAGGGGTCTATTTATATTGCAAATAGTAGCAGCAAGCTTGGGCATCCCTGCCGGGTGCCCCTTGTTATTTTAAAAGTGTCTGTAACCATTGACAAAGAGTCTTGCAGTAGGGTGAAAGTAAAGCATTTTGAAAGGCTGTAGAAGTCCCTTTCCGATTCCGAGCCTTGACAGAGTCTCCCATAAAAAAGGCCAGGAGACCCTATCAAAGGCCTTTTTTGCATCTAATATGATTAATGCGATTGGGTCCCTAGAAATGTTTGCAGCATCAAGAAGTGAGAAGACCCTTCTGATATAGTCCGTCATTCCCCGCCCAAGTATGAACCCATGTTGTCGAGTGGAAATAACCTTATGGATTACAGAGGCCAAACGTGTAGTGAGGATTTTTTAATAAATCTTGCTATCGCTATTGATTAATGTTATCGAATGTTAAGATCCAGGTTCTGATGTTGTTTTATGTTTTTGAAGAAAAACTACGATTTTAGCCTGTGACCAAAATTCTGGGGGTCTACCGCCCATGAATACATGTAGTAAGAGCTGCGTCATGCACTCTTTGAGTTATGTTGCAAATTTTTTGTAGAACTCAAGGGGTATGCTATCTCGGCCAGTAGCCTTACCGCAAGGGTGACTGTTGATACACGATAATATCTCTATACATTGCGGGAGCTCTTCCAGCTGTAGCTGGTCCTCCTGTGAAAATCTTTCTGTTGGGTTCTGATTAAGATATGCAGTGACATCTTGCGAGGTTCCTGATGTATCCTCACAATAAAACTCTTGGTAGTATGAATAGAATACATTTTGAATTCTTGCTGGATCTGAAAGCATCCCTTTCTATGGGTCTTTAATTTCTACAATTGTATTCCGAGTTGCTTTTTGCCTGGCTCTGATAGCAAGATGATGACCCATCTGCTCGCTACACTCATATGCTTCCTCCCGCCAAGCGGCAAGTTTGACCGCAGCACCTTTAGCTATTATCTCCATAACGGCTGACTTAGCAACTATCACTTTTGCCTGCGCTTCCACATAATCGCCCCCAGTTTGTAGTACTGTGATCAGTTCTTGTTCTGCAGCTGCTACTCTGCCTTTATAATCATTTATCACAGATCGCTTTTTTTTATTTAGGGATATCGAAAATCTTAGTGTCTCCCCCCGTATTCCTGCTTTAAGCGTATCCCAAGCAACTTCGATTCCAGAGCTCCCTATATTCTTCTTAAGAAATTGGGGAATCCACTCCCTCATAGAATCACAGTATTCTTCATTAAAAAGAAGGACACTTTCAAAGCTCTAAGTGGAAGCACCCCCGCCCTTAGGCCCTCTCCCCTTGAGTTCTACAACTAGGTAGTTATGATCAGCCACTATGTGAGGGGTTTTCTCGATTGAGCAGTCATGCAGTAGAGTGTGAGACACTAATATAGAGTATATTCTTGCATGTGTGTTGGGTGGGTATGAAAAGTAAGTAAAACCAGGGTCTGTAGGATTCTGCCAGAGTGCCCTTAATGCCCAAAACACCTTTGGTTTACGACCACTATATACACAGCCAGATTCTAAGCTTATACTCTTGTCTGCAGGCAAATTTATGTTGAAATCCCCACAGATTATTACCCGGGGTGGCCAGACAGCTAATTCATTGTTAATGTGAAGAAACACTGTTGGATCGTATAAGGTGCTGCCATAGATGGAGCATATAGTGATTGGATCTCCATTATTGCTGTGGCATTCAGTGATTACCCACCTCCCGAGCTGGTCCACTAATGTGCGTCTGAATTGTACAGAGTGATTAGATATCAGAGTTGCAACCCCGTGTGTCCTGGAATTTTGGGTCGTGGCCCCCACTAATGTATACCCAAGTGTTCCTAATAAGTGTATCTGTGCGCTTTCAATATGGGTTTCTTGCATGCAGATCGGCCTTTAATAACTGAACTCCAGATGCCATATTCTGTCTTTTTTTAAAGTCATTGAGACCACAGATTTTGATTGTAGCCATGCGTAGCTTGCTCATTTGTACTAAATGACAGGCTGTGTCTAAAGAAGAACAAAGAACTACAAATCTTCCTCCCAATGTGCCAACCCTTCTCCCTCTTCAGCAGCACTGCCACCCTTCCCCTCACCCTCCCACCACCTAAAGCTGAGGTTACCTGGCATGGCTCGAGCCAGGGTAATGGCATCTGAGCAATCAGAACCCCACGTACCCTGCCGGTCTACCCCCCCCCCCCACATTTGTGTCACCCTTGGTGAAAAATAGATAAGCATATATACTAAAAAGAAAAAAAAATGGGTTATTCTACAAGTTCGGACTCAAGACTTATGCCAGCCATTCATAGAACCCGGAATTTGATCTATCTGACCTGTTAAGAGGTTCTAGAGCTGGCTTGTGTCTTTAAGAATAAAGGAATAAAGGAAAGGGAAGATCAGAAAGAACAGATATGACATTAACATTATAGCAGTGAGACTTCATTGAAGTGTAGTTTTGAGACACTTGACAATTATGATGTGTGCCCATTTCGACCAGTAATCTCTTGTAGATATGCTTGGCCTGTATTTCAGAGAAAAAAACTGTGCATAGTCCCCTTTTATACAATCTTTAACTGAGCAGGATTCTGTAGATACACGTCGCCCCAAGTTGTTCAAAAGGGGCAAAGAGCTGTCTCAACCTCCATCTGCGCTCGACTGTGGCATGAGCAAAGTCAGGCCTAGTAAAGAAAGTAATTCAGTTAAATTCCCTCTTGGTTGTTGGTCTAGCCAGATCATAGCGTACTTGGCGCAGGAGAAAGTTACCAAAGTATAAGAGCATTGCGTTAGGATGTTGAGGAGTGAATGAGGGACGTTTTGAAGGTGTTAGAGGAAATCTGTGTGCATGCTGAATCTCTTTGTCCCAGTCCCAGGTGTGTAGTTCTGGGAAGGCCCCCATGAGGAGCGTGATCATGAAGTTCCTGGGGTCATTCCTTTCTGCTCCTTTCGGAATGCCTAGAATGCTGAGGTTATTGTGCTGTTGTCTATTTTCCTGTTCCTCCATTTTCCACATTAGATCCTTAACTATGCTCTCATGTTCATCTCCTTGTGCCTTCAGAGTGACTAGATCCTTCTCCAGAATTTCCGTCTGTACTTCTACGGAGGCCATTTGATCTGCAATTTCGGCACAGGTTCTGCCTATCTTCTTAACAGCCTCTTGCAGTTTTTTGGCAGCTAGGCGCGACCTACGATTGTCTACTTTGACCTCTTCCTGGAAGCTCTTGATTAACTGCAACACCACTGCCAGTGCGGACTCATCCTTGGCCCCACACTCTCCTTCTTCAGTGCTGCCTGTAATTGTTTGATTGCCCCCTGAAGTGCCCGTTAAGTCGGACATATTTGAAAGTTCTGAAGCTGAGTAGTCCCATCGGAGGTCCCCGGCACTTTCTCTATCAGGAGTCTCACATCTTTTTCTCCGGTTCCCCTTTTTCCTTTGGAGTTTTTTCTGCCCATGATTTTTGGTAGGTAGGTCTGAGTTTGAGCTACTATCCCATTTATGCCCCTCTTACTCACTAGAGGCAGATATGCTCAGATCTGATATTTCTGAGTCGTCGGTTAGGGAATAGAACTTTTCCAAATTGTCAGGTGTCTTGGGCAAGGGGAGAAGTGATTTACCAGATTCTCCCAGTGTTACTTCTCCAGGGACATTAATGCCGGCAATAGGTTCACTGTTAGTGGCTCATAACTTTTCTCCTGTGTTATCATTATGCTTTTGCAGGTCTTCTGGGAACCCCAGGCTGGAAATTATACTTTTTTATCACTTTGTGGTCAGCTTCCAGGCTGGACATTGGAGTAGATTAAAGATCAGGGCAGACTATGACCTCCCTCACTGTGTAGGAGGGATCTACCGAATCATCAGCTTCAGTTTGATTATTTAGTGCCTTTCCAACCTTTTTTTTCTCCTCCAGTGCCTCCTCCTGAGCCTTGTGTACAATTCCCTCACTTGGGACAAAGCTAATGGTAATTAACGGCTGGAAATTGCCAGGGTCTCTAAGGGTTTTCATCTGAGCTTTTTTAGCCATATCAGTTTATCCGTTTTGCCTGCGCTCTCGCTTTTCTCTCCTTTCTGCCCTTCCTCTATTCTCTCCCCCTCCTTGCTCTTGGCCCACGCATGTCAAGCTGTTTTTGCCGATTTTAGGCAGTCGCTGAGTTAGGCTGCGGTGCTGTGGTCATTACAAGATTAGAAAGCTGCATTGTTTTTGATTTCAGCATTTTGGCCCCCCGACCAGCCATCCCTACTTGCCTCTGCCTGAGTCCCGTGCTGCAACAATGTGTCCAGTGAGTGTAGCAAGCTTCAAGGAGACCCGTGCGCTGTTCACGTAGCAGACGTCCTCGGGGAGCTTCCTTCGAAGCCGGACACTGTAGATCCCGATAGTATCCTCCAACGTGACCGCACGGCAGGAGAGTCCTGCCGCAGGGCTGGAAACGTCGGGGATGCCAGATCCAGGCTGACTGTGTCGGTGCTTGCCAACTGGAAAGATTGCTTCCACACTTGATCGGTTCCTGTTTTCTCGTGTCGATCAGTGAAAGTGAGCAAGATTTGCAGGTAATGGAGCTGCTTCATCTGTTGATCTCTCTGCATGCATTCTAATTACAGTTTCGAGGGTATACAGGGGTTAAGTATACAGTTACTGGGAGTCTGACCAGCGGAGCATCGCGGATGGGTCGTTGCTCAGATGCCATCTTGCCTTGGCCTAATCTATCTTTAATCTCGATTATGAACATTTTTCACAAGTATTTTAGAAACTGTGGGAAGAAATGAAAAAGGCCTGAAGTTACTTAGAACCTTATGGTTAGCCAATTAATTCTTGATCAGGGGGAGCAGCAAAGCTTTCTTCCAGCTTGAAGGAACCAGCGCTGAGTCTAGGTATTCATTTAGCCGTCTGTTTAAGATAGGGTTCACCACAGAGGCAGCAAATTTCAGAATGGCAGGGGTCCAGGGGGAGCCAGAATTGCAACTTGCGAGTTCAGCTGCTGATTCCTAAATGGTTAGGGCAACAAATCTAGCAAGTGATGGACCAAAATAGGGGTTGGTTCTTGCTCCTTGAATAGTAGGACTCTTTGTCAGAATTTTATCATAAATGGTTTGGATTACCTTGGAGCCGAAGACAGGTCTTCACATAACTCCATGGAAGGGGAGAGGATGTTTTTGAATTGGGCGAGAGAAAGGAGTTGACAATTTTAAACAACTCTTGGGGTTTGTTTGCTGCTTGTGAGATGAATGAAGTAATAAAGATTTTTTGGGCCATCGGAATAGCAGCACAACACTTTCTTTAGAGTGGCCTTGTATATTGCTTTAGTTCCATTATCACACTTGGATCTCCAAAGCCTTTCTTGCTTTTGCAGACACATGTCTCTGCCTTGAGGGCGTCAGAGAACCCAGGCACAGAAGGTTTTAACATCTTTGAGGAGTGGGATTTTAGAGGAGCAATGGTATTAGTGGCATGGAAAAGCCAATTAATAAAGCACACTGCATCCTCTTCTTGGTCCTCTGTCCAGAAAGAGGACATGAACTGTTGCAACTCTATAAATTAGGAGTTCAGGACTTTATGCCAAGGTCTGGATGGGTACTTCGTTAGACTTTGCGTACTGCAGAGGACAGTGGTAACCACATTAAAAGGCACCAAAATGTCGTCAGACCAGGTAAGTTTGAGAACCAGTTTTACCAAAATCGTCACAAGATTTGCTAAAATCAGGTTCAGTGTATGGCCTGTATTGTGAGTAGGCATCTTAATTAGTTGTTCTAGATTGAAACCTTCCATAAAGGACAGAAATTGCTGTGCAGGTTTGTTGTTAGGACCGTCCACATGAAGGTTGAAATTGTCCAGTACCACGTAATTGGCATGGAGGAGGTAATTGACCTTGCCTATTAATGAGGAGCTGTCAGGAGGAGCCTTAGGCATTGGGAGGGTGGGCGATAAGCACACCAGATACTGCAAAAGTTGGGGCTAAGATAATGGTGAAAGGCAACCCTTCAATATTGTTAATGTTAGTCAATTTTGATGCAGAGCAAGCATATGTGGATCAATGTTTAATAGCCAACCCACCCCTTTTTTTGTCAGGTCTATGAATATGCTAATGGAGATTTGTATGGGGATTGGCAGTATAATTTGCCAAGAAGTCTTTTAGCCAAGTTTCAGGAAGAAACATACGTTCCAGTGGTTCTCAGTTAGCATATTAAAAATGTCCAGGGCATGCTTAGGTAGAGAACGACAATTTATAAGGCAGGCAGAAAAGGAAGAACCTGGTGTGGGAACAGCTACTACAGCCAGCTCCCCATGTGGCAACAATCTGTAGTCTTTATCTCGGGAGGAACTGCATGTTTTATAGGCTTCAAGAGAGAAACCGCACCCAGGTTATTTAAAACCCGCTCCTGGGTTATCATCAGTAAACTTGCATGCATAATAACAGGATGTAGTAGTGAAGGCTAAAAGTTTGGCCCTAGCATAAGTTCGAGGGGGTGCATTATGGCAGGAGTTACAAGCAGCATGGCTGGCACTGGATTCGATCCAGACACAGACGGGGTAGACGGGTTTGCCTTTTGCATGCCTTCTGCGTGCCAGAGGCGTGCCCATTGCTCACATCCGCTGCGAGTTCATGGCATCAGGCCACTAATATAGTATTCAGCCACAACGAAGACTAAAGGGCACCAAAAGAAAATGGCGGTTCAGCTTGACTCCGAATGGAATGAGGAAGTGGAGTCAAAAACAAAATGCAATGTGCCCCAAAAGCATATCACGAGTAGCAAAGTGCAAAAATTTAGCAGCTGTTCTTACTGATATATCTGAATTACTGAAGTTCTCCCCCCAGTTGTGCAAATCAAATGTCCTAGTACATAAGCAATCAATTGGTATTTGTAACAAAGTTATGGCCCCAAATACTAGTATAGATCTCTTTCAGCAGGGTAGCCCAGCCCACCAAGTGCTAATTCAGATTAAAACACAACACAGAACTTGAATTAAAAGCAATTTTAAAAGAGGTAATTTAGGGCAAAATGAACTGCGGCATCAGGTCACTAACATAGTAATCAACAACTATAAAGACTAGAGCGCACCAAAAGAAAATGGCAGCTCAGTGTGACTCCAAATGTCTCAGAGTGATAAATGAAGATTTCTTGGCCAAATATGTCATGGGAGTAGAAATTAGTTTCACATTTCATGCTTTCTTTATAGAAAAATAATATAACTCTGTCAAACTCTTCTAATACTGCCCTGAAGGTAAATTGTGAAAAACAGAAATGTTATAGGGGTCATGCGCAGAATTTTTAAGATGAATGGCATAGTGTAAAGATAATTAAAGAGGCTCACAAAGTAAGGCTATACCCATTAATGAAAAATATTTGAAGTGCATTATCCTCCCTACAAATGAAGGTCAGTAAATATTTGTCAATCTTTTCGCTCAGACTAAATGACAGGCAGGACTTCTCCTGTTAGCTCATATGCAGTCATGGTAAATCTACCCAAAGAAGCAATGCAGTGAGTCTCTCAAATCAGTCCAGATGGAGCAGGAAAAGCTTAAGCGGGAACTGCCTTACTTGAAATCAGGGTCAGACTGAGAACACTAAACAGTCCTGTAAATTCTGCCGTACCGGCCCAGGGAGGTGGGGTGCTAGCGAGATGCATCACGGCTTCCGCTTTAGCACTGCTGCTGGTTTTGTTACAGGTGGCCGATATTGCAGCACTGCTGCAAAACTGACCCCACTGCTTGAAAACCACCCTCCCAACCCACCGGGAAAACACCCGGAGCCTGCTGCAGCCAGTCCGGCCCTGCTTGAATTCTGTCTTTGGCAAGAAACGCCATCAAAAGGCCAACATACCTCTGTGTTTACCACAGAGCTCCGTCAGAAGGTGGCTATCTTCTACCGATGCCAAATCATCCCCTCAGCTCACCAGCGTTTGCTTAATATTTTCAAATTTTACAAACATTTTCAGATATACTCTTGAAAATCTATGAACATTGTAGGTTTTCAAAAGTACTTCTACTAACCAATATATTTATTTTTTATTGTTTATTGAACAGCTTGTAACATGCAAAGACAAGCCCCCCCTGGTGAGGGACCAAGGCAAATATCAGTATACATGAGTAGTACAAGCATTTTTCAGAATCAATAAAACAGCACCCCTCAAAACTTCCCACCACCCTCTTCCCCCTTCCCCCCACGGGTCTCTAGCTGGTACTGTGACCCCATAGCAGCATATCATCAAATGAGGGAAATTCTCAAGTGCTGAATAGTCCCACGGTTAAATACAGCAAGTACATCAACATACATTATCTATTGCACATCAGGGTGACTTAAGAAATACACAGATAGAGGAGCCCAGAAATCCTTAGAGCGTGAGGACTCGGGCAGCTCCTCAGCGTAAACCCCCAGTTGTTCTTTGTAGTAGGGTAAGTTCTGGATCCACTTTTCTAGTGTAGGTGTAGATTAGACCCCCAGCATTGCTCCACAGCCCTCTTAGCAAGTAAGGTTGCAGGGTTTAAGGTTTTTCACCCAACCTAATAGGCAAACATCAGGGGCACACAACCCAGATTCAGATACAACATCCGTAAGCATATTAGTGGAAAGTATGATGTTACAACGCATACATTTACAACGCATGCCTTTACAACGCAGTTTTTACATCACAACATCCTTTACAATGCATACATTTACATTTCATGCCACTACAACAAATGTTTTTAAACTACATTTTCAACGCATTGCATTACATCGCATTATACCTTTACAACCATACCATTACAACGCATACCATTACATTGCATTTAAGGTAAGTGTTGGATAGTATAGGGGTAAACATGACTATTCTAACTCCAGGGGGTGCAACAGTAGAGTAAGTGTTGGATAGTGTAGGGGTAAAAATTACTATTCTAACTCCAGGGTTGCAACAGTAGTTTAAGTGGTGGATAGTGTAGGGGTAATATGCATTGTAATGGTATGCATTGTAATGACATGCAATGTAATGCCCGCGTTGTAGTGACATGCATTGTAGTGTCATGTGTTGTAGTGACATACAATGTAATGGCTGCATTGTAGTGACATGCGTTGTAAAGGATGTTGCGATGTAATGACTGCGTTGTAAATGTAGTGCGATGTAATGACTGCGTTGTAAAGGTTGTTTCCCTATTAGTGACCTTTGTCCAGAATTTGTACATTCCTGCGCAGTTCCATGAAAGATGCTGATAATCCGCATCTCCCTGCCCACACCGAACACAACAAGCATTATCCCGCAGACCAAAATGCTTCAGCTGTAGTGGTGTGTAATATAACTGGTGCAAATATTGAAAGTGGATGATGCGGAAATTACTATTTGCCATCAAGCCACCAGTCAGGGTACAGCAGATCCTCCACACCTCCAGCAACAAGGTATTCCCTAGCACAGCCACCCATATATTATATGAAGGGGAGTCAAGAGGTTCCCTTTCCCTAAGGGATGCATTGTACAATTTCGTGATCAGGCCACTGTGCTCCTACCCTACTAGCACCGCCCGCAGTGCAACAGCGTCTTGGGTTCAGCTGGATAATCAGGGTAGATCACCTGCCGCACCGTCACATAAGTGAACCCCAGCATCAAACCCTGGTCCTTTCCATTTTGTACGTCAGAAAGCGACCTGAACTGGCCCTGTTTACATAAGTCACCCAACTATAATTCCCGCTGCCCCTAATGCTTTCAGAGCTACCGGTTCTTGTGCAGAAGAGATATCTGGATGCGCAGCAAGCAGTAGTGTTGGGACATAAAGATAATGCAACTGTACAAGTGCTGCCAGAATCTTCCACACCCATGTGGTGCAAAGTGCGGTGTTGATTTCCGTCCTAGGCCCACCTCCCCCACCAGATAAGGCAGTCACAGCAAGGGCCCTCGGGAGTACTGCATCCGCCTCAATTGCTACGTGTGGTTGGAACTACTTAGGGAAATACCAATAATGTGCAAACTGGGCTTGCGCACAGAGATAGTAAAGTCGCATGTCAGGAGCTTCAAAGCCACCCCTCTTGAATGGTAATACCAGCACCTCCCAACTACATCTAGGTTTCTTGCCCCCCCCACACAAAGGTCAGTAGCGCTGACTGAAGCGAGTTAAACAACGCATGATTAAGGCAGATGGGAATATTAACAAACAGATAGAGTAGTTTGGGCAATATCGACATCTTGATAACAGATATACGATCTGCTAAGGAAAGCGGGAGTTTGGCCCATCTCGCTGCCTGATCAGTAATCTTGGTGAGGACGTGGCCATAATTCTCAGAAATCACCACATCTGGATCTCTATGCAACCAGATCCCTAAGTATTTCACAGGATCAGTTGACCATGTCAATGGGTAATCCATATCCACTCTCTGCGTACCGGCCATCAGCGGAAACACCATTGATTTCACCCAGTTAATGCCAAGCCTGAATAGCGCTCAAATTTAACATATTCACGTAGCAATTCTGGGAGAAACGTTGTAGGGTCTCGAACGTACAGAAGCATATCATCGGCGTACAGCGAGACCACCAATGGCCACTGTTTGAAATGTAACGCTGCCTGCACATGGCGCTGGCGAAGCTTACAGGCCAGTGGCTTCTACGCAAGCAACGACCACAGGGGGCAGCCCTGTCGCGTGCCATGCCCAATTGACAAAGCGTCCGAAACCCAGCCATTGACCCGCACACGCGCCACAGGCGCCTCATATATTAGTTGTATCCACCGCAGAAAAAAGGGTGGCAGCCCCATTCGGAGTAGGACAGTGAACATATATTCCCATAGCAGAGAGTCAAATGCTTTTGCTGCATCGAGCAGCAAGGCAACCGCCTGAAAGTCCGTCTCAAAATAGTGTAATGTGGAAAAGACGGTGTGTAAGTTGTGTGCTTTGACCGGGCAGGGACAGAGCCAGACTGATCCAGATTTTTGCCAAGATTTTGGCATCAATATTTATAATGGAGAGAGGCCGGTAGGAGTCACACTGATTGGCAGCTTTATCTTGCTTGAGAAGCATAACAATGAGTGCCTCTTTCAGCGTGGGAGGGAGGGTGTCCAAGAGTCTGGGCGCGAGGTCATCTGCATAGGCCTTGTAGAACTCTGTCTAGGCCAGCCGTCTTACAGCCGTCTTACAGCTGGGGAGCGACTTAATGGTCAGTTTAATATCTTCAACATCAAAAGGTTGCGTGATATATTCACGTTGGTCACTAGATAGCCACCCGCGCAACATAGTCTAAGTATGCATTTATGTCTGAGGCCGACGCCTGCGCCTGGTCCCCGAAAGTTTGGAGTAGAAGTCAAGCACCACCCTACTAATTGCAGGGGTATCATGGTGCGCTATCCCCTCATCGTCTAGTATCTCTGTGATGTAGTCCTGACTTTTGGGTGCAGCCAGTTTCTGAGCAAGCGAGCGGCTAGGACGACCCCTCTCCCCATAGTAACGAGCAATGCAGCGCCGTGACCTGTGCGCCAATTCATGGTCCACTGTTTCGTTATGCTCGGTTACCAAGTCACGGATAGGGGCCAGTTTATCCGGGGCTGGGTATTGGGTACTAACCAATATTTACTCCCCATTAATGATACCACTGAAAGAACCGTGCATTTGTGCATGTTATTTTATTACTTAGCCTACAGGGAAAAATCTCTTTCCTTCTCAAGAAATACCATTTCCCATATCCATGGGAAGTATTGGGTTTGTTTCCATTCCCACTCTTAAGCAAAACCTATTTATGTAATATATTATTAGGGATTCCAGCGACTGACATGGTTTGCAAACATTTCATCAATAACTACAGTCCTATTTGTTTATGCATGTTCCTTGCAGGCCTGTGATTGTAATTGGGTGGAATATCTAAAGTTGGTAGAATATCCAATATGAAGGCAGAATCTTTCCCATAATAAGTACATACTGCCATCCTGAAATGCAATCTTTACTATGGTAATGTCACAAAAGCCCTCTCTGTAGTAGAAGAGGTGTGACGCAACAACCAGAGTGGCTAACTCCGGAGCGCGGGGCACGTGGTTCAATCGCCTGTGGCAGCTCAGCTCAGCATCATGTGACTCTGAGCAATAGCTCACTCAATCTCCCGTACGGCCACCCAGCGCCTAGATACACTGAGGGGTGATAAGTTTGTGCTTCGCAAATGTGCAATTTATTATTATTATCATTATTAGTAGTAGTAGTAGTAGTAGTACTAGTAGTAGTTACTACCACCCCTCAATACAGCCTTACTCTGTCAACCAGCTAAGTGAACTAGCCCAACTACACCAAAGCAATTGAAGACAAACTGAATCTCCACAGAGGGCCTTGACCATCATAAGCATGATTTACATGGCAAATGCCATAACCCAATTTATTTTATATTACAGCTGCTTACTGTTGATAAGAGCACAAATATATTTTCCAAACTACAGAATGAGCTGTCTAAAATGAAAATAAAGCATTGTCACCTTCATGAGATGGTACAAAGTCTGCAAACAATATTCTTTTTTCTCTTTCTCACAAGCACTCTTGTCCCAGGGACTACTGTCCAGCCCTTGCCACATACTTCTGTGGGCACATTACCTCTAAGATAATCTAAAATATAGTTAATAAGAAAGGACTAACTCATAAAGGGAGGTTGAGATCAGCAATTCAGAGAAAACCAGGAAGGTTTATGAATTTTTAAACTGCAATACAGAAACAGGAAAAATGCAAATGCAGAAGCAATCCCATTGAATCAGTCAAAACACACAGACATCAATTGAGAGTAAAAGGCTCATTTATAGAAATAAATGCAAAAATTTGCAAATTTAAGAATGACAGACATAGGGCCAGATTCACAAAGGAAGTTATGACTTGTAATGTCACGTGTCCATTACGTCTGGAGGATACAAAACAAAGAAATTACTTAATTTTCTTTCAGATGAATATGATACTTATAATACCACTGATTCAGACAATGATAACTCAGATGATTCCAGTACTTTCGATATTATGAATAGCGGTTCTTGACTGCCTAAGGGTAATGTCAATTAGTCAATCTTTTGACACTTTTGTATAGAGGAAGAATGCAAAAGGAACAAATAATCTAATGTTGTAAAAAAAATGCACAAAAGCATGATTATGATATTAGATTACCACTGATTCAGGCAATGAAAATGGAATGATTCCAATACTTTCTGGGTTGGTTCTGGCCAATCAAAATGATCAAAATGATCAAAAATGTCCATTTCCCCTGTCACTAAAGATGGGCATACCCAGAAAACGTATCAGTTTTTCTACGTGTCAATGTTAATCCTATGTTTGATCCATCTCTTATTTAGCACACTAATGCCACAGCTGCAGCTGTATTAGATCCTAGAACAGTTACTTGTTTAACTAAAAGTGAGAGGTTTACTTGAGACCTAAAGGTGAAAACGTAAGACTCTGGTATGAAGGTTAAAAGTGTGAGTGCTGGTATTTCCATGGTCATGGGTATGTTTCATTGCGAAGAGTTATAAAAGGTTACTGCTTTCTGAATGTTTCTAAATGGTATTGAGTGGGCCTTGGTCTCCAACAAGGACAGGCTTTTAGATGTGGTGGATCCACTTACTACATTTTTTGAAATCACCGAACAAGCCAAGAATTCTAGGGAATCAGTAGATCATCTTATCTAAGACGCCTCAACAAGCTCTGTGTTTTGCTGATAATTCCAATGTGGATATTTCACTGGAAAGACAAAGTCTTGGTGCTTAAACATGATTACAAATTGTGTTGGCACGTGTTAGACCTGTCGGCCTTAGGATGGCTTTCCCCAAACCTTGTGCCTACTCTCCTCCTGTTTGTTAAAATTTGAATGGCCTTAGGACTCGGTTCATTTTACTGCTGCTAACCTGTGCTAAAGTGCTTGTGCTCTCTCACTTAAACGTGGCCAAATTGACTTACCCCAAATTGGCACATTGAATTTACTTAAAAGTTCCTAGTAGAGTGGTACTACATGCACCCAGGGCCCTTGAATTAAATGCTTTGAGGAGCTGCAGCACATATTGTGCCATCCACTTAAGTAGTCCTTCAAACATGTCTTATACCTACCATTGCAGCATGTGTGCAGTGTTAAACTGGCTACTCGGCTTGGCAAAATAACCCCTTAACCAGGCCTAAACATTCCTTTTTTCTACATACTAGTCACCCCTAAGGTAAGCCCTAGACTACCCTAAGAACAGGGTGCAGTGTATTTAAAAAGTTAGATATGCACTTATATGTTTTACATGTTCTCTTAGTAAAAAACTCTTAAATTAGGTTCTACTACTGCAAGGCCTAGCTTTCTTATAGGATAACTATAACACTGTGTTACCTTATTACATTTAGTAAGTGATAACCTTTGTTTGGGAACAGGTAGAAATTTCATGTTTGGTCCCAAAAGAATTGTAATTTAAAATTATATTCCATTGTAAAGTCAGACGGTAAGTCAAAATACTGAAAATTGCACTTTAAGAAAGTTGGTATTTTTTTGTCCTAACCATTTGGTGCCTGCAGCCTGTGTCTTAGGTCTCATGACTGTGAACAGTTGGCCCTTGTGTATTCCTCCCAAATAATGAGACAACGGGGACAAGTTGATGGTAGGATGGGACATCCTGCCAGGATGGAATGGGCGGACCTGTTCCTTGCCTCTCTTACATTTCAAAGGAGCTGCCTCAGCACACTCACAAAGAACTTCTCACAAGCCTTTTGTCACCCTATACCTCTTGGAACCTGGGCAAGGAGGAAGGGAATCCCAGAACAAACTGTGGGGGCGAAACTCCACAGGTTTCTTTCATTTCAAAGCTGGCATCAGGTATGAAAATAAAATGCTCAGACCCACTCTTCTGAGCTGGATTGGGTGGCTAGTCTGTGAAAGCATATCCATACTGAGGGGAGGGACGCCCTACTGGCCTTAGAAGGAAGTGACAGGATGAGGTATCTCTCCATGAAGAAAGCACTAATCAGGAACTATGGTTTGACCTCAGAGACATACAGGCAGAAGTTTAGGGACAGCATAAAACTATACCCACAGACCTGGGTGGATTGTGTTGATTCTTTTTTCAAGGCACTGAATGGTTGTATGATGAGCAGTGGTGTTAAATATTATCAGGGGCTATATAACTTGATTGCAAAAGAATACATATTAGTCTCTGTTTTACAGCTCTGCACCAGCACTTGATTGATAGTAAGGTCTCTGACCCTAGGGAGCTTGCGAAGAAGGTGGACCACTGGGTGAGCACCAAGGTCCATAAGAAGAGATTTGGGGGAATCATCACAAGGGTGGCCAGGGTCCTCACTTGAAGAAGGAGGGAGAGTAGCAACAAAATCAATTAGTTCTCTAAAGGGCCCCAAACTAGTTCCCTGGGTCAGGTTTCTCATCCCCCTGCTGAGAAGAAAAAGAAATCGTTCCCTTACAGTGTGTCTGCAGGGAAGGCAACCCCTAAGTATTGTGAGTGTCAACAGGAAGGACACTACACGGAGGATGCCAAGTGTCCCAAGCAGGCACTGCACCCCACCAGTTAGTAGTCACTGGGGCAGGCTAGTGTAGGGCATGGGGAAGAATGTGTCCCAGCTAGTGGTAGGAACAGAATTGAAGTTACCCTAGTGTCCTTGGGTGACGGAGAGATGGTGTAGAGAACGCACATGCCTAGTAATACTAGGAAGTACAGGCAATGGGTCACCATTAATGGGCAAAGGAAGGAGGCTCTGAGAGACACAGGAGCGAGCATGACTACCATCCAGTGTCATCGGGCATCTTCAGTGCAGATAGTCTTTAATGTGTTCCACCAAGTTGTTGCTGCTGACAACAGTGCAGGCCATTACCCGCAGTCTCTGTTTCCTTTTTAGTGGAGGGGTCTCATGCTCCTTGAGGGTAGCAATGACTCTCACGGCCCTTAAGGAGGCTGATCCTAAGGGGGGCACCCCGGTGTCGACAGGGGAGGATGTGGCCATACTGGTGGACCTGCCTGAGCTGTCCAACTGGAAGCAGGAAGGATGTCCCACCGGGGAGGAGTTCTGCAAGGTGCAGACCGAATGCCCTATTCTTTTGGGTCTTCAGCAGCAGGCTGAGATCCAGGCAGCTGGTGAGGCCTCTAGCAAACACCTAATTTATTGGGAGAATGGTCTCCTGTATAGTGAGCCTAAGGCTCCTGAGTCTGGTGAAACCCATGTGTTGTGGTACCCCAGTACTTCAAGGCCTTCTTACTGGGTGGTCTGGTTCATGATGTGCCACTGGAAGGTCATTTGGGACAAGACAAGACCTTTGACAGGCTTGTCACACACTTTTATTGGTTTCAAATGAGGAAGGCCTCAGATGTGTTGTATAGGTCCTATCCTACCTGCCAGGCAAGTGGCAAGTCAGGGGAAAATGGAAGGCCCCCCTGCAACCCTTCCCTGTTGTTAGAACTCTTTTTGAGTGGGTTGGCCTTGACATTCTGCAGCATCTGTATCCCATGACAGCCGTGGGCAACAGGTTTATTCTGGTCTTGGTGGATCATGCCAGCCGGTACCCAGAAGCTATCCTTTTGAGGGCTGTGACTGTGCCTGTTATGGCCAGGGCACTGATGGGGCTCTTCACCTGCATGGGTTTCCCCAAGGAGATGGTTTCAGACCCATGTCTGGGTACATGAAGGCCAAGTGGAAGCAGTGCGGGGTAACCTGCAAGTTCTCTACTCCTTACAACCCCAAACCAATGGGTTGGTTGAAAGATTAAACCTTACTCTCAAAGGCATGATTATTGGCCTACCTGAACCCATAAGGTATCGCTATTGTTTGCCTACAGTGAGGAACCACAGAAGGGGGTTGACTTCAGCCCTTTTGAACTTCTTTACAGGCACCCTCTGATAGTACCTCTCAGTTTGGTTAAGGAAGGCTGGGACCAAGCTACCGAGAAGCTACCCCAGGATGCACTTAGGTACGTGCTGGCATTCTGCAGCCAGACAGCCCGCTTCCGGAAACTCGCACATGAGAATCTGGAAGCTAGCCAGGAGGACTTAGAATGCTGTTTGAGATACAGCTTGGTAAAAAAGTGTTGGTAATGGAGCCCATGGAGTCCAGGGCCCTGTAAGACTAAGACTGTTGGTGTGGGCCTTATGAGGTGAAGGAGTGCAAGTGTGATGTCACCTACCTGGTGGACCTCAAAACTCCCAGGAACCCTTTAAGGGTCCTTCATGTCAATTGCCTAAATTCCCACTTTAAGAGGTATGAATTTACCATGCTCTTTGTTGCTGAAGATGGGATCGGAGAGGAGAGTAAACCTCTCCCTGAACTCCTTTCTCCCACGGAGCAGGATGGATCAGTGGAGTGTGTAACCATCTCCCCCACACTAACCCTAGATCAACAGAGACTGCCACCATTGGCGTGGGCAGTTTTCCTCTATGATCCTACTTACCCCACAGGTCACTACATGGTGCCCCCATGAGATTGATACAGGGAACAGTATGCCTGTGGAGAACAAAATGTACAGGTAATCTGACATGGTGAGTGCCGGTATCAAAGAGGAGGTCTCGAAAATGCTAGTGTTCTGGATTATTGACCCCTCAAACAGCCCTTGGTCTAGCTCAGTGTTGTTGGTTCCCACCAGGAGCCACACCTGAACACCGGTTCTGTGTGGACTACGATGGCCTAAATGCAGTAACCAAGACTTACATAGACCCATCCCTAAAGCTGATGAGCTCGTAGATTGGCTTGGACCTGCAAAGTTCCTCAGTACACTTGATTTAATGTCTGAATATTGGCAGATTGCCTTGACCGAGGGAGCCAAAGAGAGGTCAGCATTCTCTACACCAGAATGGCACTTCAAGTTCTTGGCCATGTCTTTTGGGTTGAAGAATGCCCCTACTACCTTCCAGAGGTTGGTCAACCAGGTCTTGGCTGAGTTGGAGAATTTCAATGCCACCTACCTAGATGACATTGCGGTCTTCAGTTCTAGTTGGGAGGGCCAATTTCACCACCTCCAGGAAGTGCTTCAGGCTCTGCAGAGTGCAGGCCAGACTATCAAGGCCAGTAAGTTCCAGATAGGGCAGGGTTATGTGGTCTGCTTGGAACACCAGGTAGGAGACATCAAGGTGCTGCCCTTTCAGCCAAAGATTGAAACCATTCTGGCATGGGAACCCCCAAGACCCAGACAGAAGTGAGAGCATTCATGGTGAAGATAGACGTTTCAGAGCATTTCATAGGGCTGTACTCTGACAGTTAAATGCAGAGGGCCTGGATCAACCTGTAGCCTTCATCAGAAGGTAAATTCCCAGGGAACTGAGATTAAGCTCAATAGAAAGGGAAGCCTTTGCTGTGGTCTGGGCACTAAAGAAGCTAAGGCCATACCTGCTTGGCACTCACTTCCGGGTTCAGAAAAACCACAGACCCCTCAGACGGAAAATGCAAATGACAGGTGAAAATCCCAAACTGTTAAGGTAGTCCATCTCCCTACAGGAAATGGACTTTATGGTTGAACACCATGCTGGAAAAGACCACACCAATGCTGATGGTCTCACCATGCTCTTCTGCCTTATGGAATAGAACGCCGAAGGGGTCGGGTAGCTCGCCCCACTTTCTGCTCGGGTGGACATGTGTTAGACCTGGCATACATAGCCTGGTTTCCCCTGACTTTTTGCCTTCTGACCTCCTGTTTTTGCTGACTTCTTTTTTGCTGGCCTTAGCAATCTGACTACTTTACCAATGCTAATCAGTCCTAAAGTGCATGTGCTTTTTACTTTAAACATGGTAATATTGGTTTTATCCAATATTGGACTGCTTAATTTACTTATATGTCCCTAGTAAAGTGCTTTACATGTGCCCTTGGCCTGCAAATCAGCTGCTGCTAGTGGGCATGCAGCACTAAATGTGCCACTGACTTACGTAGCCCTTTAAACATGTCTCAGGCCTGCCACTACAGGGCCTGTGTGTGCAGTTTTAAAATGCCATTTTGACCAGGCAGGTTAACCTACTTCAAAAACTTTTGAAAGTACTGCAAACCAGGGTCTGCAAAACAACAGTAAAGCTATATCTACAAAAATGTACTCAAGCTGTACTACTTAATGTGTGCTACGCGATAACTATGGGCTGCCTGTCCCATATGCAACATTGGTATGAGAAAAAACAAGCTGCTTGGCTTGCATGAACTGAGTGCACTACCAACAAAAATATTGTTCCATCGATGCCCAATTTAAACTGAAAATAACACATACAAAACAAACTGTGGACAAGGAGAGTGTATTCATAAAAATCTTCATTAATTTTCAAAACAAACTCATATTTGTGAATTACACAATTACAATCAATTGTATTAATAATTTAAATGCGATATGTATATGATACATCATATGAAAAAGTGTATAATAAGAAGTAGAAAAATCTTCATAACAATTCCTCTTGGTGACACAACGCCCTATGCATTTCGGGACACCGTCGTCCCTTCTTCAGGGGCCATGCCAAGTGTTAACACAGAAACTGTTACATGTGTCAGATCACGCTCACAGCTCAATCCGTATAACTGGTAGAAACGCTTGACATGAAACCTGCACCAAGGCAGCTTTTACTCGCTAAGTTGCTCCGGAACACAGTATATGGAATAACTTAGCGAGCATATGGAACAATATTTTTGTTAGTAGTGCACTCGGTTCATGCAAGCCAAGCAGCTTTTTTTTTCTCATACCAAGGTTAACCTACTTGCCATATCCTAACCTTTTTTTCTATTTCCTTCAGGTCACTCCTAAGGTAAGGTCTGAACAATCCCTGGGCAGGGTGCGTGCAATGTATTTAAAAAGTAGGACTTGTACTTTTAAGTTTTAAATGTCCTGGTTGTGAAATACACTTAAATTCATTTTTCACTACTGCATCGCCTATCTCTCCATAGGTTAACATTGGAATTGCCTTATTACACTTTATAAGTCTAGTTTACAATTCGGAAGAGAAGGGAAATCCAAATTTTGGGGCCCATGACGATGGCGGGCGGACTTTGCCCACCCGCCACAGTAACGGTAAATGAGACCGACCGCCAGAGGTGCGGTGGTCCTGCTATGGCAATTAGGATGTGCCCGCCACCTGCATTTTTTACATTGCGGTGGGCGGTGCTGTCCGCAGCACCCGCCGCAATACAAAAAATGTATGTTGTGCATTGGCATGCACAATGTGCCAGTATGTGCATGCCAATGTAAGGGGGTACCATACCCCCCAAGTGCAGCCATCCACCCCACGCCCCCGAAGAGAAGAGAAGAAGAGAAAGGAAAGAATGTAAATATATTTTTATAAGACAGAAAGTGGACAACAGGGCACATTTGGAGCACTTTTTATTCAAGGGAATTATATGTATTGTTCACCTTTTTTTAAAAAGAAAACATGGATCTTAGGAGAACTTTTTACTGTATGAAAGGCAGTGGGAAAGTCAGATAAATGTATTATCAAAGTAAAGTAGATCTAAGCTAATTACCACCCAAAGTATATTTGGTTATACTGTAGAGTAATGAGGGTGTACCCATTAGATTTATGAAGCACTTTAGGAGGAGGTTATTTGCACTTTATATTAGCACAATGTCACTTTTTGCCCTATTGCACTTTAGTAAGACCTCTGAAAAAAAGGTAATTTGTAATAAATATTTGGAGATTTCCCTAAACTATGAAATGATTGTTTTTTATGAAGACAGAGGTATTTGTCGAGCAACCTCATGTTAACAACATTCAGGCACTAGTCATAGTATGGAATATATAAGGGTACAATAAAACCTTAGGCCATAAAGCATAAGTGATTGCTGTTATTTTCCTTTCTAAAGAGGTCTTTAGAACAATGAGAAATGCCAGAGATATAGGGCACTTTCCCACATAACATGAATGTAAATAGTAATATATATACAAGAAATGTACTACAATCAAATTGATAAATGTGAAAAGTTTTATAATGTTTTTATGTGAGAATTAGTAATCAATTTCAATGGATACTATATATCAAAAACACATCTTAACATGGCACCCATTGTTAATGAATGGCACTAGTGCAATGGATTGTAGCAGTCCACTTTCTATGTCTGTTTTTGTAAGAATACATAAATGGAAAAAAGTAAAATGCTCACCATTGTGAACAAGGCTGCGTCTGGCAGCCGGAACGCGTGGATGTTATATCGCTCTGAGTTTAATTAAATCTCCGTGATTGAACCACAGGAGTGCTGATGTCATCTTTTGTAATCCAAGGTGAAATTGTTCATATATAGCTGAATACATCCTCTGAATCAAAGGATTAAAGCACGCTGTGTGTGGCCTCATTGTTGGGGGCAACTCCTATTTTTGTGTGTTACGGCTTGCCTCGGCCGGAATGAGGCCCCACTGCATATGAAGCTGGTCTGCAGTGTTGGTGATAAAGATACACTGCGGAACAACGTGCCCAGTCCGAGAATGGAACTATCATTCATGCCTGTGATCAACACACCCACTTGGGTAAGACTGTGTTTATTAGATGGCATAGCGGCACCCACATAGGTAGACTAGTCGGATTTCAACTACCAGCATTCAATGTGCACACGCCCACATGGGCGAGACATTTAAAAGTGCACGAGGGGTCCTGCTGCTGCTGTTTCGGTATGCCAGTGACCAAGGGCACATGATGCCCGAAATGCGTCTGGTGTTTATTTGTGCCGGTTTCAAGCTGAATACATCCTCTGAATAAAAAGATTAAAGCACGCTGTGTGTGGCCTCATTGTTGGGGGTAACTCCTGTTTTTGTGTGTTACGGCTGGCCTCGGCCGTGATGAGGCCCCACTGCATGTGAAGCGGGTCTGCAGTGTTGGTGATAAAGATACACAGCGGAACAACGTGCCCAGTGGGAGAATGGAACTATCATTCATGCCTGTGATCGACACACCCACTTGGGTAAGACTGTTTATTAGATGGCATAGCGGCACCCATATGGGTAGACTAGTCGGACTTGAACTACCAGCATTCAATGCGCACACGCCCACATGGGCGGGACATTTAAAAGTGTGCGAGGGGTCCTGCTGCTGCTGTTTCCGTCTGCCAGTGACCAAGGGCAGGTGATGCATGAAACATGTCTGGTGTTTATTTGTGCCGGTTCCAAGCCGAATACATCCTCTGAATAAAAGGGTTAAAGCACGCTGTGTGTGGCCTCATCGTTGGGGGAAACTCCTGTTTTTATTTTTATATATATATATATATATATATATATATATATATATATATATATATATATATATATTCACTTAAAAAACCATAGGTTTCACACAGGTTATAGTTAGGTGGACATTTCACTCATAAAAAAACAATGAAATTCCCCCGTTATAGTTAGTTCAGATAACTATAACTCGCGCGCCCGCCACTCTATCACAAGGATGATGTCATCAGTGATGTCATGAGTGATGTCACTGACCATGTCATGAGTGATGTAATATGTGACGTCATGATAGAGTGGCGGTCGCGCGAGTTATAGTTATCGGAACTAACTATAACGGGGGAATTTCATTGGTTTTTTACGAGTGAAATGTCCACCTAACTATAACCTGTGTGAAACCTATGGTTTTTTAAGTGAATTTGCAAGGTTTTTTAAATGCTAATTCCTAACTATAACATGTGTGAAACCTATGGTTTTTTAAGTGAATTTGTACGGTTTTTTAAATGCTAAGTTATGTATTTATTAATATATATTTTTTTAAAGGTATTTCACCGTGCGCGCCCCGTGCGCGCACCGTGCGCTTCGCACACCGTGGGCGCGCTTTGGGCGCACCGTGTGCTGCGCGGACCGTACACCGTGCGCGCACCGTGCGCGCACCCCGCGATTTTTATAAAAAAATATAAAATGTTTAATTCACCCATGGGGGCCTTCTGTGACCCCCTGACAAAGGCTAGGGGGTCAGGAACTCTCTTCCCTGCCCCCTTTTCACGTTTTCCACCTTTTTTCCCCCTTTCCTTTTCAGTGCGAGAGACAAAATGGCGGCCGACACTTCCTGATTTCGACCGATTCGAATGTTGACTGACATCTAACAACCAATTAGAATTTCGCTCGCGCACGTCACCGTGCGCGCACCTGCGCGCATATGGATATTTATATGCTTTTAAATGCTATTTTCTCAGGAAATACTGAACGGATTGACACCAGATCTGCAAAAGGCACTTCCCTGACCTGAGGACTACCTCTCTGCCAAATTTCAAGTAATTCTGTTCAGCCGTTCGGGCTGTACCTGCGACTAAAGGTCTTATGGAAAAATGCATGGGGAAAACGCGTTTTGGGACCCCCCTTTTTTCTCGACCCCCACTTGACGAATCACCCCGAGACTGTCAGGGTAGGAGCTGAGCGGAGCGCCCCATATAATATATATATATACATACATACATATATAGATATCAACATGAAACAGGCTACAGCTAAAACGCGATGGTGAGACAGCACTGCTTTAATAAATATTACTAGCAATCTGGAGTTGTCCTGTTGTCTCTTGAATAGTGGTACAAAGGCATTGATATTTTGGGCTTCCAGAGCCTGACCCATGACAACTGCGTCATGCAGCCCCGGATTTGTGGATTTCACTGTTGATATATATATATATATATATATATATATATATATATATATATATATATATATATATATATATATATATATATATATATATATATATATATATATATATATATATATATATATATATATATATATATATATATGTACATATATCAAAGATAGATAAGGTATATATATATTTTCTATTTTATTTTTTACTAAATAAGCCAAAGTTTACAGAAACATTATAGTTAGGGGACCCCATCCCCTGGGGCAGGAGGGGCCACATGTCCTCTCTTCCCTGCTGAATTATGTGGCATGGCCGCTCACACACCTATTCACGCATCCACTTACTGACTCACAAACTACTCACATACACACACTCACAGAGCCACTCAGAAATTCACAGACCCACTCACAGACCCACTCAGATATTGACACACCCACTCACAGACCCACTCAACACTTATGCACCCACTCACAGACCCACTCAGAGACTCATGCACCCACTCAAAGACTCATTCAGACACTCACAAACCCACTCACAGACCCACTTAGGCAGTCACACATCCACTCACAGTTCCATTCAGGTACTGATAGCCCCACTGAGACACACTTACTCAGACACTCACACACCCACTGAGACACTCACTCACACAGTGACTCTCAAAGATTTCAGGTTACAGTTAGGAATTGAATTAACCAAAGCATAGAAATTCAAATGGAAAAATCAAAAGTTACAGGGATGTTATAGTTAGGCTCAGATTTCACTCATACAAAACCAATTCAGCAGTTATAGTTACCTGATCTCACTAAAACTTACACCCTCAAAGGGGAGTGGCCTCCAGAGCCAAGATGACAAACGCGTCTTAATGCTGCTCCACCACCCATCCCAATTATCCAGCATTTATTAGGCCCCAGGGGTGGCATCCGCAAACTACAGAGATCCTGCTGAGCTGCTCTGATGAACCCCTCTGTGTCCCTGCTGGATCCGGACCTGAGGCAGTCAGTGAGCAGCTGCAGTGGACCTGCAGCCTGATGTTGGATGTGCGAGCCTTGAGACACCGGCTTGCGAGACCGCTGAATGCCGTAGGGCGTTTGACTGTGCTTGAGTGGGTCTGCAGCCCCTCATGTCTAGTTGGGGGTTCTTGGGCCTGCTGTAGAGATGCACCTGCCTGTCAACCCTCCTTTCACCCTTGCTGGGATATAATTTATATCATATAAAGGCTGCAGGGCCCTGGAAGTGCCTCATTCCCTGAGACTGAGACAGCCTCCCACCTACGTCATGTTAGATTGTGGTGTGATGACCCCTGAGGGTCATCGCTATTGGCCTGGGGCCTGGTGCAGAGCATGACACAGAGGTCTGAGAGTTGGAGTGCAAAACCCTGCTCCTTTTGTGTGACTGCTTGGGCTTCCCTTCAGGCCTGAGGAAGCTAGCACTGTGTGGAACTGCATTACCTTTGCCATGCAACATCTTTTAATCCATGAATACTAATTCATGGGCACAAGATGGACTTGCTTATCTGTGCCATTACAATCATCACAACTGTGGAGTGCACACTATATGGATTTGGCTGCCTGTTAGTCTAACCCTGTAACTTCCTGCCAACATCCAAGGACAACCGGCCATGGGTAGGTCCTATACTAGGAGCCTCACAGACTAAAATTGGTCTTTCTCGCAACACCAGCGAGCATCCCGGCTTGTCTCTATTGGGGTGTGTGAGGACCCTTGCTCCTTATTGGAGCTAAACCTGGACGAGCATGCACTGTCTTGTCCTATCTAGCACCTGTCTGTAACTGACAATACTGACGTGGCCTGTCACATTCCTCACCCTGTTCCCTATAGGAACAGCATACACTTTATCATCTACTATTAGCCCCGGGGCCTGTATGCTGGACCTACCAAGCCCCCTGTCCCTCCCTGTGAGACTCTTCCTTCCTGCTGTAACCTAACACATTGCACCCTCTCTGGCTAACACTGTTTGAGGGTGTTCAGCTGTTTCACTGGCGGCACAGTCATCCACGCCTCAGACTGCATGTGCTGTATTGCACCACAATCCACAGGGGGGCATATGCAAATGGGTCCATGAGTTCAGCTATAGGCCCCTCCTCCCTAACACCTGTGCTCTGATGCAGGTATCCTGCCCCACTGTGGGGGCAGTTTTGGTTGAATGAGAGACTATTACTTGCACCTGCTCCTTGGGCTACCCACGCTATGACACTTAGGGCCATATGTAGGTAGCATCACATTTACCGACTCATAAATACCGAATTTTACCGATTCGGTATTTATGAATCGGTAAATGTGATGTAGGTAATAATTCGGTAAATTTTACCGAATCGGAAAAATTCGGTAATTATGAATCGGTATTTACCCATTCGGTAATGAGGCATACCTTCCCATTGATTCCTATGGGCCTGGAGGCCCATAGGATTCAATAGGAAGGTATGCCTCATTACCGAATCGGTAAATACCGATTCGGTAATGGGGGGAGCATATTCAAGGGTGGCAGGGTGTCACATTGACACCCTGTTGCACCCCTGAATCTTGCATGTGTGCACATGTGGCGCACATACATGCCCTAAGGGCATGTATGTCTGCCACATGGCACTCTTAAATCTGCAAAAAATTACTTTTTGCAAGGTATTCGTTATTTATCACCAACCTGTATTTGGTGGTAAATAACGAATTCTTAATACTAATTTTCACTCTTTAGAGTGCTCCCTACATATGATTTCAGGATTCGGTATTTACAGAATCGGAAGTTTATCGATTCGGTAATTTACCGAATCCTGAAATTATGCCTCCTACATCTCAAATAGCTAAATACCGGTCAGTAACGGGATATTTACCCAATTTCGGCCGTTACCGACCGGTATTTAGCTACCTACATGAGGCCCTTGGTCTCTTAACCACTACGCCATAGTACAGGCCCTTATCTGACCCTGATTGCTTGTACTGTGTCCCTGATGTTGAGGGTCGCTGAGAAAGGCTGCACCCATACTGCTAACTCTAGGAACTCCTCACACTCCTCGATGGCTGCAGGGAATGACTAGGTGGATCCCCATGCCAGGCTTCTTCCCCTGGAGACAGGTTTCATATACTGTTCACTGCTATAGAGCAATCCTGTGCTTCACTGGAATCCAAAATTGACAATATGGTGGCGGATCTTACACTGCTGCATGCAGATCACAGGAAACTTGTCGACCGAGTAACGACCACAGAACAAACGCTCTTGTAGATTCAGCCAACCACTAAACTTTTGGAACAGTGGTTGCGGGAATATGGCACTAGGATCTATCAGTTGGAGTCAAAAGTGGAGGATGCGGAGAGCCACTCAGGAATTAAACAATATCTGACTTATTGGCCTGCCTGAGGGGGTGGAGGGGCAAGATGCAGTCTCATTCATTGAACAATAGCTAAAAGAACTACTACCGGAATCCTCCTTATCGTCCCACTTCACCATCAAGAGGGACATCTCACAAGCCCCACAAATTCACCTCACAATCCAATATCTCATGTTATGGAACATGATTTTAGCAAGCCCCACTCACTTCCCCTGCAACACCAGGTTTAGATTAATACAGTTCTGTATCATGCAATGGACATATCTTACTCCAGAGAAATTCAATAGTTATTTCCACAGATCGGATGCAGCTTGTCCCCACTATGACCAGCTAGACACTGATATTCTACATATATTATGGTCATGATCCTCACTACAACATTACTGGGTTGAGGTTATTGAGGCTTTTTGCCTGTACTGGCAAGTAACACACACGCACATGGGAGATCTGCCCGCTAGGATTATTACCAAAAGATAAGAAACATAGGTTCACCACGCGCTATTTGGACCTTGGCGTTGTTGTAGCCAAGTGCCTGATCATGAGGTGCTGGAAATCTCACAAGCTGCATCGATAGAGGCCTGGTCGCAATCAATCCTCACTTTGGCTTGGGTGGAGGGCATTTCTCATCGCAGGGAAGACACATTGGGCCTTTGTAAACACCACATATCATCTAACTTGAATGCTATTCCGACTGACTATCAAATTGCATTGTGTCCTGAGGCAGAGACTGGTGCCCTCGCTGAACCACTACCCATGTCCAAATAGGCATGCACACATGACCTATCATATCGCAACATGTGCTTTTTTGCTATACATCTTGAGGTGTGTAGTATGTGCTGACTGATAATGGAGTAAGCTAAGGGTGAATTGGGACTGTTGAGAAAAGTGGTGAACCCCCTTTTTCCCCTACCCTTATATTCCTTTCCCCCACCCTCATTTCTCTCTCCCAATTCTGCTGAGTTAATTGGTTGCTCACAGTTGACTAGCTATATGCAAGTTTGACATTCTTACTGTATAGTGCTATGGTTATTGCAATGATACACCAAATGATCATATCAGGGAGGTTTCTCCCGCCTCATCTGCCCTTCCATAATTTTGGTGTAAGATGACTGTGCAATACTGTCCTTCCTAGCTGGGTCTAGACCTTGATGGAGTGTATGCACATAACATAATATGATGTGATCCTGAACATGTCTTATGAAAACCTGACACATTAATGAACTTGTATCCATAAAATCCCAATAAACAAATCAAACAAAAAAATAATAATTTACGCCCCACCGCTACACTGCTTATGACCTCACATATTACATCACTCATGACATGGTCAGTGGCGTCACTGATGACAACAGTGATGACATCTCAAATGACATCATTGATGATATCATCCACAGACCACTCAAATTTACACTCATACCCCCATAGAATCTCTCATATTCCCACTTCCGCTTTCACACAACCCCTCATATATCAATTCACAGACCCATGTCAGTACTCACACAACTAATCGCTGAACTAGAGAGCCACTCACTCAACCACTCACTCAAACTGCCACTCACCCACCCACTAACTCACCCATACAGCCACTAACGCACCCACTCACTCACCAATACAGCCACTCACACATCCATTCATACAGACACTTACACACCCACTAATCTCCCATACAGAAACTCACATAGCCACTCACTCATCAATACAGCTACTCACATACCCACACAGCTACTGACACACTCACTTACACATTCAAACAGCCACAGAACCACTTACATACCCATTCACACATCCATACAACCACTCACATACCCACTCACTCACAAGTATAGCCACTCACCTAGACATTAACTCTCCAAAACAGCCAGTCACACCCACTCATTACCTATCCATACACTCAAACAACTGCTCACTCACCTATACAGCCACTGAGTCATCCATATACCCACTCAGACACCTATGGAGCTACTCACACAACCACTAAATCACCCATAAAGTCACTCACACACCTGCTCACTCTCCAAACCAGGCACTCATACAACCACTCGCTCATGCATACAGCTAATCACATACCCACTGACATATACATGCATCTACTCACACACCCACTCACATGCCCATACAGCCAATCAGACACCCACTCACAGATGGATAGACATTGTCACACATCCACTCTGATAATACATGTTAGAAGTAGTATCACTCATAAGTAGTGCACCTAGCATGCTAACCTAGCTATTGTAGTACTTAGTATATATGTTTAACAGTCATAAACACTTAGAAAAATCTTACACTCACTGGATGATATCATCAGTGATTGAACTTCAGAGGAGTAAGATTTACTATTCATGCTCCAGTCTGTGCAACAGTAGGGAAAGTTTTGGACTTTGGAGGGGTTACATTTACTATTTCCACTCCAGTCTAAGCAGCAGTAGGGAAAGTATTTCAATACAAACACATTACATATTTGAATAACCCTGGTAATTTCGAACAAATATAACATTCTTAATATGAACATTATTGATTCACAAACAAATATATAGGTAGCTATAAAATAAAAACAATTAAACAATCTGCACATGTATTAAACCATTATTTAACTAATTATACATTAAAATAAATTGTTGCTCATTTATTACTCAATGAATTCCCCTACAAACCTAGAGGCCAACACTTCAAATATAACTAAAATAAACTAGTATAACACGGTTTACATAACTGATAGTCAATTAACTAACTAATTAATAAATATTGCTTAATTAAGTATTACTTTATTAACATTCCACTCTATAACCCTACACACCTAGCAAGCCACAACTAAAATATAACGTTAGTGCACAATATACATAATAATAATCAATTAAATAATTTAAAAATACATTAATAAGTGTTAATTAATTATAACTTAGTTAACCTTCCACCCTATACCTCTACAAACCCAGCAGTCCGCACCTAAAGTATATCAAAAACTATAAATATTACACACTTTACATAATTAATAATAAATTAAATATTCTATGAAAAATATAATTTACATAATTATGAATCAAGTACATTATTAATAACTTACTATCAGCAATTAAATTAAAAAATAAAAATCACTTAAAATTGCAAACTATATTTAAAACTATTATCAACAATTACACAAACAATAACACATACAACTAAAATATGAGATAAAACACATTAAGATATTTCAAAAACTACATTTTTTACAACTATATTATTGAAAACGATATTAACAACAATGATATTCTTTACAACAATATTTCTTAGCTGAAAAAATCAATGTTCTTGACAACGATAATTCTGCATCACAATATTTTTCTATCACAATTTTTTTCCCGATATTTCTATCTCCCGATATTTACAACTCGATATTTTTTCAAAATACCTTTTAGAAGGTTATTAATGCTCCTTTTATAAATCTGAGCATTTCAAAATTGACAATCTCCAATGTACCCATGAACAGAGCTGTGCCATCAAGCAACAAAACCTAATCAAAAACACCTCATTGTAAGGTTTATGTTTTGCTTATTTTGGTGCTGCTGAAGAGGCACATCTCATTCAACTTTCATAGAAAAGTTTGTTGAAACGGCCTGCTTGTTTGGCTACGAAACGTGTAATACTTGTTGTGGGTGCTTTAATGCATATTCTCCTTTACAGCCTTTCATTGCAATCAATCTAATGCACCTGTTCATATGCAAAACATTCTTTAACCCGCATTGTATTATTTTTACTCCATAGGATTTAATTTCCTGTGTTCCACTGTGAGTAAAATGAAGGAAGAGATAAGGTGAATGTGAACACAACATGTTTGCAAAATATGTTAATACCCATTTTTATCAGTACATCACTGAGGAAAATAATTAATTTTGTATCTTGGAATATAATATAAACTTATTCTACAGTTTAAGTAAAAGTAGTACACTACTTCAAATGCATGTAGGCTTGCATATCCATGATTGGCCCCTTTAATTCAATTTAACTATATGTTATTTAAGTAAATATTACTGTAGTGCACAGGGAGTAAAATAATTGTAGTAGTGTACAGACATGATCTCTGTAAAACTGGGTGGCCTATAAAGCAGGGCTGAGAGAAGCTGAAGATCGGTGTAAGAGGGATAGCGATGGACAAACTTTTGCATTTCAACATTTACAACTTTCTATTCTCTCCACATCCTATGAGTATCTGTATGAACCTGTAATTAACAAAATGTCCTAAACTGAACCTTTAGCTACCTGCCTATTCTCCCCTTGCACATGGTTCCCTAACTGGCAATGCCAAATAAATTCTGCAGATTCCTATCAAGCTTTTCATGCCCCCGCCACCCAGACAAGGGGGTTGTGAAACTACCCCCCCTTTTATGACCCCCCCCCTGCTGTCACTTCTGGTGTGCGGTTTAACCCCCTACTGCTTATTGTTCAACACCTTTGCCAAAACCTTTCTGATTTCCAAAAAATACAAGTCCATACCTATTTGAGACAAATGTACTCTGTCACCTCTAAAAAACTGTGTGAACTCAAATTTAATGTCTGAATGAAAATTTCTACCAGAACCGATCTCCCTACAAAAGCACACCATCTCCTGATTGATTTTCCTCTGTGCCCTGTCTCTTACCGCCAGCTTGCATGCCCCTCTCCAAGACAGCCTTGGCACAAACTTAATCCATAATACAAATACCTCAGCCCACTGCTTCTTTATTTCCAACAAGTCCCTCTTCATAGTCCTCAACAGCACCACCCCTTTTTCTTTACCAACTCATTCTTCCCAAGGTGATTAAGCAGCAGAACTAGGGACCGTGATCCAACCATCATACCGTTTAGCGTGTACAGAAGATCCCTTTAAAGCATTCCCTCTTATCTCCTCAATGTATCCCAAAAAAGACGATCATTGAGACCCAAATTAGACCCCATACCACTCTGGCCTGCTTGCATAGCTGCTCTTTTGATGAAGGAGTGGCCCACTACCCATATCTCCAACTCCTCAGCTGCCGGGCCTATTACCACACCTGGAAGGAAACAAGTAGTAAGAAATTCACCAAGCAACATACACTGCTCAACCCTCATCCCCCAGCCCCTACACATATCGCCTATAGCATCCCGATGACCAGCGGCCCAAATGCATGATATCCTCCTGCGAGCAACCTCTATTTGCTGCTTCTGAGACTGCCCCAATGCGAAAGAAATGTGTGCCATACTCAGAAGCCTTTACCCCCAGCTGGGCCAAGGCTGATTGGACCACTGCTAATAGCTGGTACGTTATCACCTTGCCTCCTTGAAGGTGTCAGAAAACCATACCACTGTCTTTTTCACAGCATGCTGCCCAGCGCCCACCCCATGCCACCAAACATGAGCCTAATGATCCCATTGCTTTTAAGATAACCCACTTCCCGTTGGCCCTCTGATCTGTTTTGGAGTGGTGGATCCATAACTCCTATCTCTCCAATGCCCTGACCATGTCTTCCCAATGGAGTCCTCGGGGTGCCCCTACCCCCAACCATTCAGAAATTCTGAAAGCCCCGCCAAAAAATCCACGTCAGTAATGTGGCAAATTAAAAATTCACCCCAGTGTTTTGGCAAACCCCAGGCAGCTACTGCAGCACTTGAAGCAGTAGATTTGAAGACAAGGGCTTCCTGACCTGCCCCTTCTGTCCCTCTTCCCTGGCACAACCTTCCAGTTAACTGCATCCCAGTTCTCCTGCTGATGGGGGGTATCCCCATAACAACTTACCAAGAAAAGAGAACCCTGCTAATTTCCACGAATTAGTCACCTGTGACAGCCCCTGTCAATTAACTCCAAAATATACTGTATCTCATCATCAACACTTGCGTTGCCGGCCTTCCGGAGCTGCACATCCGACACCAAGAAATCCTTCCAAGCCTGGACATAGGCCCTGCGTGTCGACTCAGCTACTGACCCCACCAACCGTTGTACCATCCTGCATTGCCTACGGACCACATATTCTCCTACATGGGTGTCGGGTCTCTGTCTGCATCCTTGGCTAAACCACAGAATCTTCCCCACTGTGACCAAGACAAAGCATCTGTAATGTCATTGTCCACACCCGGTACGTGGCACACTCTGAAAGTGATGTCTTGGCGCAAGCATCCCATCACAAAAACCTGTACTAGCTTCAGCAACTGCATGTCCCTAGCGAACTGTCTATGCACCTCTGCCATGTTTTCTAATTGAAATAACACTCTCCTGTGTGCTAACTTCGTGCCCCAGAGAGTCACCACGAACACCAAAGGGAAGAGTTCCAGGAAAGCTATACTCCTGTCTCTGTTGTACCATATGGCCGGCTATGGCTCAGCACTCCATCGGTTCTGCCAATAAAGCCGAAACCCCAACTTCCTACAGCATCTGAAAAAAATGTGCACATCCCACTCAAAATCCTCCTGTCTCGCCAAAGGAATTCCTTTGAAGTCCTGCAAGAAAACGCATCACATTCTCAAATCTTCTTTGACTACTGCTGAAAGTCACCCATGGTGATGAGGCAGAGAACACCCTGATAATACCGTCCCAACCTCCTGCAGAATGACCTCTCCACCCATACCACCCAGCATGCAAAATTGGGGTGCCTCAGCAAGACTTTAATCTCCTGCGCTTTTATTTTTGCCCTTCCCAGCATGCACATTAGTAATGTCAGCATTTTCTCCTTTGTCCTGTGGTAACCTGGCTTTCTTCCATACAAAATCAATCTCAATGCCCAAAAACTATAGCACTGTTTGGGGCCCACTGTTTTCTCCGGTGTCAATGACACACCTAGTTCACCCATGAGCTTTTGGAACATTGCCAGTAAGACCTGGCAGTCCACCAAACCAGGTGCCCCCACAATGAAGAAATCATCCAAATAGTGGGTTATCAATTGATGGCACATCTGCCATGTGAACACCCCCTGCAGGAAAGAACAAAGCACTCAAGCAGAGTACAGGAAATGGAGCAACCTATTGGCTGTCATTGTCCACGTACCGTTTCCCTTGAAATTGCAAACCCAGTAGCTTGAAGTCCTCTGGGTGTACCGGAAGCAGCCAAAAAGCTGACTTAATATTGTATTTAGACAATAACGCCCCTGGGCCAGCCGCCACCACCTATGACATGGCCACATCTACCAAAGAGTAGGACACCAATGCTACCTTCTCCGTGATTACATCATTCTCCGACCTACCCTCAGGCCATGACAAATGTTGTATCAAAAGCAATTGACCCCCCTCTTACATGGAGACTACTCCAACCTGTACTCCAACTTCTTGATGTTACCTGAAGCACAAGCCTTTTGCATGAGGTCCCTAACCCCATTCCCTCTTATGGGCCTGAGAATTGTTGCTGGTACCCTCCTTGGCTAGTCCCATAGTGCTGCCACAGTCCCATGCCCTGGCTGTAGGATGCACCCCCTGTCAGGTAGCAGTTGACAAGAGGGAGTTGCCCTGCACACTTTGAACACTCATGGCAGAATTTGCAGTACTCCCAAGTGCACATTCCTTTATTAAAATCCCAACAAGTGCCCCAACCCTGGTTACACCTTTGATGCCCCTCCCACCCCTCACTGGTTGGGACATACTTGAAAGGTTTGATAGACTATTGGCAGACCACTTGCAGTGAAAATGGTCTTCACTAATTTTTAGGGCCATATAGTATGCTGTCACAGATCTGAATCAAGTTCACCCCATTTTGCCTCCGGATCCCAAGCCAGCCATACCCGAAACTCATTGTCATACTGTGCCCACAAATATCCTTACCACTCTGTGATTTGAGCTTTCCGTATCACATCTATGTACTTTAACATGGCTACGTATCGGTCCGGATTCTTTTCACAATACATGCTAGCGTATATTAGAAATGCCGTCATCCAGTTTTCTATTGTGAGGGGAACTCTCAGACACTTGGCTAACTCGTACTCCTCTTCAGAACCCTCTTTTGACCACACCTCTCTATATAAGAGTTTAAGCATCTCTATATATTCCACTTTCTAAATTCACTCTTTCATGGCCAACATTAAATGATCCCTCAATGGTTAAGTCACTCCCATGTAAGGCAATTTTTTAATCTACAGCTCCTTGCTGTCAGACCTCTCTTTCTTCTCTCATGCCTCAATGGCCCCCTGTTGCTCCCCTTGAACCCTCTGTTTTCATTGTGCCCCCACAATGACTATGAGGGCTATCGTTCTCATATGTACCCACTTCCACATCCATCACATACTTCCCTTTGTGCAACCTCTCCTCCCCTTCTGACCAAGTGCTAGCATCCACAGCTGTGGATACCATCTTAGGGGCATTATCCTTCTCCTTGTCCTTTCCTGGCGCCAAAGTCGGTGCCTGTACAGTTGTAGTCTGCCTCACCCATGTTTTCTCTTCCTTCCAGCTCTTAGTGGGCCATTTTGTATGCACCTATCACATACTGGACAACTCATTAGTGAAACCTACCACCCCTGCTAACTTCTGGCTCCTCATCATGGATTATAAGGAGGATGCTATCCTCCTTATAATCTTAACTTGTGACCCCTAGCGGGTCTTCTAGAACGGCCCAACTGGGACCCACCCCTTTACCCTGTGCATGATCCTATCCAAGCATCACCATAGCATTGCGACATCCGGCCCCCGGGAGGGGCTGGAGTGACCCTTCCCTGCCGTTCTGCCGATGCTACTCGCCTGCTTGCTATTTCTTGGGTGCCAGAGGCCGTTCCAAACCTACCAGCTGCTGGGGCCAACAAGCTTGTCCTGGACCTTGGTGCATTGGCTGCGCCGGGATCCCCCGCCAGTGTCAGGCAAACTGTGCTGGGCCCAGCCCTCTCTGCTCCTCGGTGCTGATGAGCCGCAAGCATTTCTACGGAGTCCGGAAAGTCATGCCGCAACTGCACCTGAAAGAAAGAAGACAGGACTGGTGTGCTGGCACCCTTCACCCTACGCACAACCTCTTCAGCACCCAAAATATCCTGCTCCCATGCCTGTATATCCTCTGAGAGACTACTGGACCCTGAGTCCTTCCTGCCCCGTAGACCCCACACCAAAAGGGACAGGCCCCTGAAAACATCAAAGTCCTCACCCACCAACCCATGCTCCTCTAGGGCGTCTTTATCTCCACTCCAATCTATCACGGCCACAACATATGTGGACGCTGGGCCCCTCCCAGCCCCCCCTCCGCCTCAGGAAAAACCTCCACCTCCTTTCCGTGCCACAAAGACCCTTATTTCAGGGACCATAGAGAGGCTGTAAGGAAAATAGCTAGAGCATCAGCTAAGATGCCTAAAGTACCACCGTGCCCAAAATGGTTCCCACTGATTCCCCCGGGTCCTGCCGAGTCAATTGAATAATTTTGCAGCATTTTAAAAGTATGGAAACAGATTAAATTTTCCTCAATTGGTGCCCCACAGTAGAAACACTTTTAAAACTAAAAAATAAACAGCAACAGAACAGCGTACCAGCAGGATTGAGGTCTGAAACAGTGCTAGCTAGAGTAAACAGAAGCCAATATGCGCAATTGGTGTGAAGTAAAAAGATATGGCAGCAAAAGCATATGTTGTTTTCTGATTTCTACACTCAAAACGAAACCCACCCCTTAAATTAGTTTATCAGTACTAAAAAAATCAAGTAACTCAGACAGATATGATACCATTGCCACAACACTGCACTGCGCAGTTGGGAAATTATAATGCTTGTCAAAACAATTCATTAACACTTTACCCATACTAGCGAAATAATGAGATGTGAAATGCTAGTGTGTTAAGGCACAATAAACGCTACTTATGACTGGTTGGGATTCTACATTAAGTTCCTTTTGACGTTGTAATTGAGTTTGTTGCATGTATTTCATGAATTCCAGAGTAGCCTAAAGCCTTATTGCATGTTGCTGAACCCCTTGTAAGAGTACCAATGTAGCAAAACAGCAACACTTTGGAAATGAATACTTTTTCCATCACTGTTTTTAATTACATTCAAAGAAAAAAAACATTCCTAATTGACCTTTACAGAAAGTCAACATCTGTTCATTTAAGACTTCATGCATGCTCTCTTAGAGAAAGATATGTTTCCGTGTAGATCATGAAGTTGATTGACATTGGGCAGATCAAGTTACTCAGATGGAGCAATACTTGGCTTAGTTGTCCAGAGGATTTTAAAAGTGCCAACATTGGTATACTAATGTTTTCAATTATAACAACACTAAACCATACACTTGATGCACATAGACAATCAAAAACAGCAAGACAAATTGGGTAATTGAACGTTCAGTCACACTTCTCTCAAATTTCCAAAGTTCTACAAATGTATGCTGATCTTCCCTACCCCGCACAATAGCTATAGTCCCCAATTTGATGCAACGTTTACCCTCTCCTCAAATTCCTAAAGTTTTACCTGGATTATTTGCCCTATTCCCAATCACACTAGCTTCTTTCCCTTTAATCCACATGACAGTATCCAGAATCTACTTAGGTGCCGATCACAATCCGGTAAAAACCGGGTACGAACCGTCGGACGGAGCATATTCTCCGTCCGACGCGTACCCGGTCGTCAAAATATACAAACATGGAATTACGATTCGCACGGGTACACCATTACCGTACGAATCGTAAAAAAGACCGACCGAACAAAAAACACCTACCAATGCGATCCGGGAAAGCGCCGACCTGACGTCGGGACGCACGCAGCCAGCCATTCACGACCCAGGAATCACGATTCGCACCGACGTCACCCCGCACGGTGAATATTTTGCGGCACCCAAAAACTGCCGGGAAATCAGGACGACGCGAACAAGGACCACCAGTACGCGACGGACAGACGGCGACGCGAACAAGGAGGACCAGTACGTGACGGACACACAGGACGACGCCACCAAGGAGGACCCGTACGCGACAGGACGACGCGATCAAGGAGGACCCGTACGCGACAGGACGACGCGAGCAAGGAGTACCAGTACGCGACGGACAGACATGGACCCGAACCTACGAGTCATCCCTGCCCTCATAGCAGTACACCTCCTCTACAGGTTACGACGCAGACGCCGCAGAAGGTCAGAATAACTAAGGGAGGGGGGAAAGTGGGGTGGGGTGGGGGTGGCACTACCAGGGCAGGCCACAAAACAACCACATGAGTGACACACTACACATGGCCTGGACATACCTGACTCCCATGCCCTGGTCACCACGAGGGGGTGGGGGCGTGTCCTGATAATCCAGCGACCGCCACAACGGAAGTCCGTCACCACGCGAACCGGCAACACAACCAGACAGGTACGTCCCGTACCCACGCCTGAAGAGCGTGGGTACGAGTCGGACCACGCCCACACACGTCACCCCAACAATGGCGGGACGGATCGCACCCACGTGGCAAAGGCCTGGGTACGGGCCGCACAAACATCACATAGCGTGGGGACGGATATGTACGGACCCTACCCCCACCCCGTATGCAAGGAGCGTACCCCCCTGCCCAACAGTGTAAGTACGACCCGTACCCCCACCCGCGTATGCATGGAGCGTACCCCCCATGCCAACAGTGTAAGTACGACTCGAACCCCCACCCACGAATGCAAGGAGCGTACCCCCCTGCCCAACAGTGTAAGTACGACCCGTACCCACACCCGCGGACGTACGGAGCGTACCCCCAGCCCAACAGTGTAAGTACGACCCGTACCCCCACCCGCGGACGTACGGAGCGTACCCCCAGCCCAACAGTGTAAGTACGACCCGTACCCCCACCCGCGGACGTACGGAGCGTACCCCCAGCCCAACAGTGTAAGTACGACCCGTACCCCCACCCGCGGACGTACGGAGCGTACCACCAGCCCAACAGTGTAAGTACGACCCGTACCCCCACCCGCGGACGTACGGAGCGTACCCCCAGCCCAACAGTGTAAGTACGACCCGTACCCCCACCCGCGGACGTACGGAGCGTACCCCCAGCCCAACAGTGTAAGTACGACCCGTACCCCCACCCGCGAATGCAAGGAGCGGACCCCCCTGCCCAACAGTGTAAGTACGACCCGTACCCCCACCCGCGAATGCAAGGAGCGTACCCCCCTGCCCAACAGTGTAAGTACGACTCGAACCCCCACCCACGAATGCAAGGAGCGTACCCCCCTGCCCAACAGTGTAAGTACGACCCGTACCCACACCCGCGGACGTACGGAGCGTACCCCCAGCCCAACAGTGTAAGTACGACCCGTACCCCCACCCGCGGACGTACGGAGCGTACCCCCCATGCCAACAGTGTAAGTACGACTCGAACCCCCACCCACGAATGCAAGGAGCGTACCCCCCTGCCCAACAGTGTAAGTACGACCCGTACCCACACCCGCGGACGTACGGAGCGTACCCCCACCACACCAGTGTCAGTAGACACGTACCCTCACCTCTAATGCAGTGTGCGTAACCCCACCGTGTATGTGCCAAGCGCACATATCCAGAAATCGGAGGTGTGTGTGCAGAGTCCACCCAGCAGTGCCCTGAGACAGGAGGGGTGGGTGCAGAGTCCTCCCAGCAGTGTCCAGACCCAGGAGGGGTGGGTGGTGAGTCCTCCCAGCAGTGCCCAGAGACAGGAGGGGTGGGTGCAGAGACCTCCCAGCAGTGCCCTGAGACAGGAGGGGTGTGTGCAGAGTCCTCCCAGCAGTGTCCAGACCCAGGAGGGGTGGGTGGTGAGTCCTCCCAGCAGTGCCCAGAGACAGGAGGGGTGGGTGCAGAGTCCTCCCAGCAGTGTCCAGACCCAGGAGGGGTGGGTGCAGACACCTCCCAGCAGTGCCCAGAGACAGGAGGGGTGTGTGCAGAGTCCTCCCAGCAGTGTCCAGACCCAGGAGGGGTGGGTGCAGAGTCCTCCCAGCAGTGTCCACACCCAGGAGGGGTGTAACACATGTGTGTGATGCCACAATTACCCACATCCATACTGCCTACAAGGGAACATGTCCCCATGAACTCATGTCAACTGACTCCACACACAAGTACAGTGATCACCAAGGATGCCACGATTGTTGCAGGTGGAGACATGGCCATGCATGCATGGCCAAAGTAGAAGGGCTCCGTCACACACACAGCTCATGTAGACACAGCTCTGCGCTAAACATTGGGATCACCCTGCAGGGAAGAAAGCTGGGTACACAGAGGAAGGAATACACCCTGGGACAAGTGCACCATGCAGTAACTGCTTACATGAACAAAGAAAGTTAGCCAACACCTTGTGATGGCACACAGATCCTAGGGTGGCCCCAAAGAGCAGAACACTACTACAAATCCCACACACCCAAAGCCTTAAACACCACCCAAAACAATGTAGCAGCCCCACCAACACCAATACCACCATAGCAGGAGTGTGATAATGAAAAAAAAAATAAGCTTTAATCAGCATGAGCACAATGTCCGTGGATCAACGGCAGTTCAAAGTCAACAAAGGCCATAGGGCAGTCAATTATTCCCAGCTGCATGGGGGACACAGTGGGATGTGTGTCCCCTACCTTGCCTGCACAGTCAAATGCCATCGTCTTCCATACTGGTGAGGGCATCAGGGGGGGGGGAAGCAACAGGCACCGCAGGGACATCAGGGCAAAGGGGCGGCGTTGTGGGTGCAGGGATGGAGGACTCAACCACAGGGGGTGTGTCATGGCCAAAGGCGGAGGCCAGGATGGCACTACACACCTTAGCAAGGTCCTCCAGGGAGTCCCCTGCACCCGAAGTGACCTCAGGCCCCAAGGAGGGGGGGGTTCAGAGGGATGGGTTGCAGCACCACCGGGGGAGGGTGGAGACAGGGGGGGAGACTCAACCACCCTGACCGAGGACTTCCTTGACCGCTTGCGTGGTGGCGTCACTGTGGGGCTCAGGGACAGAGCGGCCATGAAGGAGTCCTTGGGGGAGATGTGGCCAGGAGAGCTGAGGGGAGGGGATTTGGAGGGAGTGGATTGTGTGGAATGCGGACTCCCACTCTGGCTGCGTGTCACACGTTTGCCCCCCGACCCAGTGGGTGTGCCTATCTCACCCTGTGTGTGCGTGTCAGGAGGAGTGCGGTGGACCTTCCCTGCTGGTGTGGTGCCTGTGTCTGTTGTGGTGGGTGCATGCCGACGTCTGGGTGTACGTGGGACAGGCATGGAAGTGGGAAGTGTGGATGGGGCAGGGGTAGGTGGGGGGAGGTCGCGCTGCAGGAGACCCACTGCTGCAGTCAGTGTGGAGTCTAGGGACCTCAGCAAGTTGCGTTGGTCAGCCTGCAAAGAATGAATGCCCTCCAAGAATGCCTCGATGTTGGTGAGGGTTTTCCCGTGGGAATGGAGGACATTCAGGATCGCAGCCTGACCAACCTGCATTTGCCGCTGGATGTCCATAGACTCAGCATTGGCGGCAGCAGTGGAGACAGGGGCAGGGGGTGCGGTGCCTGGCAGGAAGGGGACATGCGGTGACCGGGCACGCTGGGAAGGGACACGAGCAAGTGGGAGGCGGTTGGTGGGAACTGAGGGGGCGGTGGCAGGTGTTGTTCCACTGTCAGCTGCTGGTGCAGCCTCCGCCAACCCTGAGACATCCTCCTCGGACCTGTCAGCTTCGTAGTCTGATGTGCCAGTCGACAGGTCCTCGGCCACACTATCCTCCGCCTCTGTCCCACTCGATGTGCCAGCCCCGATGTCACGGCTGCCACTGGTGCTCGGTCCCTCCGCCTGGTCCGTGTCCATGTCTCCCTCTGTGTCCCCCGACGATGCTGTGGGCAGGGTGGAGAGACAGAAATTAATCAGACACCTGTACACATCTGTCACATGAGTCCAATCTACATAGTCAACATTGCATAGCCTGAAGAGGCAGATCCCTAACATCTGCAAAACAAGGTACCGATGTAGGGCATGAAACACAGTTGGTTGAGCCACCATGCCACTGAAATACCATGGAGAGCATGAGACAATAGCTGATGACAGGAAACGGAGTCTGACATAGCACCCAGGCCCTGGGGACAATCCTGCACTGCCTCTGCACCACACAGCGTTTGTGAAAATACCTATGACCAGGGACAATATCCATGAACTTGAGACACATGCTGCATAGGTAATGCTGCAAACATGCCCAACATAACTCGGTCACTGCACCTTGCGTGTGTGTCCAGTAACATCACACACTGTCCAGACCCAGCAATTAGGAATCAGGATTTGACACATAGGCATTGCCCGCCCCAAGCAACCCCCACACGATGCTAATTGCTGAGACACAGGTGGCACCAACATCTCATAGTCTGGGTGATAAACACAGTGGCAGGCAAAAGGCTAGATTGGACGCAAAACAGCAAAGGTGCGCCTGTACAAATAATGAGGTACCAGTGCCCATCCTCAGATGAGTATAACAAGACACACAGGCACTGGCAACTGTGAGTATGAAGAGGGACAATCAGGTCAGGCTGCACAGTGGACACCTGTACATAATAGCACGTCTATATACATGGTGACAGGGGACAATGGCACAGAGCACAACCTACGCTGTAGACAGTGAGAGTGTCCACGTTGATGATGACACAAACAACACTGAGGATAAGGTGCCCCAGGGGACAGTATTGGGCACGCAACTACATGCTACTGAATGGCTGAATGGGAATGACTGCTACACACGTCACCATCCCTGCACTATGCGTAGCGCACACTCATGCACATCATGTCACAGGCCACTACATAGGACATGCGCGCTGTAAGGCATGACACATGAGAGACCAACTCCCATGTCTGGAGCCAGCATCAGTGCCAACTGACATGGAACCCACATGCAGTGAACTTGACAGTTCACAGGCAAGGTCCCACAACCTGTTACCCACCACCACCACCCATGATGCTACAGTCATTGTTCTCGTGGACAAAGCGCCAGCCTACATTACCTTGTGAAGGAGTGACTACACACAGACCAGGGAACACATTGCAAGGAGGGGAAGGGTGGCAGGGGCGCAGCGCTACACTTGGGCAAACTGGATGGGCACAGCACCTTTAAACCCTGCCAGTGAATTAATGCCACTGTGCCCTTACAAATGCCGGTGACACACAACAAACGCACATGTACCTACCCCCTTCCGCCTGCTGCATCGCCTGTAAGCGCCTCTCCAGGTCTGGAAAGACCACCGGCAGCACACGCCTGTGGAGGTGGGTCAGACGGCGGCGGCCGCGGTTCTTGTGGCTCTCAGGTGAGTCCCCCAGCAGGAGCCGTGCAATCCTCCGCGTCCAGCACCGGATATCCTGCCAGCGTTTCCTCACCTGGGACAGGCTCCGCCTCCGACCATCCACACGCCTCACGGCACTGACGGCGGTCAGCCAGATCTGCTCCTTGGCAGAGGCGCCTACCTGTGAGGAAGTACAAGTGACACCACATCAATACACCAGCCACATGTCACAGAGAGACATATGTGAACATAATAGCTGGTTACTACATGGCATGTAATGCAGCCAACGCATTGCACCTCTGTCATAGGGACATCATCCTCTGGTGAGGGAAAAGGCAGTACGTGCCATAGTGGGTACTCAGGTGGAATGATGGCAATGTCACAATCAATGATCAAGGCTCACACTGTGCATCACACCCACCCCTCCTGTCTCAGGGCACTGCTGGGAGGACTCCACACCCACCCCTCCTGTCTCAGGGCACTGCTGTTAGTGATAGGTCCCCACCCCTCCTGTCTCAGGGCACTGCTGGGAGGACTCCACACCCACCCCTCCTGTCTCAGGGCACTGCTGGGAGACATCAGGCACCCCCCCCCTGGTACCCCCCCGACAGTACATGGCATGTGTGTCACACCGGGTCACAATGCCTGAAGACACAGTCACAACATAGGGACAGTCTGTGGCAGTGGCCTATGCACTCACCTGATACCCTGGTCGCCCATACAGCATGGGGTACTGTGGGAGGATCACATCCAGCAGAGCCATGTTCTCCTCCAGGGTGAATGGCTGTGTCCTCTCCACAGCCCTTGACATGGTTCCAGGGAATCAGTAGCAGCAGCTTGGTCGACAAATGCAAAGATGTGCAGGCAAGTAATCCCTCATGGGACCTGGCTGCCTTATATGTGGCCTTCTGCCCAGTCTCATGCACAGGAGTACAGAGTGATTGGTCACTCACATTTGCATCCTATGTTTCCACCAATCCCTTCAAACCTAGCAGTCTGTGGGTTCTCTATCGGTTTCATTCTCCTGCATGATGTCAGCCCCACAAACACATTGCAACAAAGTAGAAGAATTCCAACTGACTTCTGCTGTGCACCTTCCAGAACAAAATCGAAATTTGAACCTGGTCGCCATGACAACCAGCATGCATGTAGGCCTTAATACTTGTCCCCTATGTAATTAGGAGAATCACACACAGGTACGGTGCGTTTCCGGGCCCTAGGGCACCCCAAATGCATGGCAACGGCCCGTACATGCATGCCGACGTTCAAAATCACTATGGGTCTGCACGCGTATGCGTACACGTAGTGGTACGGACCGTACACACGCATGTACGCTCACTATCACTATGGGTCTGCACGCGTATGCGTACACGTAGTGGTACGGACCGTACAAATGCCTGTACGCTCACTATCACTATGGTTCTGCACGCGTATGCGTACTCGTCGTGGTACGGACCGTACAAATGCCTGTACGCTCACTATCACTATGGGTCTGTGTACCCGTAGTGATAGTGAGCGTACATGCGAGTGTACGGTCCGTACCACAACGAGTACGCATACGCGTGCAGACCCATAGTGATAGTGAGCGCACAGGCATTTGTACGGTCCGTACCACTACGTGTACGCATACGCGTGCAGACCCATAGTGATAGTGAGCGTAGATGCGAGTGTACGGTCCGTACCACAACGAGTACGCATACGCGTGCAGAACCATAGTGATAGTGAGCGTAGATGCGAGTGTACGGTCCGTACCACTACGTGTACGCATACGCGTGCAGAACCATAGTGATAGTGAGCGTACAGGCATTTGTACGGTCCGTACCACAACGAGTACGCATACGCGTGCAGACCCATAGTGAGAGGGCCGTACACTCGCATGTACGCTCACTATCACTATGGGTCTGCACGCGTATGCGTACACGTAGTGGTACGGACCGTACAAATGCCTGTACGCTCACTATCACTATGGGTCTGCACGCGTATGCGTACTCGTTGTGGTACGGACCGTACAAATGCCTGTACGCTCGCCATCACGATGGGTACACATACGGCAGCACTCCCACAGTGATTGGGGAACATACACAGGCCCTCTTAGCAGCAGTACGCCGGTTTGTACACATCACTGTGGTGATAGTCCACACACAGGTAGGAATAGGGCGGACATACTTGTCCATGGATGGACATACTTGTCCAGGAATGGACATCAAGGCATCGTCTGTGCATTACTACATGTGTGGGGCACAGGTGTGACAGGCTGTGATGTGGAACATGCCTCCTGAGTGGAGGAGGCACCAGATGTATGATGAGATGTGTACAGGTGTACTGTGTGAGGGTGCAATGTGTGCCAGGCATGCCCTTGACTCCTTTGACATGTGTGCATGTCGTACTGCACACTTGGGGTGAGCGTCACTGGCATGGCACGGACACCAACACACGGAAGTGTCCCATGATGCCCGGTACAGGGGTCATGACACCTGACTTGTCACTACCCACAGTGCACAATGTGACTATGTCATTTATGTGTCCGGGATTTACATCAGGTTGATGTTGTAGCACCCTCAAAAGCTGCAGCCGTTGCAGCAACCAACATGTGTCTGTGTGTAGATTGTCATTGCACACTGTTCCGCACACCATGCCACATGTGGTATCTGATGTGAGCTGCACATGTATGCATGGGACACGGAGTAGCGTGACAAGGCCATGTCAGCATCCTCACAAGGAATGTGTGGTGAGTCATGACATGTGCACCTTCATGGCAAGGTGTGTGGGCAGGCCTAGTGTAATGTCATGTGACCTGTGGCTCCGGTGTTCCGCTACCAGTCTCTACAATCGGCATCCTACTTCTGCTGATGTGTGTGTGTATGTCACTTCTGTCTTGCGTCGGGCTGTTCACTTGCACTGGGACACAGCTATTCCCATGGCGTGGCATGGGGAGGTTCTCAATCACCGTGTGTAGCTGGGTCTTGGAAGGAGTGTCACCTTGCATCCATACGTGTCCTGGGCATGTAGCACATGCCTGACTCCCTATGTGGCATGTGTGTATTGGCAGATTTACATGTGCTCAGTAGACATGAGTTGTTCTCGTAGTGCACTCACTCTTCCTTGTCACTTCCAAATTACTGCAGAGCGCCTCCTGTTGCCCGAAGAATTCCAGACTTGGCTACCATGCAGGAGAATGACAGGATCCGGCTCTACCGCTTCACCCAACCGTTGATTCTGGAGCTGACGGCGAGACTGGCACCACACCTGCAACCGCAGCACAGGTATCCTACGGCACTGACACCCCAGCTGAAGGTAATGGCTGCCCTACATTTCCTTGCCACGGGTACCTTCCAATATACCATAGCCCATGTTGGTGGCATGTCCCAGAGCATGTTCAGCGGTGTGCTGCATGATTTCTTGGAGGCCATGTTGATTCACCTGGATGACTTCATCAAGTTCCCAACCCCTGAACAGATGACTGAGGTCAAACGTGGTTTCTATGCCCTGGGAGGGATGCCCCATGTCATTGGGTCCATAGATGGGACACATGTAGGTTTGGTACCACCACACGCACGGGAGGTGGCGTACCGCAATCGGAAGCACTACCACTCCATCAATGCCCTTGTGGTGTGTCTGTCCAACATGGTGATTTCACATGTCTGTGCTCGTTTTCCAGGATCAGCACACGATGCCTACATCATGAGGCGTAGCGGGATGCCTGATATGATGATGCAGCTGCGCAACGAACGTGCATGTGTTGTTGGTGGGTACAGTCTGTCTGTCCTGTATTCTGTTTGGCCGAGCAGCACTACCGCTTCGCCAGTTCTAACGATATCCATGTGCTTTCCATTTAGGGGACGCTGGCTATCCCAACATGCCTTGGCTGCTGACACCTCTCCGCAACCCCATCACGCCGGCCCAGCTCCGCTACAACACCGCCCATGGCCGGACAAGGCGAGTGATAGAGAGGACGTTTGGCATGCTGAAGAGCCGATTCCGGTGCCTCCACAAGACCGGCGGCGCACTCCCATATGCCCCGGCGAAGGTCTGCAAGATCTTCATGGTCTGCTGCATGCTGCACAACATGGCAGTTGAAAGAGCTGTGCCCCTCATCCTGGATCAAGATGACGAGGACCATCCACCCGTGGAGGACGAAGGGCTTGGCAATGGGGCTAGTGATGTGGAGGATGTGGAGCCTCAAGAGGACATCCGGACTCGGCTCATACGCGACTTCTTTGCTTAGTGGTGAGTACCAGGGTCTGAGTGTGCACGCATTGGTCCACGTGTGGCATGCGTTGTGATGTGTGTCTCCACCTGCATGTATGGCACGTGGGTCAGAGGTGTGTGTGGGTGTGTCACTGGAGTGATGGTGGCAGTGATGGTAGTATTTCCCCAGACATAATTGTGACCTAGCATGTTGTCATACATACATGTGTCGAGTACATGCACATGCAAGTGGCTGTGCTTCTTGTGGCTGACTTCTTGTGTGTCTCTCTTCCCCAGGTACCTGCGCATGCCGTTTGCTGGTTGCATTGTTGTGGCACTGCTATTCCTCATGGACATGGCATCGTGGGCTGACTCAGCGTTACAGGCACGGACACGTTTGGAAGTCTCCATGGGGTAAGGGATGCATCTGGGGTGTATTGGGTGTGGCAGTTGTTCACGATGTGTGCACACTGCCCCGGTCGGGGTTTGGGTCCTCTGCAGACATGTGGCATCCCCATGGGACACGACATGCAGCTGGGTACACCTGAATAGATGGGCTGCCTGGTTGTCAGTCATCAGTGATGGGATGGTGGATTGTGATGAAGGCATCAATGTGTATGACACTGCCCTCGGACACATACGGTTAACATTGTCTTGACATGGCGTGGGACTTCCACATCAGCGGATGTATGGTGTATGGCAGGCTCTCCGTGAGCAGCTGTGGGTATTTAGCTATTATCCGACACTTGTGTGCCAGTTCCATGGCTATCACGCATTTGTGCTGCAGAGTGGGGTGCCAGTGTTGGAGCCACATGTTACTCCACATGATGTGTTCATGTGTACTTCAAGTTGCCTCTGCAATCCCAAACACATGACTATTAAAGATGTCCCTATGCCTCCAAGGTGCCTCTTCTCAGTCAATGCTGGTGTGTTGGCACGGTGCATCCTGCATGTCTGGCATGGTATTCCCTGATTGTGGCTATGTGTCAATGTGTCGAGTGGCAAGATGCAAGCTGTGTGTGTGTGCTGAGACTGTGTAATGGGCATGATGTCCATGACTGTGTGGGTATTGTGACATGTGCCATCCCCATGCATCCAACGTTGTCCATGACCCCATTCTCTGCATCCACCGGACTCAAGCTTGCAGGACATGGTTCTGCCACCTGTCTACACGTACCTGGGTGCCCCCCAGGACACGGGCCAGGATCCCTGACCTCTGCGCATGACTGTTGCTGTACTCAATGTGTCTGTCAGCACGGTTGTTCGGCCACCCCCTCAGCTGGTTCTGACCATCACGGGTGTGTATGGTGCTCCATGTCTGTCTTGCCTAGAAAACTGTGACCCATGTGTCCTGTGCCAGACTCAGGCCCCAGGGTGTGGATGGTTGAAGTGAACAGATGACTCAGGCATGTTTAGACTGTACAAGACACATGTTAGGTAATAATGCTACCAGCAGGCATCAACTCATAATAGTGTGATTTATTATTGGGGGGGGGGCCAAGTGAGGGCCTTTCCGGGATTAGGGAATCCAAAGTTCAGTAGGGGAGTTGGTGTCCTTGCCATTGGAAATCCTCAGAGTCCATGCCACAGTCTTTGTCAACATTGGTCAGCCAGTGACCAGCAGGGCCATGTGGCAGAGAATGTCTCTTGATGCTGTGATGCTGTTGCTCCAGTGGGCCAGGTGCCAGGCCAGGTGTCCTGGGAGATGGTGATGTAGCAGCCACCCTCACGGTCCTTTCCGTGGACGACCCGGCTTCCTGCGGGGAACCTCAGCAGCAGGCCGTGACGACGTCTGGGATGCTCCGTCGGATGTTTCCTCCTCCTCCTCATGATCCCTCCCTGTGGGTGGTGATGTTCTCCGCCTTCTGGCACAGGGAGGGTCGGCCATGGTGTCGGCCATCCGACGGAGTTCAGCGTGAATCCCCTGGGACGCCGTCACTTGCTCAGCCTGTCTGTCCTCCATCCTCCGTTGGTGTAGCTGTAGACAGGCTATTAGCTCCGCATGTTGCTGGGCCTGCTGGACCTTGATCCCCTCGAGGACGGACACAACCTGGGCCATGCCCGTGGTGTCCTGCCGGTATGAGTCCAGGATGTTACGGACATGTGAAAATACCGGATCCCCAGCCAACTGGTCAGGCTCGCGCCTCCGCCGCTCTCCACTCCCACCACCCCTGCCCACTTGCGTCTGGCCTGCACTTGTGGGCACATGGGGTCTCCGGGACCCCTGAGGGGTGGCATTGGCGTTGTCGCCTGCCTCCTCCTGGGTGCCCGGGACACCGTGTCCCTCCTGGCGAGCCTGGCTGCATTGTGGTGTTGGGGCAGGGATCCTGGGTGTCTCCTGGGATGTGGCAGGAGTGGGGGTGGTGGTTGGCACGGTTGTACCTGACGCAGGTGCTGCAGGTGGTTGGACACCAGAGGGGCCAGGTCGGTCGGGGTCGTCCGCAGAGTGGTGAGAGTGGTCGCTGCCGGTGGGATCGGTCTCCTGCAGATCCGGGTCCTGTGAGTGTTCCCCCCCAGTGTTGGGGGGTGCAGCACGACGTTGACCTGTGTGTGAGAGAGACAATGTTACTTTGGATCCATGCAACATCCATGTTGCATCCGTTACAAAGTTGGCCCATTTCCTCTTGGAATTAGGATCTGTCTTGCATTCCACTCACAGTGCACTTGTGCATGTGTGTGTCCCTTGGGCACCAATTTGGCCCCTTTAACTATGTGTGGCACAGTCTTACTTGCTGCGTCAAGTGTGACTGCAGTCAGCAGTGGAGTGTGCATGTGTGCCGAGCTATGCGTTTGCGCCTTCCTTGTAGCACTGTACATGTGCACATGGAGTGGATCCACACACTCATATGATGCAGGTGGCTGTCCTTGTGCTCGTGTACAGGTTGTGACATGGCCCTGCGTTTTGCCATGATGAAGAGGGGGGGTTCTGGCACTGGGCACCCTTGTCTACATGCACGCAGTCCACCTGCTGACGAGCAGACATTCCCACACACCAAAGGACTGATTTGCTCTCCCTGTGTCTCCCTCCTTCTCTGTCCCCCTCTCCCTCCCTCTCTGTCCCCCTCTCCCTCCCTCTGTGTCCCCCTCTCCCTCCCTCTGTGTCCCCCTCTCCCTCCCTCTCTGTCCCCCTCTCCCTCCCTCTGTGTGTCAGCCTCCTCCCTCTGTCCATCTTCCTGTGTCTCCCTCCCTCTCTGTCCCCCTCTCCCTCCCTCTGTGTCCCCCTCTCCCTCCCTCCGTGTGTCACCCTCTGTCACCTTGGCCCAGCTTCCTGGGCACACACTGTTAGCAGATCTTTGAGTGGCCCTTGGCCTGTTGATGTGAGTTTGTTTCTGATCTCCAGGCACCCATTTTGTCTGCTGTGTGTCTGTGCGCTGCTGCTGTGGTGGTGTGTGCTGCCACTCTTTCACACTGTTGGCTGTTCATTAGCTGCTGGCATGTGCAAAACAGTGCCTTCACCCCCATGTGTTGATGCAAGGCATCCGCCATTTGCTGGCAAGTCATTCCTGTGTTGGGACACAGTGTTTGTCTGGCCGTGACCTAGGCCATATGGGCAGAGGGCATTGTTGTCTGCTTTGGAGTCGCACTATGTGATTCTTGGTGCCCAGCCTCCCGCCATCCGGGTTACCGTGTCATGTGTTGTTGTCTTCTGTGGCCTGTGACTTGACATTGTCCAGCTGGGTGCATGGGGCATGGTGGCAGCAGTGGCATGTGCCTGCTCATGGAGTGTGGTTGAGTAATGCGATGGCTTGTGGTGTTTGCGTGCCTGTTATTAATTTTGGTTGTGGTTGCAGTTCCCCCCATGTGAGGTGCGTTGTTTGTGTACTCACCCGGGTCTCGGAGTCCTTCTACTCCTTCAACTGCCTCCACCGGCAGTATGGCCATCACCCTCTCCTCCCAGGGATGGTACTGTACGGGTCTGCGGGAGGGCCCTCCTCCGGTGGCGTTGGCCTGGTCGTGTTCCTCCTGTCTCTTGGCTCTGACCCTCCTCCGCAGATCGTACCACCTGTTCTGGCAATCCTGCTTGGTCCTCCTGGTGTCCGCAACAGCATTCACAGCATCGACGATGGTCTGCCACATGGCTGTTTTGGCTGCCTGGCTGGTGCTTCTGACCAATGTTCCAAAGATCTGTGGCTCGACTCTGAGGATTTGATCAACAAGGACCTCCAACTCTCGGTGACTGAACTTTGGATTCTTGGTAGTGGGCATGGTGAGGGGTGTGGGTGGGGATGGTGTGGGTGTGGGGGGTGTGTGGATGTTGGGGGGGGGTGTGGATGGTTGTGTGTGTGTGTGAATGTGATGAGAGGGTGTTTGTGAGGGTGGTCGTGTGAAGGTGTGCAAGTGTAAGATGTGGTGTCGCTTGTAGTCTGGTTCTGTGGTGTCTGGCAGCAGTGGGTCTGTTGCAAAGGCTCATGGTTTGTGTGTGTGGGCCCTTTTTATTGGTCCATGGGTGGGTGTGGCAGTGTTTGAATTTTGGGTGGGTGTGTTATAAGGAGTGGTGGTGTATTGGGCCTCTGTTTGTTTTTGACAGTTGCAGGTCAGTGATTGTGTTATTTTAGTGGTTGTTGGCCATGTTTAGTGGCTGTGTGCCTTGCGAATGGTGTATTGTTGAGTTGTTTTGTTTTGTCCTTGTTGTGTACGTGCGTTTTGAGCGTGTGTACGGTGTGTACATGGGCCATTTGGTTGTACGATTTGGTCCTTGTGTGTGGCTTTGTACGACTCGTACATGCGGTTGTGATGTTGGGGCATGGGGTGCGCTCCGTACTTAGAAGGTTGTGTTGGGGGTGCGCCAGGAACGTACTGGGGTGGGGGTACGACTGGAACGTACTGGGGTGTTCATAGACGGTGGTACGACACGTACTGGGGTGGGGGTACGACTGGAACGTACTGGGGTGTACATGGGCGGTGGTACGACACGTACAGGGGTGGGGGGGTGTACATAGACGGTGGTACGACACGTACAGGGGTGGGGGGGTGTACATAGACGGTGGTACGACACGTACTGGGGTGGGGGTACGACTGGAACGTACTGGGGTGTACATGGGCGGTGGTACGACACGTACAGGGGTGGGGGGGTGTACATGGGCGGTGGTACGACACGTACAGGGGTGGGGGGGTGTACATAGACGGTGGTACGACACGTACTGGGGTGGGGGTACGACTGGAACGTACTGGGGTGTACATGGGCGGTGGTTCGACACGTACAGGGGTGGGGGGGTGTACATAGACGGTGGTACGACACGTACAGGGGTGGGGGGTGTACATTGACGGTGGTACGACACGTACTGGGGTGGGGGTACGACTGGAACGTACTGGGGTGTACATGGGCGGTGGTACGACACGTACAGGGGTGGGGGGGTGTACATAGACGGTGGTACGACACGTACAGGGGTGGGGGGTGTACATTGACGGTGGTACGACACGTACTGGGGTGGGGGTACGACTGGAACGTACTGGGGTGTTCATAGACGGTGGTACGACACGTACAGGGGTGGGGGGGTGTACATAGACGGTGGTACGACACGTACAGGGGTGGGGGGGTGTACATAGACGGTGGTACGACACGTACAGGGGTGGGGGGGTGTACATAGACGGTGGTACGACACGTACTGGGGTGGGGGTACGACTGGAACGTACTGGGGTGTACATGGGCGGTGGTACGACACGTACAGGGGTGGGGGGGTGTACATGGGCGGTGGTACGACACGTACAGGGGTGGGGGGTGTACATAGACGGTGGTACGACACGTACTGGGGTGGGGGTACGACTGGAACGTACTGGGGTGTACATGGGCGGTGGTTCGACACGTACAGGGGTGGGGGGGTGTACATAGACGGTGGTACGACACGTACAGGGGTGGGGGGTGTACATTGACGGTGGTACGACACGTACTGGGGTGGGGGTACGACTGGAACGTACTGGGGTGTACATGGGCGGTGGTACGACACGTACAGGGGTGGGGGGGTGTACATAGACGGTGGTACGACACGTACAGGGGTGGGGGGTGTACATTGACGGTGGTACGACACGTACTGGGGTGGGGGTACGACTGGAACGTACTGGGGTGTTCATAGACGGTGGTACGACACGTACAGGGGTGGGGGGGTGTACATAGACGGTGGTACGACACGTACAGGGGTGGGGGGGTGTACATAGACGGTGGTACGACACGTACAGGGGTGGGGGGGTGTACATAGACGGTGGTACGACACGTACTGGGGTGGGGGTACGACTGGAACGTACTGGGGTGTACATGGGCGGTGGTACGACACGTACAGGGGTGGGGGGGTGTACATGGGCGGTGGTACGACACGTACAGGGGTGGGGGGTGTACATAGACGGTGGTACGACACGTACTGGGGTGGGGGTACGACTGGAACGTACTGGGGTGTACATGGGCGGTGGTTCGACACGTACAGGGGTGGGGGGGTGTACATAGACGGTGGTACGACACGTACAGGGGTGGGGGGTGTACATTGACGGTGGTACGACACGTACTGGGGTGGGGGTACGACTGGAACGTACTGGGGTGTACATGGGCGGTGGTACGACACGTACAGGGGTGGGGGGGTGTACATAGACGGTGGTACGACACGTACAGGGGTGGGGGGTGTACATTGACGGTGGTACGACACGTACTGGGGTGGGGGTACGACTGGAACGTACTGGGGTGTTCATAGACGGTGGTACGACACGTACAGGGGTGGGGGGGTGTACATAGACGGTGGTACGACACGTACAGGGGTGGGGGGGTGTACATAGACGGTGGTACGACACGTACTGGGGTGGGGGTACGACTGGAACGTACTGGGGTGTACATGGACGGGTGGGGGTATACATATACGGGGGGTACGTGTCGGACGTACGGGGGCTGGGGGGAGTGTTGGGCGCGTATGCGGGCACATGTCTCCATGGTTGCTATTGGTGTTCGGTGCGGACGGTGTTTTTTCCATACGGTTGTAGGCTCGGACGCACGGGATGGATCGTGATTCCTCGGTCGGACTTGGATTTTTACGTTTGTAAGGTAAATCGTCCGAGGACGTGTCGGACACATTTTCCGTCCCGAGGACGTGTGGGGATTGATTCCCGGTGCGGGTCGTATGGACTTTTTACCATGCGAATCGTGATTGCCAGTTCGTACGGCACTTGGACGATTCGTACGGTAAAAAGACCCGATACGAGTCGCACGGGGGAATTTTTTACCGGATCGTGATCGGTACCTTAGTCTCTCTCTGCATAACTTTACCCATAAACTTCACTCAGATTTTACCCCGAACCCCACAGCCGCTGAGGCCAGTATAGCCCCCAGTAGTGTGGCAACTGAACATAAGCATAGGGAGATTCAATCAACCAATCAGTCAATCAGAATTGATAAAGCGGGGTTAATCACTCCATTCACTCACTAATACCGGACTAAGTGGCATGGTACATGCATTTCTATCCATCCTGTTACCCACAGATGCTAATACATTACTAGGCAAAGGAATGTCTCTAAGAATGCAATATTATGTGAGGCATCATTCTTGCCGCTTGTTTCCAGATCTTTGTGACAATAGACACACTGTTATCTGCTTGATTAGACCAGGATTAGTCCCACAATAGACTGAACAAAAGCGATGGGTGAAAAGGCTTGATTTCACCTAAATCACAGTTCATTACCCAAGCTCGAGAACAGAACTCGGAGGGGAGGTGGGACAGTTGGAGAGTTGTCCTGGAGAATATGACTTGTACCCATGCTCTCCTCCTAAATCACAAATAAAACTGTTACTTGCCAATCACCACAGATTACAGTCTTCACTACAATTTGACGACGAGAATAGTCTCACCATCTCAGCAATTGAATGTACCTCATCAAGATGTCAGCATGGTTTGAACCCAGATATATCAAACATTACAGTATTTTTGAAGATTTAATAAGGGCTACTCCATGAGTATTTACTTCCCTTCAACATTATTTGGATGGGAATGTCCCCGTATGACAAGAAAACGTGCACTCATGCCCTGAATTACATGACCATAGGTGAATCTCCTACCCTGACTTTCTTTATGTGCACTATCCATGAAACCTTGAGTGCGTGCTTAGGCATAAAGCCAAAATTAACCCACAGATCCAAAGCCTGGCTCTGAGGTTCAGTGAGAAGCACTAAAAGCATAATTTTAAATTGACACAATTCTTCAATCTGGGGAATGTACAGTGAGTAGTGGTGACTCGCATACCATTTTGTATTTCTTAGTAATTCAGCAGGCCTGTTTTCTTCTTCCAAAGCAGAGCACAATACCTGTTGACTCGCTTGTGTAAAGTTTCAATTTTTTGTCTTGTCCTGACCTGGTTCTGAAATTCTAATGTGTATGTTGAATGCATATTGTGTGCACAGTACCTGCTAGAAGAACTCCATGTTGGTTGTGAGTGTTTGTATGCTGTAGCCAGTGAAATCGATTTTGGATTGCCTCTGAATTTGATGCACCCTATCTAGCTAGTAGTTGTGTATTGACTACATTCCTAAGCTGGAGGGTGTAGCTCAAAACATTGGAACGTGGAGGGAAGGTGATTAGTGTTTTCCTAACTCTGCGCTTTGGGTAATGGCTGGGCAGTGAGGTGGAATCAGCAGATTACTCTGTTAGAGGGAGAGATGTTTCTAGGCAAGGCCATGGCCTTTTGTATCCCCCTGAGTGGCACATAAAGAAAAGCTGGCCAGAGCCATGGGCAGAACTTCACACTTATTGTGCTCATCCTATTGGTCTCCTGCTTGAAGCTAGTATCATCACTACCTGCATGGACAGCCATCATCCTATACAAATACTTGTCTGCACTGCTGAAAGAAGATGAAGTTTTGAAAAGTTATGAAAAGGAACCACCCCAAATGGGTCCTCTTCACTGACCAAGGACAGAGTACCTATCACTCTAAATCTGCACATCTTGATGGCGCAGCTATCGTTTGCTTGAGACCTGGAAGCCAGCCTGCCTGCTGAGAAGGAAGAAGATGAGCAGTTGCTCCAGCAGGAGCTGTGTGTCTGAGAAGAAGCAGCTCACTCGCCGTCTGTATGAGAAAAGCACAAATGGTTTTACCACGCCTACCTCTACCACACAGCCCAACTACAAATGCATCAACATTTTGTGTTATAGGCATGAATGGTAAAGGGGTATGTGTGGCTAAGGTCGCCACTACTGCATCCTCCCCCGACCACCCCCTCTCCTATTGCCCCACGCCGTACCTTTAACCACCCCAAACCCTTCCATTCCCTAAAACCTTTCCCAACCCCATCACTAAAAACTACACTAACTACCTATTCCCCTCCCACTGCCCTAAGGCCTAAAACCCTAGACTACCCCTACTCCCTGCCCTTCAGCTGTCCCTTGAACTACCCCAACCCCTTCCACTGCCCTAAGGCCTAAAACCCTACACTACCCCAACCCCCCTGCCATTTTCGCCATTCCTTAAACTACCTAACCCCTTCCACTGTCCTAAAACCTACCCCGGCCCCAGCACTAAAAATTAACCCAACTACCCATTCCCCTCCCACTGCCCAAAGACTAAAACCCTACACTACCCCACCCCCCACGCCGTCCCTTAAACTACCCATTCCCCTACGATGGCCCTAAGGCCTAAAACCCTGCACCCTAACTTACACTCCCCCGACTCCCCCACTCTCCCTGCGCTGTCCCTTAAACTACCCCAACCTCATCCACTGCCATAAAATCTACCCGACCCCCTCCCGGCCCTAAAAACTACCCCAACTACCCATTTCTCTCCCACTGCCCTATGGCATAAAACCCTACACTAACCGGCCCCCACCCCTGCGCTGTCCCTTTAACTACTCCAACCCCTTCCACTGCCTTAAAACCTACCCCGACGTCCTGCCATTAAAACCAGGCCAACTACCTATTCCCCTTCCACTGCCCTAAGGCGTAAAACCCTGCACCCTAACTTTCACTACCCACCCCCTCCACCCATGCGCTGTCCCTTAAACTAGTCCAACCTCTTCCACTGCCCTAAATCCTACCTGACCCACTTCCAGTCCTAAAAATGACCCCAACTACCCATTCCCTCCCACTCTCCTAAGACCTAAAACACTACACTACCCCACCCCTAACCTGCGCCATCCCTTATACTATCCCAATCCCTTCCACTGCTGTAAAACCTACCCTAACCGCACCCTAAAAACGTACCCAACTACCCATTCCCCGCCCACTGCCCACTGCCCTAAAACACTGTACCCTAACTTACACTACCCCAACTCCCCTGCTCCCCTACACCAACCACTTTCTCCACCCTAAACCCTATCCCAACCCCCTCCCAGCCCTAAATACTACCCCAACTACTTATTCCCCTCCCACTGTTCTTAGGCCTAAAAACCCACACAACCTCCCCACCCCCGTGCTGTCCCTAAAACTACTCCAATCCTTTCCAGTGCCCTAAAACCCACCCAACCCCAGCCTTAAATATTAACCCAATTTCCCATTCCACTCCCACGTCCCTAAGGCCCAAAACCATGCCCCCTAACTTACATTACCCGACTCCCCCACCCCCCTGCACTATCCCTTAAAACCTACTCTGAGCCCCTCCCAGCCCTAAAAACTACACCAACTACTCATTCCCCTCCCACTGCCCTGGGGCCTAATACTCTACACTACCTGGCCCCCCACCCTCGTGCTGACCTTTTAACTAGCCCAACTCATTCCACTGCCCTAAACCCTACCTCAACCCCACCCTAAAAACGAACCCAACTACCCACTTCCCTTCCACTGCCCTAAGGCATAAATCCCTGCACCCTAACTTACACTGCCCCAACCCCCGAACCTCCTGCTGTCCTTTAAACTACCCCAACCCTTTCCACTGCCCTAAAACCTACCCTGACCCACCACCTTAAAAACTAACCCAACTACCCATTCCCCTCCCACTGCCCAATACCTTAAGGCCTAAAACCCTGTACCCTAACTTACATTACCCTAACCCCCCACCCCATGCCCTGGCCCTTAAACTACCCCAACCCCTTCCACCTCCCTAAAACCTACACCAACCCTAAAAAAGCCCAACTGCCCCTTCTCTTTCCACTGCCCTCAGGCCTAAAACCCTTCACCCTGACTTACACTACCCCATCCCCCACCCACTTGTGCTGTCCCTTAAACTACCCCAACCCCTTCCACTGCCTTAAAACCTACCCAGACCCCCACCATAAAAACTAACCCAACTACCCATTCCCCTCACACTGCCTAAAACCCTGCACCCTAATTTCCACAACCCTGCCCCCCTTCACCCACCTGCACTGTCCATTAAACTACCCCAACTCATTCTACTGCCTGAAAACTGACCCGACCCCCTCCCAGCCCTAAAAACTACCCCAACTAACCATTCCCCTTCCACTGCCCTAAGGTCTAAAACCCTACACTACAGCTGTGCTGTCCCTTAAACTACCCCAACCACTTCCACTGCCCTAAAACCAACCCCTAACCCCCGCCCTAAAAATGAACCCAACTACCCGTTCCCTTCCCACTGCCTACCGCCCTAAGGCCTAAATACCTGCACCCTAACTTACACTACTCTGACCCTCTGTCCTGTCCATTAAACTACCCCAACACCTTCCACTGCCCTAAAACCTAACCAACCACCTCCCAGCCCTAAAAATACCCCAACCACCCATTCCCCTCCCACTGTCCTAAGGCCTAAAGCCCTATACTACCCCACCCCACCCAGCCCCTGCTGTCCCTTAAACTACCCTAACCCCTTCCACTGCCTTAAAATCTACACCGACCCCCTGCCCTAAAAACGAACCCAACTACCCATTCCCCTCCCAATTGTCGTACTTTGATATTTGGGACCGCGTAGGAGACAGGGCCCTACCCCTGTTTATTCATGTATTAGCAAACCGCGATTGGTCAATGCGGTATTTACAAGCGCTTTGCATAACGTCCCATTGCCAAATGCACTATGTATACGTTATTATACATTGACTCCGTGGGTTCCATCTTGGAGCGGTGGCCATCTTAATAGTTGCCCTCACATAGACAAACACATTATAAGCAAGTACGGGCCTTTAGAATACATGTACTTTCTGCTTGACTTCTCCATGACCTGGGCAGCTGGTCTCCGCTGCCCCAGGTCAGTCCGGTCTCACGAGCTCCCCATCCTCCGGCCACCTGTGATTAGCATCAGGGCATGACACACCATAAAACCTTTTTCATCCCACACAAGCCTCCGGCTAATCTCTTTCACACCTGACTGTTCCTGCTTTATGGCCTGTTTTTCTAAACAGGAGATGCCCATGTTCAACTAGGGCCTGTTGATATCTGCTGGGTAAATAATTGCGGGCTGGCTTAACTGGAATGTGGGATGGTCATCATGACTCTGCTCTTTCGTTTGTAATATATACTTTTGAATGACCATACCATAAACTGAAGAATGTGTGCCTGAAGCACAAGAATCTGTATATAAGGGAAGACTGTTTTTTGTTCTGGTGACTGCCTCATTCAGTTGCTAAGGCTTCTGTGCGACGTAGTCTCACTCATTTGAGTTTAATAAAGATGTATTTTCATATTTCAGCTTCTGTTGCCAAGTTCTTTGTGATATTATCAAGATATGCAGAATTTTATAATACCACATCAGGAAGTACTCGAAGTCATAGGGTGCTACCCCTAGCACCTCTGAAGTCTCAAAAATTGGAGTACTTCGGTTTGGCGCCCAAAGTGGGGCCTCATCAGAGAAGTGACTCTCTGTGGGAGTGATCTTGTCAGGAGACTGAAATCTACTGGAAGGACAGAACGGGATTCTACCAAGAAGGTACTCTGTGCACATGGATTCTGGAGATTCTTTGATTATGTAGTCCGGTATATTTCTGCTCTTCCTGATTTTGATCCTCCACATGATGTCACTCAAAAGGTGAGAAAAAGAACCCTTTTGGCGTGAGTATTATAAAAGACGTTTGGGCATGTAGAACTTGACCATTAGAATTTGGATAACCTTTTGATTATTAAGAATAAGAATTAAGTATAAGTGGGTCGCTCCCAGTCCTTTGGTTCTTTGGGTCTTTAATTTGGTTATCGCAATTACCAAAGCTGAGGGGTTGGTTTCTTGGTTTCTGATTTGGTCATTGCAATTACCAAAACAGAGGGTCTCGCATATTTGCGAGTTTATTGGTAGAGATAAACCCTTGAAGTTTGAAGCTAGATTAGTGAGCTATAAGATGCCTGATCTTAGCAAATTTGGAAATGTAGCTTTTGGTTTGTATGGGTTTGGATATGCGAATTGCAATTTGCGTAGGCAGGTAATGAGGAGATATTTCTCCATTTGGTTTTGATTATAGTACTTGCGTTTTCCGCAGTATTTTTGGCATGCCTGTTTGTAAGCTCACATGGAAAAATGTGTTGCTTTTTGTTTTGAAAGGTACCATAGTGTGGGAAATATCTAAATAGGTTAGATTTAAAAACATTTTTCTTCCTTGGTGATTTTGTATCCCCAGGGAATTAAAATATGACATAATACAAAACAAGGATCCTTCGTTCTGCGCAGTTTCACGAATGAAGATATGCACAACGATTTTGTGTGGTGTTCTGCTAGGCAGAGCTAGTGAATTGAGCGCATTCACTACTTCTTGGACATGCATCTGTCTGTGGGGCTGTTCATGCAGCCTTTTGGAACACTATTGAAAAGCGTTGCTTGTAAATATGACCTACAACAGTATTTGCAAATGGTTTGTTTCAAGTATAGTCTGTGAGCTGTTCTTTCTTTCTGTCATGCGTATTGATTTGTAAGTCAACTGTGTGTTTAAATGTCTGTGGTTTTTTTTATCATTAGTGCAACTTCTGTAAGTAAATTGCGACGGCGGTATTTATGAAAAATGGCTAAAGCGCGCTGTATTGTCTGTTTAACCCTTTTCTGTTTATGTCTGAAATGAGCTCAATATGTGTTTGTGGGTCTTCTGATGTTTTCAGTCTGTTAAGTAAATTGTTGGTTAATTAATATCAAGTACAAACTTAAAACAAAAATCCAGAAATGAACAATGTGATGTGCTACAATAGCTATGTGTTGCTCTTTAATTTATAGAATGAGCAATTGTGCACATATACAAAACTGCCGTTAAATACTTAAAGGATAAAATTAGAAACACATTCGATAGATATAAATCAGGCCCCAAAAACGAAATTATCTATTTTTGCAAAAAGTAAATAAATTTACAGCATTTTCCTTAGATGCATTATATTAGATGTTCACAGGCAAACTTTTCAGCTGCAGTATATTTGATAGAAATGTTCATTCAGCCAGCACCTTCCCAGTTGAACACGGGTGAAATTTGGCAGAACCGTCTTTTTAAATGAAAGTGGCGCAAAAATGTGACGCGTTTCAAATTGGGCTTATGCACTTAGGCTTGTGAGTTAAATGTGTCCAAAATGATAGGCAAGGGATGCAGCTTGTTTTTTATACATGGAATTATCACAAAAACGAATAATTGGGATTTTTAAAAAGAAAATTATTAATCATGGGAAAAATTATTTTAAAAAAAATAAGTGCTTTTCAAAATCGTTTTTTGATATTTATAAAGCTTAATACTCATACTATAACCTCCTAGCATTAAAATTTGATTTAAGTTGTGTTGCATCACTAAAATGACAAGCATTCGCGCTTACAATTTTCCCTTGGCGCAGGCGCAAACAAGCTCATTTTTATAAAGTATAAGTTATTATTTTCAATGTCTGACTCATGGGTTATGTAATAGACATTCTGGTAATGCATATTACGCAAGGAAATTGTAGGATATTCATTTTTTAATGCTTAAAATATAAAAGTCGAATTTGGGTAAAAAGACTGTTTCAATTGCATTTTCTTTCATTCAGAGTACTGTTTAAAGTGTCTCAGGCTTCAGTAAATGCCTACGTTTAGGTTTTGATATATACATTTACAGGTTGTGCCTTCTTATGATTCAATGAGTCAATGTGCCAGTACAAAGGCTTGTTTTAATATCAGGGTTGAAGGTTCTAACTTTAGCTGTGTCTGTCACGATACTACTGAACACGCTATGAAAAACAAGACCTTTTTAAAAACTTGGAGAAATTAAATAAAATATGGTGTCGCAACCCGCAACTATTTGATGTTAATAAAAAACGGCCTTAATGAAGTTAGCACCCACACAGAGAAAGAGAAATGGAGAATTATTTTTTGATGAAGGAAATAGAGGATGTTTGTGAGCAGGTACGTGATGAAGTCAGTAATGATAGAGGGGTGGAGAAATGTAGAATTACGGTTATAGGAACTAGGTAATACATAGGAAGGAGAAGAACAATTGGGAAAATAGAATGCCGTGGAGGGAAGAGAGATGATGAAGGGGAGTAATAAAGACATGAAGAGTAGCGTGAGGAAGGTTGTATTGACGAAGGGAATAAAGAGGAATGTGGCACCGGTTTGAGTAAGTAGGAGGGGAAAGATGAGATTGCAGGTTCTAGCAGTAGGGGTGAAAATATTGTAATTACCTGGCGGGAGGCACTGAGTTTCATATGCTAATATGAAAGCGACAAACAGAGCTTGAATAAAGGCAAGTGACTACATGATGAAGAAAATATCAAAACTCATTGCGAATACAATTCACAGTGCCAGTGGACTGGGGCAGAAAGCGGTCTCACTTGCTGGAGTTCAGTCTAACTTTAGCTGGGCCTACTAAGAAGGTTATTCATTTGAGGTTGATGAAATGTGTACCATTGCATAGGATTGCAACAAGCATTTATTCTAAAAACTGGTATGTGTGTCATTAAGTTTTGTGAATTATTCACAGTACATGTAGTTTAACAATCTGGGAATAGGGATAATTTTTTAGCGCCTAAAAAGGAGAAATTATTTTTCAACATAGAGCGAATTATTGCAAGTTAGGAGGAATTAGGAAGGCCTTCTGGCTTTGACGAATTCAGTGTGTCAGAAGCTGGGGGATGGGAGAGCTGCAGAGGCTGGCTCAGTCACGCTGCTGAGATGCTATCTTTCCCGTAAACAATGGAGTTGACATTTATGACCTTTTAAATTAGGGCTTTGCCTCTGTGGAATGCAGAATGACCTTGCTACACGGGCCTCTAAAGGTGGGGTTTCTGGTTTCTCCATAGCATCACTAAAACTAAAGAACTTAATTCCACTGGGAAAATATAGCAAAGGGGTTTTCTTTAAAAGTCCAAACATCATGTTAAATGCTTTGCTGATACATTGGTGCTCTAAAAAAGAAAATAGAATGATGCCTGCTATAGTTGCTCTTCTTTAACAGAAAACGAAGTGTTGCATTAAGTCTTAGACAGACAAAAAGATTCTAAAGTTTTTTTAAGGCTACATGCCTAAATGTGAACGAATTGCTATCATGAATTGTTCTTGCTGGTCCTGTATGTTAGAAGAGAAACAGTAGAGTTATATTTGACAGCAGATTTCCATTGCCTGGTGATCTACTGTCAAAAAGGAGGGTAAGTATTTTAAACCTGACAAATTAAACAGGCCCAAATATTGGGTTTTGGGCTGCAGTTTTACAGTGCATAAAGTACATGACATGGTGTTTGTGTGTCACCGCTTATTACATATGCTATTGTTTTGTCTATGCTTTTTGTGCTTGATATACAGCAAGTATATCTGATGGCTTGATGTTTTGTGCGTTTTTATTATTTTTTGCATGTTTTCGTTGTTTTTGTTGCTGCTTTTTATACTATTACAAGTTTACCTGCGTTGTGAAGGGGATGGTCATGACGATGCCCATCGCTACGCAACAGTTGGTTGAACTTGTTCTGGTTACTAAATTCCACAGCTAATGATATTTTCATGCTGTGAGCATGAGAGACAACACTTCACCAGTGCATGTCTAAATTGGCTATAATGGTATTACAGAAAACTAAAAGAGATCTACAGGATCAAAGTGTGTCACCTGTCACCTGTCACGTTATACTGCCCTTCCCTTAAAGGAACAGGCAGCCCTACATTTATGTATCCTTGATTGGACCTAAGGATGAAATTATAGATCTGTGACTCAAGGTGGCCTAATTTCTATATTACATGAGGTAATGGTGTCCTGTCTCCTAAGTAGCATATGGCCTTTGCTTCTTAAAAGGAAACTAGGTTTTCATTTTTCCCTGCAGAAGGAACTGGAACATTAGCTAAGATTACCGTATATGGTGTAGTCGCCAGCGGTAGAGTTAAAACGTTTGTGACTTTGGCCTTTTGTGTATCACCCGTACTCTTGGTGATGTCACATGCCTGACTACCACCCAAGTGAATTCTTGTCCTTCCTATAGATTTTTATTTTTTATTGCTTTTGTTTCTTCCCTGCCCAATGTCGCATTATGCTTAGAGATTGGGGATTTTAGTTGTGTCCTAGTTCCAATTCCCTTTTCCGTATTCCTTTCACCAGCCAACCCATTTATTATTGTAGGTGTATTGTTCAGGTGCATACTTCCAGACTGCAGTGATGCACCAGGAACCCCCATATTATGTACAATTCCCTTTTGCATGACCAGACTGGTTTCCAAGAATTTTCCTTAGGCCTGCTTCCATGTTTTCCAGCCTGACTGTTAGGATAGCGATAGACTGGCTAACTGACTCAATATTATAGTAAGACAAGTTTTCCATACCAATAGGAGATATCTTGCGTTTACCCTTTTGAACACGACAAATTTTCAATGTCTATTTTTTAATGTGGTTTTTACCCTTTTTGTTCCTGCTGCTTTAATTTTCGGTGGGATCAGAAGTTTCTAATCATGCAAATATCAGGACCCTCTAGTTCTTGTCTTTTGTTTTCGTATCTGACTATTAGCCTGTGTATTGCCTAGTGCACCTGATGTGAAAGGTTTCTACATGCCTATGATAATCTGTATCATGTTATTTCTCTATTGAAATGTCCTAGATAAGGAATTTAGAAACACTTATATGTAATCATTCAGGAACAAAAATGTGTTTGCCCTATTAGACAATGCCACCATATGTGAAGACATCCATTTTAGATAGAATTCTCGTGTAGTTATCTACCCTTAGATGATGGAGGCTCTCACACGGAAACCCAATTGAAAAGCTTAGAGGCACTGTTTTGCCTACTGCCTTTTTATTTGTATTGCTTCCTGAGAAAGACAGTGTATTCTGGACCAAAATTGTCCCATGGCGTGTGGCCACTCCTTTTGAAGGACCGCAGGCCACCTGTTTACAGTCCCCTTGTTATACAACAAACTGTTTAAAGCATCGCACTTGCTTCATCAGAAGGCGTTCAACATCAAAAAAGAAGGAGGAGCTGGTTTTGCCACAGAACCAGAATTCCAGTGCAAAAGAGCGCCTGTCATGTGCTGGTAACCTCTGACAGTGTGCAGTCCCTTGAGCCCCTTGGCCTGAGTTTTTGGCCACACACCCCCCTCTTTTCCCTTTGCTCCAATGGAAGTGCAGTGCACCGGCGGATCCAAGACTGACAGAAGGCACTACATTCCAGTGCCCATAGAAGAGCAGCCTGAGCGTCCTCTGACACTGAATGCCGAGTGTTGGAGTCTGAGAATGGTCCCGAATCTGCACGAGATGACCTGTGCCCTTGATCAATGGAGAGCACACTACCTGTAGTGCCTGCCGCAAAGGAAAAATACTGGCGCACTGCCTTGAGACATTGAGACTTTTTTTCTCGAGTGAGCTGTGAGTGTTTGCCAGGAGGGCACTCCAACTGAGCAGCTTGAATGAAAAGGCCCATGCAAAAGAAAACAACAGAAGAAGATTTGATGGACAATAGAAGCCTGCCAGAGAGGCTTTTTGAACGGACTCTGGGCATAGGTGGTTTCACGAGAGGTTTCCGTGTGATTGTATAGACTAGGTGTTAGAAGACTGTTTGTTTTGCTGGCATTGTCTAGTATAAGCAGAATAAAATCCCTTTTCTGTGGAAGAATACCCCCTTTTTCACCTCAGAGCATTGATGAGGGTCACCACTGCTTCACCTGAACATAAAAATTATTATTTCATTTGTAATAGTGGTCGCTACTTTCTCCCGTTGTCTATATATTCTTAATAACGTGTTTTCTAGTGTTTTTTAAACATGACGTTGTCATTTATGGGTGGGATTGATTTTCTCTACTCCATTGACTTCTGCACCCTCTGCCCAACCTATGTCTTTTCCCACTACTGTTTCTTTGCACTCATTTCACCCTTTTCCTGAACATGAGCAGGTTAAAAGATCAGAATTCGTAAGCAATTCTTCTATACAGCTTCTGCATCGACACTAGTTAGTAGTAAACATCACTAATTGTTGGGGGTGTGATCTTATGCTACCTAGATAGAGGTATTCCTTATTTTGTCCTGCCATATGTGGCCTTTGTGCTACTACATGTGTCCCGTGAGAGTCGCTAAGTGATAGGATGATGCTACAGCAACATCTCCATGACTTCATGTCTGTAGACCTGGACTAAGATCAGTATGAGTATAGTGACTGCCTATGTAAGGGCAAAAGGAGGGTCTGTCGTACTTTGATATTTGGGACCGCGTAGGAGACAGGGCCCTACCCCTGTTTATTCATGTATTAGCAAACCGCGATTGGTCAATGCGGTATTTACAAGCGCTTTGCATAACGTCCCATTGCCAAATGCACTATGTATACGTTATTATACATTGACTCGGTGGGTTCCATCTTGGAGCGGTGGCCATCTTAATAGTTGCCCTCACATAGACAAACACATTATAAGCAAGTACGGGCCTTTAGAATACATGTACTTTCTGCTTGACTTCTCCATGACCTGGGCAGCTGGTCTCCGCTGCCCCAGGTCAGTCCGGTCTCACGAGCTCCCCATCCTCCGGCCACCTGTGATTAGCATCAGGGCATGACACACCATAAAACCTTTTTCATCCCACACAAGCCTCCGGCTAATCTCTTTCACACCTGACTGTTCCTGCTTTATGGCCTGTTTTTCTAAACAGGAGATGCCCGTGTTCAACTAGGGCCTGTTGATATCTGCTGGGTAAATAATTGCGGGCTGGCTTAACTGGAATGTGGGATGGTCATCATGACTCTGCTCTTTCGTTTGTAATATATACTTTTGAATGACCATACCATAAACTGAAGAATGTGTGCCTGAAGCACAAGAATCTGTATATAAGGGAAGACTGTTTTTTGTTCTGGTGACTGCCTCATTCAGTTGCTAAGGCTTCTGTGCGACGTAGTCTCACTCATTTGAGTTTAATAAAGATGTCTTTTCATATTTCAGCTTCTGTTGCCAAGTTCTTTGTGATATTATCAAGATATGCAGAATTTTATAATACCACATCAGGAAGTACTCGAAGTCATAGGGTGCTACACCTAGCACCTCTGGGGTCTCAAAAATTGGAGTACTTCACAATGCCCTATGGCCTAAAACCCTGCACCCTAACTTACACTACCCCACCCTCCCTGCCCTGTCTATTAAACTACCCCAACCCATTCAACTGCCCGAAAACCGTCCTGACCCCCTCCCAGCCCTAAAAACTAACCCCAACTACCCATTCCCCTCCCACTGCCTTAAGTCTAAAACCCTACACTACCAGGAGTATCTATATAAATTGGGCAAAGTGAGGTTGATCAGTCCATTATTTATCTGCTCAGAGCTGAAAGTATATACCCAATGTATGACTTTACGGAGTTATATCTGAATAGAAGTTTGCTTGTGATCTACAGATCGGTTGTAGTCTATGTTGGATGTAGCCCTATTTTCAAGACATCCCTGGTTTGGTTATGGGTACCCCTTACTCATCAAAGTTGCATGCTTAATTATTGGGTCCTGTTTCTCATCGGGTTGGGATGCAGTACCTTACTGGCATCCTTTAGGAGCTCTTTCTGAAAATCTATTATCCTAAGATCAAAATGCTGATGTGGTTTATTGAACCTTTGCTGTCTGAAGATTTCTTTTGTAGCCAGAAGGGTGGCTAAATGTAGATTGGGCCTAAACACAGAGTGGGTTTAAAATTATCCATGGAAATCATTTATGAGGAAAATTGACGATTGGATTCCATCATAAAGTTGAAAATAGTTAGGGAGTCCCTGGACATAATTATCCTTAGAGTCCAAATGGGTTAACATGTTTCATGGCATTGGTGGCTCCATACGGTCTGTGGAATTAATCATGAGCAGTTCAAAGCCCTAATCTATGGATTCAGTATAGACTATTTTATGTAGAATCAATTCCTGCTCTTATTTATATTTTGATGCAAAATATAATCACTAAAATAACTTAAATGAAGCTCTGTGATTAGTGTAGCCTGGTAAATTAAAAATAGACATTGAAAAAAAAACATATAGAAGAAGATCTATTAACCCCTTCAGTGCCCATGACGAGCTGGACTCGTCATGGGCTGCGGTGGCGCTGTGCCCATGACGAGTCCAGCTCGTCATAGACCCCGCCCGCTAATACAACGGCCGGCACAGGGCGGGGAAAGGGGCGGGCACTGAAGGGGTTAATTAGATACTGTATACAAACACTCAAATATCATTGTTTGTTTTGATATCCTCTGAGGCGGAAGCCGGAGGACTGTGCCCACAATTGATTTTAAAAATTGTATTTTTTTCGTGTGTTTGATTTTAAAAATATCACGGAGCTCACCTGCACTGAAACGCTGAGTTATTAGCGCTCTCACAGCCCTCCTAGCCCTCCCCTGACACAGCGACCCCAGCGCTGTTGCTGGGAAACGCCCACACCGCCAGCACGGTCAGAACGCGGAAGCCACGCCCACTGCGAGGCCACGCCCTTATCACCAATTACAAATGTGCCGGTCATACCAGCGCAGCGGACGAGCGCAGCGGGAGCGCCGTTTGCGCGCCGAAGGCGCGCCTAAGGCAAGCCCGTCTGCACCCGTCCGCGCACGACCGGGCCTAGGGCCACAATCCCTGCCGGATACAGCTGCCCCTAAGGTAAGCTACTCACGTCGGGAGCTACTAAGCCTCAGACCCCCCACCTCCCCTTGTGAATACATTCATGACCTAAATGGACCTTTCATCCGCTGTTCCCTCTGCAAGCCAGTCCAGCTCAAACTACCTATAAAACCTCACAAGCCCGCTGCCCTGAAACTGGCATCGTTAAATTGCCGATCGCTCCCTAAACACGCGACGCAGATTAACCACCTTATAGAAGACCAGGAGATTGACATCCTCTTCCTCACGGAAACCTGGCTCGCCCCACATTCGGAGTCAGACATGGTGCTAGCTACCCCACCGGGCTTCCTCATTCAGTCCCTACCCCGCCCCTTAGGCCGAGGTGGTGGTGTTGCCATCATTCACCGGGACTACCTTCACTGCAAATCCGGTGATGCGCAGATCCCTGACTCTGAAAGCCTGCAATTTACAATCAAGCTAGACCCGACCAACTCACTGACAGGAGTCCTTGTTTACCGCCCTCCCGGGCATCCAGGCTCTTTCGCTAGCTCTCTCCTGGACACTGTAGCGACCCAGGCCCACTCCATATCAAATTTCCTGATCGTAGGGGATCTAAACATCCATCTTGATGACCCCACCGACCCGGCAGCAGCTGACCTGATCTCCAATCTGGCAGCACTTGACATCCACCTCCTTAATTCTGGAGCCACTCATACTAAGGGTCACCTGCTGGACCCGGTGTTCACTAGCACCCCTTCGATGCAAGTGAAGGAGGCCTCTCCCTTACCCTGGACAGACCATTTCTTAGTCTCCTTCCTACTACCAGGATCTTTCAGGAAACCTCAAAAACCGCCTACCTACATCAGGGACAGGACCTGGTCCAGACTTCCCACCAAAGAATGGGCCAGGAATCTTAAAAACACCATCCCTGCACACGCAGAAGACCCGGCTGTCGCCGACAGTAATTTCAGAGAGTGGATCACCACCTCCCTGGACTCCGTACTCCCACTAAGAACCAGGGAGGACAAAAACGGAAAACCCGGGTCCGCCCCGTGGTATACCTCGGACCTCCGACTACTCCGTAAAAACTGTAAAAGAGCCGAACGGCTTTGGAGGAAAGACTGGCAGCACACCAGCAAGGAAGCATACCATAATACAGTCAGACTCTACAAAGATGCCATCAGGCACGCCAAAGCTTCCCATTATGACACGCGGATAACAGAATCCTCCAATTCGGCCAGGGAATCCTTCCTAATTGTAAAGGAGCTGCTTAAAGTACCTAACTCTCCTTCCTCCAGTTCCCCCCCGGTGGACCGAAGTAATGATCTAGCCACCTATTTCGACGACAAAATCGCCCGTATTCTAGCTTCCCTCCCCTCTCCTGGTCCCGCAAGCCATTTGGACAATCCTCCACCTCCCAGCCAGACCGAAAGTAATCCCCGCTCTCAACTTGCGACATTCAGGCCAGTAACATGCGTAGAGGTAGAACGAACCATGACCAAAATGAGAAGCGGATCACCTCTGGATCCGGCTCCCATTAGATTCCTCAAAACCGTGGCCCCTGTCATCGTCCCCACGGTCATGGAGCTCATTAACAGCTCACTTGCCCAGGGATCTGTTCCTGCCAGCTGGAAGAGCGCGGTGGTAAAAGCACTCCTTAAAAAACCCCAGCTCGATCCAGCAGATATGGCAAACTACCGACCAATATCACTCCTCCCAGCAATCAGCAAGGTAGCAGAGAAACTGGTCAACGGACAATTGTCCCAGTTCTTTGAAACAAACAACGTCCTACGGGAATCCCAAACTGGATTTCGCCCGGGTCATGGCACAGATACTGCCCTCCTCGCCGTCATCGAGGAGGCAAGGCGCATACTGGATTCAGGAGGGTCAGTGGCAGTGATCCTCCTGGATCTCAGCGCAGCCTTCGACACAGTCAACCATCGTGTCCTTCTCCATCGACTCGCGGCAGCAGGGATCACCGGGACGGCACTCAGCTGGATAGATTCCTTCCTCACCGGACGCACGTTCCAGGTATGGGACGGCAATTACCACTCATCCACCCTCCCCCTCACAAGCGGGGTCCCTCAGGGATCTTCCCTGAGCCCGACGCTTTTTAATGCATATATGGCCCCTCTTGAAGACGTGGTGACACCATTTGACATAAAAATGGTAAGCTACGCTGATGACACTCAACTGGTCGTCTCCTTATCCCAACTAGTCGACCACCCAGAGAACCTGGCTGACTGTCTCACACAAATCCACAGCTGGATGAGTGATTCATCATTAAAATTAAATGGGTCTAAGACTGAAGTGATGCTCCTGGGAAAACAATGGGCGACCATCCCCCCAACAGCCTGGCCTGACGTGTTCGGAGAAATCCCCTCCCCGCAGCGTGAAATCAAGACCCTTGGACTATGGCTCGAACCTGAGCTCACCATGAAGACGCAAGCGGCCAAAACTGCGGGCACCTGTTTTGGGCTCATGCGCACTACCCGTAAGATTCTCCCCTTACTACCACCTGCTTCCAGGAAACTCCTTATCCAGGGACTAGTATTGTCCCGTCTGGATTATAGCAATATGGTCTACCTGGGAGCCCCAGAGGCCACCCTGACGAGACTGCAGCGGACACAGAACGCACGGGCACGTCTGCTCATGAACCTTCCCTCGAGAGTGTCAGCAAAACCAGCCCTTAAGGCCCTGCACTGGCTCCCTGTGCGCCAAAGGGTGGAATTCAAAGCCATGTGCACGACACACAAACTGATCAACGGATCTGGCCCTGCGATCCTCAGCAGCTTGGTCACCCCCTACAAAGCATCCAGATCCCTCCGTTCGGAGAATGAGCACTTAGCCAACATCCCCAAATTCAAAAGGACACGCACAGGAGGACGACGATTCTCGGTTCAAGCGGCCACGGGATGGAACTCCCTCCCACGCACCCTCAGACTGGAATCCAGTTACCTGGTTTTTCGCAAAAAACTGAAAACGCACCTATTCCCGAAATAAATGTCCCTCCTCCCTTCCCTTCCCTCAATGGATAACAACCTTCTTACAGCGCGGGGATGCCCTTGGGTCACCAGGCGCTATACAAATCGCTAAATAAATAAATAAATAAATGGATGCAATTTACAAGTTTATAGTGCAACTGCACAGCACTCTAATAAACACTACACTCGTACCACATGCATCAAAAAGCCAGTGACAGAGCAGAGTTTTCTATATCTTAATATACATAACACCCGCTAGTGGTCGTTTGGAATTTTGTTCATCGACAAGGAGAAGTGAAAAGGAGCGATCATCTATATTAAAACATATAGGCAATAACATTGCTAAAGACTTTTATTGCAGTCAATAAAGAGAATTTGTGTTAGTTAAAGGGTTTTATTTTTCAATTCTTTAGTTGTATTCTTTATTTAATAAATATTAGTATTTTAAGTATCAGCATAAAAAATGTATATAATCCAATAATCAATATTTTAATAAAAGAAAGAAAATGTTTGTAAGAGCAGACAATATTTTAATCATAACAACAACAGTGTTCCATAAAAGAATCTCCCTAATCTAATTTAAATTAGAATTACATTTTATGATGCAGCACAACTGCATGTGAATGGATGTATATCCAGAACAGCCGAGGCCGCTGCAGGTAAGTGCGGTGGGGCGGTGAGGCTGGGTGGGGGGGGATTTCGAGAGACTTGGACAAGGGGGCAGTTTTCATCCTCATGTAGCTGATACCGAATTGGTGGTGGCAACGAGGCTGTCGCATTCCACTCCTCCATTTGCTACTTCCGGATAAAATCTTACCTTTCGGCGTCATGCGCTGGAGGACACCTTCCACTATCCACCGAAACCCTCCACAACATACACCTAGGACATTGATGGTGACCCGCTCAGGTCGCATGGCCCTTCTGACTGCACTGCAAGTCACCGTCCCGTGGCTGGGTGCCTTTGCCGGCCGCTGTGCATCCGGGGCCACTAACTCAGTGCTAGTGAGGTCCGGGACCCCTTCTTCTGAGAAATTGGATGGCCCCTGAAGCATTGGCCTTGGGGTCATCAATGCCATTTCTCTGTGGCCCTGCGCTGTACACAGCCACCGGGCCCAAGAGCGTCCCAGCAGGGCTAACACACCAAATCGAGTCCTGACCGGCCTGGACGTGGCATCACCGCAGGAGGCACACGCCACCACTGCAAGGACCACCTCCAACAGCCATATGCCACAGTCGACAGGGTGGTCCTGACAGACTTACGGAGTTGCTCAGACCTGTCGTGGATGCCATCACCTGCCTGATACCCCGCTCAGCACTCCAGGTGCCAGTGACTCAGTGCACCGCAAGCCATTGTCCATTACTGATTGAGTTATGAGCTGTGGAGAGGTTGTGCAGCTATGTCACCCCAAACAGTTTGGGGGCCCTGAGACATTGGTGGGGAAGATGATGCAGGTATGACACACCCCACTGCATCTGCATCTGCATCTGCATCAGGTGTCTGTCAGAGGGACACGATCCTAGACTTTTTCTTCACATGGGCGTGCTCATCTCTAGTGTCCCAGAGTTGTGGCGCAGCGGCCAGGATGACTGATGTCAGATGCTGGGGATCACGGTTCGATCCCCGGCACCGGTGGCAGGACTCTGGGCAATAGCTTGCTTAATCTTCCTGACGGCCCCCAGCGCCGGGATGCCTACGGGTAGCCGTGCCCTTTACAAATACTGGATTTACATCTTCTTTTTACGGACACTTCTGTTTGCATGTTGACTGTCCTCTGGACTTTCTCCGTCTCCCGCCATGTTGCTCAGCAGTTGACTCTTTTATGCATGTGTTTTCTGTTTCCGTTGCACTGGTGTCCAATGTTCAAGTGGTTGCCAGCACCAGAGATTCCGTGCGTGCTGGCTTACACTCACCCCACACACATCCAGCACAGGCGTCACTGTACATGTGGCCCTGCCAATAAAGGGGCTGGGTGCATGTGCCCGTAGCCAGTTCAACATGGTATCTGCTTGTGTCCCTGTGGTCTTGTTGTATGCATGAGGGCCCTGGGCCCTACGCCATTACATTGTGCTGTGTACATCGGATGCAGATGTGTCACCGCAGGCAGCGGGTTGGGGCTTGGACAGAGCCGTCGTACGCAGAGCCAACATGGGTGTGTGACTGGAATTTGAGCGCCCCTTCCCGTGGTTCTGTACTGTGAATGTGCAACTGCATGTGTCTCTATGGCAGTGTGGGTCTCCTTAGTGGGGTGTTGGTGGCCTCTAAGGGGTGATGGACACCTACGTATGTGTCCTGGTTCGCATTCCCTGGGTTCGGCCCCCACCCACACCTGGCCATCTCCTTTTGGTGTGCAGGAACACGGCATTGGGGTGCGAAGTGTGGGTGGGTGAAGTGTCGTGGGCCAGCTGTGCTTGCGGGTGCTTCCTGCTGTGTGGTCTGTTGCAGGCTGGGTGTTCTCCTCTGAGTAGCTTGGCTGTCTGGGTCTTGGTGGGGGGTTACGTGGGATATCCATGTGCTGTTGTAGGGCGTCTGTTTCGACAGTGTGGTGTTTCTCTCCGCCATCACTGTTGTTTTGTATTCTGTGCTCTGCTGAAGGTGTTGTGTGCCCCTCTGCGATATGAAGGGGAGGTGCGTATTGACTTTGCGTTGACATATATGTTGGCGCATTGTGCAGGTTTGCATGCAGACTGTATGGCAATGTACATTGTGACTGTTTGTACCCCACTGCGAGACAGTGTAGATTTGGTCTACTTGACGGATGTGATGTTGTATGCATACATTTCCATTTCACAGTTTCCAGATCCGTCAGATGTAGTAGGCATGTTTCTGTGCATGTGTAGAGCCAGTTGTGTCCTCTGTTCTGCAGTGTCAGCTATGCGTGTTGTTCCTCGGTGTTGTCAATGTGGGTGTGCTGTTTGTGCTATGTGTGTGTGCTGCAGGGTGCCAAAATGATAGGGCCCATGGACCTGGGTGATTGTGGGTGTGCATTGTGCTACACCTCGTTGTGCATGTGTGCCATTGTGCCCACTCCCCCGTCCCCCCAGTCCCTTTTGATGTTGTGTCAGGTTCTCTCGAGCTGTGTCCGTACTCCCTACTGCTTGCACCGTCTCCACACTGATGACTGTGGCCTGGGTTTCCTTCAGCTCCTCCGGTGGCGCTGGACTCCCACCTCCTATCGTCGTTGCTGCCTTCCTGTTGGCAGCGGGTTTGTGCCTGATTTACATAACCACGTCATGCAGGCGCCTATTGGCCTCCTGGATTGGACTCCTGGGCACTCCGACTGCAATCCAGGTGGTCTGCTAGTGAGTCAGTTGCTGGTAGTGTTCTGTCACCTCCGTGACGCTGGTCTTGTTTTCCTGCGGTCTGCACCCAGTCTTCCTCTCCCTCTTCTCCTTGGCCTTCTCCGACCCCGTTGTTGCTTGCTGGTAGTCTGTGGGGGTTGTGGAGTTCAAGTTGGCCTCTGCACTGTGTCAGGGTGCATCCATTGTGCTACGCACTTTGGATTGTTTTTGGTGTATTTTTTCTGTGGTTTTTATAGTGCATTGTTCCGCCAGACACGTGGGATTTGCAGGCCTGTGGCTGTTTTTCACAACTTTTTGTGCCGCGGTTGGCCTCATCGCATGTTTTTTTGCATTCGCGTATCGCATTTCTGCAGCATGGCGTTGATTTTGATGCGGGCGTTATCTGGTGACTATCGCATGCTACCGCCTTGTTGTGAATCCCACGTTGTCACTGGGTTCTTTTCCCGCGATGGGCTGCGATATTGAAAGTTGCGTTACGCTACTCTTGTGGTAGTTATCACAGGTTCTTGTGAGCATACCCCACTCTTTTTCCCCTAAAAAATTTAATATGTATGGGCTAACGTGCCTCCCACCAAATGCTATATTGATATTGAAAGTCATAAAGAAACTAAGAAAGTTCCAGAACTGCATAAAGGAATGAGTCTGAGTGGTAGTTTCTTTATGTACAGTAGGGGTTTTGCGATAAGAGTACCATCCATTAAAATCCTACACATCCTACTCAAAGATGTTTAGAATTTATTGCATGCTGTCCATTCCGAGTGTTACGTGAAAAAATGGGGTGCAACAACATGCACATTTCGGTGCTTACTGTAACGAAATCAGCAAGTCTCGGAATTTACCATCTTTTTTCCCAATATCAAATATCGACAGGTTTAGTTTACCGAAATATGCCTGTTAAAATTGAAGGAATGCAGTGTTTGCTGCAAACCTCCTAATTCCAAGATGTGTGGTGGCAGCATTACCACACATTTTGGAATTAACCTGGGCACTCATAATTGCTGCCTCATGAGGTAACTTAGCCCTTAGCAGTCAGTTCACCATTCCATTAATTCAGCACACGCTATGGCCTGTAACCATATTTTGAGATGGAACTAGCATTGCAGGAAGAGCAGTCTGTTGAGCTGGATCCAGGTTTTTTTGTCCTGCTTGGAAAACATTTTTGTTTTTCTAAGCCAAACTTCCAAAGATGGTGTTTGATTCAGAAAACACAAAATCAATGACTGCGCAACCCAGGGATTTTTTTCCCTGCCCTGAAAAGTGTCAGGAAGCCATCATTTTGACCTGTGGCTTACTAGAGGATGAGCTGCTAAGTCAAGTGTTTCCAATGGCGTGGCCAGCTAAGGGTGCTCTGTCCCAAACCCTTCAGATCTCTCGCGTGTTTGGTCCTTTTTGCAAGTTTCCTGGAGTGATATTCCCGGGGGCGCTCATGCTCTGGGCATTTACAAGATTTTCAGTGCCTCTGGGCCCTGAGTTATAAGGCCTTCAAATTCCTTACCTGGCGATCCTAGAGCTGAAGCAACTGGTTCTGTAACTGTGTTGGGCTTGGCCTTTTCTTCATGGTCATCTCCAAAGATTTTGCCTTCATTATCTTGTTTACTGAACCCATTTTTGTTGGCCTTTACAACTGCTAAGCAGTGCTAAAGAGCTTGTCCTCTCTCCTTTAAACGTGGTAGAATTGATTTGCACACAATTGGCATATGTAATTTACTTGTAAGTCCCTGGTACATGGTAATACATGTACCCAGGGCCTGTAAATTAAATGCAGCTAGTGGGCCTGCAGCACTTTTTATCCCACCCATAGCTCTTTAAACATGTCTCAGTCCTGCCAATGTTGTCTGTGTTTGAAGTTTTAAACTGCCATTTTGACCAGGAAAAACAAACCTTTTTTCAGGCCCAAACCTTCTGTTTTATTACATGCAAGTCACCCTTACGGTAGGCCATAAACAGCCCAGAGGTCAGGGTGCAGTGTATGTAAAACGTTGGACACGTACTTTTAAGTTTTGCATGTCCTAGTAGTGAAACACTCTTATATTCATGTTTCACTACTATGGGGCTCACCTCCTTTATAGGATACTATTTGTTTAACATATTACATTTAATAAGTGGTAGATTTCAGTTAGGAGCAGGTAGACAGTTCACGTTTGGTGTTTTAAGAATTGTGATTAAAAGCCCTCCTTCATGGTAAAGGTAGATTTATTGTCATATGTTCCAACCATTTGGTTCCTGCATCCTGGGTCACGTGTCTAGGAATAGCTGACAGATGGTCTTTGTGTATTGCTCCCAGACAGTAAGATAAAGGGAAGGTAGCTGTTGGCAGGATGGGCCACTCTGACTTAACAAGGGGAAGGAGCTGTCACCTAACACACTTCCACATCACAAAGGCTCTGCCGGAGAACTCTAACAAACAGTTTGTCACTAGTCTTTCAAGTCCCCAGAAAAGTTGGGGCCAGGGCAGGGAGGAACGGGATGTCTAACACTTCAGCGGATGGAAGCCTACAGAAACACCTCCTACTTCAAAGTAGTCCCCATGTATAAATGTTGGACCTCACACCTCAACTCTTCAGTCCACTTCTGGAACTGTGGAAGGTTCAGAACAAGGACTGCTGTGTTGCTTTGCTGCAAGATAGACTGCCACACTGCTTCCCTGCTGTGCTGTGCTGCTGCTCTCCTGCCTTGGCAAGAAGGACTGGACCTGCATCTTGAACCCAGGACCACCAGAGTGACTGCAAGTGCTACCAGGCTGGCCTGCTAATTATAAGACTCAGGGACAGAACACTTCCTCCATCTTGAATTCAACACCCGGATGCTGTCAGCTGTGAGTCCTGCCCTCCCAAATGTTGCCAACCCAGACCTGTATCCTTTGAAGTGGGCCTGAAGGTGCGCTGCCACCCCAACTGTGGTGCCAGCAGAACCCCTGCAGTGCCTCACCAAACTCCACATCAAGAACACTGTGTGATGTATCCCCAGTGGAGGACTTAGCATTGTGGCCCACAGCCTCCCAGGAACCACTGCTGCCAGATGCATCCTCAGCGAAAGCCTTCACATTGCAAACCCCTCTGTGCTAGCATCCTCAATGATGACTCAGGACGCAGCAGCGCAAGCCCTGCAGCTTCTGCAGAACCAGCCAGGGCACGACACATCTGCGACGCAGGAATTTTCATTGTCGTCATCCTCAACATCGATGCAGGACATTGCACCCTCACAGCTCCTAGGAAAGGCCATTGTATGACGCTTCTTCGACGCGGGACCCCGCAACATTCTGTAACCAGGATTTAAGGTGCTCTTGTTCAGGGATCTTAACTGAGTCTCTGCAGCCGACACATGCTCCATAGCAGTCGGCCTGAATTTGTGACTTTGTCTGGGTCCGGAACGACCAGATAACCACAGTTGGTACTTTGTGCTTTGTGCACTATTTGCATTTAAATCTTTAAAATTGCATGTCTCTGGTTCTGCTGATTGGATTTTTGTTATTTTGGTCTTACATTATTTATTAGATTCCACTCTATTGTTCTGAATTGGAGTAGGATTTTTCGTGTGTTGTGTTTCACCTTATGTCAGTTTGAAGTGCTGAATAAATGCTGGACACATTGCCTCTACGTTAAGACTGTCTGCTTAACTATCAGAGAGTTAAGCACAGGGTAATTTGGGGTTTGTTTGTGACTTCACTCTGACAAGGATTGATTGATCCTTCAGTATGGGACTTTTTCACCTCAACTAAATTTCTTAGGACCTAGCAAAGCAGCTTTTCGAGCAGCAAACACTCTCTCCATGCTCTCACTCCTGGTCTGTCCCTGCCACACACTCAATGGGCCAAAAAACAACCTGCATCCATTTAACCTATGCTCCAAGCAGGCGGAAAGTGCTTGCGGATTCAGGGCTGTGTTTTTTCTCCAGAATAAGGAAAACCACATCGAACTGTACTTGGTATTTCTGCGTTCATGAATCTTCGGAAAACAACTTGAAATTCCAGTATTTTGGGTGCGGGCAAACAAGCCAGAATTCGTAAATCTGTCCACTGGGCTCCCCTTCACAAAAGTACAGAGAACTCGTAATAAGAACCTACATGGAGCTGAGGAACTACGAGTTTGATTGGCAGGTCACCCATCTTTGCTTTGGAAGATGCCCTTCATTTGCCAAATTCATCAATGATCCCGTTCAATACTTAATTTTTCTTATGAAAGACATACTGTTTCAGGTCTGTAGGATGTCATGTGGAAGGCATGTAGTGAACCTAAACATGTCTATATGCAGTTTACACATATACCTAAAGCAGTTTATTGATGTGCTAACCTGCAGACAAATGTGTGCTCTAATGTGACTAACTGCAACTGTGCAAAAAAACGCACGTCACCATTTCTCCTGATTGTGGTCGGTGATCTACCTTTTTTCAGTTTTGTCTGGAAGAAAGCTTTGTGATGCCACAACTCACCTGTAACACAATAACACCATTTTCATATTACGGGGATTTCTAGTATCACAACCAGATTGTAATAGGGTTATTTTTTTGCAGTTTATTTTTCAGCTCAGCATTTTATTCGTCCAAAAGCCATTTATCAAACACCAGTGTTTTTTACAATTTCTTATTAAGCCATTATTATTATTATTATTTATAAAACTTATAATGCGCAACAGCTACCCGCAGTGGGTTTCCCGGCGCCAGGGATAGACTAGAGAAGAAAAGGAAGAAAAGGAGAAAAGGAGAACGCAGTAACCATGACAACACCAAATTAAACAGGAAATTAAAAATTAAAAAAGCAGAGTCTTTAATTTTTTTCGGAAGTTCAATAAGTTGGCTTCCAACTTAAGGGCAGTAGGCAAAGTGTTCCAGAATTTGGGTCCTAAATAAGAAAAGGACCGTCCACCCATTCTGACAAGTTTAAATCTTGGAACAACAAAGTCACCGTTTGCCGAAGATCTTAACAAGCGAGAGGGTTTGTATGCTTGGACAAGGCATTTTAGGTATTTTGGGGCCATACCATTCTTAATCTTAAAAAGATAACACAGGGCTTTGAATTTTATGCGACTAGCAATTCTCAGCCAATGCAGGTCGCGAAGGCATATCTAGTATGACACATCGCCAACACCTAGCCTAGGCCAAGCATCTTCTCCTTCGATTAATACTAGGGTTGATTTCCACTTAATTATTGCATGAGCAATTAACAGGCAAATAGTTCCCAAAGTAATATTATACTAGCTGGAGTTAAGCTCTTGCAAGCAAGTACCTAGAACAGCTACAGTCAAATCAGAAGCGACAGCTCATACTAATGTGCTCCTATTTTATAAAACACTCTATATTGTTCCTACTGTTTCACCTTATCACGTTTGTGTCCTTATTCCTTGTGGTGGACTCTCATACACCCCAATTAATAATCTACTTTCTTGCAATATCATTTAGTCAGATCCCTCTGCAACCACCTGCAGATGGTGATTTTGCAAATCCACCTAATAGTACTACGGCCGTTTTGCAGAATCAGATCCCCATTCACAACACTTTGGAGCACAGTTTGAGGCCACTTTTTGCAAATTGATTCTTCCTATATCGGGCCCTATATTAGGTAATATTTTGGAACATTCAACTAGAAAATAGCAAGGGACAGTTCATAACACAAAGAGGGTCCATGTAAGAATAATAATTTTGACAAGTCTTATCTGGATATAGAAAGTCCTCTAGAGGCTATTAGCATGCAAATATCCACCTATGGGTACTTGCCACCAAACCATAGATGCCATGAGCAACACATACTTGCGAGAGAGATGAGATGCTGACAGAAACAAGATGAATCGAAGAAGTAAATATAGGAAAAACTAGATAAATCTTTCTTAATAATTTAATCCTCTGTGACATCCCCATAAATTGTGTGTAGATTATAAATTTAGATTACATAAAGCTGATTGAAAAGCAGATGAGTATAATGAAAAAAGACACTGAAACTAAAAAGATATGCATTAGAAAACAATCAAGTGAAAAGAAACAGCAACACAAAAAGATCAAAGTGGTTCCAGGAGAGAGATAAGGATCGAGAGAATACGGCTCATATGCCTATGAATGAAGAGAAAAAAAGTATTTGACTCGATAGAAGTATGCCAGTATCCAGCATGACATGAAATTCATTCTATTTTGTTTACTTATGCGCATAGGATCTACTATTAAACGGCAGGGACCCATGTTTATTCTCTCCACTGCGAATAGGGGCGAAATACAGGACCTCATTGCACGTACCTTGTTCTGTAATTTTGGTACTTCGATCATCCACACAAACAATTCCAGTTAAATGCTTTCGCTTCAGCAGAAATGATGTGACATTTCAACTTACTTCACAGCTTCAAACATGTAAATTCGTTTCTAATCTACCTTGTTTGACACATAAAATGATCAATCATTTTACATTGCACTACTTCCTGGCAATAGTTTCAGAACAAACCCATGTTTTTATATTGCTTACAAAATTCGGAGCACTGCAAAACTATCAGCCCTTCCTGGCATCCGCAGGCTCTGCTAACAAAAGACTCCCTGCCTATCGGAAATATCTTTGAAGAAATCACATTTTGAATCGCATTTTTAGTCACATTTTTAGTTCAACCAAAAAAGAATGTTTAGTTTGTGTTAAAATACACTTTTTTAGGATTATCAACAAAAAACGGTGGGCCTTGTTTACAACAATGTGACGGTGTCGCAAGCCATTTTGCTGCACCACACTGAGCCACTCACAAAGCACAGGGATGCATCATGTCTACAACGATATGACGGATCCCTGTGCTCTCCCTTGCGCTGGCGCACAATTTGCTGCCATGCGCTGACGCAGGGACCTGCGTTGTGGGGAGATTGTTTTTGTACATGACACCTTCCTGCACAAAAACAATTGCAAGAGGTGATTTCTTCTTTCTAAGTGTGCTGCAGAATGCAAGAAAAAACAAAGAAAAATTAAAACTTTCTCCTCGTTGCGCCTCCCTATGCCTCCCCTAGGGAAGCGGAGCATTCTGAGGAATTTCCAGGTTTATGATTTCTTGTAAATCTGGAAATGTGGCAGAAGACATGGTGTGGCATGGGAACACCCACAGCAACACCCATGGAACGCCCAAACCACGCAAAGTGCTGCGTGTAAAGGGGCGGTATTTACAAGGACACGAAATGCCACGCAAGGTGGCTTTACCTGTCCTTGTAAATATGGGGCAGCAAGATGCGCTACTGGTGCGCCACAAAAAGTGATGGAGGGTGGCCCAAGAAGCTTGTAAATAAGCCCCACTATATTTAAAAATTATTCGTAAAAGGGAAGCCCCCCCAAATAGCTTGCCCTTCATCAATTGTTGTAAAAGTTTCAGGAGTAGTGGGCAGTAGTTATTCTAGGGCAACATTGTTACCTCTTGCTCTCACTGAAAGTTTGTAAAACAGAAACCATTTTTAAAAAGAAGCCCCATTTCCTCTAGAGAATCTGGCTGCTATAAAAAATGAATAATAACGTGTATTTGGCGCCGGCTCTAATCAGATATTTGACAAACAGAAAAGTATCACTTCAAAGTGTTTTTTCAGCAGTGAAGCGTCGGGTGGGTGTGGTGGATCAAAGGTTCATATGAGTAGCTTCCACCAAAGGCTAACATTTCAAACTAACGGCCATATATTTTGAGTTTCTAGTTGCAAAAAACAGTCACAATGTGTAATAATAGGTCAGTTTTCAAAATAATAAATCAGAGTGGGTCGCAATTAGACCTACCTAAATAATATTCATTAGGTAGGTCCCAAATTGTTTCTCACTCTAGTGACAATCGCAAGGCTGGTGGCTTGCAAGGATCAGCACATTACTATGCCTGTAATTGCTTTAAGTAGAGAAACCTTTTTTATCAAACAAAAGCAACAAAATCATACAATTTGAAATGTCAAATTTCCTCAAAAGAGGCACAATGAAAAAATATTCAAATTTAGTAGGAATCTATCTGGTTCAACATTTGCAGTCTTTTGAATAAAGAAGCCAAATACATTGGAGGAAAGATTATTCTTTATGTTTTTGAAATATATTAAAATATGTAATTGCACCCAAAAAAACATTCTGAATGCCTTTGTGCTGTAAAGATTGTGCCAAGTTTAACTTATTTATCTGATAACTGAACGGCACTCGTATATAATTGTTCATTTCAAATGCATTTTACTCATTTCATAAAGTCAAATAACTGAACTTGTTTCTTATAGATATGAAGACGATAAGAAAGTACTTTGCATAAATGTAGACCTGGTGGATGATGCCTGTTTGTTTTAATTAGATTTTAATTTAAGATGCCACTCGGGGACTCTCTGAAGGGAATAACAGTTCACATTGCATGCTTTAGTGAAGGTGTGGTACATTTACACTTCAGACTCTCATTTTGGCCTTGACAAGTTTTTATTAGGCCAACACCACCTTTATTTAGAATCTAAAATTGTGGCATCACATGTATATTTGACAGGGTTGCGCCCCACCCTTCTAAGAAAAATCCTCCTTTTAAAGACCATTTTCTTTTGGTAATGTTTCGTTTTTTCAGGTAGAACCTGGCCAGAGCATGCGCTGCTCTGCGAGGCATGCTGTATTGCGGTTAGGCATAGAAGCTCCGCCTATTTCCTGCCCATCTTTCAATTGGCTCCTGTTACTGTCCTTTCAAAATCATTGCTTTGTATTGGTAAATAGGTATAATAGTCCCTCATTGGTACTGCCTTGTCTGCATTTGTAACCTCCCATAACGACTGAACCTTTTAGTTGTCTTTAAGTAACCCTTTCAAAAATGTCTTAGGTCTGCCATTGCAGTCTGTGTGTGCAATTTAACTGCCATTTTGACCTCACAAATAAACCTTCTGCAAGGCTCAAACCTTCCTTTTTAATACATATGTTGCCCCCAAGGAAGACCTTAACAGCCCCCAGGGTCGGGGTGCAATGAACTTAAAAAGTAGGACATGTGATTTTAAGTTTCACTTGTCCTGGTAGTGAAAAACCCTTAAATCTGTTTTTATTACTGCAATGCCTGACCCTCCCATTGGATAACATTGGAGTTGCTTATTACACTCAATAAGCTGAAATTTCCAAATGAGAACAGGCAACCAGTTCACGTTTAGTGTCTTTGGAATTGCAATGAAAAATCATCTTTATGGTAAAGTCAAATATTAAGTTACAGTTTCGAACATGCTACTTTTAGTAAGTTAGCATTTTAGTGCCTACATCCTATTCTGGATCACATGACTGGGTGCAGTTGACAGTCGGGCTTTGTGTATTCCTCCTAGACAACCACACAGATTAGAGAGCCTAAGTGGGCCTGGATGGGCCAACACTGACAGAATGGGAGGGGTGTTGGGCACAATTCTACTTACACTTGAACATGCTGTGTCCTGCGTCCACTCAGAGGGCTGCATACAGTCTGTAGTTAGTCTGGAGCTCCAGAGGCAGAGCAGAATCAACGCATCACCTTTGCTGTGAGGTTTCTCTCAGCGCAAGGACTCTGCATTGACTCGCAACCCACGTCTGAACCGTCGCAGTGCAAATGTCCCCGACTCAGTCCCTAACATCGCAAAGCTCTCACTGGTAACAGCCTCGAGGAAGACTCAGGTTTTTGTCACATAGCCTCAAATTTCTTCAGAACCAATGCATCGCCTCAACTATGCAACGCATTCTTGACGCTTGGCCTCATAACGCTCTTCATCCAGGATTTGAGCTACACTTGTTTAGCGGGCTTAACAAGGTCCCTGTAGCAAACTCGCCCTCCACTGTCATGAGTCTGCCAGGATTTGTGATTTTGTCTCGGTCCAGTGTGACCAGATATCTATAGTTGACACTTTGTGTTTTTTGGCACTATATTCCTATGAAATCTTAAAACTGCATATCTATGGTTCCACAGAATGGATTTTTGTTGTTTTGGTCTTGTTTTATTTACTAAAGATTCATTTATTTATCCACATCTGGTGTGGGATTCTTTTGTCTTGTGTTTTCACGGTGCTACTTTTTGAAGTGTTGCACAAATACTTTGCACATTGCCTGACTGCTCTGTGCCAAACTACCAGGGGGTTGAGCAGAGGATCATTTGAAGTTTGCTGTTGACTTCACCCTGACAAAGATTGTGGGTTCTGCTTGAGTAGGGTTTCACTCCCCTCAACCAGTAACCCAATTTCTTATACTGGTGATCAGTGGCGAACATTTGGATATGTGTTTGTGCAGTGCAATAGAGTCGTTTTGTGATAAACTGCCATCCCATATAAATAATTTGAGACCATTTCAAGTTCTTTTCGGATTCTCCCTAGTCTTTGGATTGGATGTTTTTTCTTTTTACCCCATTTTAGTTCTCTACCTACTGTTCCATGCCATGGAAATGGAGAGGCTCAATGTGGATAACCTCAGCAGGGATGGGTTGCAGAATCACAGCAAGGATACGGGGCTATGTGTGGGAAAAAATCCTTTGCAAAAATGAGAATGCTGCTGAAGCATGAGAGAAGCCTGTAATAATTGGAGATTAAAGCAAGACAAATCTCAGAGTGGTAGCAGCTTGCTTGTAATTTCTGAAGGTGACAAGAAAGTGGCATACCAAAAGACCTGGTGCCCGATTATGTGATGGGAGATGATACAGCCAAGTGGCTTCCTGCATATGAGGTAGCCCTACGGGTGCCCAGGATCCCACAGAAGCACTGGAGGGGTGGCTTGTGAAAGCATATGCCTGCAGTGGGGAGGGATACACTACTCACACTAGTGTTAGATGATTAAACAAGGTATGCCACCATGAAAGCCATCCTTGTCGTTGTATTTGGGATGACCCATGAGAAATACCACAGGAGATTCAGGGAGAGCCAAAAACCTCCAAACGAGTGTTGGGTAAACTGGTTAGACTACTCTGATAAGACAGTGAATGGTTGGATGGGGTCAGTAAAGTTAATGATATGATGGGCTGTACATCCTAATTCTGAGGGAGCACCTGCAAAAAATGTTTTTCCAGAGCTGTGCGAGTACCTGGTGGACAGTAAACTGACTGATCCCAGGAAGCTTGCTAATGAGGCAGACACATGAGTCAGTACCAGGGTGTCTAAGAAGGCATCTGGGGGACTCCAAATGGTTGGTTAGGGTTAACACCAGAAGGAGGGGGTAGATAATCAAAAAGGGGTTCTCCCAAGCCCCCCAAATAGCTCACAGGGAAAAGAGTCCCAATCGCAATCTGGTCTCAATCTCAATCTGGCCACCAGAAGAAATGTTTTGTCTACAAAAATATTGGTGAGTGCTAAGAGTGCTACCAGTATTAGCATGATAAGAGAGATGTTAAATGCTGCTATAAAGCAATGCCCCCCCAATGGTGGGCAGTCCCAGGGGTAGCCAGTGTAATACATATGGAGGAGATGGTCCCAGTCAGTGGGGGGGGCAGATTAGTGTACCTGGGTGATAGGAAGATGGAACCTAAGGCCCACATGCCTGCTAGTACTTCCAATTATAGGCAGTGGGTTACCATCAATGGGCAGAGAAAGAAGCTGTGAGAGACACTGGAGCCAGTATGACATCTGCCAGGTGTTATCTAGTGCCCTAGACCAGATGATACCCAATACATTTTACCAGGTTGTAGTAGCAAACAACTGTGAGAGTCACTACCCGGTGGCTGTAGTTGTAGCTGTGAGCCCTACCATGCCTGAGGATTGTTTGCTAGGGAATGACTTGCACCACAGGGTCTGGAAGGAAATGGAGTCACACCTGGAAATATTGGGGTTACCTGAGTGAGTCTGCGCAACCACTTGGTCCATGGCTACCAAAGAGGAGAGTCAGGAGGCCCTGGAGCCTAAAATAATGGCCCTAGCAGCTCCAAAGAAGGGGAAGGGCAGGAGGCATGGGAAACCCACCTCTGAAGTTCCAGCGGTACCGCTGGATGGGGTTCTGGAGGAGGCAGTCTGAAGCTGACTGTGGAGGGCATTGCCTCTCTAGGAGAGCTGCCTCAGCTTGCTGGGTTGCAAGTTGAGGGTGGGTCCATCAGAGAGGAGTTCTGCAAGGAGCAGAGAGAGTGTCCGAACCCGGAGGATCTGAGATGGTAGTCCTAAGCCCAGGCACCTGATGACACCTCTAGAGATCACCTGATCTACTGGGATAACAACCTCCTTTACAGTGAGCCTAAAGGTGACTGTGTATAGAGCAGCACCTGTGCTGATGATCCTCCAATGTTACAGGGCTTTCCTACTGGGACCCGGCTCACAAGGTGCATTTGGCAGGACATCTGGGGCAGGATAAGACCTTTGACAGGCTTGTCACCCACTTTTATTGGCCCCACAGGAGGAGAGCCTCGGATGCTTTTGCTTTCTATAGGGCGTATCCCACCTGCCAAGCAAGTAGAATGAAGCTCAAGGCTCCCCTGACTCCCATGCCTGTCATTGACACCCCTTTTGAGAGGGTCGGCATCAACATTGTTGGGCCCTTGGATGCCACACGGTTCCCAGAGGTCAATCGTCTGAGGACCAAAAGTCCACCCACATTGACTAAGTTTTTTGGGGGGATTTTTACCTGGGTGAGTTTCCCCAAGGAAGTGGTGGCAGACATGGGTACCAACTTCATGTCTGAGGAATGTGGGGTAACCTATAAGTTCCCCACACTCTACCACACCTAGACTAATGGGCTTGTTGAGAGCTGTAACAAAACACTCAAGGGCCTGATTATGGGCCTTCCAGGGCACATGAGACAGAAGTGGGACTTCCTTTTGCCCTGTGTACTCTTTGCATCCAGAGGGGTACCACACAAAGGAGTAGGGTTAGACCCTTTGAACTATTCTATGATTACCCTGTATGGGGATCTCTCAGTTTGGTGAATGAGGGGTGGGAGCAAGCTCCCACGAAGCCCCCTAAGGATGTAGTTAGCTACATGCTAGCCTTCCACAACCAAATGCAGAAGTTCTGGTAGAAGGCGTCTGAGAAATTAGAAGCTAGCTAGGAGGTGACAAACCAATGGTTCTGTGTCAGAGAAGGATTAGCCTATGCCCCAAGATTGTTGGACAGGGCCCTATGAGGTGATCAAGAGAAAGGGGAAGGCTATCTACCTTGTGAATCTCAAGAACCCAGGAAACCCCCTGCAGATACTCCATCTCAATTGCCTGAATTCCCAATATGAGAGGTCTGAAATCACCATGTTGTTGGTGACGGATAATGGAGTAGAGGAAGAGAGTGAACATCTGCCTGATCTCCTGTCTTCCAAGGAGAAAGATAGGTCCATAGATTGTGTCACACTCTACTTTACTCTGACCCCAGAGCAGCAGCAGAGGGACTGTCACCAGCTATTGGGGCAGTTTGCCTCTCTAGCCCCCCTCCCCCGGACTTACGCACTTGTCTACCCATGGTATTGACACTGGTGACAGTCCCCCTGTTAAAAACAAAATCTACAGACTGTCAGACAAGGTGAGGGCCAGCATCCAGGAGGAAGTCTCGAAGATGCTGGAGTTGAAAATGATTAAGCACTCCGGCAGTCCATGGTACAGACCAGTAGTGCTGGTTCCAAATGCTGCCCTTCTGGGTCCCACACCAGAACTCTGGTTCTGAGTGGACTATGGGGTGATCCACTAAGCTGATGAGATCATTGATCGGTTTAGTGCTGCTAAGTTCCTGAGTCCTTTTGGCTGGATTTCCGGGTACTGACAGAGTGCTCTAACTGAGAGGGCTAAAGTGCGGTCACCATTTTCCATACTAGCCGGCAACTTCCAATTAAAGGTGTTGCCCTTTGGTCTGAAAAATGCCCCTGCCACCTTCCAGAGGCTGGTACCATGTCATGACCGGAATGGAGGACTTTACTGTTGCGTACTGAAATGACATAGCTGTCTTTAGTAGTAGCTGGGAGGACCACCTGTTTCACCTACTGAAAGTGCTTCAGGCCCTGCAAAAGACAGGCCTGACTATCAAGGCTAGCAGGTGCCAAATTGGGCATCGGTATGTCGAAAACTTGGGACACCAGTTAGGCAGGATTAAGGTGCATCTCATCCAGGCCAAAATAGAAATTATCATGGCCCGGACACCCTCACAACACAAACAGACGTAAGGACCTTCCTAGGCCACATTGGGTACTATAGAAGGTTTGTTGAGGGATAATGCACCATTGTTGATACCTTGACTGAGCTGACTTCGAAGGAGCAGCCAAGAAAGGTGATCTGGGCAGACGTCTGTCAGAAAGCATTTGGCTCCCTCAAACAGACAGTGGGCCCGATTCACAGAACTAACTTAAGACAAAATCCTAAACTTACTACCAATTTCTTATTCACAGAATGCACTTACTCATTTCGGTATTCACAGAAGACACTTACTTACTTCAGTATTCACAGAAGTTAGGAATCCTAACTTTAGGACTCCTAAATGACTTCTGTGAATACCGAAAGTCTTAAAATTAGCATTTTTCTCAGTTTAGGTGTCCTAAAGTTAGGACTCCTAACTTTACTACTACTAAATTGAGAAAAATCCTAATTTTAAGACTTTCGGTATTCACAGAAGGCATTTAGGAGTCCTAAAGTTAGGAGTCCTAACTATACTATTACTAAACTGACAAAAATCCTAATTTTAATGCTTTCGGTATTCACAGAAGGCATTTAGGAGTCCTAAAGTTAGGAGTCCTAACTTTACTACTACTAAATTGAGAAAAATCCTAATTTTAAGACTTTCGGTATGCACAGAAGGCATTTAGGAGTCCTAAAGTTAGGAGTCCTAACTATACTACTACTAAACTGAGAAAAATCTGAATTTTAAGACTTTCGGTATTCACAGAAGGCATTTAGGAGTCCTAAAGTTAGGACTCCTAACTTCTGTGAATACCGAAATGAGTAAGTGCCTTCTGTGAATACCAAAATAAGTAAGTGCCTTCTGTGAATACCAAAATGGTAGTAAGTTTAGGGTTTTGTCTTAAGTTAGTTCTGTGAATCGGGCCCCATGTGTCCAGCCCTGTACTTAAAGCCCCTGACTTTTCTAATCTGTTAGCTATACAAACTGATGCCTCAGAGCATGACATCAGGGCAGTATTGTAGCATTTAAATGAAAAGGGCCTAAGCACATCTGTAGCCTTTATTAGTTGAAGGCTACTTCCTTGGGAACAGAGGTAGAGTGCTATAGAGAGGGAAGTCTTTGCTGTGGCCTGAGTGTTGAAGAAGTGCTTTGGACTCACTTCGTGGTTTAGACAGACCACAGGCCCCTCAGATGGTTGATGCAGATGAGAGGTGACAACCCTAAATTGATGAGGTGGTCCATCTCCCTACAGGGAATGGAAAGTACACCGTCTGGGGTCAGACCATAACAACAACAATGCTGATGGTTTTTTGCCTTAGCGATGAGAACTCACAGGTTGGGTAGTACTCCCCACATTCAGTTAGGGGGGACACATGTTATACTTGTCAGCCTTAGGGTGGTATTTTCCCAAACCTTTCGCCTTCATCCCTCCTGTGTTTGCTAATCTCATTTATTCTAGCCTTAGGACTCTGTACACCATTATTAACCAGTGCTAAAGTGCATGAGCCTACTCCTTCAGACATGGTAGCATCGGCTTATCTTCAATTAGCATATTTAGATTACATATAAGTACCTTATATAGTGGTACTTCATGTACCCAGGGTCTGTCAATCAAATGCTACTTGTGTGCCTGCAGCACCGATTGGGCCAGCCACTTCAGAAGCCCTTTCAAACATTTCTTATATCTGCCATTGCAGCCTGTGTGTGAAGTTTTAATCTGCCATTTTCACCCCGCAAAATAGAACTTCTGACAGGCCCAAACCTACCGACAGGCACAAAATGTCCTTTTTAATAGATATAAGTCACGCCTAGCATAGGCCTTAAACAGTCCACAGGGAACAGCGCGTTGTAGTTAAAAAGTAAGACATGTAATTTTAAGTTTTACATGTCCTGTACTGAAAAACTCTTACATTCATTTTTCCTCCTCTTAGACAGCCACACAAAATAGAGAGCTTAGTTGTGCCTGGGTGGGCTGTCACTGGCAGAATGGAAGGTTGGAGCTGGGCACAGCCCTACCTACACTTGAATAGGCTGTGCCCTACATTCATTCAAAGGGCTGCATACCTCCCTGTAGTTAGTCTGGAGTCAGGCAAGGCAGGAAGCCTGTGAACCTCAAAAGAAAACCTCTAGGAGCTTCTCTCACTTCAAGCGAAGGTTCAGGCAAACAACCTTAGACCTCAGACATCCACTCTTCAGTACACTACTCGACTGTAGATACTCTGCCAGGAAGAAGGACTGCTATGCTGCTGAAAGGACTGTCATTCTGCTGGACTGCTGCGCTGAAGGACTGCTGCCCACCTGTGCTGACCTGCTGCCTGGGTGAGAAGGACTGGACCTACATCTGTTAAACCCAGGTCTCTCAAGGGACTCCAAGGGCTAGTTGGCTGGCTTCCTGACAAGAGCCTCAGGGACAGAAGGCTCAAACAAACTTAAGCCCAGAACCCGTACTCTGCCATCTTTTAGTTCTACTCTGCCAAGTGGTGCCACCCCAGACCTGGACCATTGGAGGTGAGCCTGAAGGTGCTCTTCCGGACCATCTGTTGACCCATAAGAACCAACACATTGCTTCTGGTGCGAGTTTTCTCTCACAGTAAGGTCTCTGCATTAACCTTGTAGTTTGCGTCGGAACCGCCACTGTGCAAAGCTTCCCTGACACAGTCACTCGCATTGGAATTCTCTTGTCGATGGAACCTCAACGACAATACTTGTTCTCACACCACAGGCTCACAGCTCATCGGAACCAACGCATTTCCACAACATCATGACGCATCCTCGATGCCAGACTCTGTATCAAAAGCCCTCTTCGAAGGAATCCTCTATTGTAATGCAGGACTTCTCATTGCAGCTTTAAAGCCCCTCTGAATTGAAGTATTCACCTCAGCGATTCATCCTAGATGAGGGATCCGCAATGCTCCGCAACCAGGATTTAAGGTACTCTTGTTTATCAGGCCAACTAGGTCCTTGTAGTTGGCCTGTGCTCCATCCCAGTCGACCTGAACTTGTGACTTTGCCCCAGTCTAGCGCAACCAGATAGTGATAGTTGTCGCTTTCTTTGGAATTGCATATCTACCACTCTACTGATTAGATTTTTATCATTTTGGTCTTGTTTTATTTATTAAAGATTACATCTTTTTATTTACATTTGGGTGCGACCCTTTTGTGGTGAGTTGTCACTGTGTTACTGTTTGAAATGTTGCACTTATACTTTACACACTGCCTTTAAGGTAAGCCTGAACGTGCTGTGCCAAGATAACAGGAGGATGAGCATAGGTTAATTTGGAGTTTGCATATAACTTCACATTGTAAAGTATTGTGCTTTCCGGTTGAGTAGGGTTTCAGCCCCCTCAACCAGCAACCCGTTTTCTTGTAAAGTCATTTTGTGATCTGCCTCCTGAAAGAAGGTTTACCACCTGACTTCACATAATTGAGGATTCTGTTTCCAGTTCTAGGCTTAGCAGGTGAATTCTAGACTTCAATTCCCAGCATACACTAGGCTGGCCTTCAATGCTTGGGGCTTGACTGGCTGTCCATAGTGAGTAAGGTGACCACTCGGTTCCAGAATTAGACTTTTTATTAATGAGAGAACACATATGCCTGTGTGTTTGTATACTCAGTGTGACTGTAGAAAGTACATGGAACTGTAAATCCTCAGCCGCTCTAATCTGTGCTCGTTGGTATAGGAGTCCAATACTGCACAGATACAAGTGTATGTGGGTAGTCTATTATGAGGAACCTATCTCCCTAACCATCGTCTGTAGTTTGATCGCCCTGTTCTCCCCCAGGTCCGATTGCTGTTGTCAAGAGCTGCTTAAATTTGTGTCAATTTGTACAGATCCCTTTCTTTTGTTTTAATGCCAAAACAATATTGACTGTATAAAGTTTTAGGCGTAAACGAGTACACAACTCTCCACAGATGTTTTGTGGTGATGTTCTTGCTGGCAACAATGGCTTTTGGGAAGTAAGAAATATGGGGCATATTATCAAGCCCGGCGATAAAATTATCGCCACTTTAGCAGCAGAAAACTGCCGCTAAAACGGCGATAATGGGCTTGATAATATGCTCTATGGAATTCCAATTGAAGCTCAGGTTAGATGTCCTTCACATCTAACATGGGCTTCAATTGGAATTCCATGGAGCATATTATCAAGCCCATTATCGCCGTTTTAGCGGCAGTTTTTTGCCCCTAAAGCGGCGATAATTGTATCGCCTGGCTTGATAATATGCCCCTGAGTCCTTTTCTTTTTGGATTCTGGTGATGACGTGCACCACACTGGCAACAGAAGGGTAGACGCGTAAAGCAGGAAAGAACTGGTGCACACAGGTAGAATGCAAGCACTACACCTCTCATTCACCTTTCCAGTGTTTTCACTGAAATCGTCCTGCACTTCATTCAGAGTTAGGCACAGAACCATAGCGGGTGAGAACTATCTACTGGTTCATGGTCCCTCTGTGGAGGATTAATACATACTTGATTGAATAAGCTCTGTATCTTGCAGACGCAGAAGGTACAGTTGTAAATTTAAAGTTGTAAATGGCACTCGTCGCCAGATATAAGGAATGCAAAAAAACTAAGGTAAGTGCAAAACACTTTATTACAACCAGCGACACCGAGCTCCAGGCAGCAACTGCCGTCCTGGAACTACAGACCTTCACATTCTATTCACCCCCAAGGTTCCACCCATACATTCCAACCCTTGCCCCAATCCACAACAACTACATTTTAACCCAATAACTTCTTGAGCTCTCCTCCAAGTAACAAGGAGCATTGTTTTTCAGGGTTCATCTTCTCCTCCACAGAACTTAACTAAGAACAACAGGAGCTGTTGATAATGGAGTGTCAAGAAAAAACAAATACCACACAGCTCAATGAAGGTACATTTACAGGGTAGAAAACTGCAGGTTCCAGTACGCTGATTCGGTGTCCTTGTTAGATCCCCCGAGGTTCCCTCTCACTTCTCTTTGGTTTGTTACGCAAGCACTGCAGTCACTGGCCGGATGTCAGATGGCACCAGGCATTAATACAGCATAGGTGCAGTTTACTCTGGAGTACCCCTCTGGATAATGCACAGTCCAATGGCTTTTGCCACAAGAATTCACGCACACAAAAAACTCTTGTTCACATGGCAGACAATTGGAGCCACCTTTTCTTCAGAGTGGAGCTGCAGCTCTAGAGGTGCTGATGTGTGCGCCTGTGAATCCATTTCAGCAGCAGCATCACTCTGGTCACAGACCCCTGCCAGGAATCAGTGTGACAAGTCTATGCAACTGCACTCGTCTTCTGCAGTTGCAGCCTCTCACACTGATTGCAGATGGTGGCTTGATCACACCAGTTGCCGCTTCGGGGTCTTCAGTGAGTAATCATCTTTGGCAATTGCGGCTTCCGAGGGCATTTGCAGTTGGTCGCTCTGTAACAGCAGTGGCAGCCTCAAGGTTTTCAGTGAGTGGTCATCGATTGTAGTTGCAGCCTCCCAGGCCGGTCAGGGCTTCTGCATCTTGGATGATGGTGGTTCTTTTGGAGTGGTTCCAACGCCAGACAGTGGCAGCGCTAATCGGTTGGACACATGACAGGATGCAAGACAACACAATGTTGCTTCTCACTGATACAGCTTGGTGCAATTCACAAATGGGAATGTTCAAGGATACTGAGACAGTTCACATTATATGGGTTGCTCCCGGTGTCACCTGAAAGGGCAGCCTGATTGTTTGGGTGTTCATTAAACCTAGAACATGCTGGGCTTCTCCTCCTGGACAGCCTCACCTCCTGCAGGCCCAGGCACTCTCATTTCGTCTGTCAGCAGGCAGGCTTACTGCTAGGTGCACCCTCAACTCCTCTAGCAATAAGTGCAGGATTCAAGTAATGTTCAACTCTGATCACACTACAGTCCTGGGCAGTGGGCATATTCTGATATATGAGGTCCTCTTTATCAGAATCAAAAAGAAGAATGCAAAACTCCATCACAATGACCCACTCATTCCCACGGCTTCTCAAATGTCATAAAGTAGCATAAGCACAGTTAAATGTACCTCACCCTCCTAAATAGCTACCTTGTCCATCCCTTACCCCGGAAGTATATACCTGTGTGCAGATTTTGGCAGTCCTGTCTTATTTCCTTTTTTGGTGATAGTGGTATATGCCCCACTTCAATCATTCATGGTGGCACTGATGAGCAGGGTTTTTACTTTAAAACCAAATATCTGTTTCATTTTCGCATGTTATAACTAAAAGTACTACTGATTAATCATTAAGTATTAAAAGTTCGTCAAATGTTGTTTAACCAACCTTATTAACAAGAGAATTACACGTGGGAATGCTATTGCATGGCTAAATAATAAGTGAACTAAGTTGGTGAGCAAACTGACAGAAAACGATGTTGCTTATGTGATGTTATGGTATTTTGCGCTTAAATTGATATGCAATAATGGCTTTTGATGTTGCAAATGGCTAGATAAATACACACACATAAGGGTATTAGCAGGGGAATAACACTGTATAATCATTTCCGTGCAGTAATTCTGTTTTATTTTTATTTTTGCTTAAGTTGTCCAATGTGGCCTACCCGAAAATTGCTGCCATCTACAGCCTGCACTCGAGTAGATGGAAATTTACAGAAAGGCTTCACTCTGCCTGTGACCTTGCACCCCTGATGAACTGAAAAGCCATAAGTATGATGACAAGTCCGGGACATCTGCCAAGAGCCCCTGGAAGACGTAAAAGTTGATACGAACTTGTAATGAACTCTCGATTGAAACAAATTCACCTAGTAGAGACATACGTAAAAGTATCGAATTAGTCATGGACGTTCAATTCTGCTATTCATTATTTGGGACAATCCATGCGTGAGAAAATCTCGCATAATATCGAAAAAGTACCAAGATGACATTATTTCCGCCATTCATCCGTTCTGAATAAAGAAATGTAACTTTATAGAATGTAAATTTTAGTATAAATAATAGTAGACTAGAGAGGTCTAGGGCCACTTCTTCCCGAGCTGAGGATGCGAGGTCCCTATGCTGACGGAGAGGACGATGACTCTACATGACGACAGAAGACTCTAATTCTTCTACAGAGGACCGGTTCTGACTTAGGATCTGACATTTAGACAGAATAGGTAAATAGGAGAGAAATGAAATTTGCATTTAATTGGCTTTTCCTACAATTTTAGATAAATGAACAATCTGTTTGAATTTCTGTCTCGGGTGGTTATTTCTTGTCATGTTTATTGAATTTATTGGTGTATTTTATGAAATGTTCTCGTTAGATCTACAAGCAACTAGCTGGTCGCATTGACCTCAAAGTACAGGCAGATTGCATAAGAGTTCATGAGGGTGTTTCTCCTTTACAGGGCACGGATAGAGTGATTTAGGGTGAATGTTGGTGTAATGGGCCCCACCAGCGTGTAATGTGTGGAAGCGTGTGTGACTGTGAAATCATTCCGTCCGTGGAAGTAGAGGGGATTCGGAAACTCTGATCTGCACCAGTTTCTTGGTAGCAGAATGATGGTTAGGTATTGTCTTGATCTGGCGAAATTGCGTGTATATAGGCTTGTTGATTATTGATTGATATTTGTACGAACACTATATGTTAAAGTCGTGTTGAATTTTATGTATTGTGAACGGCTTCTGGGACGTAGGGAGTCGGTGACAGTTCCGTACTAGAGCAAAGGGAGTGTTGCTCTCGGAAAAAGGCGGGATTGTTGACCCTGTATGCAGACAGGGGAAAACGTGTGACAATTGAAGTTGCGCGTCGCATTGTCTGGGTTCGACAAGGTAGCATCGCCTTGTGTTGCCATTAGAAACGTATTTTCTGTGTGAGAGAAGTGTATATGATAGCGAAGGCTATCTGTGAAACTCTGGTCTTAAGTCCCAGGGATCCGTAAGGTATTCCGTTAAAGCTTATCGCTGGAGAAGTAATAGGTATTCTCGGAGCTTGTTAGAAGGACAGGGCAGAGGTAAGCGCTGCTTTGTTAACGTGTGATATAATTCTGTAGTAGGACAGACTGTTCGCTGTTCTCGGGAAAGACAGAATTCTGTGTGAATGTACTACATTTTCTGGTGTGTAAGTGCGTGTATGAGAAGGCATTCTGGTTAATTGTGAAACTCTTAGGAGCATTCCGGAGGAAAACAGTTAATTGATGCTTGTTAGAAGGGTAAAGTAGAGGGATGTGCTACTTTATCAACGGAAGTAACGATTCTGCAGTAGGGCAGAGGTAAGCGCTGTTCTCGGGAAAGGCAGAATTCTCGTGGGAAAGATCTTTTGCTGTTCTATGGCTAGCGAAGCAGACAATGGAGATGTTTGTATGTTGTAACTAACGGACTCATAGAAATTGAAACAAAGTCTACCTAGTAGTTTTGTAAAGGAGGGGTGAACGAAAGAGACAGAAGCCGAAGCTGCTGCAGCGACTGTTGACGTCAGGGAGACCGCGCTGTGATTGGACAGTGGGGTAGAACGGTGGAAGCGCAGAGATTGGTGTGTTAGTGTACGCCGCGCTAGGATTGGGAGACATACAGGGTGACGTAGACGCTCCAGGATTGGTGCGTTAGTGTGAGTCGCGCTGGGATTCGCGGACTGAGTCAGTGACGTAGACGCTCCAGGATTGGTGCGTTAGTGTGAGTCGCGCTGCAATTGGACAGGAGATCGTACAGTTGTAGACAGAGCAAACAGCTTGTGGAAAAAAAGAAAACTGTATTACCATGCTGAGGAAAAGAAGAAGAAGTCATTGTTTAATAAAGTGAAGAATTGGTTTGACAAGGATAAAAACATAGTGACAAGGGAAGGACAGTTATTGCCCCCGATAAGAACTGGGGTGAATGTATGACATTGTTCTGCATTCTGTCCATCAATTGTTGATTTTACATTTGTCACCCCGAGTGGGAAGGGTATGCTCAGACGTGAGTCCCTTGCTCTCCATGCCACTGGAATCAGGCTATCCTGGCTGAAAGCCCGAAACCGGTCCTAGGATGCTTGTTTCCAGTCCAGGGAGGACCTGGCTTGGCAGTTCGGGCTGGACTGTTCCCATGGGGCACAGGGTCAAGACTGATTTGCATATGGCTAGGTTCAAACTGGAATGGCATGGTGAGCAAAAAATCGATGGATTTAGGCCCAGATCTCTGTACTGGGGTGAATGTATGACATTGTTCTGCATTCTGTCCATCAATTGTTGATTTTACATTTGTCACCCCGAGTGGGAAGGGTATGCTCAGACGTGAGTCCCTTGCTCTCCATACCACTGGAATCAGGCTATCCTGGCTGACGAGGGCTGAAAGCCCGAAACCGGTCCTAGGATGCTTGTTTCCAGTCCAGGGAGGACCTGGCTTGGCAGTTCGGGCTGGACTGTTCCCATGGGGCACAGGGTCAAGACTGATTTGCATATGGCTAGGTTCAAACTGGAATGGCATGGTGAGCAAAAAAACGATGGATTTAGGCCCAGATCTCTGTACTGGGGTGAATGTATGACATTGTTCTGCATTCTGTCCATCAATTGTTGATTTTACATTTGTCACCCCGAGTGGGAAGGGGATGCTCAGACGTGAGTCCCTTGCTCTCCATGCCACTGGAATCAGGCTATCCTGGCTGACGAGGGCTGAAAGCCCGAAACCGGTCCTAGGATGCTTGTTTCCAGTCCAGGGAGGACCTGGCTTGGCAGTTCGGGCTGGACTGTTCCCATGGGGCACAGGGTCAAGACTGATTTGCATATGGATAGGTTCAAACTGGAATGGCATGGTGAGCAAAAAAACGATGGATTTAGGCCCAGATCTCTGTACTGGGGTGAATGTATGACATTGTTCTGCATTCTGTCCATCAATTGTTGATTTTACATTTGTCACCCCGAGTGGGAAGGGTATGCTCAGACGTGAGTCCCTTGCTCTCCATGCCACTGGAATCAGGCTATCCTGGCTGATGAGGGCTGAAAGCCCGAAACCGGTCCTAGGATGCTTGTTTCCAGTCCAGGGAGGACCTGGCTTGGCAGTTCGGGCTGGACTGTTCCCATGGGGCACAGGGTCAAGACTGATTTGCATATGGCTAGGTTCAAACTGGAATGGCATGGTGAGCAAAAAAACGATGGATTTAGGCCCAGATCTCTGCACTGGGGTGAATGTATGACATTGTTCTGCATTCTGTCCATCAATTGTTGATTTTACATTTGTCACCCCGAGTGGGAAGGGTATGCTCAGACGTGAGTCCCTTGCTCTCCATGCCACTGGAATCAGGCTATCCTGGCTGACGAGGGCTGAAAGCCCGAAACCGGTCCTAGGATGCTTGTTTCCAGTCCAGGGAGGACCTGGCTTGGCAGTTCGGGCTGGACTGTTCCCATGGGGCACAGGGTCAAGACTGATTTGCATATGGCTAGGTTCAAACTGGAATGGCATGGTGAGCAAAAAAACGATGGATTTAGGCCCAGATCTCTGTACTGGGGTGAATGTATGACATTGTTCTGCATTCTGTCCATCAATTGTTGATTTTACATTTGTCACCCCGATAAGAACCCCGGCATCCTTCATGGTTGCAAAATATGGGTATCATACCTGTATTTGGTTAGATAACTGAGTGAAGTACACCAAAGATGATGGAGTGTTAGCGTTCCCAGAACATGGTTCATTTAACCTGGCCATACTGAGGAACTTATGGGAACAGATGATGAATCTAGAGCCTCGGCCTAGGCCAATGCAGTTTGAGGCGTTGACTGAATGGGAAGATGAAATGCATGAACGAGAAAAGCAGAGAAGTGGAGGTAGTTACAGGTACATGTTTGGGCGGAAGTATGATCGCGAAACCCATCATGACCGGATGAGAAGGTGGCGTGATGCCAGTATGACCGAGGGATTATATCCTGTAAGAACGGCAGAGGAATCAGGAGGGAGAAAGTGTACAGAGAAAGAACATAATGTAGAGACCAGGAGATATGGGGCAAATGAGTCTGATGATGATGTCTTAGAGGACATGCTCTACAAAAGACCACCCCCGTATAGACGAGAACCGGAGGTAGGAACAGCAGTTACCCCAATGAGAAACACCCTGCGGATTATAAAGACAGAGGCTACAGCCCCTGAGTTGAAAAGCAGTTGTTCTCTGGCGGAAAGAGAAAGCGAGAGAGATAGAGAGAGAGAGAGAGATAGAGAAAGAGAGAGAGAAAGAGAGAGAGAGAGAGAGAGAGAAAGAGAGAGAGAAAGAGAGATAGAAAGAGAGAATGAACTTGAAGATGAAAAGACCAGAGAACTAGCAAGAACTACATCTGAACTAACAGAGAAAATCAGGGAACTGACTAAAAATCTTGAGGCTGTTACAGTGCCTGTGACAATAGGCCCGGTTATGCCGATTTTTGACAAGCAGAGGACGGGCGAAAGTGGTTTGACGGTGCCATATGTGGGCAATAGGTTGATTGTACCTCCGGAGCAGGCAGAAATGAGAGCGGGAGAAACACAGTGGAGAACAGGAGAAAATCAGTGGAGACATACCATATGTGGAGGGGAATTGAGTGTGCAGACTAACTCAAGTTTGAATTCTGGATGTGTGGAAGGGAACAGAGGATCAATTTTAGAACCACAAAGAGTGACAGAACCAGGGAGTGCAGAAAAATCTGTGATAACTGCTGAAGATTTGAATTATTGGCTGAAGACCTTGCAGAAGAAAGAAAGAGAATCACAGGGAATTGATGTAGCTAGGCTACGTATGGAAATGGAAGAAATGATTGTAGGTACACTTCCTACAGAAACGCTGAAGAATTATCAGGAAGGGGAGATTCTTTTCCTTTGCAAGAGTGTCACATGGAGAGCAAAGAACATACATGACAGATTGAAAGGAATAGCCAGTGAATTGGGAATTGACATGGACAAGGTGAAAGCTTTACAAAAGCCTTACCGAGTGGATTATTCCGACAAAGATATTGAGAATCTAAACAATGCAGGCCGAACAGGACAGATTAAGGAAATGATTGCTTTACTGAAGAAATGGGGAGATGTAGAGAAATGGAAAGACAGATGGTATCGAAAACAAGAGGATGGGGCAGATAGAACTTACTCAGCATTTCCCCTGAAAGAAAAAGAGAAGGCAGTGACAGCTTACCCCATGAGAGAGATTCCAGGAGGTGGGTACGTACATGTCCCATGGACCAGACAGGATATTTTATCATATACGAATGATTTCCCTCGACTAAGGGAAAAGCCCGTTGAGTGGTACAGACAAGTCAACAGATTTGTAAAGCTGTCAAAAGTGCTGTGGATTGACCTGAATAGTCTGTTTGATATAATTGTACCAGCAGACCTGTGGGCAGAATGTAAAATAGTCATAGACTGGCCCACTAAGGAATACCCGAGAGATCCAAAAACAGGAGCTCCAGACCCGGAGGTCATGAAGAAGTACGAGCAGGTTATGACCTTTTTGAAAAATAAAGTACCCCCCAAGGAGACAGACTGGGTTAAAATAGATCGAACACATCAGGAATTGAAAGATTCAGTACATGCTTATTATGAAAGACTGATACTAGCTTTTAAGCAGTTCAGTGGGAATGAGCATCTGGGTGACAAGGATCTGAGTCATTTCGTGTATAGATTTGTGTACGGTTTGCGGCCGGAAATCAGTGACATGATAAGGCAGCACACCGTAGACTGGCAGAGTAAGAAAATTGATGAGATTCTGAGACATGCAAAATACTTCAGTGATGAGATTGAGGCAAACCAGAGGAAGTTAAAAGAAAAGGCAATGTGGGCACAGGTGAAAGTTGCAGAAAGACAGGAAGCTCAGCTGGTTGAACAGGCAAATAACCCAGGAAATAAGCCCAGGTTTGGTCCAGGAAAAGGAAAGGGAAATATCGAGGAAGCCAAGAAAAAGTTCCCATGCCACAACTGTGGAAAATTGGGGCACTGGAAATCCGAGTGTAAGAATCCACCGTCTAATAATGACGATAATTGATCATTGAATTCACAGGTGCAGAGTGAGGGGTGTGGTCAGCATCGGCAACAGCAGAAAGCTGATAAGCAGCAGAATCAGGTGCCAAAACCACCCTTGCCACAGAGAAAAGGATCCCAGAAGTACAGCCAAGAATCGGGGTTCTACGATGAAGAGCAGGTAATCAAACCAAAACGCGCAAGCGCTGTTTCACAGTACTGGCTGAAAAATGAGGGAAGTGGCTCTGAGGGAGACTTCTGATGGTGCCGAAGAGAGGAGGAGGAGTGCGTACTTGGCGCAACTCTAGAAATAGAACAGGCAGGGCCTTTTGTAGATGGGAAAATTAATGGTGAAAGTATCACTTTCCTAGTTGATACTGGGGCCACGAGATCAACTGTCAGGTCAGCTGATATAAAGAATCTTCCTCTCTCGGATGAAGCGATCCAAGTGGTTGGTGTGTCCAACACACAGATCAAAACACTACTTACTGAACCAGTAAGGGTTAGAATAGGGAAATATTCAGACATGCACCGATTTGTAGTGTGTGACACAAGTCCTGTGAACTTGTTAGGCAGGGATCTGCTGTGCAAGATGAATTGTACTATTTTCTGTACACCAGATGGAATAACCTTTGAGACACCTGATGAGGATGTTCTATACAGAATGACCATGGATAATAGAGAATGTGAGGCTTTGGGAACATATGCAATATTTAATCCAGATGCATTACCCCCAGAGTTGAAACAAACAGTGAAGGCAGCAGTTTGGGATTTTACCGGAGAAGATGTGGGTCTGATGAGAAATGTAGATCCAGTAAAAATTACCGTAAAAGAGGGAGTGGTTTACCCAAACATACCGCAATACAGATTGACACCTGAAATAATTGAAGGAATAACACCCTTAATTGAAAAGATGATCCAGCAAGGGGTGTTGAGAGAAATATTGAGCAGCCCATGTAATTCACCGATAATGGGACTGAAGAAACCTAATGGAAAGTTCAGAATAGTATAGGATTTGAGAAAAATTAACAAAATTGTTGTGCCATGTTGTCCCATTGTACCAAATCCATCAGTGATTTTGTATCAGATTCCCCATGATGCAGAATGGTATACGGTAATTGATTTGTGTCATGCTTTCTTTTCGATCCCATTGCATCATGACAGCCAGCCAATATTTTCTTTTAGATTTGGAGAACGGATTTTGGCATGGTGCCGAATTCCACAGGGGTATACAGAGAGCACTTCAATATTTAATCAGTTGTTAAAGAAATCTCTGGAAAGTCTGACAATGCCTGAAAATTCAGTCTTGGTCCAATATATTGATGACCTACTTGTGGCATCAAAAACACGTTAAGCTTGTGAAGTAGACACCATTGCATTACTGAATCACTTGGCAGATGGAGGATTAAAGGTATCTCCAGCAAAATTGCAGTTCTGTAAGAAAGAAGTCCAGTATCTGGGACACAATATTGAGAAAGGCCTGAGAAAAGTGACTATTGACAGAATCAAAATCATTAGGGGAATGAGAGCCCCAATGACACAAAGAGAGGTGAGAATGTTCCTGGGAATGGTGGGTTACTGTCGTCAGTGGATGAGTAATTTTTCCCTGATTGCCAAACCATTGATTAAATTGACCAAAAGTGAGGTGAAAGACCCATTAGAACTAAACCCAGAAGAAATGGCTGCATTCAGAGAGCTGAAAGACAGACTTTGTGAAGCTCCTGTCCTGGGAATGCCTGATTATGAAAAGGAATTTGAGCTGTACTGTAGTGAGAGAAATGGATGTGCACTTTCAGTGTTAATCCAGAAACATGGACGTCTGAGAAGGCCAATTGCCAATATCTCAGCAACTCTTGACCCAGTAGCTGTGGGTTTGCCAGGTTGCCTAAAAGCAGTAGCTACTACCTGCAAAAGTCTGGAACAAAGTGAGGGAATCATAATGGGATACCCTGTACGGGTATTCGTACCTCATGATGTGGCAATCCTTTTAACAAGGAGCCGGACACAGTTCATGTCTCATAGTCGGCTGACTAAATATGAGAAAGTCATTCTTGGTGCAACTAATGTAAGCCTGGAGAGATGTGTGAATGTGAATCCAGCGACACTGTTGCCTGATGCTGAATGTGTGGGAGTGAGAAATTATGTTGATCATGATTGCCTGGATGTACTTGATTACTGCACAAAGCCAAGGCCAGACATAAGAGATCTGCCACTGCCTGAAAGTGATCATGTATTGTTTGTGGATGGATCTTGTCTGAGAACAGAAGAAGGAGTGTTGAGTGCTGCATATGCTGTGTGTAAGGTCTCGGAAGTTGTGGAAGCATCACCCTTGAAAGGAGTTAAATCCGCTCAGGTGGCAGAATTGGTGGCACTGACAAAAGCATGCAAGATTGGGAGGAGTGTGAGAGTGACTGTGATGACTGACAGCCAGTATGGCTTCGGAGTTGTCCATGATTTTGGCCAGCTATGGCTACAAAGAGGTTTCCTGAACTCAAGTGGAACTCCCATAAAGAATGCTGAAGTAGTTGGAAAACTGCTAGAGGCGATACAGCTGCCTAAAGAACTAGCAGTTGTATAATGTGCTGCTCATGGTCATGGTGACGATTTTGTAACAATGGGTAACAAGTTTGCCAATGACATTGCACAATATTGTGCAAGGAACAATCACTCAATTAACAGGAGTAAAGAACGGGAAATGTCTTCTTGTTCATTAATGTTTACTAATGAAGTCGGGACATGGGAGGAAGTAAAACAGCTGCAGGATGAGGCAGAAGATGACGAAATGAGAGATTGGGTGAAAGCAGGTTGTGCACCTAGAGAAAAAGATCATGTGTGGGTCTATAGGGATGGAAGACCAGTCATTCCAAACAGCATGTTGTCAACAATGGCAAGGATGTATCATGGCCAAGGACACCTGGGGAGGGATGCTATGATAAGAGCCTTTAAGCAAACCTGGTACAGTCCAAAGTTTAGACTGATAGCAGAAAGTCTCTGCCAGAGATGTCTGATATGTCAGCAATTCAATCCTGGAAAGAAAACAGTGGTGAGCCTAGGAACAATAGGCAGGGAGGGAGGACCCTTCACAAGAATGCAGATAGACTTCATTAAAATGCCCCCAGTCAACAGATTGAGGTATGTCCTGGTGGTGGTCTGTTTGTTCTCAAGGTGGGTGGAGGCGTACCCAACCAGAAGGAATGATGGGATAACAGTGGCCAAATTACTGTTAAGAGAGTTCATCCCAAGGTACGGGTTCCCAGTAACCATTGAATCAGACAGAGGAGGACATTTTTATAATTAAATCATGGGTCTAATTTGTGAGGCATTGAGTGTACAGCAGAAGCTGCATTGTGCTTACCGACCAGAGGCTTCTGGTGTAGTTGAGCAGATGAATGGTACCATCAAAAACAGATTTGGCAAAATGTGCTTAGCCACAGGAATGAAATGGCCCGATGTCTTGCCTCTAGTCCTGATGACCATTAGTTCTACTCCAGACAGAACAACAGGTTTGAGTCCACATGAAATTATCATGGGACGTGCTATGAGGCATGCATATGTACCAGTGAACAAGCTGATGACTATAACTGAGGACATGATTTTGGATTACTGCAAAGGCCTGGCTGACGCAGTTCATTCTGTGTTTCACCAGGTTGGAGAAGACGCCACCACACTTGAAAAGAAACCAGCCCATGATCTGAGCCCAGGGGACTGGGTAAGGATAAAAGTCCACAGAAGAAGGAATTGCCTGGTTCCAAGGAGGGGAAGGCCAAGACAAGTCATCTTGACCACAACGACTGCTGTGAAGTGCGCTGGTGTGAAAAATTGGATACATGCAAGCCACACACTGAGAGTTCCAAATCCAAGAGATGGTACTGGAAAAGAATACTTTGAAGAATCAGATTCCAGTGATGATGCAGACAGTGAGGCAGTAAGAAGGAAAAAGAATCCTGAAAGTGGGGAAAGTGAGTCGAGAGAAATTTTCATCCCACCAGAAGAGGTGCTGAAGAGAACAGTACAAACTACAGAAGCAAGTTCAGACTCAGAGAAATTTCCTGAGGTTCCAATTGACAGTGACCAACACAAAAAGAAAGAAAGAAAAGAAAATAACATTCCAACAGAAGAGACACCTGATTCACATGAGAAAATTGGACAAGTTCCACCTGAGATAAATATTGAAGGAAAAGGGACAGACAAAGACAGTGAGGGACAGATTGCGGAAAAACCCCGAGGAGGTGTAGGGAACATTTACAACAAGCTAGGTGAAGGGACAAGTAGACAGCAAGAAGATTGCGTGTCGGAGACCCGAGGAGGGACAGAAGTAGGGAAATCTCAATTGGTGGAAAAAGAGACTGTTGGAGAAAAGGAAGTTGTTGGAGAAAAGAAAGCTGTTAAGGAACCAGAAGCAACTGAAACAGAGTCTGATGAAAGTGACAATGAGATACATGGAGGACGAGTTCTGAGAAAGAGAACTTGGCTTGGAGGAAGAAACAATAAAGAAGGAAAGCAAAAAAGAAATGCTAAAGGAGATCTTTGGCCAAATAAGATAAAGAGACTAAGGTACAGACTGACACGAGTTAACTCTTCGAAAGCTGAACAAGTGAACGAAGTGTCAAGTCAAAATCCTACCAAGGAAGAGGAAGCAAAGATATCTGAGAGAACTAAAAGAATAAGGAAACCAAACCAAAGGTACAAGTCACTGGAATGGACGTATGTGGCACTGCCTGAAGAAGGAGAAGAGGCGGACAGCCAAGGAAGTCCAGAGGAGGCTTTACTGAAGGAGGTTGCTGAAGAAGAAGCTGTGGGAATCCTGAGAGTTATCTTGTCCGACATTGGAGAAGAGACGGATGTTCAGGACCTGATACAGTTTGATGATGATGAAGAGACAGTGAAAAGTGATGAAAATCCAAATTGAGTACATCCAAGGAAAATCACTTGGAAAAGAGAAGAAAAAGAAATACAAAAATTAGTAGATTGTAATAATCCGTTGGGTACTTGCTGCCCTTAAAAGTTCAGTAGAGGAGTAGAAGAGGCTAAGTCAAAAGACACGGTCAAATTAACAAAATGGCTAACACTGAGAATAAAAGTAGATGTACCTTTCTGAAAAGATGGTGCAAAATGTGCTGCTGTTGTACAGGTTTATGAATGCTGCTTTGGAGCGTGCTTGCTCTACTGATTTCATTTACAGTCACTATAGACACTTTAGAAGGTCATATTGAGAACAAGACTAATATAGGGAAGAGTCCATTAAAGGTAGTTCCAACTTGAACTAGTAATGTACATATACATAAGGATAGGTCAATTAATGATTTTTCTAGCAATGTTTTTTTCTAAATTGTTGTATGAGTACCTAAAGACAATGGAAGTAAGGGATTGCTACGTCTGCATGCAATTACCTGCCTCTGTTTCGGAAGGAGTGACTTATCATCATCTTCCGGCTACGTATGGAATTTCCTGTAGTGTGTTGATTAGTATATTTTATCAGTTAGGGAAATTAGATTACAATATATCTAATATAGATAATATTCTTGGGCAGTTGCCTATGAATAAAGCACTGAATCCTGCAAAGGATGCTAACACTTTAGGTGAGATTTTTTTAGAAACCAAAGAATTAACATTAGAATATGTTTTTAGAAATAATTTAACTTGCAGTTTGAAAGGAGAAGAGAAGAATTTTCTAGACATGGTTGAGAGAAGAAGGTTGAACATGCACAAGAAAGCAGAAGGGCATAAAATGAGTGATACTATGTGGGATATTGAAAAAGAAAAGGAGTTGAAAGATGGAGCCAGTCCAACCATGGCTATAGATGCCCCACAAAAAGGAAATTTGTGCATTACCAGGAAGAGATCCCAATATGATTATTATTTCATGGGGACTAGTGAGTGCCATGATACATACTTTATTGCAACCGGATGGGGATTTAGAGGAGGAGAAGATCCAGTTTTTCCGGGAGTGTATTATATTTGTGGGAACAAGGCTTATTACCGTTTGCCTGACCATTGGTTTGGTACATGTTATGTTGGCCTGGTCTTTCCAAAGATTTTTCACATGGATAGAGTAGAAAATGCTGCATAAACTAATCCATTAACACGCTATAGAAGAGAAACATGGACAGAAATTGTAGGAGATATTTTTGGAGCTTTAATACCAGCAGTGGGAATTTCATTGAATGCATATGGCATTTGGAAGCTGTCCACAGTGGTAGATCGCTTGTCAACAAGCACCGCTGGAGGCTTTCTTTTGGTAAATACTGAAATGGTTGCTTTACGCTCTATGGCGATGCAAAATCGACTTGCCCTTGACATTTTGGCAAAAGAGGGTGGAGTATGTGGAATGCTCCATCAAAAGCCATTATTGCATATAAATCTAAGCGCAAAATACCAATAGCATTCCCACGTGTAATTCTCTTGTTAATAAGGTTGGTTAAACAACATTTGACGAACTTTTAATACTTAATGATTAATCAGTAGTACTTTTAGTTATAACATGCAAAAATGAAACAGATATTTGGTTTTAAAGTAAAAACCCTGCTCCATCAATCCCCCCTTTGGTGATATATAATCACCACAAAATCAAAACCCCCCAAAAAAATCAATTTAGTTTCCCCTTTTGGAAGAATTTGAAATATCTTCTTGTTCTTATTCATGTTTTTAAACCCTAGTTTCCATCTCATATTCCTTTGTAGTTTCTATATACATGCTTTCTCTTAGCTCTTCTAGGTCTATTTCTTGTGGATCTCTTTCTGGTTTCTTTTGTCTCCTTTTAACATTTTCTTTTGTGATTTTCTTTTTATTTCTTCTATATCTACAACACATACATCCTAATCTAAGGATCAATAATGCAACAATTACACATGTTAATGGAAATAATATCTTACCAAATATGGTACTACCTATCTTAGCTACAAAGTTCTTAATAGCAATCATCTTGTTACCCATTTTAGTCCACATACTTTCAGCTTCCAGTGGTACTAATTCTTCATGCAAATCAGTAATATTTTTGATATAGACCTTTAGATCTTTGCTTTCGTCAGGAATGTAAGTGCAACAATGTTGAACTTTCAGCATTCCACAGACTCCACCCTCTTTTGCCAATAGAATGTCAAGGGCAAGTCGATTTTGCATCGCCATAGCGCGTAAAGCAACCATTTCAGTATTTACCAAAAGAAAGCCTCCAGCGGTGCTTGTTGACAAGCGATCTACCACTGTGGACAGCTTCCAAACGCCATATGCATTCAATGAAATTCCCACTGCTGGTATTAAAGCTCCAAAAATATCTCCTACAATTTCTGTCCATGTTTCTCTTCTATAGCGTGTTAATGGATTAGTTTGTGCAGCATTTTCTACTCTATCCATGTGAAAAATCTTTGGAAAGACCAGGCCAACATAACATGTGCCATACCAATGGTCAGGCAACCTGTAATAAGCCTTGTTCCCACAAATATAATACACTCCCAGAAAGACTGGATCTTTTCCTCCTCTAAATCCCCATACGGTTGCAATAAAGTATGTATCATGGCACTCACTAGTCCCTATGAAATAATAATCATACTGGGATTTCTTCCTGGTAATGCATAATTTGCCTTTCTGTGGTGCATCTATAGCCATAGTTGGACTGGCTCCATTTTTCAACTCTTTTTCTTTCTCAATATCCCACACTGTTTCACTCATCTTATGTCCTTCTGCTTTCTTATGCATGTTCAACCTTCTTCTCTCAACCATGTCTAGGAAAGTTTTCTCTTCTTCTTTCAAACTGCAGGTTAAATTGTTTCTAAAAACATATTCTAATGTTAATTCTCTAGTTTCAATAAAAATCTCACCTAAAGTGTTAGCTTCTTTAGCAGGATGCAGTTCTTTATTCATAGGCAGTTGCCCAAGAATATTATCTACATTAGACATGTTATAGTCTAATTTCCCTAATTGATAAAATATACTAATCAACACACTACATGAAATTCCATACGTAGCCGGAAGGTGATGATAAGTCACTCCTTCCGAAACAGAAGCAGGTAATTGCATACAGACGTAGCAATCCCTTACATCCATTGTCTTTACATATTCGTACAATAATTTTGAAAACACATTGCTAGAAAAATCATTAATAGACCTATCCTTATGTATATATACATTGCTAGTTCTAGTTGGAACTATCTTCTGTGAATTCTGTGAACTCTTCCCTATGTTAGTCATGTTCTCAGTATGTCCTTCTAAAGTGTCTATGGATACTCTAAAAAAGATCAGTAGAGCAAGCACGCTCCACAGTAGCATTAATAATCCTGTAGAGCAGCAGCACATCTTGCACCATCTTTTCATGAAGGTACATCTACTTTGATTATTCTCAGTGTTAGCCATCTTGTTAATTTGACCGTGTCTTTTGACTTAGCCTCTTCTACTCCACTACCGAACTGTTTAGGGTAGCAAGTACCCACCAGATTGTTACAATCTATTAATCCTTAGTTTACTTCTTCACTTTCTTCTTCAAGTGACTTCTGTGGATTTACTCAATTTGGATTTTCATCACTCTTCACTCTTTCCTCATCATCATCAAACTGTATTAGGTCCTGAACATCTGTCTCTTCTCCAATGTCGGACAAGATAACTCTCAGGATTCCAACTGCTTCTTCTTCTTCAACCACTTTCAGTAAAGCCTCCTCTGGACTTCCTTGACTGTCTGCCTCTTCACCTTGTTCAGGCAGTGCCACATACGTCCATTCTGGTGACTTATACTTCTGGTTTGGTTTTCTGATTCTTTTAGTTCCTTCAGATATCTTTGTTTCCTCTCCTTTCGTTTGGTTTTGACTTGACACTTCGTTCACCTGTTCAGCTTTCGAAGCGTTAACTCGTGTCAGCCGATATCTCAGTCTCTTTATCTTGTTGGGCCAAAGATCTCCTTTAGCATTTCTCTTTTGTTTTCCCTCTTTACTGTTTCTCTCTCCAATCCAAGTTCTCTTTCTCAGAACTCGTCCTTCATGTATCTCACTTTCACTTTCATCAGATTCTGTCTCAGTTGCCTCTTGTTCATCAACAATTTTCCCTTCTCCAACAATTTCCTTTTCTCCAACAGTCTCTTTTCCCACCGATTGAGATTTCCCTACTTCTGTCCCTCCTCGGGTCTCCGACACGCAATCTTCTTGATGTCTACTTGTCCCTTCACCTAGCTTGTTGTCGATGTTCCCTACACCTCCTCGGGGTTTTTACGCAATCTGTCCCTCTCTTTCTTTTTCTGTCCCTCCCTCTTCAAGAATTATCTCAGGTGGAACTTTCCCAATTTTCTCATTTGATTCAGGTCTCACCTCTGTTGGAATGATTTTTTCTTTCCTTTCTTTCTTTTTGTGTTCGTCACTGATAGTTGGGACTTCAGGCACTTCTTCAGAATCTGGACTTGTCTCTGAAGTTTGCAATGTTCTTTTCAGAATTTCTTCTGGTGGAACAAAAGTTTCTCTTGACTCACTTTCCCCCCTTTCAGGATTCTTTTTTCTTTTCACTGCCTCACTGTCTGCATCATCACTGGAATCTGATTCTTCAAAGTATTATTTTCCAGTGCCGTCACTTGGATTTGGAACTCTCAGTGTGTGACTTGCATGTATCCAATTTTTCACTCCAGCACACTTCACAGCAGTCGTTGTGGTCAGAATAACTTGTCTTGGCCTTCCCCACCTTGGAACCAGGCAATTCCTTCTTCTGTGGACTTTTATTCTTACCCAGACCCCTGGGCTCAGATCATGGGCTGGTTTCTTTTCAGGTGTGGTGGCGTCTTCTCCAACCTGGTGAAACACAGAATGGACTGCGTCAGCCAGGCCTTTACAGTAATCCAAAATCATGTCATCAGTTATAGTCATCAGCTTGTTGACTGGTACAAACGCATGCCTCATAGCACGTCCCATGATGATTTCATGTGGACTCAAACCTGTTGTTCTGTCTGGAGTAGACCTAATTGTCATCAGGACTAGAGGCAAGACATCAGGCCATTTCATTCCTGTGGCCAGGCACATTTTGCCAATTCTGTTTTTGATGGTACCATTCATTTGTTCAACCACACCAGAAGCCTCTGGTCGGTAAGCACAATGTAGCTTCTGCTGTACACTCAATGCTTCACAGATCAAACCCATGATTTCATTATAAAGGTGTCCTCCTCTGTCTGATTCAAATGTCATTGGGAACCCATACCTTGGGATGAATTATCTTAACAGTAGCTTGGCCACTGTTATCCCATCATTTCTTCTTGTTGGAAATGCCTCCACCCACCTGGAGAGCAAACAGACTACCACCAGGACATACCTTAATCTATTGACTTGGGGCATTTCGATGAAGTCTATCTGCATTCTGGTGAAGGGTCCTCCCTCCCTGCCTATTGTACCTAGGCTCACCACTGTTCTCTTTCCAGGATTGAATTGCTGACATATCAGGCATCTCTGACAGAGACTCTCTGCTATCAGCCTGAATTTTGCATTGTACCAGGTCTGCTTAAAGGCCCTTATCATAGCATCCCTCCCCAGGTGTCCCTGGCCATGATACATCCGTGCCATTGTTGACAACATGCTATTGGGCATGACTGGTCTTTCATCCCTATAGACCCACACGTGGTCTTTTTCCCTTGGTGCACAACCTGCTTTCACCCAATCTTTCATTTCCTCATCTCCTGCCTCATCCTGCAACTGCTTCACTTCCTCCCATGTTCCCACCACATTAGTAAACATTAAGGAACAAGAAGACATTTCCCTTTCCTTACTCCGGTTAATGGAGTGATTATTCCTTGAACAGTACTGTGCTATGTCATTGGCAAATTTGTTCCCAAGGGTGACAAAATCATCACCTTGACTAGGAGCAGCACATTTTACAACTGCTAGTTCTTTAGGCAGCTGTATCACCTCAAGCAATTTTCCAACCACTTCAGCATTCTTTATAGGAGTTCCACTTGAGGTCAGGAAACCTCTTTGTAGCCATAACTGACCAAAATCATGGACAACTCCGAAGCCATACTGGCTGTCAGTCATTACAGTCACTCTCACATTCCTTCCAATCTTGCAAGCCTTCGTTGGTGCCACCAATTATGCCACTTGAGCGGATTTAACTCCTTTCAAAGGTGATGCTTCCACAACTGCTGAAACTGTGCACACAGCATATGCAGCACTCAGCATTCCTTCATCAGTTCTCAGACAAGATCCATCCACAAACAACACATGATCACTCTCAGGCAGTGGCAGATCTCTTATGTCTGGTCTTGGTTTTGTACAGTAATCAAGCACATCCAGGCAATCATGATTAACATCATCTCTCGCTCCCACACTTTCAGCATCAGGCAACAGCGTTGCTGGATTCACATTCACGCATCTCTCAAGACTCACATTTGATGCACCAAGAATGACTTTCTCACATTTAGTCAGCCGACTATGAGACATAAACTGTGTCCGGCTCCTTGTTAAAAGGATTGCCACATCATGAGGTACGAATACCCGTACAGGATATCCCATTATAATTCCCTCACTTTGTTCCAGCTACTGCTTTCAGGCAACCTGGTAAACCCACAGCTACTGGGTCAAGTGTTGATGAGAAGTACGCAATTGGCCTCCTCAGACGTCCATGTTTCTGGATTAACAATGAAAGTGCACATCCATTCCTCTCACTACAGTACAGCTCAAATTCTTTTTCGTAATCTGGCATTCCTGGGGCAGGAGCTTCACATACCCTGTTCTTTAATTCTTTGAATGCTGCCATTTCTTCTTCAATAACCAACCATTCCCAGGAACATTCTCACTTCTCTTTGTGTCATTGGGGCTCTCATCCCTCTGATGATTTTAATCCTGTCAATGGTCACTTTTCTCAGGCCTTTCTCAATATTATGACCCAGATATTGGACTTCTCTCTTGCAGAATTGCAATTTGGCTGGAGATACTGCCAAATGATTCAGTAAAGCAATGGTATCTACTTCACAAGCTTCACGTGTTTTTGATGCCACAAGCAGGTCACCAATGTACTGGACCAAAACTGAATTTTCAGGCATTGTTAAACTCTCCAGAGATTTCTTCAGCAATTGATTAAATATCGAAGGGCTCTCTGTATACCCCTGTGGAATTCGGCACCATGCCAAAATTCTCTCACCAAACCTAAATGCAAAAATCGGCTGGCTGTCATGATGCAACGGGATTGCAAAGAAAGCATGGCACAAATCAATTACTGTGTACCATTCTGCATCATGGGGAATCTGATACAAAATCACTGAAGGATTTGGTACAATGGGACAGCATGACACAACAATCTTGTTGATTTTTCTCAAATCCAGTACTATTCTGAACTTCCCATTGGGTTTCTTCAGTCCCATTATAGGTGAATTACATGGGCTGCTCAATATTTCCCTTAACACCCCCTGCTGGATCATTTTCACAATTATAGGTGTTATTCCTTCAATTATTTCAGGTGTCAGTCTGTATTGTGGGATGTTTGGGTAAACTACACCATCTTTTACAGTCATTTTTACTGGATCTACATTTCTCATCAGGCCCACATCTTCTCCAGTAAAATCCCAAACTGCTGCTTTTACTGTCTGTTTTAATTCCGGGGGTAATCCATCCGGATTGAACACAGCATATGTTCCAATAGCCTCACTTTCCCTGTTATCTAGGGTCATTCTGTATAGGACATCCTCATCTGGTGTTTCAAAGGTTATTCCATCTGAGGTACAGAAAATAGTGCAATTCATCTTGCACAGCAAATCCCTGCCTAACAAGTTCACAGGACTGGTGTCACACACCACGAATCGGTGCATGTCTGAGAATTTCCCTATTCTAACCCTTACTGGTTCAGTAAGATGAGTTTTTATCTGTGTGTTGGACACACCAACCACTTGGATTGCTTCATCCGAGAGAGGAAGATTCTTTATATCAGCTGACCTGACAGTCGATCTCGTAGCTCCTGTGTCAACTAGAAAAGTAACACTTTCACCATTGATTTTTCCATCTACAAAAGGTCCTGCCTGGTCTATTTCTATAGTTGCGCCAAGTACGCACTCTTCCTCCTCTCTTCGGCACCGTCAGAAGTCTCCCTCAGAATCACTTCCCTCATTCCTTAGCCAATATTGTGATACAGTGCTTGCGCGTTTTGGCTTGTTTACCTGTTCTTCATTGTAGAACCCCGAATCCTGGCTGTACTTCTGGGATCCTCTGTTTTGCGGCAAGGGCGGTTTTGGCACCTGATTCTGCTGCTTAACAGCCTTCTGCTGTTGCTGCTGCTGACCACACCCTTCACTCTGCACCTGTGAATTCAATGATGGATTGTCATCGTTAGCAGACGGTGGATTCTTACACTCAGATTTCCAGTGCCCTAATTTTCCACAGTTGTGGCACGGAAACCTTTTCTTTGCTTCCTCAATATTGCCTTTCCCTTTTCCTGGGCCAAATCTGGGTTTATTTCCTGGGTTATTTGCTTGTTTAACCAACTGATCTTCCTGTCTTTCTGCAACTTTCACCTGTGCCCACATTGCCTTTTCTTTCAGTTTTCTCTGCTTTGCCTCAATCTCATCACTGAAGTATTTTGCATGTCTCAGGATCTCATCAATCTTTTTGCTCTACCAGTCTACGGTATGCTGCCTTATCATTTCACTGATTTCAGGTCGCAAGCCATACACAAATCTATATACAAAATGGCTCAGATCCTTGTCACCCAGATGATCATCTCCACTGAACTGTTTGAAAGCCAGTATTAGTCTTTCATAGTAAGCATGGACTGATTCTTTCACTTCTTAATGTGTTCGATCTATCTTAACCCAGTCTGTTTCCTTGGAGGGTACCTTATTTTTCAGGAAAGCCATAACCTGCTCATACTTTTTCATAACCTCCGGGTCTGGAGCTCCTGTCTTGGGATCTCTTGGGTATTCTTTAGTGGGCCAGTCGATGACTATCTTACATTCTGCCCACAAGTCTGCTGGTACAATTATATCAAACAGACTATTCAGGTCAATCCACAGCACTTTTGACAACTTCACAAATCTGTCAACCTGTCTATACCACTCCATGGGCTTCTCTCTCAGTCGAGGGAAATCATTTGTAAATGACAAAATATCTTGTCTGGTCCATGGGACATGTACATACCCTCCTCCTAGAATCTCCCTCATGGGATAAGCTGTCACTGTTTTCTCCTTTTCTTTCATAGGGAATGTTGAGTAAGTTCTGTCTGCTGCATCGTCTCGTTTTCTATACCATCTATCTTTCCATCTTTCCACATCTCCCCATTTTCGCAGCAAAGCAATCATCTCCTTAATCTGCCCTGTTCGGCCTGCATTATTCAGATTCTCAATGTCCTTATCTGTAAAATCCACTCGGTAAGGCTTTTGTAAAGCTTTTACCTTGTCCATGTCAATTCCCATTTCACTGGCTATTCCTTTCAACCTGTCATGTATGTTCTTTGCTCTCCATGTGATGCTTTTGCACAAAAATAGTATTTCCCCATCCTGATAGTTTTTCAGCGTTTCTGTAGGAATTGTTCCTACTATTAGCTCCTCCAATTCCATACGTAGTCTCGCTACATCGAGTGCCTGGGATTCCTTTTCTTTCCCCTGCAAAACTTTCAGCCAATCATTCAAATCTTCAGCAGTTATCCCCATAGGTTTTTCTGCACCCACTGGTTCTGTCACTCTTTGTGGTTCTAAGATCGATCCTCCAGTCATTCTGTTCCCTTCCACACAACCGGAATTCAAAACCGAGTTAGTTTGCACATTCAACTCTCCTCCACATATGGTATGTCTCCACTGATTTTCTCCTGATCTCCACTGATTTTCTCCCGATCTCATTTCTGTCTGTTCTGGAGAAACAACCAGTCTGTTGCCTACATATGGAACTGTCAAACCACCTTCACCAGTCCTCTGCTTCTCAAAAATAGGCATAACCGGACCTATTGTTACAGGCACCGTAACTGCTTCAAGAATTTTAGTCAGTTCTCTGATTTTCTCTGTCAATTCAAATGTGGTTCTTGCTAGTTCTCTTGTCTTTTCTTCCTCAATTTCATTTTCCCTTTCTCTCTCTCTCTCCGCAAGAGAACTACTGCTTTTCAACTCAGGGGTCGTAACCTCGGTCTTTATAATCTGCAGGGTGTCTCTCATTGGGGTAACTGGTGTTCCTACTTCTGGTTCTCGTCTATACGGGCGTGGTCTTTTGTAGAACATGTCATCTAAGACATCGTCTTCAGACTCATTCACCCCATACCTCCTTGTTTCTACATTATGTTCTTTCTCTGTGCAATTTTTCCCTTCTGTCTCCCCTGCAGTTCTTACAGGATATAATCCCTCAGTCATACTGGCATCTCGCCATCTTCTCATCCGATCATGATGAGTTTCGCGATCATACTTTCGCCCGAACATGTACCTGTAGTTTCCTCCACTCCTCTGCTTTTCTCGCTCATGCATTTCATCTTCCCATTCAGTCAACGCCTCAAACTGCGTCGGCCTAGGCCGAGGTTCTAGATTCATCATCCTCTCCCGTAAGTTTCTCAATATGGCCAGATTAAATGAGCCATGTTCCGGGAGAGCTAAAACTCCATCTTCTCTGGTATACTTTGCCCAATTGTCTAACCAAATACAGGTATGATACCCATATTTTGCAACCATGAAGGATGCGGGGTTCTTATCGGAGGAAGTAACTGTCCTTCCCTAGTCACAATATCCTTATCCTTGTCAAACCAGGTCTTAACCTTACTAAACAAGGATTTATTTTTCTTTTCCTCAGCGTGGTAATACATTTTCTTGTTTTCCGCAACCCTTTAGTCTCTTCTACAACTGTACGATCTCCTGTCCAATTGCAGCGCGACTCACACTAACGCACCAATCCGGAGCGTTTATGTCACTGACTCAGTCCACGAATCCCAGCGCGACTCACACTAATGCACCAATCCTGGAGCGTCTATGTCACCCTGTATGTCTCCCAATCCTTGCGCGGCGTACACTAGCACACCAATCACCGTGCTTCCACCGTTTTAACCCACTGTCCAATCACAGCGCGGTCTTCCTGACGTCAGCAGTCGCTGCAGCAGCTTCTGCTCCTGTCTCCTGTCTCTCGTCTACCCCTCCTTTACAAAACTACTCGGTAGACTTTGTTTCAACTTCTACGAGTCTGTTAGTTACAACATACAAACATCTCCATTGTCTGCTTCGCTAACCACAGAATAGCAAAAGACCTTTCCCACGAGAATTCCGCCTTTCCCGAGAGCAGCGCTTACCTCTGCCCTACTACGGAATCGTTACTTCCTTTGATAAAGTAGCACATCCCTCTACTCTACTCTTCTAGCAAGCACCAATTAACTGTTTTCTCCGGAATGCTCCTTAGAGTTTCACAATTAAGCAGAATGCCTTCTCATTCACGCACTTTCACACCAGAAAATGTAGTACATTCACACAGAATCCTGTCTTTCCCGAGAACAGCGAACAGTCTGTCCTACTACAGAATTATATCACACGTTAACAAAGCAGCGCTTACCTCTGCTCTGTCCTTCTAACAAGCTCAGAGAATACCTATTACCTTTCTAGTGATAAGCGTTATCGGAATGCCATAAGGATCCCTGATACCTAAGACCAGAACTTCACAGATAACCTTCGCTATCATATATTTTTCTCTCACACAGAAAATACGTCTCTGATGGCAACACACGGCGATGCTACCTCATCGAACCCAGACAATGCGACACGCAACTTCAATTGCCACACATTTTGCCCTGTCTACATACAGGGCCAACAATCCCGCCTCTTCCGAGAGCAGCGCTTCCCTCTGCCCTACTACGGAACTGTCACCGACTTCCTACGTCCCAGAAGCCGTACACACTACATAAAACTCAATACGACTTCAACATATAGTGTTAGTACATATATTAATATCAATCAATAATCAATAAGCTTATATACACACAAATTCACCAGATCAAGACAATAGTTAACCATCCTCTGCTACCAAGAAACTGGTGCAGATCGGAGCTTCCGAATCCCCTCTACTTCCACGGACGGAGTGATTTCACAGTCACACGCGCACACACACATCACACGCTGGTGGGGCCCATAACACCAACATTCATCCTACCCCTCTATCCGTGCCATGTATAAGGGGAAACACTTTTCTGTACCTAACCAATCTGCATGTACCCTGAGGTCAATGAGATCAACTAGTTGCTATAGATTTGGTGATACAACTAAACACTCTAAATATTCAATAAACATAACAATAAAATAACCACCCAACACATTAATTCAAACAGAATATTGTTTATCTTAAATCAAATTGTAAGAAAAGCCAATTAAATGCAAGATCATTTTTCTCCATATTTACCTATTCTGGCTAAAAGTCGTTTTCTAAGTCAGAACTGGTCCTCAGCAAATAGTTAAAGTTTTCTAGCCGTCATGTAGAGTCACCGTCCTCTCCGTCAGCGTCGGGACCTCTGATCATTGGTTCGGGAAGAAGTGGCGCTAGACCTCTCTAGTCTACTGATATTTATACCAAAATTTACATTCCGAATGTTGCAAACATAACTTTCAAAACAGTCGATTGGCGGAAAATATGTTGTCTTGGTACATTAAGCTACACCATTAGATTTTCTCATGTATTGATAGTTTCAAATTCTGAATAGAAATTAGAAGTCCATAGCTAATTCGTTACTTCCACGGATGTCTCTTTAGGATAAAATGTATCTTATCCATGGGACCATTATAAGTTCATCAGGTCGGATTTTGGGTTGCAACATTTTCTTCACGTTCAGGGGCATCTGGCAACACTCCCAGATCTGTCGTCATGTTCATGGCTTTTCAGTTCAATCAGAGGACAGGGTCGCAGTCAGCGCAAAGCCTCTTTTCATATTTTCATCTACTCGAATGCAGGCTGCGGGTGGTGGCCATTTTACAGCAGGCCACAATGGTCAACTTAAGCGAAGAAAACACAAAATCATAATTACTACATGGAAATGATTATACAGTGTTATTCCCCTGCTAATACCCTTATGTGTATGTATTTATCTAGCCATTTGCGACATCAAAAGCCATTAATGCATATTTATTATAAGCGCAAAACACAATAACATCACATAAGCAACATCTATTACTGTCAATTTGCTCACCAACTTAGTTCACTTATTATTTTAGCCATGCAATTGCATTCCCACGTGTAATTCTTCTGTTAATAAGGTTGGTTAGACAAGACTCGACAAATCTTTAGTAGTTACTAATTAATCAGTAGTACTTTTAATAATGGCATACGAAAATGAAACAGGTATTTGGTTTAAAAGTAAAAACCCTGGTCCAGCAGGAGCACCATGAGGCAGGAAAGTATGGGAAGAGAAGGCAATAGACGCTCTCGCATCAAGTTTTAAAAGTCAAACTCTATCAAAATAGCCAAGTGGAAAAAATAGTCCCCTCAAGTAAGCAGTCAAGAGATACAATTTAGAAAACTGCGAGTCTAAAATGTTCCCGGTGGGAAAACACAAACATAGGGAGGCAATCCATTTAATCAACAGCAGATACCTGGACTAGGCAAGAAAGCCATCCAGCGATGAGTAAGGAGCAATCCCAAATGCAATTCTAGGTAGATGCTATATATGTCTTGTATATATATTGCAACCAATAGTTATTGCCAAAAGTCAGCTAAAACTGTCTGTAGCTGAAACCTAAAAAGCTAATCGGAAGATGGTTCGGTCAATTAGAGTAACATCTGAGCTATTATGAAACTTTGGACCTATGTCACTTTGGGTTCTGGCTATGCCATGAAAGGGAACAGAATCTACTCACTGTAAAAGAAGGGCTCAATTTTTCATAGTTGACCCGATAAGACATTTCACTGGCATTTGATGCAACTGACTGAATGCAACAATACTCATTGGCTAAGATTAGTCATGAATATGGGTTACACAGAACTTACCTAATTTAATCATAGTTAGACAACCATAGGACTAATATTGAGCCAGGCTTCGCACTGTTACTATCTCATATTCTTGCAGGTGACCCTCACAAAAATATTTTTAATTTATATATTAAACCCCTTCTTCAGCCTATTTGAGCACTGTGGTTATATTTATTTTTATATGAAATCGAAAAAAGGGCCTGATTTAGAATTAGCTGGATGGGTTACTCTATCCTAATTATGCCAGATAACCAGTGTGCTTTATTATATCTACCATATGGTATTTTGATATAATGTATTTGTAAGAAGGTGAATGGGATTTATGTCAAGTTTATGACAGAGTAAACCATCTGCCAGACTCTAAATCAGGACCAAAGTTACCTCTATTGGTCCATGGATTCTCAGATAAATACAATAGCATAATTACCTTTTTTCAAGAGATGGATGCTGGGGTGCTTGGACACAATATCTGCAAACAAATATTGTGATACACAATATTCCACTAAAAATATCAGGACATCAAAAATATTGTTGACAGGAATACTGAAAGTGAAAATATTATTCTTAGTGTTGTTTTTAAAATAGTTGTAAAAGTATTAATGTAGGAAGTATTGTATGTGACATAATTTCTAGGTGTTATTTAGTGTGCAATTATATTGTAGTGCGTTTGATTGTATCTGTTTAGTTTTTCTATGTGTGTGTCTAGAAAGATAATTGTTTTAATGTTGTTGAAATTTGTTTATTTAGCTGCATGAATGTTTATAAATAATTGTTTAATACTTATTTAGTATCAGGATATTGGGTTTTTAGGGGATAAGCATGGGGCAAATTTTGAAAAAAGTATATTTTAAAATGTATGTTACTAATTTTTAAATTACGCAAATTAATAATTTTGAATTTTTAAAATGATTTTGTTATATCCATATTTTTATACATTTTAACTAAATATTAAATAATATAAATATAAATGGTATAACATAAAAAAGCAAAATATTTATAAACAATTTCATGTAAACTTTTAATAATTTTTGTAATAGTGTATTTTAAATTGAAGAAATATTCTGAACTTTTTGTTCGAACAATATAATTTTTTGTTGAAAAATATTTTACATTTACTAAAAATATATAATCTATTTAAATACATTTATAATTTATTATTGTTACATTTGGAACAACAGTTTATTATGGCTTTGAATTTAGGAATGCTTGTCTCAGGCTACTTCCATGGGGAGTACATTTGCCCCAAGTGTGGCTTTCCTCTACATGGCAGCATTTGAAGAGGAGGCGATTCTACATCCCAACAACCCCTTCAAGGATAACCTGAGATTGTGGAAGAGGTTCATTGATGACATCCTCTTCTTCTGGAGTGGTGATTTATCCACATGTAACAACGTTTGCCGGTGGATTAATACAAAGAACGAATATCTGAAATTCACCCATATCATTTCATCCACAAACAAACCGATTTTGGACCTTACCATCAGACTCGACAATGGTCAGTTGAGTACGACCATATACAAGAAACCAACTGACAGGAATAGCTTACTACTATATAGTAGCCACCACCAACGAACCCTTAGAGACAATCTACCTTTTGGGCAATTTTTGCATATTAGGCGAAATTGCAGCTCCATTAATGACTACAAGAAGGAGGCAGAGTCGTTATCCAAGAATCTGTTGGAAAGGCTGTACCTACCTAAACAAGTAGCACTATCAATGAAAAGAGCCAGGAACAATCACCGGGAGACTTTGCTAGAGGTCAAACCAAAAGAATCCTCAGATACATTAACATGTGTCATGTCTTTCACACCATAATCTAACAAAATAAAGAGGGTTATTAACATTGGAGGATTCCAAACACAGGATCCCTAGAGGTCCCTAGACCCCGTTTTGCATTTAAACGCACCAGAAATATTAAAGATATGCTCATTCACACCAGACCTAAACCAGCAAGTACCAATGAACTATGGGACCTCCCCCCGGTCCAGGGCCATTACCCCTGTGACTTATGTGCGGTGTGCCCTCAAACAAGACCCACAAAGGAGCTAACGCTGTCTGACTCCTTCACCTGGAAGATCACCAAACATACTAATTGTAACACAACTTGATGTGTGTATTTAATATTGTGCCCTTGCAATAAAAAATACATGGGCATGACAATGAGGACAATAAAGACAAGAATAACAGAACATAAGAGCAACATTTGTTGCCAAAAAACCACCACAAAATTGTATACATACTTCAAAGATTGTAAACATCCTCCAGAAAGCTTACGGTGGGTGGTCCTAGAAAGTCACTCTCAGATCACACACTCCGCCCTCTTTAGAATGGAACAAAGATGGGTGCATCATTTGGGCTCAGACCATCAGGGACTGAACGATGAAATCCCTTGGGGTTCACTTGTCAAAAACTGAGAATAAGCCAAACCTTACACAGTGTTCCCTAGTGGGGTTGATGACAATGACAGAAATCTGCATAATGAGGGAAGAAGGTGATTTCTGCCCTCTTTCACAGTGATTGAAAAAACTGTTCCATACTATTGTGTAACTACCTCCAGACCACCCTGTCGTGGACGAGGTAACATCTATTCCAACAAATGACTGCCTCCTCCTTGAACACACGTCAACACGCTATTTTCAAACCGATGGGATGAGATGAATCGAGTTGGCTTAAATCGAGATATATACATGCACCTTAGGCCATGAGACCAAATTATTCAAAGATTATAATAACAGACTATCATTACAAACCCAGTCACATACCTCGGATTCTATGATGTATGATTATACTTGTCATAGCATTCATAAATCTGGGACTTTTTTGTCCCATTGTTGACCATGACACACGTCACGCCATATCGATTTAATGCTCTAACATCTCTATAATGAGCATCCCAGACACTCCAAGATGGCCGACATCATTCATTAGCTTTTCGGCTGTTGTGACAAGAACGTCACATGACAAACTCCTCCCCAGCTGAAACCAATTGTCTTCCCGCCCCGGCCCGCCTGCAGCTGCGGCAGGTTTAAGAGGGAGCCCACACCGAAGGACATTACTATCCCGGTTTGGAGCAGGTGAGTATTGAAGACGCTTGGACAATCTCCCCCAGTCTTCAGCAAACGGCAGAGGTAAGCGGTTGTGGAATCAAGTGCTGTTCAGGTTGAGTTAAGAACTACTCAGTTCCTACCGCAATTGAGTTAAACCATTTGCTTACTCCACTGAGTTCTGGGGGATTCTCGTCTGTTCTGCAGCTCTGTTAAATGACCATGCTGGGTCCCCCGGTAGTCTGTAGTACAATACGATCTCCTCCCATAACTCCCGGCTTAGAGAAGCAGGGGTCTTTTAATAATACGAGGAGGATGGACGTTCTATCTTACGCACCGCCTTGCCTATCCAGCACCACTGTTTTCTCATTGACTAACTGGGTTTTGAGATTCTTCGACAAGCAGTTTTCAAACATACCAGCTAATCACTGCCCTTCCTTTATCTTTATTCATTTTTAGACACAATACTACGTGTGTCTAGTATCCCGCTGTAACTGATGAGGCGCATTCTTACAAACATTAGGTGAGGTTTAGATAACTCTGATCACCACTGTTGTCACAGCCTAATCATCACTGTTGTTTTTATTGGCGAGTCACAGGTGTGCTAACATTACCACCTTAATAGCACTACATACCTATAATGTTTATGAGTGATAACTACAGGCATCACTACGTATTGATTGGGTCACGTTTGATCAGCATATAAGTCTAGAGTCATGGAGTGAACATATGTGTGATCACAAATGCCTAACTAATGTACTATGTTTCAAATATATTTGTCTCTTTCACAGGTTGACGTTTAAACCTGCGGGTACAGTCCCCGTAAGACCACTGAGTGGTAGGTAGTTTTTCACCTCACCATTAGGTGTAGATAGTTTTCTTTCCATTTGGCCCTGAGGAATAGCCACAGATTATTCTTGACTACTAGGCGAGAAACATCTCAACCATCTAGGAGTAGAGCGCTTTTTTGACACATTATAGCCAGATAGTTGTCTCTCCTAATCCTTATTTTAACCAGGCTGGAAGCCTTCCAGAATAAAGTTTATTTAGAGGATTTCCTCCCCTGTTTTATCTTGCACATCCACCATTACATCTACACGTACTAGACCCCTCACACCCACAGCACCTAAACGGCAAGGAACAAAAGATCTCCGGTAAAGAGCCCCTTTATGGGTGCCCGTCGGGTATTGCAGCGCCGACCCGACGAGGAGCAGGCCCATATGATGAAGCATGACACCTAGCTTGCTGGGTGTGTGTGGACCCTAGTTCCAAAAGGAGGAATTCCCTCCTCCTTGGAGGACAACCTATCAACGTGATATCACATAAACTCTCCTACTGTGTTTTGTGACCCACTGAGGAACTTCGTACTCATTTCTTGTAGTGAAAAACGTTTTAAACAAATTTGAATTAATAATAGCAATTAAAATATTTTTCTTCTGTTTAATATTTAATTTTTTATGTGTAGGTTTGCAGCTTGTAAGTTTGGTTTTAGATTACATTTTATTTAACATTTTTAAAAAATGTACATGTATATGGAGTTTTGACTGTGTATTTAAATTGTTTAATTTTTATTACCTAGTTTAAAATGCTATTGTAAACTTTACTGATTTTGCTTCAAACACGTTTTTCAAATAGCCTTAGATTGGAGTGGGGATAGTAAATGTCACGAATTTAGGGCCTCATTGCGAGCTGGACCGCCGTACTCAAGTCAAGTCAAGTCAAGTAAATATTTAATCGAATTTATAAACAAATTCATAAAAGATGCAGGGCTATAAGAAAGTGTCAAACACTTCCAAAATGTATACAAAAGGCATATTACAATACATTTCCTACAGTAAAAAGAAGACAGTATAAATAATGTAAAATACTAAAATCTTATGTGATACATATGAGGAGGAATCTCAGCTAAAAATATAGTCCCACTATCTATTCATTTTCATCATATCTGAGATCATCTAGGAAATTCAACGATTTTCTTCTGCTTAAAGCCCTTTTAATAAAAGTAACAATGGCAAAACACATATGGACATTTGGTAATTGTTTAAGATTAGTAAATTACACCTCATAATAAAATATGCCCTGGGACAAAAAGTGGACGCTATTTGATATCACTGTAACATTTGCAGAAAAGCATAACGTGCAGAGTTGATTGTATTGCATTACCATCACACAGGCATCTAGAAAGGTTTTGAGGCCATGATTTAGTTCTTGGGAAAACCACTAAAAACAGAATTGTCTCGAGGCATAATCTGGTGATCAGAACTCTATCATACACATTCTTTACTCTAACCAGATAGTCTTTTAACCCCTTTGCCCTATATCCTAGAAGATATCTGGTAACTGTTGTTTTGGACTTTTCTTGATACTCCCTTCAGGGATTTCTTTTATCCAATAGTTGTCCAATTGTCATTTCTTTTTTACTATATTTCAGTACACCATGGGGCTCCAAGGGATTCAGGTTTCCCCCTAATTAGTGTAATAAGGATCTCCAATTTTTTAGCCAGGGGATTTTTTTTCCAGTATTAGGAGTATGACTGTGGACCACCACAACACCGCAGCGTCCACTAGGGATCCAGGGTCCTACGGTGGTTGCGCAGCAGTCAGGAGCAGGAATATGCTGGTGGTGCCGCAGTGCCACTGCCGAGCATATTCTAAGTTACCGGTCCACCGTTCTTTTCATGGCAGTGAGCCCACCATGAAAAGGGTGGCTGAGAGGCAACTAAGGAGGCCGTAACAGGCCACCTTATTCTCCTGGGCCTGAGGATGCATGCAGGGGGGCACATGTTGAGCCCGACTGGAATTACAGCCTGTTCCTGCACAGTGTGGCATGCGTGACATGGTGCATACCACACCATGCAGGAATGCCCCGAGGTTGCATTTTAGGCTCTCCTATGAGCCTAACAGAACACCACCGTAAGTTCGATGAAGCACCACTCGCCCAACCAGCATTTAACTTACAATCCGGTGGGTGGATGCACCTTGGATTTGGTTGACCTCCAGTATTCGGCGTGGTGGCGGTGCCACTGGAGGACTGCAAAATGTGTAATCAGACCCTTAGTGTTCAATATCTTCCCTAAATTGGTTTAAAATCTAGAACCTAACTCTTTTGTAGTATCCATAGCTGAACTGATGCCAAAGGCATCCCTAGGCGTCATGGCCAATCACAAGTTCCCAAGTGGTGGGGAATTTAGCTAGCATTGTACTGCAGTCGATGCTCAAGAGTGTGGTGAAGTGTGTGAGGGAGGTTGCCCACCAGTACAGTTTTAAATTGGGGAGAGCTAAGCCTCCCCGCTCCCTGGGTTGTGATAAGAGTTTGAAAGTGCTTCTTGGCTGTGAGTAAGACCAAATAAATTGTGCAAAAATATTTTCAAATTTTTTAAACCACAAATTTGTGAGAGCCAATGGTATTGCTCTAAAATAATATAACAATTTTGGAAAATAAATCATTTAAATTATATTGGTTCTGCCTATGAGAGTTAAGTGTAAGTGGTTTAGTTTTTAAGCGCATTCCTAGTTTGCACTGCGCAGCTCTCCAAATCTTTCTTAACCACCTGGTCCAGATCAGAGATGATCTTGACTCCCAGATAGTTTGCCTTCTTTACTACCCTACTATTGTTAAAAGTAAGAATTCATTGACAAATATGTGGGTTTTCTCCCAGTTTAGGGTGTAGCCTGAAAGTAAGCCAAATTTTCTTGCCTCCTCTTCAATTACCCTCAAGTTGAGAAGTTACTATGGCTACATCATCAGCATAGGCCAGACCTTTACACTTGTGGTTGTAGGGGGGATGTTCTGTGCAATAGCGAGATGTTTAGGAAAGGGATCTATGTACAAGGCAAATAAGAGGGGTGAGGAAGACCACCCCTGCCAAGAAATTTCAGAGGTTGGGTCATTTCACTGTTTATAAGTACACTTGCTTCTGGGTCAGAACACAGGGCTCGTATTTCTCTTAAAAACGTATTCCCAATCCCTTTCTTTTGTTGCCCATAAAAAAGGCCAAGAGACCTGATTGAAGGCCTTTTCGGCATCTAAAAAAATGGCTGCGATCGGGTCCCCTGACACTTTTTTACGTTAAAAAGGGTAAAAACCCTTTGAATATGCTCTATAGTTCCCTTGCCGGGTATATAACCATGTTGTCCCTCGTATACCATCTTGCTGATGACGTGCGAGAGTTGCATAGCTAGTACTTTAGAATCAATTTTAACGTCTCCATTGATCAATGTTATAGGTCGATAGGAGCCCAGCTCCTGAACATGTTTGTCTTTTTTGGGGAAGATTATAATTTTTGCCCGCGCCTAAGTTCTTGGTGGTGCCACCCCTTCTGCAGTCTGTAAGAACATGGATACCAAAATTTCTTTAAATTCTTTTTTAAAAATTCTGTAAAATTCCATGGGGATTAAGTTGGGCCCTGCTGCTTTCCCCCTGGGAAGGTTTGACATTGCCTCTTCTATTTCGTCCCATACTATAGGAGATTCCAGTACCTCCCTCGCCTCTTGTGTCAAAACCTCCATCTCACAGTCATCTAGGTATTGGCTTACTTGGCTTAAACCGTACCCTCTCCCTCTCTCTACTTCCTCCATATACAATGACTGATAAAAGCTAAAAAAGGCTGCTTGTATGTCAATAAAATCTGTTACTAGTCCCACCACAGGATAATTTCACTGCGTGTCAACACTAGGCCTGGGCGAAGCACTACGCTACGCTCGCGTAGTTTGCGAAGTTCGCGCTACTTCGCACTACGCGAACTGCACGTAGCACAGTGCGAACACGCGTAGCGTAGTGTTGCGTAGTGCTGCGGTCATTTTTTGCTTGCTCGCGACCGCGAGCAAGCAAAATGACATCCTGGCGAGACTTTTTCCTTGTTCGCGATCGCGAGCATGGAAAATAAACCTCCCGCCGAGATTCCCAACGCGAGAAGGTCAGGTTTCTCATTGCGAGGGGTCGCGTATGCTCGCGACCGCTCGCGATGAGAAACTACCAGTTCGCGTTGAGAAAGCTGCAGCTCGAGTAAAAATCTACTCGAGCAGCAGAAAACTACAGCTCGCACTGTGCAAGATGCCATTTTCAATGATTGCACAGTGCCGGTTGCTTGTCCGCACTGTGCAATCATTGAAAACAACATCTTGCACAGTGCGAACATGTTACTTCGCAGTTCGCGAAGTGCTACGCGTAGCTCGCGTAGTGCGAACTTCACTTTGCGTAGCTTCGCGAAGTGCTACTTCGCGAACTACGCCTACCCTTAGTCAACACTAACCTTGTTCTTACAGCTAATATGTGACCCACCTTCTCCCCCATTCATACACCTCCTCCCGGTGAGCTACTGCTTTGTCTATAGCTTTCCTTGATAGTTCCCCTTAGATTTCCGCCTTTGCTAGGGCCACATCTTCCTGTGCTTTTCCATCCCATGGTTCAGTCTTATGGCATCAACTCACTTTTCCTCAGCCTGGGCTAGTTTCAGCAGTCTACTATTCCACAAATTATTTTCCTTTTTTCTTTTCATACTTTTTAAGGTGTCCCAGACTACTCCCAGCGGTGCCATCCCCATATTTCTTTGCAAGAAGTCGGGTATCCATTCCTTTAAGTGGTCAATGTATTCTTCATCAAGTAAAAGGGTCCTCTCAAAGGTCCATGCTGACGTTTTCTTAGTGGATCCTCCCTGCTCTAACTGTAATACCAGAGGGTTATGATCAGATAGCACTCTGAGATGCCGACAAATTTTACTTCTACCCAGCAGTGAAGAGGAAACAAAGAAATAGTCCAGCCGAACGTGATTCTGGTGAGGGGCAGAGTAAAAAGTAAACCCATGCTCGTCAGGTCTTTTGACCGACCATACATCCACCAAACCTTGTATCTGACATAGATTGCATAGTGCTTGAAAGACCCTTGGTATTCGCCCTTTATATCTTTGATCCTGTCCCCATTTGGCTTCAGGTTTATTTTAAAGTCTCCACACACAATAATTGGAAGGGGCCAATGTGCCAATTCATTGGTTAACCATTCCAGTAAGGACGGATCGTCCAAGTTGCTGCCATAAATTGAGCATAGAGTGACATTTGGAAGGTCTGCAGTCTTCCCATTTGCAATGACCCAACGGCTTAGCCCATCTGAACGTACTTTGTCAAATTGGATTGATTTCTTCCTAGATAGTATTGCTACCCCCTTGTGTGAGTTCCCTGTGTCGTGGCCCCTATCACTGTGTATCCAAGATATTTCAGTGCATCCTTCTGTATCCCATCAAGGTGTGTCTCTTGTAAGCAGACAATGTCAGCCTGCAGAAATTGCAACTCTTGCGCCACTACTTGTCTCTTTTTAATATTGTTGAGCCCGCAGATGTTCAGTGTAGCTATACCTAGCCCTCCACTCTACATTTCATTTGTTTTGCGCGGATGTTTAATGCTTTTTTTCATTTTTTCTTTTTCCCCCTTAATTATAGAAGTAAAGATCTTAGCTGCTACCCATTTCCGTGCCATTACACACCCCTCTACCTTCCTTGATCCGACTGTTCCACACTTTGTGTGAGCCGCCCCCCTCCGCTCCGCCATACCCTCCCCCCATCCTCCCCTAGCAAAATGGCCAGCAGGCAAGCCTAAGCGATGTACGGCAGACCGACTGCCCCCACCTCCCTCCCTCCATACGTTTTTTATTTATTCCCAGGTGCACAGTTTTGGAATGTCCCCACTCATATCCTTTATACTATATCAGGTTTCCCTCTTCTTTTCATTTATCTTCCTTTATTGCTTGTGATGTCTTTTCCCTTTATTTTTTCCCCTCCCTAATTCTTCTAGGTATTCCTGCGCTCGTACTTCTGAGGTGAAGCTGCGAGGCGTGCCCCCCAAATGTATCTAAAGTCTGGCCGGGTTTTGCAGGAAGGCTTCAGCTCCCAGTTTTTGAAATGGAGAAGGGAGCTGCCTTCAGTGCCACCGTCTTTCAACTGTTGCATATGCAAAGTCTGGGCACACAAAAAATGGGACCCCATTGCATATCTTTGGAGCATTAGGGTGGGCCGTGTCGAATATCATTTGTCGCAACAGAGAGTTACCAATGAAGATCAACATTGCTCTTGGCTTCTCTCCCGTTTCCTGTGTTTGTTTTCTCCTGAATAGAGGAAAGCGATGGGCCCACTGTATTTCCATGTCCCAATCCCAATTTGTTTGGTCAGGAACATATAGTTTCTGGGATCGGTTCCTTCCAGGTCTTCCGGTATTCCTAAAAAGCGTAGGTTGTTTCTCCTCTGGTGGTTTTCATCGTTTTCCAGTTTGGTCATGGCATCCATCAGGGCTGCCCCCTGCTCCGAGCCTTGCATCTCAGGCGGGAGGGCAATCTCGATGACGGGAGACTAGCTGCAGAATCACTTCTCCATCTCCCTCGATGGATCGATGTTTCAGGGAGCGACTGCACAATGCGGGAGAAACGGCGAGCATTGCAGCACGTAGCTGCTGGCAGGAGATGCTGGAGATCGCGGTTCGGCTGACTGCGGCCGCGCTCACGGTATTTATTTACCGGCACAACCGTAACCCCAGACAGCAGACTAGGAACACTTTGATCCACTGGATGGGGCTGCGGGGAGGCAGAACAACGAGGGGGTGAGGATCGGCTGCCCCTGGAAACAGTGGAGCGCATGCTGGAGGCGGCCAGCCACAGGACATCAATGTGGGTATTCAGGCATCAGAAGAGCCAAAACAGCGCAGGGGAACCGGTAAGGCAAAGCGCGACCCCTGTATCAAAAAAGAAATTGTGACCCGACTAGGAGGGTATACAGAGGGGCGGCCAGCCCAGCCAACTGTTGCTTCAATGTTTGCCAGGTTGTCAGTTACTGGGACCACCCTGGAGAAGGCTGAATCCTTATATGAAGGGGGGGGATAAGACATTAACCGAGGAAACCCAGCAGGAGGAGGAGGATTTAAGGGGGGAAACTGAGACCAGGACCTCTTTGACAAGCTCCGCTGGGGATCAAGCAAGGAACTCCCTCCCCCACACCAACAACAACTTTGAACCGGTTGGAAAAGAAATAACACAGCCAACACCAAAAGACTCTAAGGAGGCTGGCCTCAGAAAGAAGTCAGTGAGGTAGAAAACACGATCAACACCCCTCGCTGCAGGGACCTCAAGAAACCTACTTGCGCAAGTCGGAACCTGCTCCCAAGAAAGTTACGGTGGGGAAAAAATGTATTCACTGACCGAAGAGTCCGAGGCATCAGAACATGAGGACGAGTCACTAAGCCGGGATTCCCTCAAAGAATACAGCTCTAGTTCCTCAACCAAATCAAAACAAAGGAAAAAATCTCAAGGAATAAAAAGAAAATCAGGAAATGGAACCTTAAAAAAAGCATGCAGACGCAACTTAAGTGGGATTATTCTGATATACAGATATGGACCCAAAGCAAGGCCATTCTAACATCAATCAAACAAATGCAGGAAGAGCACAGAAACGAAGGGCGCAGAGCAAGGATTGCCTCAAGAAATGTCCGAACAGGAATTCGCAAGCTAAATAAAACCTGTGCGGAAATTGCGGATTGCCTAACATCGGTCGAGATACGGACAGAGGCCCTGGAAGCAGATGTAGAGACAATAAAGACCCTAAATTGGTTTAGATGGGGTGGAAAGAAAGAATGTCACTCATTTAGTGATCAACACCTTCTCCAAATTGATTTAGATTGGAGGTGGAGTAGGAAATGTCACCCTTTTAGTGTCCAGCACCTTCCCCCAATATGGTTAGATTGGAGTGGGAACAGTAAATGTAACCCCTTTAGTGTCCAACATCTTCCTACAATATGGTTGCATTGAAGTGAGAATAGTAAATGCCACCCTTCTAGTATACCAGGCCTTCCTCAAATTGTTTTAGATTAGAGTGGGAATAGCAAATGTCACCACTTTAGTGTTCAACATCTTCCTCAAATTGTTTTAGTTTGGATTGGAAATAGTAAATGTAATCTTTTTAGTATTCAACACCTTCCACCTATATGGTTAGATTGTAGTTGGAATAGTAAATATCATCACTTTAGTGTCCAACACCTTCCCCCAATATGGTTAGATTGGAGTGGGAATAGTAAATGTCACCCCTTTAATGTCCACTGCCTTCCTGAAATCGATTTAGATTGGAGTGAGTATAGTAAATTTCACCCCTTTAATGTCTAACATTTTTTTAAATGATTTATGTTGGAGTGTGATTATCTAATTCTATAATTTTATTCTGAAATCTTGTTTTTTAACTTTTTTTATGTTGTAGAAATATTTCATGTTATTTTATTAGTAGTGTTGAATATAAATATAATTTTTAAAAAAGTTAGTTGTATGTTTGTAACCAATAATATCATTAATTACATTGTTTTATATACTAAACCCATGTCCCACATATTCACATTTTATTTATCTTTTCAACTGCATGTTTTGGCATTTTTTATTATATACATTTATTTTTATGTTTTAATAATAAATGTATGTTAATTATATTTGCATTGTATTGTATGTTGTATTTTTTCAAATTTTATTTTAGATTTTTTTAATTTTTTATACATTTCTTCAATTGTTTTATGTTCATATTTTCAACATCATTTTAACATATGTTTTTTCAGTATATATTAAATGCTTGTCTTTATAGTGAACTAATATGTAATGTACATTTTATCATTTTTGAACATTTAGTACAATATTCGTAAACTTTTTTATACATTTATTCAACATGTTTTAAAATATTTCCCATTAATGTCTATGGGAAAATAGTTTTTTTTTGGTTTCATTTAACAGCCAATTTTCTTTTACCACTATCTTTTATTTTGTAATTTTTTCAGTTAGTTTAATCTGTTTCCCCAGAAACAAGTTGTGGTAAGGTGCTGCTGTTCTTTGGAATAGGTAAGTCCTTTTTGAAGATGTTTTAAGTGTTTTGAGGGTAGGAGGTCTTAGAGGGAATCTTGAAGGTAGTTATAACATTGTTTGTGGGATTTTGTGTATTTAGACTTATTAGTGTTACTGTTTTTCACTGGTTGTAGTTTTAGGGGGGTTGGACACTGTTTCAGTGATGTATCACTATGCTATGTTGAATGATGTTATGTTTGTCCTATTTTGATGATTAACTGTTATATATTTGCATATTTGGGAGTGTGCTGTGTTTAGCAGGTGGCTTTTTATTCATTTGGTTTACAGGTTTTTGTCTACGAACATGTCCTCTGGGCATTGGGAGTTTATGGGGTTTTTTTTGTATGGAATCGTGTTTGGTTTATAATCAACCAATGGTTTATAAATGTTTTTAGTTTTTTTATGTTTCTCAAATTCTTTAAACTGCTTTGAGGGATTTCTATTGGATTCATTTTCATTTAGCATTTTGTAGGCTTTTTGGACAATATTTGTTTCTTTTTTGATGGATTATATGTTTATAACATGGATACAGAAAAACATCTGCAGCTACAGAACAGTAATTTGTATTTATTTTATTTCTTTTGGGTGAGAACTGTAATTTTATATTGTTTGTGTAAATATTTTTTGATTGTTATGTGGAATTGCTTGGTTTATGTGTTGTAATTAATTTATGTAATGGATTGAGTCTGTTTTTTACTTTCTTGTTATGTGACAGTTACATGTAACAAAAAATAAATGTTTTATTAAATCAGTCGTCATTAACATAGGAATTTTAATTATGTTTTAGTCTAAAGTAATAAAGTATTACATTTATTATTTAAAAAAATTGTAAGTTGATTTAGAATTTGTTTTAATTTTTGTGGACTTTGGTAGTTTACTATATATTTTATAATGTGCTTTTGGCTATCCTCTATAAGTAATTTATTTCTTTGTTATTTATGAAGAGTTTGACTTTGAATTGTAGCTTGTCGTACATTCTTTTGGTTTTCTTGCTAAGTTTAGGAGCAATTTGGCTAACAGATTGCTCCATTTTTAGTTGTTGGTAGCTTTGTTCTTTTTGTAATGCTTCTATAAACTTGAACAGTGTAGGTTGGTTTCTGCCTATGCATTGGAAAGCATTGTGCAATCTCTCGACTGTGGTGTTTGCTTTGGCTTCCTGTGCCAAGGAGCTGTCATAGATATTCCAAAATGGTATTTGTAATTTGGGTTGGCAATTCTGCCCTGAATGATGCAGTCTGTCAACCAAAGTGTCTTTGAAATAGTCCATTTGGGTCTACGTTTATCTTCATTTTGTCGGTAGAAAGGATTTCTAGTAGTAAATTGTGGTGGTTGGCCAACTCTGTGACTGGAACATAGGCTAGCACTATCCTTTTTTTTTATTTCAAAGGCAAATTGGCTATTTGTAGAGTAGTCTATATTTAAGGGCTTATTACGAGTTCTGCAGTCCATGGGACCGGAAAAGCCCACCTGCAGTATTAAGACAGGACCTCTACGACTGCCGTGGATCAGGGATCCTGTGGTTGTCTCGCAGCAGTCTGGTGGCAAATATTCTGGTGGTGCTACAACAGCACCACCAAGCATATTTTGAATTGCATCACTGCCACCCTTTTCATGCAGGTGCAACCGTCATGAAAAGGGTGGCAGTGAGGCAACAGAGGGTGCCCACTAGGGCCCCTTTTTGCCTCTGGGTAGTGCCCCCTGTAAATATGCACCTCCAGTTACTGCACAGTGTGACATGTATACCACACTGTGCAGGAAGGTGCATGTGGTGCTCTGAGAGCGGCGGTCTGCCTGTTGAGCTCTTTTACGAGCCTGACAGACCCCCGCTCTCACACTGCCACAGGACCCCCCACCAGAGCAGGAAAAAAACTCTTGATCTGGTGGGCAGGTCCACCACAGGTTTGGCAATCCTACAAAGGACAGCGCGGTGCATTGTCTGCTGTGGGACCCCAAAACTTACAATAAGGCCCTCAGTAATGAGTTAAAACTCACAATTTTTGATTTATTATTTTCTCTATGATTATATATTAAAGCAGGTTTATTATTGTGTTGTGATTTCTACATTTTAATTATTTTGGTATTAATAAATGCTCTACAGCAACCATTTTTCCTGCATTAAGCCTGTCTGCCCTGTGCTACAGCTATCAAGGTTTAAGCTCAGGTTTAAATTACTGAGACATAATTGGTGCCATTATTACCTGAAAAGGACTAGCGTCCACTTCAGTTAATAATCACTTTCTCACACCCTGGTCAAGGATATTCAGAGAGTATCAGCTGCAGTTAAGTCGTGAGAAGATTGCACAAATGTATTCGCAGATATGGGACTCCAAGCAAAGTGCCTTTCTGACATCACTTGTTACATTCACAAAGCCATTGCCACCATCATCAAACTGGCAGCTAATTACTTTCTGTAATGGTGCAAGTTGGAATATTTTTGCATACTTTCCTTTTACATATTCCTGGCAGGCCCAATAGCAAATGAAACATGCAGCCACATTAATAACTTGATAGAACGGAATGCTTTTACTTGACATGTTGTGTAGTTCCTATAAGCCTATATAGGATCTGTGCGTTTTGACAACATAAACTGTGGGATTGGTGTCCAGACTGATTCAAGACACCCTCACCGGGTATGTTCACCTGTATACCAGCTAGCTCACAGTGCCACTGTAAACTCCTCTTACCAATCAGAGAATAGTTCTTGGCAACTATCAAAAATGACAACCCTGACCCATCAGGGATCATGGAAGCAGTACAGTACTTTTGCACAGTCACTCATGCTCACTTTGTCTCAGGGAGATACACAGAATAAAATGGTGGGGACGTTTTCAATAAGCGTTTATTGAACCAGCGTCATTCTAGTGTAAAATATGTGCGCTGAAACAACCAGAAAACAGAAACAGATATAAACGCTTATAAGCAGCAACAGAGTAAATGGATGGTAGATTGCTACCATAGTGCTAAAACAATAAATATATGCAAGTATATAAATTCATGACAGTAATAATGCGTACTCCTACGATGCAGCCCTAACTAGATGTACCTAAGTGTACCTAGAATGTATGTAGGTGTAGAGCCAAGAATCCCCCTAGGTTGAATCCAACCCCATTACCTGAAGTGAGAGACTGTGGGACCCCATCTTGGTCCCTAGATAGACACCCCGAGAGGGATGTCAGACCACTGCGAGCTGGAGTGTCTGCGTGCAGGAAGCTCAGTGTCTCGTGTCAGTGTGCCAGCATGGACGTCTTTCTCCTCTATTTACCCTGGCAAGGATGTGGTGTATATATACCCAAAAGGTACCCTCAGGGGAATCTACCTTGCTGTGTCATGTCGAGCGAGGATGACGGAAGGGATGACCCTTATACATAGTTATTATGCAGAAGATGGTAATCCTACTGTAATTCTAGGAATCTTCATGCTTAAATAATGAGTCTAGTTTTTGAGGAAAACCACACAACTTTGTATGCAGTGCTTTAGCTAGGTAAAAGGTCAATACCAAAACCCAATATGTAGTGTACTGGTATGGTAAATGTTGGTGAAAGCTATGGGACTACTCAGGCCCTATTTGGGGTACCCTATGAAACATGACACTTAGATGTCGAAGTAAATATGAGTGTGTTTAAGCATGAGATTGTAGGATTTGACTGAGATAGGGGTGTATTTTTTACCGAGTGAAAGCTGACGGCGAGTGGAAAGTAATTAACATAAAATTAACTGATGCGCTGTTGTTAATAAAAGGCGGTGACTGAACTTAGCCAGAATGAAATATTCGAAGAGTGAGCCAACAGCCTGCTGGGGATGAGGTTTGCTAAGAGACAAGGAAAAGGAAGACGCGTTTTGAAAAAACAAGCAAGTCACGAGAAAAGGAAAATGGCAGTGGAAATACCTGAGCTTGAGAAAGAGAGTGCAACGCAAATGAGGCGTTACCCAAGGCCTGCAACTTGGCCAAATACTAGAGGGGGATGAGCAAATAACCGGAAATTGTATTTTTTGGGCTAGCTTGGTGGAAAATACAGTTAGTAGGATTATTGTATTCACATGCTGGAAGCACAAGAGGGAAAAACATAAATTGTTTAAATACAAGGACAATTAATTAAAAGAATAAACTCTAGAATTAAACATTCTAGGGTTCAGTTTTGTAATACATCTCCAGTAAATCAAATTATTAGTACAAGATTGTAAAACATACCTCCGAAGGTATGTAAAGTATGTGGGCCATGTATCTGTAAATCCCCGGAGAGCATGCCTGCTCGTGTATAATTTATTTTATCAAGGTGCACTGTCAGTCGATTTGGGCGGGAGCAAGAACATGGATGAGTTTGCATAATAAGAGTTGATGTGTGACCCAATGCCCTTGACAGTGTGCATTCAGACGGTTAACCAAAAATAGGTCATGCAGTATCTACTGAGGAAAAGTCCCACTCGCAAACATATTTGCTGCATCAGTGTTTTACGTCCTATCCAATCATTACTGCTTGTTACTAATACATAAGTCACAATTCAAGTTCGTAATACTTAAAGGTGCTTCAAGTTTGTCATCGAATATTGCTACACCGATATATAAGAAGTAGCTCAGCACTGACTATCATAGTTGCCACAATTTGCTGTGCTTTAAAAATACATTTATTTTCTCTACTGAAGTATCGATGGGAATACAAAATGGCAATGTTTTTTATGCTTATTTGTATGGCGCACAAATCGGACCGTGAGGGTATCAGGGCGCTTAGCAGGAGGATAGGTGGAGGACTCCCTGGAGGTTATTTGAATTAATAACTTCAGGGAGACGCGGAGAAAAAGTGGCGCTCAAGTGGTTGAACATGCTGCCTTCTCCCATAACGTTGTCACGCTTGCTCAGCAGGCAAACACAAGGGGCTGAATGCATGGCGATGTTAATAAAACCTTTGATGATAATAATCATTTGCATATATAAACAAGCAAATCACAAATCGAAAAAGTTATTGTTATGAATGAAAACAAAATGTAACACCTAAGATATACTGAAATTAACACAAGTAAAAAATCATGAATATGCATTACAGTGAACAAGTGTAGGAAAGGAGCGAAAGGGAAGAGTAGGGAAATTAATTTGAGCTCATGCCAAACCATAGTTTTTGAAAGCTTCAACTGGCAGCAGAACTGTTCATTTCAAATATTAAAACTAAAATATTAGAGCAAATAATGCTTCCAAAGGCATATTCTACAGACGCAATCTCGGGAAATCTAGTGCAAGCGGTGATACCAGGAAGAAATATGTGTTGTTCGGTTCTAAATTGCTAGTTAATTGTACATCAAGAAATGGTCCAACGACGTTGCTTCTTTTGATAGAAACAGTAAAGTAAAGCATATGAAAAGGCTGCAAAAGCTGGAAATCTCCTGGATGATGAGGCTGTAGATCTGGCAAATAGAATGGTAGCCACCACATCGAGAAATCTAGACTGAAGGCCTATAACAAGTTTAAGTCCTGCATTTACAGTTACCTGCATGCTAGCAACAAATCGTGTCATTTGTTCCTGCAATCTCATGAAATTGTCCTTTTCAATATCTTGCCTAACGTTCATTCAGTAATGTTAAAACTCCTTTAAAGATAAAAACAGGAGACTTGTTCCTGTCACAAATATCTCTGGGCGAGATATTTGACGCACAAACTAGTCTATGTCATGAAAGAATTATGCAAAATTGAAAAATGCTAATTTTTTAAAGAATTTCAGGAATTTCCTGCAACTCAATATTTGGGAATTAAATGAATTTTAGCACTGTAATTAGCATTTCCACCAGCACACATTTTCAATCAACATTTCAGTCAGCATTTTATCTACTGCACTGTAAGTTAAAGCTTAATGCTGTGTTCTGACATTTCATGTACCCGAAAGTGCTTATTATGAGGTATGAGGTATTATTTCTCTAGCTCATCTCGACTAATGTGTATTTTCCATTTCAGAGTGCTGGCACGTAAGACTGTCTGGGAGGGTTTTTCAGAACATGTTTTACTGTAGAGGACATGTGTTGACCGTGACACGATTTCAAGTCAGTGACACAGAAAAAAATCCAAATATAAAACTAGGTCCTTGAACTTTACCTGGCATCAATCTTCATCTTAGACATTTATTAAAACAATGTCATTCTACACTACAGAAAAAACTATAAGAAAAATAGCATTTGGCATATGTGTTGGTTGTTTCTGTTTCAACTACCAAATTGTGAGGCACACACATATATCCAGACACCTACATACAACATCCTTATTTAATCATCTTCTAGTGAAATGTGAAAATGTTTTTATTCATTGTGTAAGTGACTAAAATGAAACTGCAAATTATGGATTATGAAAATGTGCTGGCTATGGAAGGGGAATGGTTAAAAATGATTTATTTTAATTCTAGTAACAGGACTAATGTTCACGATGCTGCAGTGTCGTAAAAGTTTACAGTTCAGGTAAAGGGACAGTAGGTGAGGCTCAAGAGTGATGGAAACCTGAATTGATGACTTCAGTTGTTGAAAGATGGCCACACAGGACCTTACTTTAATGGTGGTGCAAGTATATAATCCGCAGCTTTGCGGGATATCAATGATTGCCCCAAATAATGCTATCCAAACTTGAAAAAGGATCTACAAGAGACAGAGGAATCTCAACCCATCACCAGATGTCGGGAAGGAATGGCCTGGTTTTTGCTATAAAAGTTGGCAGCATTTATGCTGTATTACTCAGCCGTCAGTCGGGGAACAATTTACCATCAGATATATTTTCCCTCACCCCACAGCTAGTCAAGGAGAGATTTGAATTCCTCTGCTATATCTTCTTTAGCCAAAACAAAAAAGACAGTTGTCACTGTGTCCTGACTGTGTGTCCACCATCTTTGCCAACTCCACATTACGCAAGCGTAAGGACCTCTGATACAGTGCTCAAATAGCATTTCAAAAGAGTTGAGGCTTAACCTCTACCCTAGGTGAAAAGGAAACATTGAAGAAGCCCAATCTTTTTTTTCTCCTTGTTGAGTTCTCTGGGTCTCCTATGTCTTCCTGTGTGTGTTTATTAAGTCACCCCACATGGCAATTATTTTATGAATGGAAAGTAGATGAAAATATGCATGTGACTTCAAAGCACACCCAACATTGCCTTTGTGTATGCTGGCATGATGTTGGTTCTTCAAATGTGCCTTTCTCTCTGAGATCACATTTGAGAATAGATACTGATTAAAGCTTTTACAAACACAGGTGCGGTCTTGACAGTTTCAGAGTGTTTGTGAGGTTGTAAGGTTCATCAGCCGAGACGATATCTCAGTGTTGAAGAGAGATATTTTAGCAGCGCTGTTACAATTTACTCCTCATAGTAGTTCAAAAATCCCTTTCAAGAACTAACTGGAGTAGAAACTCCCAGTGCTATTGAGGCACTACCCACTAACAGGTTGAGGGTCTTTACCCATTCTAAGAAATTGGTTTATTAGTTGAGGGAGTTGGAAGCCCCACTCAGGGAACAACCACAATCATTGACAGGGTGAACTGAAAAAGTAACTATATTAACCTGTGATTAACCCTCCGTTAGCTTTGCACAAACCAGTCAGGCTTAACTTTGAGGCACAGTGTGAGGTATTGATGCAGCACAGAAACAGTGATAAAGTGAAAGCATGACACAATAAAAATCCCAAAACAATTTAGAAGAATAGAGTCAATTGTAATTAATAAAATGAGAGTAGATTGATGACAATCCAATCAGTAGAACCGGAGAAATTTAATTTCAAATGTTTAGGTTAAAATAGCGCCTAAAAGCACAAAGTGTCACACGCAGTCATCTGGTCATACTAAACCGGGTAAAAGTCAGGCCGACCATGAAGGATCATGGGTTGGAAAAACCTTCTTGTGACAAACATTTACTGGTTGAGGGAGAGTGAAACCCAACTCAAGCAGCAACCACCATCCTTGTCAGCATGGGGCACAAGCAAACCCCAAATTAACCTATGCTCAACCCTCTGGTAGCTTGATATAGACAGTCAGGTTAACTTAGAGGAAATGTGTAAAGTATTTATGTAGCACTTAAAACAGTAATAAAGTGAAAATACAACATTTTAGAAATGGGGGTCTCTAGTTGGCTGAGGTAGGTACCTTTGTCCAAATTGGGACCCTTGCTTATAGTCAGGGTAAAGGGATACACACTTTAGATAACCCCTGCTCACTCCCTTGGTAGCTTGGCACGAGCAGGCAGGCTCACCCCAAAGTCAATGTGAAGTATTTGTACCAACACTCACAGTAACTTAGGGAAAACACCACAAATGGACACCACATCAGTTTAAAAAAATAATAAAATATCTATATCTAAACTTAACAAGACCAAAACAACAAAACTCCAACATATACAGTTAAAAATATGAATTTCAAAAGGTTTCAAGAACTTGCACCATAGAAAAGTATGGATGTGTGACTTTTACACAAAGTACCTTTAGTTGTGTAAAAATTCACAAAGCCAAACAGCTGCAGAGTTTAGAAGCATTGAAAACAAATACGTGCATCAGTTCCTGAGACCTTGGGGAGGCGATGCAACAGTTCTGCTGCACGCAGGGGAAGTGATGCATCAAATTCGGTCTGTAGGGGGAAGTGATGCATTGATTCTTCATGACGGTTCTGGTCCACAGGTGATGCATCAGGAAAACTTGTCGCACAGATGCAAAGAGTGGAAATCCGGGATGTGTCGGTAATTGATATGGCAATAGGTGCGGTGTGAGGTTTCTTCTGCCGCGACCCCTCGATGCGTCGATTCTTGCAGCGGCGACAGGCGCTGCACTGGTTTTTGTAGCAGCATGGCGATGCGTGGAAATTCTTCTCGCGCCACGGAGATGCGTCAGAAAAAAGAGCTGCAAGAAGAGCGATGCATCGTTTTTGTATTTCTTCAAGTTCCTTCTCTCTTCCAGCTCCCAAACAGCAGCAACAACTCCAGAGGTCCAATACTGGCACAGGCATCTCCTGACAGGTCAGAACTCACAGAAGCAGAGTTCAGAGGAGCTGGGGGTGATGTCTTTGTGTCCCTGGGACTTCAGAACAGGAGGCAAGCTCACACAGGCCCTTGGAGATCTCCTTCAAGCAGGGGACACAGCACTAACCCTGGGCGTAGTTCGCGAAGTAGCGCTACGCGTAGCTACGCAAAGTGCACTTCGCACTACGCGAGCTAAGAGTAGCACTTCGTGAACTGCGTAGTACCCTGTTCGCACTGTGCAAGATGCCGTTTTCAATGATTGCACTGTGCGGACAAGCATCCGGCACTGTGCAATCATTGAAAACGGCATCTTGCACAGTGCGAGCTGTAGTTTTATGCCGCTCGAGTAGATTTTTACTTGAGCGACAGCTTTCTCAACGCAGACAGGTAGTTTCTCATCGCGAGCAGTCGCGAGCATACGCGACCATTCTCAATGAGAAACTTGACCTCCCCGCGTTGAGAATCTCGCTGGGAGGTTAATTTTCCACGCTCGCGATCGCCAACTTGATGTTGCTGATCGCGAACGAGGAAAAAGTCTCGCCGGGATCTCATTTTGCTTGCTCGCAGTCTCCAACTTGACGTTGAGGACCGAGAGCAAGCAAAAAATGACCGCTGCACTACGCTATGCATGTTTGCACTGTGCTACATGCAATTCGCGTAGTGCGAAGTAGTGCAAAATTTGCAAACTACGCGAGCGTAGCGTAGTGCTTTGACCAGGCTTACACAGCACACAGCAAAGTCCTTCTCCTTTCCTAGGCAGAAACAGCAACTGCAAGCCAACCCCACACAGCCCAGGGGCAGTACTTCTCCCCAGTTTCTCCAGCTCTTCTCCTTGGCAAAGGGTCCTCTTGAATTCCAGTGATGATCTAAAAGTTTGGGGTCTGGGCCTCTCTTTTTATACCGTAAATCTCTTTGTTCTCTCCTGGCCCAGGGCTCTGCGTCTGGTCCACACCAGTTCTGGGGGGCACTTAAAGATCTCCTACAGTGCACAACACTCCCCATTGTAAGTGTTAGCCCTGTCCACAGACACACAACAGGGGTTGTCAGAGCCATCATTGTGGAAGGCAGGCACAGCCCTATTCAGGTGCTACTCCTCCCACCACTCCAAATGCAGACCAGGCCTATTCAGCCTAGTGCTTACTCATCCAGAGTCTCTGGAGCCACTGCACCTCCACAGCCCCTGTCAATACACAACACAGCAGAGGCACATAGGATGGCTAAGCAAGAAAATACTTACTTTCTAAAAGTGGTATTTTCAAACACAGAATGTAAAAATCACCTTTCCTAAAAGATGCATCTTTTGATTCTGAGTTCAGGCATACTAAACTTTATTTTCCTACCTTGTTCTCAGGGGTAGTTATGTTTATAAGATGTTATAAGCAAACAGCCCATTCTATCCTATAGGAACAGATAGCCTTGCAATAGTGAAAAATGAAATTGGCAGTATTTCACTATCAGGACTAGGGGTGGGCGGAATTTGCGAAATTCACTTTCGCAAATTATCGCGAAAATGTAAAAAATCTCTGCAAACACGTGGAAATATCGCGAAGATGCAGAAGTTTTTTTGCTGCCCGTTCGCGGTATTTTCTGCGTGGTCGCGGCTCGCCAACTTACCTATGCGGTTGCTCGCGGCCGCGGCCATCTTGTTTTCACTTGTCTCGCGGTGCATGATCGCGAGAAGAAAGACGTGACCGCGCGACAAATTACGTTACTGCAGGCACGAACTGTTGCGAGACAGCGCAAATGGCTACCAAAAATCCAACATCTCGTGGAGAACGCGACCGGATCGGGAAAACTTGTCGGCGAACGCGGGGATTCAGGTAAGGCGATCGCGCGCACGCGAGAATGTATTATTTTACAGCGCGAGCAAGCAAAATATTTCCGGTAAAATGTGGATTGCGGAAATTTTGACATTTTCGCGCTCTCCGCGGAATGCGAAAATGTCAAATTATCGCAATTTCCGTGAGCGGAACGGAATTTTAGCCCAGGCCTAATCAGGACATGCCACACTTATCAGGGCATGTCCTACCTTTCACATATACTGTACCCCACCCACAGGGGTACCTTGTGCTACCTTAGGGGTGACTAACATGTACGAGAAGGGAAGGTTAGGGCCTGGCAAGTGGGTGCACTTGCAAGGTTGACATGGCAGTTTACAAACTGCGCACTGGCACTGCGGTGGCAGGCTGAGTTACCTTTTCAGAGCTACTCATGTGGGTGGCACAATCAGTGCTGCAGGCCCACTAGTAGCATTTGAATTTAAGGCCCGGGCACACTTTTGTACACTTTACTAGGGGCTTATTAGTAAATCTAATCACGGAGAACCAATCATAATAACAGTTTTCACAGAGAGCATATGCACTTTAGCACTGATTAGCAGTGGTAAAGTGCCCAGAGTCCTAAAGCCAACAACATCAGGTCAGGGAAAAATGAAAGGAAGAAACAAAAAGTTTGAGGATAACCCTTCAAAAGGGGCCATTTCCAACACAACCCCCTTCCAGCCTAAAGCCAGTGTAGACCAATCAATACCTCCATAGAACATGGAACCTGGCCCGCACCAGCAGGGGTCTATTCCCATTCTACTCCTTCCTGAACCCAGTTGGATCCCTTTATCCACACTCTCAGGGCCCACTATACTGACCCATGGGGAACCCTTCTCCTCACCTGTGGACCCCATCTGTGCAGCGCCTAAACTTACTGTGCTTACAGATGTGTCCCAACAGGCAGACAGTACCCACATGGCCAACACAGTGGCTTGACCCAGTCCACTCCTGGGATGTGACTCCTGTCCCCCTCCCCAGGGCAACTCTGTCCACCAGGACAGCAAACCACAGTGGCCACTGACAACTGTCAGTGAAGAGAGCCAGGCCTCATACCTTTCAGGCCTCTCTAACCTCTGTGGCATCACAAAGTGGGGGGCTGTAGCCCTAGGTGCCTGGCACCTTTTCTCCACTCTCCCTCCTGCCAAGTCAAGTATTGGATCCTGACACCGGCACACCAGCCCAGGGTCTATACCCTGAGACTGGAAAAGAGACTGGGGTGGGCTCTCCCGCACTCTGCCTTCCTCCCTGGGGCTCTGCACCCTCCCACCTGGAGCGGTACCCCCAGAAGACAACTTGGTAGGGGCACTGTTAGCAGTCGTCCCTTCCTCCTGGTCAGGGGGGATACCCTGAACCTGGTCCTCCAACCCAGGGTCTGTAACCTTAGTCTGGAACTGTGCCTGGCAAAACAGGACTTCCGGGGCAGTACACCAACCCCCCCAAGGGAAACACAATCCTCATGAGTTGTACGAGAGTCTGCCTGGTACAGGTCTCCAGATTCTTGTCCACTTGACAGAGCATGGAGACCCCCCAGGCCAGAAGTGGCCTCACCACGGTCAGTCGTGGGGTGATCTGACCTCAGAGCTGGCAACCCCTGACCCTTTTCTCTGGACTCATGCACCCTCCCCACTGGAGCGGTGCAGCCAGACACCAGCACTGGTTGGATGTTTGTTACAGCAGCCCCCCCCAGTCCACCTGACACTTTGGGATCCCCTTCAGGGGATGGCTTCTCAGTACACACTAGGCCCCCCAACTGGTGTTCACTCATGGAACCAACCAGGACCTAGGACTGGGTTTCAAGCACCTCGGGACACAGCCCACTTCTACTCCTTATCCTCTGAGACAGGACGTGGGACCCTACACCCCTCCGACTACTCTGGGACCTATCTGGACTACCACAAACCTTCCCTACCTCTTTTGTTTGGGGAACACCTGAGCCACCCCCTTCAGAATCACTGCCAAAAGCTTCTTCAGACCCTCTGGAATCCACTGAAAGGTCTACTTGCAGTGCAAGCTCCCAGGGGTCAGAGAACTCACACTCCACCGGCTGTTAGCATTGCTTTAGAAAACAGGGACTTAAAATATGCTCTCCAACACCAAACATGAACTGACTACCTGCTTCCATTAGGAAATTACAGCTTATTCAATGCAATAAGGTAACGTCAATGTTGTCCTATGGGAGAGGTAGGCCTTGCAGTAGTGGAAACAAATTTAGGAGTTTTTCACTACCAGGACATGTACAACTTAAACGTACATGCCCATCCTTTTTAATACACTCTACCCTGCACTCTGGGCTATGCAGGTCCTAACCTAGGGGTGACATATGCATTCAAAAGGAAGGCTTGTGCCTGGCAAAAGGTTTATTTTGCTAGATCGAAATGGCAGTTTAAAACTGCATACACAGGCTGCAATGACAGGCCAGAGACATGTTTGAAAGGGCTTCATAAGTGGGGGACAGATTTAGTGCTGCAGGCTCACTAGTAGTATTATATTTACAGGCGCTGGCCACAAGTTGTACCACAGTACTAGGGATATATAAGTAAATTAAATATGTTAATTGGTTATAAGCCAATGTTACCGTGTTTTAAGGAGGGCGAACATGCACTGTAGCACTGGTTAGCAGTGGTAAAGTTTGCATAGTCTTAAGGCCAGCAATTAGCATTTCTTCTACAGGCCCTGGTATACACAGTACCACTTTACTAGGGACTTACAAGTACATTAAATATGCCAATTAAGTATAAGCCAATTTTGCCATGTATAGAGGAGAGAGCACAAGCAGCACTTTAACATTGTCAGTTAGACAGTCAAATCCTCTATTTTCCAGAAATGAAGTCTTATAGAAATATTAAATAGACTTTATTTGACATACAAAATTACAAACATCATACGATCCATGCATAACTCTTAATTTGATTAATCCAGTGACATTTATTGACAGCCTGAGAAGGACATACAATATAATATTCTAAATCATTTCACCTTAAAAACTCAATGAAGGGTCAACATTAACACATCCCAATTAAGAACATTCAACAAATCCTGTGTAACCCAAGACGTATAATTCATTTAAGCAGGAGGAACATTGTAAAGTGCAAGGGGCAGGGCCATACTTTCTTGAAAGGGGGAAATAAATTGCCCAAGGCCAGCAGCTCATTTCACAAACTAGAGCAGTGTAAAGTGCAACATACAAACCAACCCTATTTTTCCATACCTGATAGCAGCATTTAGAAGGCTTGGTAATAGCCCGAATTATACATCTCATTTTGCCAACCGACAATATGAAGTATGGTGTGCAGAACAACTATCACAACCCTAGGCTTCCCTTTTGAGCAGCATCCTAACCTACTTGGGATTATTCCATTAAATAATAGGAGTAGGCCCATACCAATCCGGGGAATCCAAATTCTACCCTCAGTCTGAATCAAATGACAAGTGAAGGCCTTACGTAGGAGGTTAAAATCTTCCACAAGAATTGACCAATAGCAATAGCTACATCCTGTAAACTGAGGCCACATATCAGGTTGAGTCCCTCATCACATGTTCCAATGCCATATTTTATAAAAACAGGACAGAGAAATGTCCTCGTTTCCTCGAGGAAGAGTACACAGTTCAATAAAAAATGACTCACTGAGTACTAAGGACCCCGCCGTCACGGGCACTGGCCCAGTTTCTCCATAATTTTTAACTTCAGAGCTGGTATCCACCATTCGGGGTCCATGCCATTCCTTAAAATGAAAACATTTGTATCTCAGGGACCTATCCAGGATTTTATATATATATACGGGAAATTGTCCATACTCTCCTCAAAAGGAAGGAATGAAATAACAGAGCTATTGTTCTTAAGAACTGCGAATCCTGTCTTGACTTGTTTCCATGGCACATTTCCTAAGGGTGCATTTTATTTTACTGATATGTAAAACCTTGCCTTCCTCTGGGCATAAATCAGGGACACCTAAGTGCCCTAGCACTACTGACACAGGATTACTCTTGCAAGAGAAGGTTCACAATACCTCAGAGAGGATTTAAGCAATAGCTTTTCTGCCTGAATCTCGTTTGTAATCATAAAGTAAAAGTGCAAGTGTCTTTCATCAGCCAGGGCACTCCAAGCAGCAGGACCCATCTCCCTCCTTATAGCTTTAATCATCACACTTTTGGGAAGGTCAAGAAGCAGTTCCAAAATACACCCTTCTAAGCTCCCACATGGGACGCACCTATCCATTGCCAACACACTTCAGCGCCGTAAAGAGCCTGAGGAATACTTTTACCCTGGCTCACCTTACTTAATGGCTCAAAAGTATAACTGCCACATCTATAGTCAAACCTTTTCAGGGTCTTCACTTTGTCTGATATTACTGATTTCTGAGAGGCAATACGTTTATCCCAGTGGAGGTCATCTAAAAAAATCATACCCAAACACTTATATTCTCGGACCTGCTCCAGCAGTACATTCCCTAGGAACCAAGTGAAGGTCATTTTCTTTTTTGCAAAGAACAATGTCTTTGTTTTGTCAACATTGATAATTAATTTATTTTCAAGACAGTAGGAGTTCAGAGCATTAAGTTTTCTTTGAAGCCAATAGGGGTAAGATCCATCACTACAAGATCATCTATATACAGTAGGCAGCTAATATGTCTACCCCCAATCGTCAGGGGGGAGAAACTATGAGTAACACTTAGCATCTGAGGAAGATCCGCACTGAACAGACTGAATAACAAGGGAGCTAATACGCACGGTAAACAGCCATTAGTGCGCGACTTTTAGTTCGCATACCATTACAACATGTTATTACTTCACATGCGCTGTTACAACACATGCATTGTATTGCGTTTATGGCTGCGAGTGAGGACCCAGAGCCAAGATGGCAGAGCACACAAGGAGGCAACGATGACAGAAGTCAAAGCGGCGCGGCAGGAGCAAATAGGGAAGATGCACTGGTGCCCGGGGAGAATCTGCAGGCTCCTGTACACTGGCTGGGGGCTTTTTGGGCAAAACTGCTGCACCAGGAATTGGAGTGATGACCCGGCGCAAAGATGGCAGAGCACACGAGGAGGCAGCGATGACGGAAGTCAAAGCAACACGGCTGGAGCAAGGGGAGATGGGCTGCTGCCCGGGGCGGATCTGCAGGCTCCTGTGCGCTGGCTCGGGGCTTTTTTGATTGACAAGGCTTGCAGCCGAGGACAAGGGACGTTCACAGAGGAGAGGGAGAGGTAAGAGGGGCTGTGTTTTTTTAAAGGGTTTGTGTTTGACGAGTAGTGTTTTTGGGTTTAGGGTAGTGAGTGTTGTGGGTCGTCCAGGGTAGTGTTTCAGTGTAGGGGACGGACTGGGGGTAGGGGTAGGGTCGTGCTTGGGTTAGTGTTTTAGGGTTTATGGTAGTATTGTAGTGTTGGGTAGTCTTTCAGTGTTTAGGGTAGTGTTGGGGGGTCGTGAAGGGTAGTGTTTCAGTGTAGGGGACGGACTGGGGGTAGGGGTAGGGTAGTGCTTTGGTTAGCGTGTTAGGGTTTATGGTAGTGTTGTAGTGTAGGGTAGTGTTGGGAGGGTCATGCAGAGTAGTGTTTCAGTGTAAGGAGCGGACTGGGGGTAGGGGCAGGGTCGTGCTTGGGGTAGTGTTTTAGGGTTTAGGGTAGTGTTTTGGTGTTTGTGTAGGGTAGGGTATTGTTTTAGTGTTAAGGGTAGTGTTGGGGTCATGCAGGGGAGTGTTTCAGTGTAGGGGACGGACTGGGGTAGGGGAAGGGTCATGCTTGGGGTAGTGTTTTGGGGTTTAGGGTAGTGTTGTAGTGTTTGTGTAGTGTAGGGTAGTGTTTTAGGATTTAGGGTAGTGTCTGGGGGTCATGCAGGGTAGTGTTTGAGTGTAGGGACTGGAACGGGGAAGGGGGAGGGTCGTGTAGGGGTAGTGTGTTAGGGTTTAGGGTAGTGTTGTGTTGTGTAGTGTATAGTAGAGTTTTAGGGTAGTGTTGTAGAGTATGTGTTATGTAGGGTAGTGTATATGGATGGAAAAATAAGTGTTGTGTTGGGGGTTATTTAAAAAAATGCGTTGTAAAAGTATGCAGGGATTGGGATCCGTAGTAAAGTCACTTTATATGCATTTTAAAGCAAATGCGAAGTAATGGTATTCGTTATAGAAAGATGCGTTGTAATGGTACTTGCGAACTAAAAACAACGTTGTAAAAGTATGCGTTGTTTTAGTTTGCGAAGTATTGTCATATATTCAAAACGCACACTTAAAGCAGACCACTTTGTACAAGGAGTTTCCTCGACAAACTACCTGAGCGGTCTAGGTCAACCTAGACCCAGTTGTCACTGTGAAGCCTCGTCAGCAAGCCCAACAAGATCCCAGAGATAGTCCACTGATGGAGTTTGCATCAGAGCATACTTCTGTCCAATCTGTTGAAGGCCGCTCGGAAGTGAGAGAAACAGCAGCACAGGCTACCTCCCAGCTTCATGGACCCCCTTGTGACCCCCCCACAGGGTGAAACAGTGATCCATTTTAAAATACTTTGGTCTAGAACCCCCTTGCTCAACAGGGATCATCTTGGAATAAAATGCCTAAGCAGCTATATGCTTTAACAAAGTTTGAGCAAACAATTTGGAAGTAATATCTAACAGGCTAGTCAAGCGATAATTAGCTGGCTGATACAATTAGCCTTTTTGTGGATAGGCTTCACTGTGGCTCCTTTCCAGGAGTCAGGGAGACAACTCGAATATGATACCCACTTGAAGAACATACACAGAATTAGACCCCACTATCTAGGTCTTTCTTAAAGATAACAGGTGGTAAGCCATTGGTACCACCACCTCTAGAGGCCTTCATATTGCTATTTATTTGTGTCAGAATTGCCAGCGTCTCTGTACTTGCAATTGCCTCTACATCGACTTGGGGACATGACTCAGGGGACTTATCAATCAGCTATATTTCAATAGTGGGCGGATGGTTGGCAGTCGGCAAGACCAGCCACCATGCATCTGACGCGCTCCATGAGCCCGCTGGTGCGGAGGAGGGGGTTGTATTCCCTACCATGGTGGCGGTTATGCCAGGCACCGCCGTAGGGATTACAATGTCCCTTTCTGCCCGCCTTTCATGGTGGTTAACCTGCCATAAAAAGGCAGCCAGAAACAGACTTTGGGGGCCCATAGTGGGTACCCCTTATCCCTGGCCTTCCGATATCGGCACTGGGGGGCACCTATGACATATCCATGCACCATGTGGCAGGCACCGAATGGCGCCTGCCACGTAGTGCAGGGATATTTAAGGTGTCCCTATTTTGAATTAAGATGGGTGCTGCAGCCAGCGGCACCCTCCACAATGCAAAGTATAGGCATTGCGACCCCTGTGGTGGCGGTCACATCATAATGTGTATGTCAGAACCGCCGACAGCCTGTCGTGTTTCCCACAGGGTGGTGGGCGGACATCCTAATCATCCCCTCAGTCACTACCCAGTTTTCAGAGTCACCACCCCTATAAAGTGAGTGAATAAAAGTATATCAGTCTTCCTCACTAATATGTGCCTCGAGGGAAGATGGTGATAAAAGGGTTACCGAATCCACTAGTCTCCCAAACTTCCTATTGTTTTTGTCCATAATGGCTGCCAACATTGATTCCCAGTTTAGCCTATAAAACACTCTCTTTTTTGAGAGCACACACATTTTGATAAGCAGTTTTTGAAGCCACCATGGCTTACCCTACGTTTAGCATTACTTGGGTCTAGATTCATGCACTGACAATCCCTATTCGCCAATCTTCTATCTTGCTGACAGTCATAATCAAACCAGCTGTCCCCCTTCATTATGGACCCACAAGGGTTATGGGAACCTCCCATTGCTAGTTTGAAATGGGACAATAATTGCTTAGTTAATCTGCAATACCAGCCGATCACATCCTTACTGGTTTCCAAATCTAAAGGTTTAAAATTGATTGATAAGATGGTTTGCAGGGTGCATTCAGTGACCACAACCGGAATTTTTCTGTGATAGACTACCTCCGAGGCCTGAGTAGAATGAGTACGTATTGGATCGTGTCTTTAAGCTCCAACCTAAGAGCAAGGTGGTCGCTTGGCCCTAAATTGAGAACCCTAAATGTTTCACCAGACAGAACTGATGAATTTAATGAAAATATAATCAGTGGGCTATTACCATGTTTAAAGGTTCTGGCAGCTGGAATATCATCATTGTGTTGTGTGTTTCCTGCATGGGCTATTTCTGTTTCCCCTATATTAACTTAACCGCGCGCGTTGTAGGCCTCTTTCATTTTGCATATGTTACTACATCACACTTATTTTTTTGCCACATTGTATTTTCACACAGAACTTGCACATGTTTTCATATTTTATTCTCTTCTTGGGATTTAGTCAGAAAACACTAGACAAGGTCAAATAACAATGCCCCCTGTTATTCTCTCTGGTCAGACACTAGTACTTAGACATAGCATGAAATTGCAGATACTGTTTATGAGTGCACACGTCTTGTTATATAAGAAGAGTTCTGAAAAACAGATACTGAACGAAGGTCCTGAAGTAAGAGTGCTGCGTCAGCTGAGATGTAGGGCATCCACCTATGTATGCTAAGGTACTGGGTCCACCACTAATCCCAGATATCTATAATATGTAGTCATTTAGCTTCAGCAGGAAGGTGGGGTTTAGGCTAATCTGTTTTATAATATGACAGGGCTTTTTATGGTCAATGGTTTTTTAACCATGTTAATCATATTTGTGGTATGCATTTGTTTTCTAATTGTGAAGCAAATACTGCATCTTAGAGCACGAAAGTTTATATAAATGTTATAAACTTCCTTCATGTGACTTGTTTATCTCATTGTGGACAAGTGAGAGTGAGAGAGCAAAAGAGTGTGTCCTATTACTGTGATCCCTGAGAGGGTCAAGAGTGTTGTGCTCTGGGGTGCCAACTCACTTGTTTCTCCTGGTAATGTTAGGAGGGCAAGTGAAGCACTATAGCCAGTCGGACTTGAGCTCATAGATACTGAGGTGGTACAGAGATTCATGATGTTCTATGGTCACACGCATAGTTCTGTTCCTGAGCAGAATCCCTGCAACAATTATATCAACATTAGCTTCCCCTTCCCTTGCACACCCTGGAAAAGTGCAATCAGGAATGTTTAATGCAAATCTCAGTTCTTTTGTTGTCATGTCAAAAGCCTTTAAGGCTGATTTTTCATTAAAAATTCCCGCCCACCACAAACAAAGCATCTGGATATTCCAGTAGCAATTTATTTACATCATAAACCAGATCACATAGTTTAGGATAGGAGGCAAATTGGGCATATATTTACATTAAGGCAAATCACCTGATTTAGCCCCACATCATTAGGAAACAAGTCAATTTGTCCCTCAAAAGCCCATACACAGGAAGTTTGAAGCTTAGTTACCTTCCTCCCAAAATGAATGGAAAGCAAAATTAACAACCCATCCACTGTTCTGCCTCTTGCCGAGGCATTGTCATTTCATTTATAACAGCAAACCCCACAACTGCTGGGCACTCCAGCAGTGAGGTCTCCTAAAGGAACAGCACTGGATAATAGGTCAAGAACTCTCGATAATTTCCTGCTTCCCTAAAAGATTTAAACCCATGTACATTCCATTTCAAGACAAGACCAGGCCGCAGATGCCATGCCTCCTACCCATTCTTAGGTCAAAAATAGCGACCTCGCACATCCTCAAAGGGTAGCAATCCGCTCCCATGGGAAGGCAACCATGCCTCATATAACCATCATAACTCCTAAACTTTTTGCAATCCATTGCTTATGATGGCTTTCAGTTTCTAACATTTGGTGGTCCATCATTTTGGAATGTGACAGTAACTTTTCTTTCTTTGACCTGTCTCTTTCCCAACAACTCGTACCTATCCCTGTTTGCTAGCCTGTACCCAGAAACCTAGAGAAGGTGATTTGATTATGTTTTAACCCACAATGTTTTCATAAAAAAAGGGTTATCTGCTAGAGACTATTCACCCCTGATCCACTTGAGGCCTCCTAATTGCCCTCAATTTCCTCTCAAATGCAGATTCCATTTGCTGCCAAAGAAGCTGCAGAGTTTCCACTAGGCCCTTGGTTTCTTCAGAAGCAAATTTTACCCAGGTTAGATCTTCTCCTGCTATAGTACAAAAACCAACCAGCACTAAGTCCTTTGACATTAATGCTCCTCAGTCTTTTAATGTTAGCAAATATGCTTAACAGCCTTGTTCTATTCAGAAAAAGACTAACTGAGTGGTGCGTTTTTGTTTTTGATTGTAACTTTAGGAATAGCTCTAGATTTAGGCATGGCTCATTCACGGTTTAAAGGGGGCTTTTTCGGGTCAGCCTCGGGCTCCCTTTGATCAGGGTAACAACTGAGCACTGTCAACTTTGCAGCGGATTGCCCTTTGGTACTTTTTGGCTCAAAGGCCTCTTTTACTACCTTCAAACAATCCTTGGTGTCCCCTGTGCCAAATGATTTCCACAATCTCCCTGAGTATTCCCTACCAGGTCTCCCCTTAGGGACAGGCTTCTTCTTTACCACTGGGATCATCGCTGGGGTAAGCGGCACAGAATAGTGGCCTATCAACCATGCTCCCAGGTATTTTATTGGGCCAACAACTTTTGTGCTTCCCTTCCTCCCATGTTCCTTTTTGCCCACTCTTGCTTTCAATAGGAGAGTATAAATCTAGATAGAACTTTTTTTTACAAAATCACTTCCCCTTTTGAATACTAGATAAGGATTTCTGGAGATGGATGTCCAAACATTTATGGAGGAAACTGTGAGAAGTATCACCTCTTGTGTCAGGCGCTGAGCTTGGGCGCCTACCCGGACTGCAGCCAGACCCGGGACTATGACACCCACAACACCCGGCTACCGGAGGGCGTGGCCTAAGGCTCAAATCCCGGGAACGCAAGCCGAGAGGCGCGCGTTATTCTGCCCCTTGATTCCGGAAGCGACGGAGGAATCTACGCTGACGGAGAACGCCTGGTGAATAGACCGGAGTTGGCGGTTCCTGAGTCATGGGAGACCGCTGCAAAGCGCTGAGGTAAGCGCCTCTGCGCCAATCCTGGAACTCTTTCTACGTTGCTCACGGGAGTCGACCGTGAGTGGTTCGTCTGCCTTGACTCTGCTTTCGTGGTTCCCGCAAGGAGGGAGACCACCGCGGGGCGATGAGGTAGCGCCGTCGCATCTTTCCCGGATTTGTGGATCTCGGCCGTCCGGAACGGAGGAGCTTCACTCGCCTGGTACAGTAAGGGGCTATTTTCATGCAGCATATTACGGGGTACTAACCCTAGCAGCTCGACAGGTGCAAATGGAAAGGGGAGGCTGTCCCTTGCGAGACTTGGTTACCATTGGCGGCATCACTTCTGGAGGCCTTGGGCTACACTTTATGTTTTCATATGACATAAGCTTCGTGACTCATAGCCGGTTCTAGGGCTAGCATGGTATTAATGCTAGTGTGGCTATTCAATAACTGCAGAGCACCACTTGGACTATAAAGCCCTGCATACTGCTGGAATGAACAGCAGAGTTTGGTTATGATTTGGAACAGGGACGGGGAGGAATTGTATGGATGTTTGGTGGCTGCTTGATGGTTCAGGGCTCTGGATGTACTTCTTGGGGTAAAAGGCATAGCCACCGAGATTCGGTGCATGTTCAGTGGAGTGCCTGGAGAGACACACTTAGTAAGAGGTATTTAGTGAGACCTAAAGAGAGTAGCGACGGCGTTTTACTGTTGTTCTTTATGTAATCTTGTTTTGCAGGTATCCTCCTCCCCGCTGTTCCCTTCCTAATTCCTTTCCCTCACCTGATAGCCCTAGCACTCTCTGTTGGTTTAAATCCAGAGTCGGGGACATCTGGAGGTGGAACCCTTTGTGCATCGGTCAAGACCGACGGAGTCGCAGTGGAACATGACAGAATAACGTGCCCATGAAATTACTCCTTAGGGTTTGAGCGAAGCATAAACATGGCGTCCCTAGATGACGTGTTGCTGGCCCTCCTGGTGGTGCAACAGGAATTAGCTGCCTCTAAGGCAGAAACAGCCGCCCTCAGGGAAAGGGTAGATCGACAGAGTAGGAATCCGTTTGACGTCACTCAGGCGTCATCCCCTATACACGTGAACGTATCTCCTCCCATTCCACTGGCTAGTCCTGAGAGGTTTTCAGGTGTTCCCCTCAAGATCCAGACATTCCTCACACAGATCATGTTACACTTTTCATGTAAACCTGCGTCGTTTCCCACTAACCATTCACGGGTGGCTTTTGCCATCTCGTACATGACAGGGGACGCTGCCAATTGGGCGGTACCCTTGGTTAAATACGATGATCCTCTGCTCACTGACTGGAACTCCTTTCGCCGGGAGTTTGAGAGGTTGTTTGACCGCAGAGCCACCACCTTCTCAGCAGACCGAGAACTGCTAGAACTTAGGCAGGAAAAACAGGATTTAGTGACATATCTCACCCAGTTTAATCGCCTTATAGCTGAAACGGCATGGCCGGAAGAAAAGAGAATGTCTCTATATTACCAGGGGCTGCGAGACGAGATGAAGGACGTGCTCGCACAAATCGATCCTCAACCCGCCACATACACAGATCTAATGAATCTCACCCTGAGACTGGACCATAGATTGGCCGAAAGGAAGGGAGAGAGGGTGTACGCTCATGTCGAGAAAGCAGAGAGGGGCACCAGAACGACGGGTTCATCCTCAGAGGCCCAGACAGAACCCATGGAGGTGGGGGCGATCAGAGCTCTGTTGTCTCGAGCCGAACGAGAGACCCGCAGGGCCTCTGGCTTATGCATGTATTGCGGGAAGAAGGGCCATTATGTGCGGGAGTGTCCAGTGAAACCCCGGAAACCAAGTGGGTATTTCCCTGGTAAAAAAGTGGCGGTCACCATGATAACCACCCCTCTTCCCGACCAAGTGATCCTCGGAGAGAGGACCGAAGCACCCCAACTACAGGTCTTGCAGCTACCCTCATTGGCGGTAATCGACTCGGTTGCTTCTGAGTCCCACATCATGTTGCCCATGCTTCTGGCTGTGGGTACACATGCCCATGAGGTAGGGGTAATGATGGTCTCTGGAGCCACCGGGAAATTTATTGATAGCGGGTTGGTGCGGCGCCTGGGGTTGCAACGTCTCCCGAGGATCATTCCGGAAAACGTCTTAGCAGTAGATGGGAAGCCGCTGAAATCAGGGCCCATCACTGAAGTCACCGAAACGCTCACACTGACCAAACCAGGAAAGGACTGGGATCACATAGAGGAGTTGGCGTTGAACATCATCGAGGCTCCTCAGTACGAGATAACCCTCGGTATGCCTTGGTTGGGAAGACACAATCCCACACTAGATTGGAAGCACAAGACAGTAAAATTCGAAACCGAACAGTGTAGAGAGAATTGCTTGAGTGCTCACCCTACCCATCTCTTGGCTCTCACACAGGGCTACCATATCGCTACCGCCGCAGAGAAAGAGACGGTTCTTCCCTCAGTGTACGGAGGTTATAGGGAGGTGTTTAGCGAAAGTAAGGCCGAGCAGCTGCCGCCACATCGAATCTATGACTGCCAGATCGACCTGATACCAGGGGCACTCATGCCTTCATGTAGGGTGTATGCCTTATCAGATCCAGAAACCACACACCTACGCAGTTACCTCGAACATTACGTGAACATCGGGTTTATTAGACCCTCCCGTTCCCCTGCGGCTTCGCCTCTTTTTTTTATTAAAAAAGGCCAATGGCGATTTACGGACATGCATTGACTATCGCGTGTTGAACAGAAACACAGTTCGCAACCGATACCCTCTTCCACTCATCTCTGTCTTGCTGGACCAGGTGAAGGAGGCAGCCGTCTACACTAGATTGGATCTAAGGGGGGCCTATCACCTGGTCCGGATAAGAGAGGGAGATGAGTGGAAGACGGCGTTCAAAACGTGCTATGGCTTATTCGAATATTTGGTTATGCCGTTCGGGCTTTGTAATGCCCCGGCGGCTTTCCAATATTTCCTCAATGATGTCCTAAAGGAGTACATCGATAAGACGGCCGTCGTGTACATAGACGACATCCTGATTTATTCCAACGATCAGGGAGCGCACATCCAGCACGTGTCACAAATAGTACAAAGATTAAGGGAAAACAATCTGTTTTGTAAGTTGAGCAAATGCGAATTCCACGTGGAAAGAGTGGAATTTCTGGGGGTGGCATTAAGTCCCTCTGGGCTGTGCATGGCGGAGAGAAAGGTGGGGGCAGTGCAAGAGTGGCCGATCCTGAAGAACGTGAGAGATGTCCAGTGTTTCTTGGGTTTTTCCAACTACTATAGAAGATTCATTTCGCATTTCTCTCAACTAGTCTCTCCTCTCACTCATTTGCTGCGCAAGGGACTTCAGTTTTGTTGGACCCCTGAGGCCATGAAGTCCTTTTGCTGCCTAAAGAAGGCGTTCACCACAGCTCCGAACCTAAGACACCCTCAATCGGATGTGCCGTTCATCGTCGAGGCTGACGCTTCCGACATAGTGGTGGGAGCGGTTTTGTCGCAAAGGGAGAAACTCACGGGACAAATGCACCCCATCGCCTTCCTGTCCAGGAAACTGTCTCCAGCCGAACTGAACTACACGATCGCGGAGAAGGAATTGCTGGCCATAAAAAAGGCCTTCCAGGAGTGGAGGCACTATCTGTGGGGGGCTCCACACCAGGTCACGGTGTACACAGATCACCGGAATCTGCAGTACCTAAATACAGCCCGGCATCTCACACAACGACAAATGCGATGGATGCTGTTTTTTGCTGACTTCGACTTTGTCATCGCCTTTCGTCCAGGGTCGGAAAATAAAAAAGCGGATTCGCTATCACGGCAAGGAGGTGAACAAGAGTCTAGACAAGTCGTTACCGAGGCCATCATCCCTCCGGAGAAGGTGGTATGTGCGGTCACGGCGGATACGTTTTTGGACGCAATAAAGACACACCACACTCTGGTTCAATGGTTACGATGGGCGGAGCAGGAACCGCATCGAAACATCAAAGAGGGATTACCTTTCTTTCGAGACAAGTTGTTCTTACCCACGCTGGCGCTTCGGCGTAAGGCTTTCACATGGTGTCATGATTCACTGCTAGCTGGTCATCCCGGATGCACGAAGACTCTGCAACTGTTGCAGCGACAGTTCTGGTGGGATCGCATGGGCAAGGATGTCCGCCTATGGATAAAAGACTGTACCACCTGTGCACGGGCCAAGGGTGAACACACGAAAGCCAAGGACAAGCTGGTCCCTTTGCCTACTCCCGCAAGACCCTGGCAAAACATAAGCATCGATTTCGTTTTGGGACTGCCGCTTGATCAGGAATGCAACGCGATCATGGTAGTGGTAGACAGCTTCACTAAGATGGGACTTTTGTTCCGTGCAATAATCTGCCCACGGCAAGTGAAACCGCCCAAATGTTACTGTCCCATGTGGTGCGGTTGCATGGATTTCCAGGAGTGATTGTGTCGGACAGACGCCCACAGTTTATTGCACGGTTCTGGAAGTCCTGGTGCAAGGCTTTGCAAATCGACGTGTCCACGTCCACCAGTTTCCACCCACAGACAGACGGCCAGACTGAACGGCTGAATCAGACGCTGAAGTCCTATCTCCAGTGTTACTCGAAAGAAGCAAGCACCTCGTGGGTGTCACTGCTTTGGCTGGCCGAACTGTCCTACAATAATGCGTGGCACGGTTCCATTAAAGAATCCCCCTTCCGGGCCACTCACGGGTTCCATGCCAAAGTTCTTCCGGTGTCGTTCCCCGACGAAGTGCGGAATCAGCCGGCTATCGCATCTCGGTTGAAAGTCCTTTGGGCGATCAGAAGGAAAATACAGAGGAACCTGGAACGGGCGAAGATGCTTTACAAGTCTTGGGCCGACCGGCATCGTCAGGACGGGCCCTCCTATGTTCCGGGCGACCGAGTTTGGTTGTCCACGAAATACATTCGCTTCAAGTTGCGCAGCATCTTCCATCCCCAATACATCGGTCCCTATACCGTGCTGCGTCGCGTGGGCTCGGTGGCGTATCGCCTGAAGCTGCCTGTCTCTATGCGCATCCATCCGGTCTTCCACTGCAGCTTGCTGAAGCCGGCGACCGGGGCTCGCCGGGTGGCTGTTCTGCCTGTGTGCCGAGACGGTCAGTTGGAATACGAGGTGCGGAAGGTGTTGGATTTGCGATACCGTCAGGGCCGCCCGTGGTATCTCCTTGTTTGGAAAGGGTATTCGGCGGAGGATGACTCGTGGGTCCCGTCGTCGGATGTCCACGCCCCGGCCGCAGTCCGCCTGTTTCACGCCCGCTTCCCGGACAAGCCTGGTTCTAGGAGGCACTTGGGGGGGCATACTGTCAGGTGCTGAGCATGGGCGCCTACCCGGACTGCAGCCGGACCTGGGACTACGACACCCACAACACCCGGCTACCGGAGGGCGTGGCCTAAGGCTCAAATCCCGGGAACGCGAGCCGAGAGGCGCGCGTTATTCTGCCCCTTGATTCCGGAAGCGACGGAGGACTCTACGCTGACGGAGAACGCCTGGTGAATAGACCGGAGTTGGCGGTTCCCGAGATACGGGAGACCGCTGCAGAGCGCTGAGGTAAGTGCCTCTGCGACAATTCTGGAACTCTTTCTACGTTGCTCACGGGAGTCGACCGTGAGTGGTTCGGCTGCCTTGACTCTGCTTTCGTGGTTCCCGCAAGGAGGGAGACCACCGCGGGGCGCTGAGGTAGCGCCGTCGCATCTTTCCCGGATTTGTGGATCTCGGCCGTCAGGAACGGAGGTGCTTCACTCGCCTGGTACAGTAAGGGGCTATTTTCATGCAGCATATTACGGGGTACTAACCCTAGCAGCTCGACAGGTGCAAACGGAAAGGGGAGGCTGTCCCTTGCGAGACTTGGTTACCATTGGCGGCATCACTTCTGGAGGCCTTGGGCTACACTTTATGTTTTCATATGACATAAGCTTCGTGACTCATAGCCGGTTCTAGGGCTAGCATGGTATTAATGCTAGTGTGGCTATTCAATAACTGCAGAGCACCACTTGGACTATAAAGCCCTGCATACTGCTGGAATGAACAGCAGAGTTTGGTTATGATTTGGAACAGGGACGGGGAGGAATTGTATGGATGTTTGGTGGCTGCTTGATGGTTCAGGGCTCTGGATGTACTTCTTGGGGTAAAAGGCATAGCCACCAAGATTCGGTGCATGTTCAGTGGAGAGCCTGGAGAGACACACTTAGTAAGAGCTATTTAGTGAGACCTAAAGAGAGTAGCGACGGTGTTTTACTGTTGTTCTTTATGTAATCTTGTTTTGCAGGTATCCTCCTCCCCGCCGTTCCCTTCCTAATTCCTTTCCCTCACCTGATAGCCCTAGCACTCTGTGTTGGTTTAAATCCAGAGTCGGGGACATCTGGAGGTGGAACCCTTTGTGCATCGGTCAAGACCGACGGAGTCGCAGTGGAACGTGACATCTTGGGAGGTAGGGGGAGGACCAGACTCCAGACAAACCTCTTGAGAACCACCCTCCAGAGAGACATTTATGATCCCACCCTTGAGAGATTTACTAATAGCTTTAAGCAGCTGGATTACTTTAATGTTTTGGGAGTTGTTCAACACAACGGCCTTTCATATTCATTGGAAGGTTACTTGCATAAGGGAGAGCCGATTCAACATTGACAGGCCCTGGACAAAGTCAGAAATGTTCCCAATGGAGATAGTGTCATTAGATAGTTAATGGTTAGGCAGTTCATGCAAATCACCCTTCATTGAGGCAGCAGCCAGACCTTCAGACTCAGCAAGGGGTGTCTATTTAGCGAGGGGCTACAAGTTGGGTGAAACTGGATGCCCCATTGACTGACTCCCCCCACCCAAGCTATTGGCGAGGATAATGATCTCGGGGATCTGGCTCTAGCTTTTAGATGACTCCCTCCTTGGCTTTGGAACCCCTCGGCCAGGCACATCAAACGTGATAGTTTTGCCTCCTGTTCTCCTTAGCCATATTTAGTGCATTCAGCTGCCAGATGGAAGCGCTCAACGTCAAACTCCACATCTACGTGTGGTCTAATTGTGATAGCTTGGGGGCATAAGTGAGCCTGGCTGGAGAGTCAATTTGCAGGGTTTATAGTACTCCCACAAGCTGTGAGGTTAGTCTCCAGGGGGAGTCACCCCTACTATGAGAAGTATACATGAGTGGCCACTACAGAACATCCACGGGTTGTGGCCTAGATATTGCAACCCCTCTTTTCCTTTAACTTCCAGGGGACGACCACTCCACCTACCCCACAGACACCTGTTAGGTGGAATAATTCCAACTCAGTTGTTGATTGCACGGTGGTGAGAGTCAGCCCTTTAGCACTGGTTAGCATTGGTAAAGTGCACAGAGTCCAAAGGCTAACAAAAACAAACTTAGCAATAATGGAGCAAAGGTGAAAAGTTTGAAGATGACCCTGCAGACATTCCATGGGTCTTCAATCCACATTTGAGTATCTTGTCCTGAAGATGGTCTTATAGATGTATCCACAGTAAAAGACTGAAACGTTGACACTCCCAACCCGATTTCATCCGTATTTGTATGTAGGAATTGCTCATTTTTTCTCAATGATGTTTTCCTTTCCATCTAATGCAAGAAATGGGTTTTTACAAAAGTGTTCTTGAGAGAAAATAAGTGTTCTTCTCAGCCACTTTTTGTTTATGTGAAAAACTCTCTTGTACCCTCTTTTGCTCTATTTATATAAACTTTGTATTAAGAAAGCATAACCCTCTTACTCCCTCCTTTTTTCTGTTTTTCTTTATGATAAGTTCATTTCAAATTGTTAAAATTCAAAAGTGTAATTCATTTACTAGAGGCCAACAGTAAGGGCTCTCAAAATTGATTGTACAGTATTGAATAATTTGCATTTGAAAAAAATCCTTTTTGGGCACCATTACCCTATAATAGTTTATATCACCCAAGCCCTCAAGGGTAGATTGGGTTACCCATTTTTACTTAACAGTACTGACAGAAATCTGGCATATTATCTATTTTATATGTCCTAACTGAGTAGTTGCACGGCAGCCTCAAAGGCAATCCTTCACTCTGATTCTTTGCAAGCCATGGCACCTCTCAAAGAATGTGTAAAAATGTTTGCAAGTAAGCACCAGCTTTCTGTATGATACATTTACCCACCTTGCAATCGTAGCTGTCGTGACCGCTTGAAAGGGTTTGAAAAAAGGAATTGATAAAGCTGGAAATATTTAGACGATATTAACCTTATACGGGTGTTAAAATGCACTTTGATAATAATGGAGAGAATACCTAGCAAAAACAAACCGTTGGAAAATGTGTAAAAACAAATGTGCAGCTTATTGTTCAGCAGAAAGCTCACATTTTCATCGTACTTACATGACTAGGCCTAATGTTTTCTCTCCCTCTCCTTCTCATTCCCTTTAATAACACAATGCCTTTTATAATTGCTGATTTATTCTAATATTTAACTGTAGAACGTGTCATTATCGAAAAATGTGCTGTTTCAAGAAAATGTATTTCTTTCCTTCCTCACACCACATGATTTCATAATATTATATCAAGTCACCTGCTATGTTTTCTGATAAATAAAATGTTTAGTAGAATTAAGGCTTGTTGAAGAAAACATTTCTCATGATCTAACCAGGACATTGCGATTAGAAAATATTTCATTTAGTAGACAAGTCCATTGAACAATGGTATGTTGAAAAACTAAGAGTAAGCTTAAATGAAGATTCTCATGAGAACCTTCTTCAAATATATCAACTGTGTACATTTTTATCAGTCTCTAGGTAACTTTACATCAACTTGCATGCTTTCCGTGGAAACCGAGAGGACAGACGACAGACCATCGGAAGATCCTTCTTCATTGGCTCGAAATTACTAAAGGACCTGTTTTTGCAACATATGTTTGTGCTTTTCTATATAGACCATGTTCCTAGCTAGAGAGTTAATGCATTCTATGTTATGTTATGTTATTGGGTTTTTATAACGCGCACAGCTACTCCTGGAAGTGTCCCGGTGCGAGCCTATGAGGTGCTAGCTGAGAAGAGATTAAAAAAGAAAAGTTTTGAGCTGTTTCTTAAATTGCCCCAGCTCCTGGATACTGCGCAAAGATAAGGGCAAGGAATTCCAGACCGTAGCTGCCCTAACGGCAAGAGATCTGCCCCCCATTCTTTGAAGGCGCATACGGGGAACCTGTGCAAGCAGCTGAGATGACGATCTCAAATATCTGGCAGGCGTATAGAAAGCAAAACGCTTCCTGAGGTATGCAGGTCCTCCAGCATACAAAGCGCAATGTGCTATGACCAGGGCCTTGAACTTAGCGCGTTTCATAACAGGTAGCCAGTGCAGCAGACGCAGGTGTTGCCTGATGCTCTTTCTAATGGGAATATTGAGCACCAGCCTAGCTGCTGAATTCTGGACCACCTGCAGTTTTTAAGAGTGTAGTCAGGAAGGCCCAGATACAACACGTTGGCATAGTCTACTCGAGAAAGGATCAGTGCCCGAGTCACTGTTTCCTTCGCTGTCCTTGGTAACAGTGGAAGGAATTTCTTGAGGGACTTTAATATCCCAAAGCAACTCCCGGCCAATTTATTTATCTGGGTCGAGAAGGACAACAACTCGTCGAACCAGACGCCCAGATTTTTTACTGGATGTCCAGAAGAAGATGGTATAGGATAGTCGGACAGCCAGAGAGATTCCATGACCCGGGGGGGAAACTTTCCATAAAGAAGGATTTCGGACTTATCCTCATTACATTTGAGTTGGGCGGCACAGAGCCATTGAAAGACAGCTGTCAAACACTCTTTTGCCTTTAAAGTAGAAAACTCCGATTTACCCCAGGTGAACAGAAGTTGGGTGTCATCGGCGTAAGCCATGATCTTGGCACCCCGCTCTTCCACTAATTGGACCAGAGGAGTGACATAGATATTAAAGAGCAGGGGGTTCAGAGAGGACCCCTGCGGCACTCCTGTGGTCACAAATTGGGTTGGGGACGAGAAAGGCGGGAGCCAGACCTGCTGCGAACGCCCCTCGAGGAAGGATTTCAGCCACTTTCAGGCCAGCCCCGAGATACCTATGTCCGCCAGCTGAGTCAAAAGCAATGCATGGGGAACGTTATGAAATGCCGCCGACAGATCAAGCATTATAAGGGCTGCACTTCCACCAGAGTCCAAACAGTCTCAAATCGCTTTAGAGACTTCGACAAATGCGGACTCAGTACTATAGGCAGCTCTTAAACCAGATTGTGCTTGGTGGAGTAGGCTAGCCCTCTCCACAAAGTCAGTGAGCTGTTTGTTAACTGCCTTCTCACAGATTTTCGCCACAGGAGGGAAGTAGAGAAATAGGGCGATAATTCCCTGGGTCCCCAGGATCAAGCGAAGCTTTTTTTAGAAGCAGAAGGATCTTCGCCTCTTTCTACTCCCCCGGGACAACTGCCTTTTGGAGGGACAGATTGACGAGTGTATTGACCTCAAGGTTGACCGATTCTGCGACGGAGGCCAGGACCCAAGCCGCCACAGGTCCGATGGTGATCCAGATTTCATGGATTTCAACATTTTAAGGGACTCTGACAAGTCAACGAAGGAGAAGGCTGTCAGCCTAGAAGCGGGAGCTGGTGCCTCAACCAAGGACGCAATGTCCAGCCTAGGCAAGCTCTGGCTGGCGAACGTTGCCTGGATGGCCCGAATTTTATTAATAAAGAAATTGGACAGCTTTTGACACCAGACATCTGATGTAGGGAGTTTAGTGGTCTCTGCCTTAGGGGCCAAAAAGCTCTGGACAATAGAAAATATTTCCCTGGAATTGTTTCTGGCTGACTCAATCCGCTCGGCATAATATGAGCCTTTGGCCTTTCTAATGGCCATATAGTAACTTTTCTGGGCTTCTCTAAGTAGCTTCTTAGCCACTGGACAGTAGTCCATACTCCAGCAGCGTTCCAGCTTTTTACAGTGTTACTTAAGTGTTTTCAAGTCAGCAGAGAACCAGGGTTTAGAGGGGGAATCCCTGTGACAGATGCGGCGCTTAGGAGGTGAGAGACTGTCAACTGCCTGCATGATCCAATCAGTAAAGCTGGCCAGAACCCCTCTCAGGTCAGCAGGGAGGACAGATCTAGATTCTTTCAAGACGGGGCTAAAGGCTACCGGATCAATTTTAGCAGTGGCAGGGCTAAGCCTGGACTGTTGGTCCATGGGCCTTGACTCCACAGCCCACGTAAAGCATGATAGACAATGGTCTGACCAAGGGACCGGAAGCGGGTCTTCGATAGTCATAGGAAAGTAGGAACAAATTGGATCTAGGATATGGCCTTCACTGTGGGTGGCTAAGCTAACCCACTGAGTGAGCTGGGCCCAGTTCAGAGTGTCCAATAGGTCACAGGTATTCCCTAATTCTGTTTGGTCCAAGTGGATATTAAGATCTCCAAAAAGAGATATTGCAAAAAACCTACGGCACGGGGGACAATAACATCTTCCAATCCACCTAGAAAGGGCCCCACAGATCCGGGGGGCCTATATACTAGCGTCGCTCCCAGCGTGGATTGGGCCGAAAAGACAATGGTGAAGTCCAAAAATTCACCCTCCCCAGCACTATGTTCTTCCCCCGAATGAACTCCCATGTATCCCTGTATACAATAGCAACGCCACCCCCTCTGCCGCTATGGCGGTCAGTCCGGGAGATTTTAAATCCATCTGGCATGGCCATCTGATCAATTGGATTAGAGGATCCATTTAGCCAGGCCTCTGTGATAAACAGAAGGTCGAAGTGCTGGTCCAAGATAAGGTCAAATATATCCTGGTGGTGTTTCACCAGCGAGCGGCTATTTATCAACCCAGCTCTGATGGTAGGACCCACTTTAGCAGCAGAGGGAGCGCCACTCAATTGCTCCACCCCCCCAGGTCTGGGCCGAGGTGGAACTTGCACTCCTGACAAACTGTCAGATAATGTTGGCACACATCCCATCTGGAATCTAATTTGCAGAGGCTAGGCCTAAGACACAGCAACTTGTTATGACTGTAATATAGCAGGACCTCATGTGACGGGATAAAACGGGCAGCATGTCTGGCGCTGGCCGCTTCCGGGATGCTTCCGGGCGCAGCCGGGCTTGCCTTAGGCGCGCCTTCAGCACGCCAGCGGTGTGTCCGCTGCGCGCGTCCGCTGTGCGGCCGTGCAGCGCGCATATTTATGCGCCTGCAGGCAGAACAACTAGAGCGCGCACTTCCAAAATGGCGCCTCTAGGTGCCCGGGAGCCTTACGTTAGTGACGCACACTATAGTCAGTGTGTCAGTATCGGTACAGGACCGGCAGAGTGAGGTGAGAAGAGCACAAAAAACGAATAGTTAAAAGTAATTGTTATTTTTAAAAAAGCAATAGTGCAAACAAATGTCCTTAAAACAATGATGCAAGCAATTCTTTGTTTAAAAAGCAATAGTGCAAACAAATTTCTATAAAAACAATGATGCGAACAAACCTTTTTTTTAAAAAAAGCAGTACGAGCAAACAGCAAGGTGGTATGTCACGGAGCAAAACCTCTAAGGCTGCTTCGCCTACACAGCGCGCATATTTATGCGCCTGCAGGCAGAACAACTAGAGCATGCACTTCCAAAATGGCTCCTCTAGGTGTCCTGGAGCCCTACGATAGTGACGCACACTATAGTCAGTCTGTCAGTATCGGTACAGGACCAGCAGAGTGAGGTGAGAAGAGCACAAAAAACGAATAGTTAAAAGTAATTGTTATTTTAAAAAAAGCAATAGTGCAAACAAATGTCCTTAAAACAATGATACGAGCAATTATTTTTAAAAAAAGCAATAGTGCAAACAAATTTCTATAAAAACAAAGATGCGAGCAAATCTTTTATTTTAAAAAGCAATAGAAGCAAACAGCAAGGTGGTATGTCACGGAGCAAAATCTCTAAGGCTGCTTCGCCCGCGCAGTGCGCATATTTATGCGCCTGCAGGCAGAACAACAAGAGCGCGCAATTCCAAAATGGCACCTCTAGGTGTCTGGGAGCCCCACGATAGTGACGCACACTATAGTCAGTATATCAGTATTAGTACAGGACCGGCAGAGTGAGGTGAGAAGAGCACAAAAAACGAATAGTTAAAAGTAATTGTTATTTTTAAAAAACCAATAGTGCAAACAAATGTCCTTAAAACAATGATGCGAGCCAATCTTTTTTTTTAAAAAAGCAGTACGTGCAAACAGCAAGGTGATATGTCATGGAGAAAAACCTTTAAGGCTCTAATGCCTACCCTGCCTTGCCCCTTGGCATTTTGTTGTGCTTGCCTGAATTACTGTGAACTGCTGCTAACAGTGATTTTTTCTTTATTTTGCTTACCCTTTGTGATGAGACTCTCTTATTTATGCTAAATCATAGCTACTGCTGTGGTCATCTTTCTCAGACTGACGCTCCTACCACTGTGAGGGAACTCAACTGAGTTCCCGGAACTGCTCTTAATGACTATTAGCAACTATTAGCTTGATGCTCTGAATTCTTGCTCTTTTCCACATAAGAACTCTTTATGGGTTTCGTGTTAAGTTAGGTCAGGTCCTGTTAGATTAAGATTGGGACAACTTCCTTAATGGAACACCCTCTAATTTTCTATACAGCCTCCAACCAGATTTTTCTTGATATTTCTGTAACTGGACATGTCTGACTAATCTGAATAAAAGATAAAAAATATTGCTAATCTCCTAATGAGAAATACAACTTTTATAACTTTACCAAACCTCTCATCATTGACTGACTCTACACTGTAAGTTGATGAATTTTGATTTGTGCTCACTTCTAACACAGTGGCAAAGATCTGTTGATTGATCTGTGAGTGCAGAGTTGGAGAGCTCTGTAGTAAGTTAAGTGTTGAACTGTTTATAAATTTCCGCGCTACCAAATCCAACAACTGCTTAACGGCATTGGGGCGAAACTAATTCATAAGTGAATCATATTCTCTCATGCAATCAATTACACACAATTTACTGCATGAATCATATCTTGGAAAAATGATGGTGTCAGACAAAGTCTTAGTTCTCATGGGGACATCAAAGGGGTCATAGAGTCTGTTACTTGCTTCCAACGTCTTAACCTCTGAAACTCTACGACATGAAACTAAACAAAATAAAGATGCAAGTTTTATAAAAAGTCTTTTGTTTTCCAAATATCTGTTAGTTGGCCAAGACGAGAACATGGGAAGAATTAAATTTACATCCCACAAATTGATATAAAGGGGGCCTTCTTAACCTGATCCTCTTAAGCACTCAACAAACTAAAACATTCTTTCCTACACGCCTGCCATTAATCATACTGTGACCTGCAGATTTAGCAGATCTGTAGAAGTTAATAGTACTATAACATATGTCCCAATCAAATTGTTACACCAGAAAATTAAGCACCTCATCTACAGGAGCCTCCAAAGGATCCTAGTGCCTTTCCAAGCACCAACTTACCCAGTTCTTCCATATACCCTTATACCTGTACTGAGTGCCTGGAGCCCATGACTCCTCAAGGAGCTCTTCAGCTCTTCCTGAAAGGCCTGACACCTCTGAATATTGCCTGACACTTTCCATACAAGAAGGCTCAAAGTGCCCGCCTGAACCAGAGGATGCACCTCTCCATCTATGTCTTTCAGCAAGTAAAATAAATGGTATGTCACAAGCGAGCTGCAAAGTCATTGGAAACCTCACCTGTGAGACCCAAAATGGAGTTATGAAAGTAAGACAGCATCTCTCCTGCCTCACTTTTCGAAGGACCCTCTGAATCATTATGAAGGGAGGGAATGCATATGCATTCGCTCCTCTACAACTCTGAAGAAATATGTTCACTGGTAATGCCCCCGGATCCTGCATCTACTTGTAGTACTTCTTCAGTTGGAAAGTCAGTCTGCTCATCAATGGATCTATCTTCAGGGGACCCCAAGCTTGGAGTAGTTTCCTGAAACAGTCCTCGTTCAGCTTCTAATCGCTATAGTCACTCAAAAATCTTAAATTCCAATCCACAGAAACATGTGCCTTCTTAGGCAAATATTCTGCTCTCAAAGTTATCCTGTGTTCTAAACAAAATAGCTAATGTTTCTTGGCTACATCAGTCAGATCTATGGATTTATCTAAGCAACTGCAGAAACATTGTCCATTTTTAATAAAACTGTCCTGCCTTGGAAACAATGCCTGAAACTCATTACAGCATAGAGACCTGCTATCAATTCTAAGTAGTTTATGTGATGCGTACTCTCCATGCTTGACCACAATCTACCAGTTTCATGTACACCCAAGCATGCATCCCAACCAGTCATACTTGCATCCGATTCTAGAATGAAGTCTGTTGAACAACCAAAGATCGCCCTGTCATTCCTGGTGTCCAAATTGTCCAACCACCAAACCAGGTCTGACCTTGACTCATGATCTAGCGACACTTTTTCTCCATATCATAAACCTTTCAGGAGAGCTCTCGCTTTCACCCTCTGCAAAGAGTGGTAGTGTAAGGAGCCCAAGAAAATGGCTTGAATAGAAGAGGACAATAGTCCTAAAAGCCTCGCTATTCCCTCAGCGTTATAGAATCCCTACTCAAAACATGTCTTATCTATCTCTGAATCTAGGAAGAGGTAGAAGTACATTCACTGTGTCCATTGTACAACCCAAAAAATCTAGTGACTGAGAGGGGATAAGAATAGACTTCTCTTTGTTGATTAAAAAACCCAAACTTTCCAGTAGGGACATGACCATGTCTAAATCCTTCAAGAGCTGAGAATGGCAATGGGACATGATCAGAATAGTGTTCAGATAAATGACCATATGGATGCCCCTTTCTCTGCGGAAGGAGGCTCCAGCTCTCATAAACTTGGCGAAACATCAGGGGGCTGAGTAAAAGACAAAGGGGTGAGCACAGAATTGGTAAAGGCATACGTGCCTGGTGAACTCAAGGTATGGTTAGGAGTCTCTGAACATTGGAATTGTAAAGTAGGTGTCTTTCAGATCCAACTGCACCAACCAGTCATTTTTTACCAAAATATATCATAGAAGATGGATTCCCTCCGTCTTGAAGTGTCTGTAAACTAAGAACCTGTTCTTTTCCCTTAGGTTTATAATGGGTCTCAAACCCTTGTCTGTTTTCCCTCCCAGAAAAAGAGAACTTAGAAGGACTCTTTTTTCCAACTCCACTTTGATATTAGTACCTTTAACCCCTTCCCCGCTCATGACGGAACCGTTCCGTCATGAGCCACGGTTGCCGTGTGCTCATGACGGAACGGTTCCGTCATGACACGACCGTTGGCGGCCGCTCCGCCTACGCGGCGCTGTTTCCCCGCCTGTGCGGGGGTACAACGCAAATGGGCGGAGTCATGACGGAACCGTTCCGTCATGAGCACAGCTCAACCGTGGCTCATTACGGAGCGGCTCCGTCATGAGCACAGGCCCACCGCGCTGCCCCCCTGCCCCCCCCAGCGCTGCAGCGGAATGTCCACAGCAGCGAAGGGGTTAATGAACATAGACCTTACCTCTTCGCCTACAATCTTTTATTGATCTACCTTCAAGAGCAGCTCACTTGGAATGGTAGCTTGAAGTGGAGTTTCTGAAAATTCTATCCTAAAAACCCCACACAGTTTGTAACACCCATGGATCCTAGGTAATTGTTTCCCAAACATGGAAAAAATGCCTAAGGTGGCCTTCCACTCCGCCCTGGAAAGAAGGAGAAGAAAGGGTAATAGTATTTATTCGATGAACCTTGTCCACTGGGTTTATACCCTCTGCCCTGCTTATAATGGCCTTGTTGCGGGTAAAAGGTAGATGTTGCTCTGGCTTGCCAGCTTCTTTCGTGGTCTCCTCTTTGTCTAAAGCTACGGTATTGAGACCTTTGGAATGCTTGGCCTGCAGAAAGTACCCTGCTGCCAGCCCACCAAAAATACCTTGGCTGGAAACCTTGAGCATGTTGCTCTGGGCCTTGTCAAGAGCGGTGAAAGTAGTCACAGATTTGCCAAAGCTTTTGAACATATTTTTACCGAACATAGGCATTTTAGGGTTTTCTGTAACCTCCTACTCAGCGATATCTCCCCAGGTTTGGGCTAATCTTAAAAAGGACTGATTTGCGGCTTTCCGCATTCAGACCAGTGTTTGCGTTTCCCTATAGAACCATTGTGCACTAGCTCTAGCCTCTCATCCAAGTACATTCAAGTCTAGGGGAGGCCCTTTGATATAAACCTCCTCAGCCATGTAGATAATCCTGGCCAGAGGGCCAATGATGTCTAGGAGGCAGTCCTGACAAAGTTTGAAGGATCTTTCAAGCCCTTTTCTGAGGTCTCTGCTCATTTTGAAAAGGAAGGTGATAAGCTCCGGGTCCAGGTTTGGAGTCAGGCATACCATGACATGAATTACTAGCCTGGAGGATTTGGCCTTAAGGAGATTGCGCACATTTTATTCCAGTGGATATCTGATTCACCTTCTAATCAAATTGCCCCATGCTCCATGGGCCGCCACTCAGCACTCCTAGGGTGCTTGTTGTTATGGGGGAAGAACATCTCTTCTCCTGGAGGGTTCTTAATCACATCTTTGGATGAAGAGGGTGATGAATCCTCAGAGAAGAGGTCATCCCCATCTAATTCTTACAGGTCAAGAACATACTAATCATATGTCTGGTCATCATCATTTTAGTCCACAAACTCAATGTCTTGAGTATCCAATGCCAGTGTGCCACTAGGTTCACCCGATTCAATGTTGCCACATCGGACACCTCTCTCTTTTATGCTGTGGAGGGCACAACTCCCTTTTTAAAGTGCTTAGACCTCCTATCTTTAAGGAGGTGCTTAGACCTCCTGTCAAGATTTAGTTCCTCAGAAGCAGTACCCTCAAGATGCCCACCTTCTGGCTCTGGATTTAAATGTCACAGAGGATCAGATGAGGGGAAGGGAATTAGAGAGGGTACTGCGGTGGAAGACCTGGAGTTAAATGAAGTACGTAGTTAGAGAATGTCTATTTGCTATCATCACTGGTTATGTACATTACAGTTCGCTTAAACGGGAATCATATTAGGAGACATAGGGGTCGATTAGGATGGCAGGTGGACCTAAGTCCGCCAGCCATTCTCGCAGTGTTGGGACCGTCTGCCAGACATGCGGTGGTCCCTGGCGGTCGCATTCCCCAGTTTAACATTGTGGCGGGTGCTGCTTGCAGCAGCACCCGCCACAATGTCAAATTGCCATGTTGTGCTTTTCCATGCACAACGTGGCAGGCACCGTGCGGTGCCTGCCACCTTGTACATGGAAATGGAGGGGGGTACCACGGGTACCCCCCAAGTGCACCCGACCCCGGGGGACCTGCAACGGGCCCCCAAAGCAACTCCCCACCAGAAAATGGTGGGAGGTAAATCAGGTTACAATGGCGGGCGGGCGATCCGCCCGCCATCGTAATCAGACCCATAGTTATTGACTGAAAATAAATGAAGAATAATATTCGTGACCCTTTTCAATGAGGAAGAGTGAAGTCACTTATTTCCCAACAAGAAATAGTTATTAAGAAGGGATTCAAACAATCAAGTTCCAAAATAATCAACTAGATTCTTTGCATGGAATAATATCCTTATTTCGTTGTTATTTATTTATGAACTGTGGAAATTCTTTCTGCTATTTAGTTCCAACTTGGTGATTTCCTCTGGAAATGGTCTCTGGAATTAGCCACTGAAATGCCATCGTTAACATATGTCACACATAGCAGGAAAGCTTAATTTAGGTTCTAAAGCACATTTCCCAAAAACAATGTATCACTGAGCTCTTCTTGCAGCAACCGGAACATGCAAGAGAAAAGTCAACAAAAGAACAGAGGCAAGCTCTCATCAGGCTCTCGCCTCCTTCGACGTAAAGCAGGGAGCTCCAACCTTCTACATCATCCGCTCTCCGAAATCTGCATGCAAAAAACATCCAGAGGTTAGCCGGTATCCTGGCACAGGTTCAGCAATAATCTGAGCTGAGTGGTGGGCGTGGCCGGTTTTATGGAGCTGATCCGGGCACTTGTGGCGTCTCCTTGTTACGCAGGGAGATGCTCAGGGATACTAAAAACTGAAAAATGACAACTTTACTCAGAAGGGAACATGCACCCATGTGTTCCTATAATGTTCAATGTTGAAATGTATGGATCCACTATGTTTCCTCTCACAGTGTACCATTTATCACAGGGCTGTTCAGGTTTGTTTCCACTCCACATTTAGAGCATACAGCAGTCTGCCAGCTATACTGCATACTGTTTGTAGTGCACATACTGTTTAAATTGCACAGCTTGGTGAACCAGTATTTGATTTATTGTATGCAGGCAAGAACATAACATACTGTTTCTATTGCACTGTATGGTTAACCAGTACTTTCTGGGGGCAAGAACATAACATCAGACATGACTGGTGTTATGGGAGGAGGATTCCTGACACCTCCCTTCATCTTTGAGATGCTTTGACCTCACAATGCCTTTGAGGACAAGGACCCTTTCTCAACATGCTTGCTCTTCCTCTTATTTGTGCTCCCTTTTATCTCCGGTGGCGGAGTCACCTTCTGAGATGGAACCTGTCTCATAATCTGAGCCCCTGCTGTGTCTTTTCTTGCTTATTACCTGCCTAATTGTCTTGGGGACACAGCTACGCATAGCATGTTTAATTAATCTCCTAATGATTTCTTCATTAAAAGCACATTCAGGGACCACAGAGGAATCTCCTCCCTGATCAGACATTGTGCACAACACTAGTATTTTAGTGGCAACAGTAAAGAGGTTCAGACAACTAGTATAAAGGTTCTGAGACCATTAAATTCCTCAGTATTGTACAATAGCCCAAATTGCCCAAGAATAATATAAGTGGGATCTCAAATGGCATGAAGTTGGCTAAAACCAACCAAGCAGGTGATAAAATGTCCAAAGCTACCCATATGACTCGTGCGACGCCAGGCAACAGTGTTGCAGGGATTCTGCTAATGCACAGAACTATGCGCAGGAAACCAGGACCTCAGTGAATTGTGGTGTACCATAACTCACCTCAGTACCCAGAACCCCTATCCGACCAGCATCAGTGTCCCATTCGTTATCCGTATTCTCTCGGAGGTCCCAATGTATAGACAACCCAGAACAAGCGACTTAGAGTACTCTCAGGAATGGTGGGAATCAGAAATACCTGTTCGTTATTATTCTCATATCAGTCCACAACAAGAGTAATCAGAGACACAGTAAAGTTTAAAAGGTTTATTTTATGAATTACGTGTCCTAAGATGCAGTACTTTGGCTAACATAAGCAGACAAATGATTATAATTAAAACCATCAGCATTGTTACAATATCATAGAAAATGAAGGGAGAAATCATATTACAAATGACAGTGGAATACAGCATCCTTCCCTTCGCTAGTAGGCTAGTATTATTATACTAATAGAAGGTCTCTAGGCTTGAATGGGGAACCCCATACTGTAAAGATCAGCTTAGGTGAATCACATCACAGGATCAGCTTTGCTCTGCGCCTGGAAATGTTCTTCTCCAGAATGTGTTTCTAACGCATGCCAACTGTAATATTAAAGGCTCTCGACACCCAGGTATTTGCAGTTGTTATGGCTAGAGAGTGGGCCGATCAACCTGAACTCAAAAACATACATTGTCTGGCAGCTCAGAGTGTTTTGCACACAATGTTCAGACCAAGGTCGCAGTGCACGTCTAGGGATGTGAACAACAGACAGTTCTCATGTGAAGAAAAGGCAATCAAGCAGTTTTCAAATAATGACATGTCTCTGCAGTGTCGTGTGCAAAATCAGCAAAAGTGGCAAGACGGCTTTTCTAACATCTAACGCGCTTATGCTAACATAGCAATGTATGTATCTAAATCCCTGCCTTCACTATACCCCCCCTTGATTGGACCACGAACAAATAGGGATACAAAAGGAACGCAGAGTTCAAGTTCGACAGAGCGGAACCAAGTGCATGTATTGGAAATCCAAATAAAGAGGAGTGAAAGTTCGAATAAACCATTAAAAAAAAACAAAATAAAGGGAAAAAAGAAAATGGTATGTTAATACATCATGCAAAGGCTCAACGAGCCCAGATGTTGGAACACACAAAAAGTGTGTGGCCTGTGCAAGGGAAGCTGGACGCTATCCAAGTTATTCCATCAATGTGTAAGCACAGTACGTAGCGACAGCTTCCAAGAGGAAGTCATTGGAACGAGTTGCAAAAGTGTCCACCATCCAGTCTAATAAGGTAAAGGAACATACATGTTCTTCAACCACTGGAGCCTCTAGCACATTCAGAGGACAACTGGCGGGTTCTTCAAGATAACTTCTTGCCAAGAAGTCATATGCTGCCGTTCCGATGTCCCAATTCCCTAGGACTCCATCTGCTGCTCCACAGGCCATAATCCTAATACCAGAACAGTCCAATTTATGAGCCACTAATGGACTCATCAGTCGATCATAATCCGGGGCAGGAGACACCGAGTTCGACAAGCACAAATCCAGAGCCCATTCGAAAGGACAATATAGGCAATGAAAAACAGGTTGTACGCATGTAAAGTAGGCAAACCGGAAGGATAATCCATAGGCTATGCTCAGGGTAGCCAGTGGTAAAGTTCCATAGTATTCAAGCATCCGGTTACGAAGATGGAGCATCCGGGACAGGCTGTCGCGTGACACAAAGTGTGCAGCCATTGCGCAGTAGGCAGACCAACAGCAGCACGCCAGCCGTGAGGGCGAGAATCAACGGGAGACCTCCAAAGATGCTGGAAAAAATAGAATGAAAAAAGGCCGGTATCACACCAAAAATAGTTTGGAAGGAGGTCACCAGGCCGGAGCCCACAATTTTGGAAAAATGCGCCAAGCCAGTTGTTGACGAGGCGTTAAATATAGTTTGAATCAGAGCACCAAAATGAAGTGGGAGATCAGTATTTAAAAGTGCCTGCACCTCGGTGCGGGTGTTGGCTACATGAAGGACAAATGTTTCACGGGACGAAGTCAGAACGACTTCTTTTTGAGACAATAGAGCCCTTATTCTGCTCATCTTGTTGAACTCTGCTTTTAAGGTTGGAATGGAAGGCTAGATGGATACATCCAGCCGCCCATGCGGGGGTGGGAAAAGGACATTTTTACAGCAAACTGCTCTCTGTGATACAGTCACAATGTAAGGAATTCCCACTAGCATCCCACAGCAAGCCTCATTATTTAAAAGCAACTAACTACCGTTAGCTAACAACGTGAAAGAGAGTGTAATAGCTGGCACTGGAATCCCTTTCAGGATGCATGCTAAATTAGGCACCTGCACATTGCACGCGCCATGCAATTGGATGTGCCTACAAACTACAGAGTGATCAGGTATGGAAGAGCATTCCTCACCCTTCAAATAAACTTCTTTACCTTCTCTCATGCACCTGTATGTAAATGAGAGTGACCATACTTCATGCAGGAAAGCAGTACCCAACGGTTCATATCTGCCTAGAGCATAATGTTTCATGCACAAACTGAATTTCAATAAAGGAAATGGCAATGCGATTAACCCATGGATAAGCCACACAGCTGAGTTCAATTCGGCCACTGAGAAAGGCAAAGGTTCTAACTTTTCAATATGCAGTAATGAGTATGTTGCATCTTTCATGGACATGAATTGTTGTTTCGCAGTTAGATTAAAAGGAAGGAATAAAGATGAAGTATTCATGTAGTCCCAGGGGACTTTTCCAGCCTTTAACGTTTGCAAAGTCCATGCAAACTGCATTATAGAACGCAATTGATTCTGACCATGCTACAAAACAGACATATCATCCTGTACAATATCAACAACAGATGAAACAATATTATCCAATGTGTAAACTCTGGAAGAAAGGGTGTCAATGCCATTATCTATAACAGCTAGCACTTTTTCCATATTGGCTTGATCAATAGCTCTCAATCTGGGAGCAGCTTCTATTTGTGATAACTTCCAAACCTCGTTATAAATATCATACACCCATCTTTTGGACCTGCCACCCTCAGGACCCTTAACAAAATCATTCAAATCTATTTTCTCATGTAATTTAGATAAATGAATTTTAACAGATGCCAAGGTGGAATGTTGCTGCCAAGACTGGCATAACTTCCCAACAGAGTAGGTAGTAACAGAATGAGAAGATTCAAAGCGGGGGTCTACACAAACCTGCGTATACCCAGGCTGCAGACCCAAAAAACGATGTTGACAGGAATCTGAGCTTGTCTGCCAAGTCAACCATCCTTCCGAATTTAATTTGGAAATATTGAATGATGTTTTAGTAATGTATCACTGCAACGCATCAAGGGACAGATCTGTATGATTATCCCAATGTGGATAAGCACCCAGATCTGGAATAGAGGGGGAATTCAGCTTTTTAGAAGTAGACAATCCAAAACAGGTGGTCTGAAACATAGTTGAATTCAAAAATAATATGTGGTTCGGGATGAGGCAGGCACGATGCAAAGCTTCTGTTCCTTGTACCTGCCATGGCTAAGAACCCCAAACAGATTTAAGATCAATAGTATCTTTCCACAGATCATAACCCCTGACCGCTAAATCATCCACAAAGGATTTGGAATACAATAATTTAGTGTGTGTCAGCCTAACCTTCGAGGCAGACTCCGCTGCCATTTGAAAATAAAAGGCGGCAGGTTTTGAAACACCGAAATCAGTAAAATAGGCAAATTTGTTCACCAATGTGCTGGAGCTGCCTAACATTGGCGTTGGACAATGTTCTCATTGTGTGTAATTCACAAAATTACGATACGTATTGGCTTTATGTAGGAAATGATTGCCATAATGTTGATAGCAAAACAACTCCCCGTAGTTACCAGTGTCTAAATACAAATCTCCAGCATCAAAAGCGGCATAATATTTCAAATCAGAAAACAGTGCTTCTATGGCCTGAACGTCCCAATCATCAGAGCGGATGTTTTGTTTAACCACATCACCCATAGAAACACGAAATACATTCGGAACATTAATAACATCTGTGGGTCCATGAATTTGAAATTTAACAGCATCCCACGCAATCCCATCGAACACAGGCCAGGCAGTAATATTCACAAAAGTCTGGTCTCTCTTCATGATGTGTAATGAGGAGTGGGGGGCCAAAGTTCCATCAATTAATCTAATTGTCGATCTTTCTTTTAGGTAGTGCCCGTTCACAAGACGAAAAAATACCACCACAAATCCAATGGACATAAATAAAAAAATACATATGAGCATCAGCCAAATGTAAGTCCAAGAGGGAATCAAAAAATGTTGTTTAAACCAAACAGCAAAAATAGAGACTTTTGATGGGGCCGTGGAAGTCATAGAGTTAGTATCAAAGGAGAAACGTGACTGGGTAACTGCGGTTGATTGTAAAACAGGAAATGTTACATCTGCAGGATAAGCAAACTCAGTATCTTCAGGTAGACCATCAGCTGGTGGTAGCAACAAAGGATCAGCAACTGTATGAATCTCGATAGCTATATCAGGCATGGTGGTAGAAGCCGGAGCCAAAACAATTTCTCAGCAACGCAGGGCAAGAGACCGCTGGGGTCATACTAAGAAGAATCGGCCACTCGCTGTAGTTTGACATTGTCAATGGAGATGTACCTGTTATCCTTGCGACCAGGAAGTGGAGGTAAAATGACTGTTCTTGTACCCTGCACGCCAAGCACTGGAACCGGGGCACGATAAGAGGGGCCACACTCCTTCCTGTTCTCCACCTTCTAACGGACCAGGTCACCAAGTCGAGGTAGCGAGCCGACTACCGGTATCTGAAGCGCAGCATCAGATGTGGAGGGCAAGTGTTCCTTCGCGAGACTGTCTCTGGTCTCTTGTAGACTCTGTAACACAGCACAGTGATCATCTACATCAAAGAGTGCAGCAGACACCGCCATGTCTAGATCATCAAGGTCCGGGACAAACATTTTTATGCCAAAGAGCATCATGTATTGGGTTTGCTCACCCAGAGACCTTCTAGGGAGATTATTAAGTGCACGTTGAACGTTATACAGATGGGCAAACCAATTCCGGCCAGAGCCTAAAACCCTAGCTGTCAAGGATTGCTTCAAGTCACGGTTCATTCGCTCCACTACACTATTACCCTCAGGTCGGTATGGAGACGAAAATTTAACTTGGACCCCCAAGGATTTCATGGCTTCTTTGTATACCTTAGAGGCGAACGCAGGGCCCTGATCAGAATGAAAGGTACCACACGCAAAAATTCCCACAAAGACACGCAAATCCCTTATGACAGTACGAGCATCAGCACTCCTTTGTGGCCATACCCAAAGAAAACGTGTGCACGAATCCACTGCAACTAAGATATACTTATACGCAGTATCAGAGGAGAAAGGACCGCAGTGATCTAGATAAACACACCCCAGTGGTTTATTAGATATGTACAACTGAGTTTGTGGTGGGCGTGCAGCAGTTGAAGGTTTAATCTGCTGGCAAATGTCACAATCAAGAACATAAGTGCGAGCCTGTTTATATATCCCGCGCCACCAGTAACGTTGTTGTAACAGAGTAACAGTTGCTGCAACGCCGGCATGGGCAGAGGCCATACCCTCGTGAGCCGCTGTTATCAAGGATGGTCTGCAGTCCGCGTTGGGAATCAATCTGTCACCAACGTCGTTAATTCTCACTAATGGGACGTTATCAGGACTTAAGTGAGAATGGTAACGAAAAGGGAAACCTCTCGGGTAATTACTTCCCTTCTCTGTAGCAGCAATAGCTGCCAAAATGTCATCATCCATCTTACTTTTGGATCTTGTAACTGCTGCTACTAGATATGTCGCCACTGCTGTTTTCGCTGCCTCGTCAGCCAAGCTGTTGCCGAAAGCGTGGACACCAACTCGTTGGTGACCAAGAGTGTCAATTACATTCACGAAAGGCAGATGTTCTTTAAGTTCTGCCACTCGAACCCAAAGCATTTTATGCTTAATTGTGCTACCTTTGGAATCACGATATTAATTTTGAGACCAAAATAATAGATTGTCGTTAAAAGACTTAACACAGTAAAACGAGTCACTCACTATAAGAGTAGTAACCCGAGAATCAGCAAACTCCAGTGCAAGCACCAGAGCATGGAGCTCTGCCAACTGTGCGGTACAATCACCCAATGACTGCGTATGCACGACATCAGATTTGAATTCTCCATTCTCGAAAGTAGCCGCTACAATTGCGCAGGCTGCTGAATAGGCGTGCTTCGTTTCCGTCACCGGTTGCGCCGAACCATCAGTATAAATGACACAATGGTAATCTTCGAGCGGGCGCAAAGACAGAGGAGCCGGATGAACAAATTCATATTGCAAGTTCTCCTGTGTCTGCAAAGAGGCATCAAAGATATAGGTGACATCTGGCGATGTCAGAGAAGTGGCTCATTGTATCCAACGTGGATGCAAAGCTTTTGAATTGGGTACACTGGCTTTCGTCACTGCCTCTAGGGCAGGATACGGTGTGACCACCAACATGCGTTTTCCTTGGGACAGTGCCCGTTCTTTAAGAATCGCCATCTGCACCGCAGTCAGAACTTTTTCGACTGAGGAAAAGCGCAATTCAGCCAAAGTGTACAAGTGTGATTTGTAGGCAATGGGGACTGTGTCGCCCTCATTGAACGTTAAGTACGTGAAACCCACTGCGGCTGGCACAATTCTTATTACCAGGTTTGTGTGGTTATCGCGTGTCAGTAAGTATTTCGAAGCAAAAAGATCAGCCTGCAAAGATTGCAAAATAGCTGAATGCTCTGGCAGCCAGCTCCATTTGGAAAAAGTAGGTTGTACCAAGGCATATAGTGGCTTGATACGCTGGGCATAATCGGGAATGTACGTACGACCGAAATTCAGAAAGCCCGGCAAAGATTGTAATGTTTTCAATGTTGTAGGAGCACGCAGACATGCGCAATTCTCCAGAAAGTGAGGAGCTAATCCTCAACCCTCATTGTTGAGCTCGTAGCACAAAAACAAAACTGTATACTCTGCAATGTGAGACTTCGCAAAATTGAATTTGTAACCGAAGTCTGCAAACGTAACAATAATGCGATCAACGCGACACAGATGCGGCCACAATTTGTCGTCTGTGAGATAGATATCATCAACATACGAGTACGCATCAGGGTCAATGCTCTCTAACAGAGAGACTACACATGCGGCAAAGACGCCAGGGCTGTCTTTATAGCTCATGGCTAATCTCTTAAATTGTTTTTGTTTACCGCCAGAAGTAAGCGCTGTCCACTGACTACTAATAGAGGACATGTTATGGCTGTAAAAGCCATTGGATATGTCAAGCGTGGTCTTAAACCTTTTTCTCACTAGACTATCAACGAGGGCAGAACTGTGGATATTCTGTACCACGCACGTCCGGCAATGAGAGTTCAAATGCATAATCCAAAACTAGGCGGTACGACCCATCAGGCTTCGTTACAGTGAAGAAAGGATTATTCATTGGTGACACACATGTTTCAATAACTCCCTGATATTCCAATTGCTCAAGGATTTCCGCGACGTGAGATCTAGCTTCGCGGAGCATGGGATATTGGGGTTGTGGTTGAGGCATAGACCGCAAGGGAATCTCATGGCTGGGAAACAATTTATCCCAGCCCACCTGAGTACGATACAAAGCCGGTGCAAGCACCTGAGCCCACTCTTCGGCAAACCTTTCAGCGTGCTCCTTTGGCACTGTGTGCGCAAAGGATGGGAGGATTACCTCCTCCCCTCTAGGAGCATCTAAAATGAAAGCCGGGGTCCAGTCCGCCTCTGCCAAGAGAATGTCATAGGAAGAGGTCAGATTATCCCAAAAAATCCCTTGTATTGTACGGTGTATGTCACCTTCAATTAAGAGGACTATGTCATATAGTCTGTCAGGGGAAGCCACTCAACGGTCAGCAGTTTCTACAGTAATGAACGTGTCAGTTGCTGTCGCCTCCAGAAATGGACGCAGTGCTTGCCGCACTACTGTAACCTCCGCTGCGCTGTCGAGCAGTGTTAGTGCCCATGTCAGGTTCCGAAGCTGCGTCCGCACTATCTGTGGCATACCTTGTTAGCGCAACAAACCTCTTCTTCTGAAACAGGGGACGTTGACGTGCAAACTCGTCCTGCTTGCCTTTACCGTCAGTCTGACGGGGTTGCTCATGTCCTTGTTGGGCACCCCGACCTTTGCCACGTTCTCCGTCACTGGACTGTGAGACCGATGTTTCCTGTGAAGAACGAGGAGAATGTTGTTCAGTAACCTGAAATCTATCAGGTGACCCAATACTAGTGCGATCGCGCAAATCGTATGTGCGTTCACCAGTCGCCTGTACGGGAGAGGCAGGACGTGACCCCTGTTTCTGTTGCTGCTTCCCCTGTTTCTTTGTTCGCCAATTTTGTTTAGGAAAAGTTGGACGATCGTCTTTGACAGACGAACTCACCTTAGTCTGCTGTATTAAGTCAGAAATGACTATAGTCGGTTTAATCCCTAAGCTACTGCGGCCGATAGTTCTATAAGCTTCCGCAATAATTTTGGGCAACTCTTTGGGCTTGTCGAGCTCATCGACGCGGGCTAATCCATTAGCCACTTGGAATTGCACCACATCTCCCTTGAGATTACCAAGGACGAGAGAGGCAACTACGTCGCACACACCGACAAGCCGCATTCCCAACTCTACAGCCGCCTCCGGACCGTGGTTATCTTGAACACGTTTAATGACGGAGGGAAGCACAGCCATAGACGGGGTGCCAAAGCACTTCGAGTAGACTGCAGCAAAGATCTTACCCCAGTTGTCACAATCGGACACCTCTGGGACTAAGTCCTTCTGCAAACTAATGGTGAGGATCCTGTGTTTCTCCACAGGGGTAGAATGCGGAAATTCCGCTTCCAGTTGGTCAAATTTCTCAGCAAGCCAATAAGGTAAATCATCCTTATTCTGGGGGCGCTTGCCCATTACCGAATTAACCATGACGGGACTAATAACAACCGCGGCTTGGCCCGCTGGTTGTCCCGCAACAGCAGGTGCCCCCACCTGCACGTTGCGTGAAACGTATTGCATTAAAACCCTATATACTGTAACAAGGGCTGTATGGAGTACATGCAACTCACCCACGGCAACAACCAGATAGCGGGGAGGAGGCATAAATCTGGCCAGCACCGGCCATGTGGCCCCTGGAATTGACAAAGGGCCCATTCTAGCCGGTGTAATCGCATGGGGAAGGGCGCCATTAAACCAAATGCGATGCTGCCAGGCCGAAAGAGGAATCTCCTGCGTCCTATACGGCGTATAATTTGCTGGGACCCGTGTGTGAATATAGGAGTGAAACGTATTATCATCCGCATTCACTGCCGGCAGTGTCACCCAAGAGTAAAACAACTCATAGGGGTAAGACGCATCGGCACTCAACACAAAAATAACGGCCATCTCATCGTCCGGCACCCCATACTGCGTCAAATGACGCCGCAGAGGCGTACGGCTATGCGCTCCAATATCGACCGCCATAAGGACACAGAGAAGAACAACAATGGATTTTACAGTAGCACAAGGGTTCAGAAATATTAAAACCTTTTTAATTAACAAGCTTGTGGGAACCTATTGTACAAACAGGTAGGTCAAAACCGTCACTCCCGCTATCCGGAAACAAGAGTGAGGGTGTCGTGGACTAATATAAGCACTACTAAGGCGTTTCAAATCAAAAGACCAAACATTAGGTGCGCCATGTTGCAGGGATTCTGCTCATGCACAGAACTATGCGCAGGAAACTAGGACCTCAGTGATTTGTGGTGTACCAAAAACTCACCTCAGTACCCAGAACCCCTATCCGACCAGCATCAGTGTCCCATTCATTATCCGTATTCTCTCGGAGGTCCCAATGTATAGACAACCCAGAACAAGCAACTTAGAGTACTCTCAGGAATGGTGGGAATTCGTTATTATTCTCATATCAGTCCACAGCAAGAGTAATCATAGACATGGTAAAGTTTAAAAGGTTTATTTTATAAACTACGTGTCCTAAGATGCAGTACTTTGGCTAACATAAGCAGACAAATGATTATAATTAAAACCATCAGCATTGTTACAATACCATAGAAAATGAAGGGAGAAATCATATTGCAAATGACAGTGGAATACAGCCACCTTCCCTTCGCTAGTAGGCTAGTATTATTATACTAATAGAAGGTCTCTAGGCTTGAATGGGGAACCCCATACCGCTTGGGTGAATCACATCACAGGATCAGCTTTGCTCTGCGCCTGGAAATGTTCTTCTCCAGAATGTGTTTCTAACGCATGCAAACTGTAATATTAAATGTTCTCGACACCCAGGTATTTGCAGCTGTGTGCATATTATGGCTAGAGAGTGGGCCGATCAACCTGAACTCAAAAACATACATTGTCTGGCGGCTCAGAGTGTTTTGCACACAATGTTCAGACCAAGGTCGCAGTGCACGTCTAGGGATGTGAACAACAGACAGTTCTCATGTGAAGAAAAGGCAAGCAAGCAATTTTCAAATAATAACATGTCTCTGCAGTGTCGTGTGCAAAAGCAGCAAAAGTGGCAAGATGGCTTTTCTAACATCTAACGCGCTTATGCTAACATAGCAATGTATGTATCTAAATCCCTGCCTTCACTACAAAAGCTTGTTGAGCAGATACTGTAACCGCCAACTGTTAACCTTGACACGTTCTACACACACTAACCTCAGCAGTTGCCAAGGGTGGGAACTAGAGGCACGGGACCAAGGGGCAAGCCAGCCTCCACTCTGCTATGAATACACAAAAATGGGCAGCCCCTAGAGTGCGTCCTACAGTTACCTACAGAGTTAGAGAGAGATGCGGTGCCAATGGGGGCATCTCATAAAAAGTTACGGACTGGCCTCACACACCACCCGGTGTCATGCTTCATCATCGGCAGTCCTCGCCCTCTAAAAACTTGGTTTGATAGAGGGCGGACATACACCTGGAGACACGGATGCACTTCTAAAGCTAAGTGATGGCCGTGGGGGAGTGATAAGTGGATTAAAAATCATTACATTTGTCCATATATTGTGTTTATTCAAGGAGCAAATGTATGGCGATTGAAAGAAGTGACCGGTGATATGGGATGTTATTATCCCTTCACCGTGTTAAATACGGTCGACATGTTTCTGCTTATGTGTCCCCGCAGGGTACGTAGCATTCTTCAGGACCAAAGGGGAAGTTACTACCTAAGGGCTCACCTTCTCCCACCTAGTGCCAAAAGGATGAATCTGCCTCTAGTGTGGAAGGGGGTTGTGGGTGTATAGCTCCCCTCTCGGTGTTGTACCAGTGTAAGTGACTCCTATATTTCTAACCTACTTACTCCATAGGAGGGTGGAGGTGGAAGGACCTACTTTGACTTTTGTCTGACTTCAGTGCTTCCAGCCGTTCTTCCCAGAGGCGTCTTCTCGGTCTCCCCGTCGACACGTTACCTTATCCCTTGTGCATGGCAGCGTGAAAGTCCATACAAAAATGTGCTTAGCCCAAACCAAAATGGCACTTGTCTTGCAAGACTATGGTGGTTGCCTGATGCTTTCCTCAAAATTGGTAAGGCCTGTAAACCCATGCCCCATGCGTCAGAAAAAGCTGGGATGTGTGCGGCAGGCCTTTGGAGTGAAGACAAGTGATCCCCCTCTGCGGGCCACAATGCTGGTAGAAAGAATCCCAAAGGCAGAGCACAGCGGTCGGAGACCTGCACGGCAGTTTAACACTGGATTATTTAGTCGAATGAAGTCCATCCACTCCTCTCATTAGCAAAATCATTCAAAATAACTGCAATAATAAATAATAAAAAATCTCTAGCCCATCGAAGTTTGAAAATGATGGGTGTAATGGGCAGGAAAATCAATACATTGCACTTTAAGTGTGATAAATTGAGATTTATAAAACAGTAATTCTGAAGCAGGCTTCTGAGAAACAAGATTAAAGTGAATTCTAATACAAATGTGTATTCAAATTCAAATAGATACAGGCTCCACAGAGAGAGAGTGAGTCAATGTATCGATAACACATTAATGCATTCTGATACTGCCTCAGAAACTATTTTGGGTTTAGAGTTGGAGCATTCCAGGGAATTCCAGAACTCGGTTATAGAACTCCCAGTGACCAGAGCACAGGACAAAGCTAATCAGTTTGAAAGCCCTTATGTGAAGCAGGGCTGTTACCAAATAAGCAAGTTAAACAGAGCCTTTATTTCCAAATCAGAAAGGAGCTCACATTTTGCACCTCTTACGCCTGTGACATCTGAATCCAACTGTCGGTTGGCTCCATTGGTCAGAAAACAGAAAGAAGAGAAATGGAACACAGAACTCCAAACAATTGACAGCAATCTGAAGGAATGCAGAGAGGGGTATACACCTTTGAATGAAAATATGTGAAATCACTAACATATAATACACTAGATCATCTTCCCCTTTTTAATACATTTTCCAACAATTTTAATGGGAATAAAATAAAACATTAACTTATAAACCCCTTGCTTAACTTTAATGGAAATACCTATTATGGCAATCTGCCATTGTAATAATGGGTAGCTGTAAGCTAGAAGAATGTTAAACATCAGAACCAACACTGCAAGAGTCATCCAATGAAAATGAAGGTGTATCTTCCTGCACCTTTGACTCTTCATCAACATCAGACAATTCTGCTACTTGTGAATAATTATGGTGGTAACTGGAGCCTCATCATTTCCTTTGATCCACCACAAAGCCCCATATTGACCATCATCATTGATATTGGAATTCCTTCTTTTTGTTGTGCTCAGGGTGATACTAGCTTGTTCCATAGATAGCTTAACCAGACACCTCCTACCCCACCATCCCTTTCCATCAAGAAAAACAGAACCCTTTGAAAGTTTGACAGCTTGCTCTAGAAATATATACATTGATTCTCCCTTTTTAACTTAGAAACCAATCACCAATTTGTAACTGTAAATGTTTCACATGGTACTTGTCATCAAATTTGGACTTACTTATGGTTTGTTGAACAGAAACTCTACTAAAATCCTCTTCATTTACTTCACACACACATTTGTTATTTTTTCCAATCAAAGTCTTGACCCAATCTGGACACAGTTCTGACCATGGGTCCCTCCGTAGTAAAAGGTTAAATAGTGAAACACCTGTTGCACCGTGTGGTGTGATCAAATATGACCACACATTTTGTTTCAAAGTTATTCCACAGGTGCTCCAATAGCTAATGCTGTTTGCACTCCTTTTTTAAAAAACCTGTTTATTCTCTCACCTTAATCATTAGAAGTGGGAGAGTGTAAAGCCACACGTAAATATGTAATGTGATGAGAAGAAATTAATTCCCTCATTTGAGAAGATGCGAAATGTGCTCCATTTTCCGTTACCACCTCTTTTGGTGAGCCTCAATTCCACATGCACGACTCAAAAATATTATCACCGATGTGGTATTGGGTGTTGACCCATTTTGAAAAATAGTCAGTCAGGACTAACATGAGCTTCTTATGATTAGGTAACTTATCAGTGGGACCTGAAAAATCCACAGCTACTTTACATCAGTTGTCATCAGGTAAGGGTAACGAAGTGTAAAGGCATTTTAAATGTTTTCCTATGTTTGTCTGAAAGTAACCATGTGTGACAGGAAGCTATTCACTCATCAACCTTCAAATCCATTCAAGGCCACCAGAAATACTGCATTTGATTCTTACATGTTCCTTCCACACCAAGATATCCATCATGAGTCACCTTAATTAAAATTTAATGAAGCGAGACAGGTGGACCACATATATCATTTTGCATTAGTATTCCTTTAACTGAAGATACCTCAGAGCTGCCTTGTGCAAAAGGTTTCAAAGTGGACTCTAATGCTCTTTCTTAAGGCCACCCCTTCAAAACAAATTTCATTATAGCTTGCAAAACACAATCATTTTCCACTGCATTTATCCAATCCTCTGTAGACACAATTTCTCTGGATTTCAAAATATCTTAAACTAATGCTACAGCACACTCTACAGCAGGGGCGCAACTAGACTGGAACTTTGGAGGGGGCTAACACTTTCAGCCAGGGCAGGCTCTAGCATTGGTGGTGCCCAGTGTGACAATCGTTTTAGTGCTGCCTCCCCATGACCTGCTTCTCCCTGAATTTCCTCAATACCTCTCTCCAACAGTGCACGTCATCTCTCCACAGCCTCTCTCTGATTCACATTTTACTTTTATATATAGCTACTCATAGTTCAGTCACACTCAGTTCTGTGATCTGCATGGTACACGTTCTTTGTAACAGGCACATTAACCCTCTGCACTACTTTACGATGAGCCTAAACTGCCACTAGACAAAATTCCGATCTCTCACCAGTTGGAACAATAATCACCAGAGTTTTCCTGATATTTTTCTTTGTTGCCGGAAAACTGCTGGATGCACAAGTAAGCTTGTGGCATCTGCTTATTGTGATTCTGATGCCATGGTTACTTGAGAATGCATGTATATCACAAGCTCTATTCTTTCTGCCTGGCTACGGTGGGCTGGAATGTCATCTTTTGAATAAGAAGAGGCTGTTGGTGTACTGACATGGATGGGATCTTGTCCTATAAGAATAAATCTAATATTCAACTTTGTATGTTATGTTATGTTAAGTTATGTTATTGGATTTTGTAATGCGCACAGCTACTCCTAGGAGTGTCCCGGCGCGAGCCTATGGGGTTCCGAAGAGGAGACAGTTAGAACAAGAAAGTTTTGAGCTGGTTCTTAAACTGACTTAACTCTTTGATAACACACAGAGAGACAGGCAGCGAATTCCAAGCCGTCGCAGCCCTGACAGCAAGTGATCTGCCCCCCATTCTTTGGAGGCGCACCCAAGGAATTTGCGCAAGCAGCTGAGAGGACGATCTCAGATGCATAGTAGGCAAATAGAAAGCTAAGCGCTTTCTCAGATAAGGCTGACCTCCAACATATAAAGCGCGATGAGCTATGACCAAGGCCTTACACTCAACACGCTTCCTCACCGGGAACCAATGTAACATGCGCAGATGATGCTCAGTACTCATCCTGGTCGGAATGTTCAACACCAGCCGGGCTGCCGCATTCTGGACCACCTGTAACTTTTTAAAAATATAGTCAGGAAGGCCCAGATACAGCCCATTGGCATAATCGAGCTGGGAGAGGATCAAAGCCCGGACCACTGTTTCCTTCGCTGATCTTGGCAGTAGTGGAAGGAATTTCTTAAGAGACTGTAGAATCCCAAAACAACTCCCCGCCAGTTTTTTAATCTGGGTAGAAAAGGATAGCTGCTCGTCAAACCAGACCCCCAAGTTTTTAACTGGAAGGCCAGAGAACAAAGGCAGGGGAAAGTCAGGTGGCCAGAGAGATTCCCTAAAACAAGGAGGAAAATTGCCATAAAGGAGGATTTCAGTCTTCTCCTCGTTACATTTCAGTTGAGCAGCCGAGAGCCATTGAAAAACAGCTGTCCGACACTCCTGCACCCTAACGGTAGAAGAATCCGATTTGCCCCAGGTGAACAAAAGCTGGGTATCGTCAGCGTAAGCGACGATCTTGGCACCTCGTTCCTCCGCCAATTGGACCAATGGGGTAACGTATATGTTAAACAGCAGGGGTCTCAAAGAAGACCCCTGCGGAACTCCCGTGGTGACCAACTGCGGGGGGGACGAGAAAGGCGGTAGCCAGACCTGTTGTGACCGTCCCGTAAGAAAGGATTCCAGCCACTTCCAGGCTCGTCCAGTGATGCCAATGTCCGCTAGTCGAGCCAGGAGCAGAACATGGGGAACAGTGTCGAACGCCGCTGACAAATCCAGCATTATAAGGGCTGCTCTTCCGCCCGAGTCCAAACAGTCTCGAATAGCTTCCGAGACCTCGAGCAAGGTGGACTCAGTGCTATAGGCAGCTCTAAATCCTGATTGGGCTGGATGCAAAAGACTGAACCCCTCCACAAAGTCAGTGAACTGTTTATTGACTGCCTTTTCGCAAATTTTTGCGAGACAGGGGAGCAGAGAAATTGGGTGATAATTCCCTGGATTCCCCGGGTCAAGCGATGGCTTTTTTGGTAGAGGAAGGATTTTAGCCTGTTTCCACTCCAACGGAACGACTGCCTCTTTGAGGGAGAGGTTAATAAGTGAATTTACCTCATAATTAACCACTTCAGCAGTGGAGGCCAGTAATCTGGCCGTACACGGATCCGCAGGAGAACCCGATTTCATAGATTTCAAAATTTTAAGGGACTCCGACAGATCAACAAAGGCAAAGGCTGGTAGCGTAGGAGCCTCAAGTCATCCTTTCCCTAGGACCTTGGATCCTTCACTGGCATGGTCGGCAGGATTGCAAGCCTGAACAAGTTGTAATGAAAAGATCCTAACAGCAAGATTCCTATTATGTCCAACTTTTAACCAACAGGTTGTGAGTACAGATTTCTTTTAACTTGAATTCTCACTTCCCTTAACGTCTACTCTAAGTGTAGTTCATTCACTCTTAATGCATCAAAGTCGCTTGTTTTGAGCATTACTTTTCGAGTTGGCGATGCCAGGTTTCAGCGATTCTATGGACTCTACTTTAAAACCCTGAGATACTGCTGTCCGTTGAAGGTTTCATACTTTATTTACAGCCTTCGCCTTCCACATCTGTACTGCCTGTGTGCGATGCTACAGACTCCACGCTAAAGCTCAGAGACTCTGCTGTCCATTGTTAAAAGATAATGGGAGTGCAGCTCGTTGGGTATTCTTAGCCCCTCTGCTGTACGCTTAATACCTGGCTGCCGTACGATTAATACCTGGCTAGAAGATGGTTTGTCACAGACAATCCTAAATGTTACGTAAAACAATATATATAAAGTTATATAAAGGAAATAATATTTGAGCTTACTTTTGTGTTAACCAGGCAGCACGTGTGTCCTGAACTCGTGTCAATCTGACAGCGCGTGTGTCATTAGCGCATCAGTTTACCGCTTGGAGGACCTGGCAGCGCACTATACCTGGCAAGAAGAAAGTTTGCCACCGCTCCCGCGAGGGGAAGTTTACTCGCAGAACCCTGTTATTTATTCTGGTGAGACACAGAGACCTGCCCTGCCGGACGGGGGACATTGTTGGAGCCCTCCCTCCCTCACCGTCATCTTTGCAGCCGCTCCTCTGGCCCTCCACGCTGGGTGCAGCCCCGCCATTGCCGCTATACCATCCTGTGGCCAGGAAGCGGGGGCTACAGTTCCCAAGCGCCCTAGCACCCCTTGACACCACCTACGCGCCCGGAGGCGCACAAAAAGACCGCTGCTCCCTCGGGGGAGCGGGAAGTTTACTCGCAAAACCCTGTCATTTATTCTGGTGAGACACAGAGACCTGCCCTGCCGGACAGGGGACATTGTTGGAGCCCTCCCTCCCTCACCGTCATCTTTGCAGCCGCTCCTCTGGCCCTCCACGCTGGGTGCAGCCCCGCCGTTACCGCTATACCATCCTGCGGCCAGGAAGCGGGGGACTACAGTTCCCAAGCGCCCTAGCGCCCCTTGACGCCACCTACGCGCCGGGAGGCGCACAAAAAGACTGCTGCTCCCTCGGGGGAGCGGGAAGTTTACTCGCAGAACCCTGTCATTTATTCTGGTGAGACACAGAGACCTGCCCTGCCGGACGGGGGACATTGTTGGAGCCCTCCCTCCCTCACCGTCATCTTTGCAGCCGCTCCTCTGGCCCTCCACGCTGGGTGCAGCCCCGCCGTTGCCGCTATACCATCCTACGGCCAGGAAGCGGGGAACTACAGTTCCCAAGCGCCCTAGCGCCCCTTGACGCCACCTGCGCGCCCGGAGGCGCACAAAAAGAGCGCTGCTCCCCCGCGTTGCAGGACGCGCGCGGGCGGGCGCCGGGCTAAGCCCGGGCAAAGGGCGGGCCGTCAGTGGCCGTCCGGGGCTGGTCGTGGCTGGGCTGGGGCACCCCTCTGAGCACTGAGCGCCGGTAAGTGGTTATATTTTGCACAATGAGTAAATACGTGAGTTCTACATCCACCTCTGCCCCAACTGCCCCTGTATGTGGAAGTTTCGACATGCTCACCTCCTCATTTGAGAACATGTTGGAGGACGCTGTAAACAGGGTCAACAAAGAAATTGAGAACACCGAGAGGAGACTTTCCATGGGTTATATACCCCCACATCAACTATTGCCTGAGGGCCCATGTGAGAACGGGACCGTGATCCCTGTTCCACTATTCCCTTCTGTAATAATCAATAAGCCAGTACACCCTGAAATTATATTTGAGGCTCTTACGATCCCTGATGCTGTAATTACCATTCCTGACTCTCAGCAAAGCCTTAACGTCATGAGTAACAATAACTCTGCAATAACATCAGAAAAGACTGTGGGGGAGAAAAGGAAGAGGGGTCCTGGCAAATCAACTAGAAGTAAGAGGAAACAGCCCCCTTGTAATAAACTTCAACCGACGCCAATGAGCATGTGGTCACGAGGTGCTGAGGACCCTGGTAGGGCACCTATTGACTGCATCGTGCATCCAGCAATCAGCACCCCCGATCTCACAACAGCGGAAACGGCTCGTATCTCCACTCTTACACAAACTGAGTTTGCACTAAGGGATGGTTTATATGTAAGCCCGAATGGAAACATAATTGATACCATAGTGGACTCTACCTTCAATCGACTGAAGGATCTAATGGCAAACCAGTTTAATATAATTTTCAAAAGACTTGATAGACTGGAAAGCATTATAAAAAATGAGGAAACAAAGAGAAAAGGGACTATGACTATAGAACAAACCAGAGGCGACAAGCTATTAAAAGATCTGGACGCTCTCCACAAAAGAATTACAGAGGGTATCAGTAACAGTGTCTCGTCTGGACTAACTAGTGTGTGTAAAGGATGTACTGGGGGGTTAATTTAAATCCTTCACCAACCAACCCCATACATAGTTCTGTGCCTAGTATGGTGTCATCGCAAAAGGCACACACCTTGAACAACCCCTCTGGCAATTTGGTACCCCCCCTATTGCACCAACTGTAACACCCATGCCAGGTCCTGCAAAACTAGCCTCTGAGACAACTAATAGACCTATCGCCACTCCTCAGGTTAACAAATGTACGGAAGTTACTCTTCAGTTGCCCCCAGAAGTCTGTCCCTACGTAATAATACTAGCTGGCGTACCCCCCCTTAGACATAATCAGACAGAGTCCTGGGATGAGCTCAAAAACAAATGTATGGACTGGCTATGTAAACACAAGGGTGTCGGGTGGGAGATCGCAAATGACATCCTAATGGTACGCAGGGTGGCCTGGGTGGGACCCTCCACCAAACACATAACGGGCGATTGTATAGTCGTATCCTTAAGGTTTTCCTCACTGGCAAAATGGTTGCTGAACGCCCCATTTGATCCGTTCACTAGTCCCACAAATATCATTCTCGTACCATCGGGCTTCTTTTACAGACCCCGAGTAAGGTCATACAATAATACCAATCTGGTACCCCAGCTATTTAATAGGTTTAGTACCTTATCTGACCTGGAGAACCAGGATTGACCAATACATAGTCCCATTACCATTGAAACACCACAATCGAGCCCCCCGCATGACAATCCTGACATAGTTGAACGTAGCCTTACTGATAATCTCCAGGGATCACGGCAGGTAGAATCAGCATTAGCCACTCCTTCCGTGACCACTGTTTTTAAATCCTATGAACAAAACCTGAATATACTTAGCTGGAACATCGTAGGCCTAAAAGCTAAACTGACCTCAAATGAATGGGTTAACATGGTCAGTCGATTTGACATTTTGATGTTCCAAGAAACCTGGTGCACCAGTGGTCTATTGCTTGATGTATTTGCATGCCACAATAAGTTAGCATCCACCCCTGACCTCGGCAGACCAAGCGGGGGCCTATCTATATGGATAAAAATCACCGAAGGCAATAGTATAAAACCCATAGAGACTAATGACGATAATGTCCAGGCTTTGATTTACACGCACGGAATCACGGTTTGTTTAATAAATTTTTACAATAACGATTTTATTTCATTGCCTAACAAAAATGTTATTAGGTTATTCGAATTTATCGACATTTTAGTGCATGAAGAAAAATACGGCAAATTAGCCGGTATTTGTCTGGGGGGAGACTTTAACGCCCATCTGCATAACAGTATTGATATACCTGTTACGAATAGCGTTGGGAAAACCCCCTGTAGAAGAGGTGATGAACTGCACAATTATTTATCCATCCACGACTTAGTCGATGTAATGGTAAAAGTCGGTCACGACCCAGTCAACCCCCCACTGCCTACCTATAGAGGCCGTGGCTGCTCATCCACTATTGATTACATTTTCATTTCTGCTTCCCTCGAAAAAATTTAAGGAAGGCCGAAGTTTTGGGTACGAGCTATAGTGATCATAACCCTATTCTCACTATTATTAGATTTTTAAATAAATTCAGGAAACGCAAAGAAATAGGGGCAAAAGATCTGACATTATCCACTGACAAGCTGAAAGTGATATGGAGAGGGATAGATAATAATGCTTTATTGGCCCGTATCATAAAATCTCACCGCCCACTTATAGAGATGTGTCTGTCTAGCACTTGTCCTGGAACTGATATCATCCAGGCTTTTACTATGCTGTGTGCCGGAATAAAATTAGAAATCTCGGAACCAGTCACGACCCAGGGCAAGAACCCCAGATGGTTCGACGGCACCTGCTCTAGGGCAAATAGGTCCTTACGCGGCGCATTAAAAGCTGAACCTAGGGACACGGCACTAGCGAAGCTTTTGAGAGTGCGCTATAAGAACACAACCAAAATACGCGCGGAGGCGGTGCTTAAGGAACGGTGGGATTCCCTTGCCTGCGCTGCAGCTCTCAAAGACGTAACAGGGTTTTGGAGAGAGGTGAAAGCATTTAGATCCACAGGATCAAACATCACCCCCATAGGTTGCAACATACCGAGCAACGTATGGGAGGAGCACTTCTCAAAAATGTATTTAGCCGACACATCAAGCACTGACAGTCTCCCCTCACCCTCCAACTTTACCATATTACTGTCCGAAGTTGAAGACGCCATACATGAAAGCGCAAGGAATAAAGCGCCAGGCCCAGATGGCTTGTCAATTGATCTTATTAAATCTGAACCCGATCTTTGGTCCCCTCTTTTATGTAACGTTTTTAACAATTTGATTAATACCTCCATCCCAGAAACCTGGACTACAAGTATAATAGTACCCATTTTTAAGAAAGGGGACAGATCCGACCCTTGTTGCTATCGCCCAATATCCTTGATCGATAACACCCTGAAGATCTTGGGCCGGGTTGTTTTTAATAAAATCAGGAACTGGGCAGAAGAGGAACAAATCTTAAACTGCTGCCAATTGGGCTTTAGGAGCCACGTCGGCACAGTTGAACAGTGTTTAAATTTAAACCTTATATTGGGGAAATATACAGTAGCAAAAAAAGTACCCTTATATTTGGGTTTTATGGACCTAACTTCAGCGTTCGATTTTGTCAACCGTTCAAGTCTATGGGAGATCCTTTTAAATTATGGGCTGGATGATGCACTCGTACACTTTTTAGCATATTTGCACAGAAATCTGAAAGCACGAGTGAGGATCAACAATGAAGGGGAGGTCTCCAGGGACATTTTAATTGGCAGAGGGGTCAGACAAGAGTGTGTCTTGGCCCCTCTGCATTTTATCCTTTATATTAATGAATTGAATAATTCCCTGACTGAATTAACCAGCGACGTACCAAAAATTAACGGCCAACTGTACCCTGCACTTTTATATGCAGACGACGCGGTCCTCATGGGTCGCACACCTAAAACATTACGTATTTTAATCTCCGGTTTTGTATCTTTTATGGAAGAGTTGGGATTACGTACCAATTTTAACAAATCGTTTATAATGTCATGTGGACCCAAAAAATATCGCACTAAGAATATAAGGATCGGAACTGATCTCTTAAAAAGCACTAGCACTTTTCCTTATCTTGGCCTAGTTTTCTCTGACACGTGCTCATGGAAATCGCATGTAGCCAGAGGCAGAAACAAACTAGGCATGGCAATCAATTCTATAATCAGCCTGCGACAACCTAAAAAGGCAGACGTAGTGACCCCACTACTGCCGATCTACAGAACACAGTGTCTGCCGACTGCGACCTATGGCTCTGAAATTTGGGGGTTTGTGGACTCCAGTGGGATACAATCTGAAGAAAACAGATTTTGTAGAAGGTTACTTGGGGCACAAATTTCATCACCCACCTTCTTATGCCATAAAGAATTGAATCTACACTATGTAGAAGATTTTATTAAATCTCGTCCTGCATTATTCTGGCTGAAGATATGGCGCAATCCTGCTGCCATCTTAACTCAACAAATTATAACAGATTGCCTGAGATGCGATAGGGGCAAATATATACCCTGGCTTAACGCTGTTTATAAAAGTTTAGCCAGTATACATCTAGAACATAGCTTTTCTTTCCCCTCTGCCGCTGAAAATATAATCCTAAGATCAGCAAGGGATGCATTATATGATTTATATCGTATTGACAGAGCAAATGCTGAGTTTAGTAAGCCATCCTTTACTAGATATATGTCCATCCTGAGGACAGTAGGCACCAACTATTCAAAACCACAGGAGTATCTGAGAAAAAACATTGGGAGATGGAATAGGTGTTTGCTCTTCCGTCTTAGGGACAATAGTGTAAAATATCTGCTATGTTTCCCTATTGGCTTTAATAAAAATCTGGAGGAGACAGTTTGCCCATGTGGTGATGGTTGCAAACAAACCTTACCACATTTTTTGTTCTCCTGCAGATTTTACGTGAGGTACACTAAACAATATCTCATCCCCTATTTTAAGGCAAATGGGACGACTAATCATAACTCTGCATATGAAGAAATATTGCAACTGGGCAGCGAGGATATGATCTATCGCGTTAGCTCCTTTTTACTAGCAGCTGTTAAATCCCGAGCCTCTATGCTCACCTTTTGAAAAATGTTATCAATATGTAAAACTCTTTTTGATCATGGTTAACTAAGACATGTTTATTTTGATCAAAGCTGGTTGCTACAAATTGTTTTTCTGCACCACAATTATGTTTACGTGTCTGCTATTTTTGCATAGCAACGTTGAGGATACTCTTACAGTTTACCCAAGATATATTACTGTCCATCTGCAATTTATTAACATCAGCATATACAGGGCTTTTATAGTACCCAACGCCTAATTTGTTATTTACACAGTCGGATGTTTACAAATTGCCTATTTTGCACAGTGCTCTAAAGTTTACATTTTTGCGTCTTTGCACAATACGATTGTTGGTCATCGTATGAACCATGGTCAAACCCACTCCCATTTCTAAATTGTATTTTTCAGCTATGCATAGGTTTTATGATATCTATTTAATAAAAAATTTTACATGCTCTTATTTTTAACTATTTTCTGCTCAGGTGAAGATTGTATGTTATATGTATATCAATAGTGTTGTTGTACTTTTATGGATCATCATTGTATCCGAATAAAGATAAATTGATTGATTGATTGACCGCTCCCATTTACCATGTGAAGCAAGTAACATTTGCACTTACCTTCGCATCCATCAAGCAGCGTGTGTGTCCTCAGGTTTACCATTGTTTTTTTTATATCTGGGAACGCTGCATAACGGTGATGCTGACACACCTCTTACGCTTCTTGGCCTTGCCTGGCGGCCATCTTGAGTGTGTGTTCAGCTTTGGGAAGACTGCTTTTTCTACATGTACTTCGTCCGTTATACTGGTTGTCACTGCTGTGATGCGCACACAAATTATGAACTCTTATGTTCTAGACACTCAATTTATTATCCAACATTTTGCAGTGGCAGGCACACTTGATCATCACCTATATAGTTACTGTTAGTTATTTTGAGAGCCAGTATCTTGCAGTGACAGACACACTTAAGCACCGCCTGTTCCGTTATTTTTGGCTATATATTTTTTTGAGAATCATCACAGTGACAGGCACACTTAACCACCGCCTGTACTGTGTGGATTATTTCTTTTAATCATCACAGTGACAGGCACACTTTTAAGAAAATCTTTAACTGCTTGCATATTAGTAGTGGTCAGGGTTGTGTGTTAGGATTATTTAAATTACCTTGCACATTCCCCCCCCTTGTAGAATGCAAAATGCCACAGCTCCTCCATTCTTCTTGGTATCATTTGGGGAACCTCCTATAAAATGGCAAAATTGGAAGAAGGTCTTTGAGCATTATGCAAAGGTTTGTGGCACATCACTTAGTGCTGAACAAAGGTCTTCACTTCTTCTACATTGTTTAGGGTCTGAGGGTCAGGAAGTATATGACCATCTTCCTGAGTTGAACAATGCTGAGGTTCAAGGGCTTAATGAATATGATAAATGCATTACAAAATTGGACAAGCATTTTCTCCCAAAAGTCAGCACAATTTTAGAAAGGTACCATTTCGCTAAGAGGCTGCAAGGTGAAGGAGAGTCAGTTGAGACTTACGTTACTCACCTTAGAAAACTTGCTTCATCTTGCAAATTTGCTAATCTTGTGAATGAGAGGATTAGAGATAAATTTATGGTAGAATGTAATATTGAAATAGTAAGGGAAGAGTTATGGATGTGGGATGAATCTTCTCTTGATGGGGTTTTACAAGTTGCAAAAAGAGTTGAACACTCTTTGAAGTGTTTTGAGATTATTAAGAAAGATAAACGAGCTGTGGTACAAGTAATTAAGACTGATACTAAGAAACCTGTGGGGAAAGTTGAAGGAGGTGAAATGAATATAAACCCACCATAAGAAGGTGTTACAGGTGTGATAAACTTGCACAGTTGGTAAACGATAAAAAGTGCCCTGCTCTAAAAATGTATGTCCCAAGTGCAAAAAGAAGGGACATCTTGCAATTGTTTGTAAGACAAGTGTATTGTCATCCTCTTCTAAAGTTAAATGCATTGACACAGAGGATGTCAGAGAAGAAGATTTTGTTTGTGGACAAATTGTTGGCCAAGTTGAAAGCACAGAAGTTAAGTCTAAAACGTGTCCTGTGGGTTCTATCCTTATAGATGGAGAATCTACCAGTTGTGTTTGAATCTGGTGCAAAAATTACAATAATTTCTAAGTCCTTACTTCAAAACAAACTGGCACACAAAGTTTCCCTGAAGAAAACAGATACAAAATCTCTAGCTTATGGTGGTGAACCCATACCTTTGTGGTGTTACTTTTTAGGTCTTATTGAGTATGAGCAACGTTATGCATCAGGAAAGAATTATGTATCGGAAAAGGGAGACGGCATAATAAGCTGGTTTCACCAAGGGGATATGGGTGTTATGCTTGATCCTAGTAGTAGTATTCCCATTTTATTGAAAGATAAGGCTAACACTGTTCATAAAAGTAGTACTTCTATTCTACTTAAAGAAGTAATGAAATATGGTTCAATCTTGCTCCCTTCCCAACAGTGTCACCATTGATCACATAAAAGAGACATTTCACAATGTTTTCAGGGAAGGTCTAGGATGTCTTAAAAATGTTGAACATGAGATACATATGTGTGCTGGAGCCCAGCCTTAATGCTGTAAAGTTAGGAATGTACCTTTGGCTATTAGAGATGAGATGCAAAAAAACATTTTAAAACTCATGGAGGGAGGTATAATTGAAGAAGTAGAAGGTACAGAGTGGCTGGCTCCAGTCATGCTCGCAAGACTAATGGAAGTATTCGCCTGTGTGTAGACTCAAGGCAACTCAACAAAAATGTGATAGTGGATCATTATCCTCTCCCTAATATTTCTGAGTTATTAGATTTGTTAGATGGTGCCAAAGTATTCAGCACTATCGATCTCACGTCGGCTTATCATCAGATCCAATTAAAAGAGTCATCTGGAGATCTCACCGCCTTTGTAACACCTTTTGGCACCTTCAGATATGTAAGGATGCCGTTCGGCCTAGTGTCAACAGCATCTGTTTTCCAAAGGGTGATGGAGAAAGTCTTCAAGGGTTGCAAAGGAGTATGTGTATATCAAGATGATATATTGGTGTTTGGTAAGAATGAGGAAGAACATGGGCATCATCTGGACGTGGTGCTTGGAAAGTTAGATATGGCGAATTTGACAATCAAAGCTGAGAAGTGCCAGTTCGTCATCTCTACTATCAATTACTTAGGTCATACTATTTCTCCTGATGGAGTATTGCCTAAATCTGAGTTAGTAGACACTATCACTCGTATGTGTGCTCCTGTTTCAAGAGAAGAGTTAATGAAATTCTTTGGGATGATAGAATATTACAACAAATTAATTGAGAATTTTGCGGAACTGAGTGCCAACATGAGAGCTCTTCTCAAGAAGGGTGTAGAATTTGTATGGAATGATGCTTGTGAGAAGGGATTTAAGATTTTGAAAGAAAAGCTTAATTGTGCTCCGTGTCTCAAGAGTTTTGATCCTCTAAAAGTGTCAATTATTACTACAGATGCTAGCCTCAAAGGGTTAAGGGCTGTCCTTCAACAGCAGAGTGATCAAGGGATGTTAACTATTATGTTTGCGTCTCGTGCCTTAAAAGATCCTGAGTCTCATTACTTAGTAATTGAGCGTGAGGCCTTGGCCGTATTCTGGGCCATTAGGAAATTCATGAATTTTTTGTGGGGTAACAAATTCAGTATCAGAACAGGCCACTAACCCCTTTGTGAAATATTTTCTAAGAAAGGATAGATTCTGTCTCTAGCAGGATTACCAAGTGGGTTGCCGCATTACAGGAAATTGATTTTGAAATAAGATACATAAGAAGAGGTGTGGGGCCACGGCCTAGGTGACTGACTCCGGAATCTGGGGATCACGGTTCGATCCCCGGCACCGGCGGCAGATTAGCCCAGCACCATGTGACTCTGGCCAATAGCTTGCGTAATGTTCTTGACGGCCCCCAGCACCTAGAGACCCTTACGGGTGATTGTTTGCGCTTTACAAATGCGGATTATATTATTATTATACATACCGGTTGTGGAAAATGGGGTGGCTGACACCCTGTCCAGGTTGGTGAATATTGAGAGCGAGAGTGAGGCATGTGATGACGAATATGATGATGACTCACATGTATGCTTGGTAGATGAGGAGATTGTTTCTGAGGATGAGTGGCATAATGAATTGTCCTCAGATTTGGTGTTAACTGAAATTGTATCTCTGATTAATAAAGGATGGCACTCCAAGAGACAAGCCTTGGAGGAAGCTATAAAATGTTGGGGTGTGAAAGATGAATTGAGTATGTCTAGTGAACTTTTGTTTCGAGGCACCAGATTGATACCTCCCCTGAATCTGCGCACCAAGCTTGTTGAATTGTCTCTATTTAGGAATGTCCAAGACAAAAGAGTGACTGCGTGCTTCTTACTGGTGGCCCAGCATGGATTTGCAAGTAGAGAGACTGGTGAGAGATTGCGTGGAGTGTGCCATGTGTGAGAAGTCCAAGATGGCGAGACTACAACCCATGATAGTTAGAGAACTCCCAAGTGGTCCATGGAAAGAAATAGCGGTAAATATATTGGGTCCTGTTCATGGTAATAGGCAACAATTGTTTGTTATTGTTACCATAGACATGTTCTCGAGATAGCCTGAAGTGCACTTTACCAGTGGAATAGAGACAAAGAATGTCATTGAGTTTTTTGAGAACCTCATGGCTAGGGAAGGTTACCCCAATACTATTTTGACTGATAATGGTGTTCAGTTGGTTTCGCGAGAGATGGAAGCATTTTTAAAGAAGCGTGGTATTAAGCACAAAAAATGCTCTCTATATCACCCAGAAACCAATGGTATGGTTGAGCGATTTAATCGGGTTTTAAAAGAGGTGATTTTTTTGGCCAAAGGTTGTGGGCTTGATTGGAAAAAGGAGGTTCTTTAAAAAGTTCATATGTACAGATTGACTCCGCATAGTACCACTGGCAAATCTCCTTTTGTTTTGTTCAGGGGCAGATCTCCATGTACCCTAGTTGAACCATCCTGGGTGCGTGAGTTGGAGGATATGTCTGGTAAAGATGGTGGCACAGATTTATGGAGTAAGAGAGAAGTTGAAAAGGATGTAGCCAGGAAGTCTCTCTTTGATTCAAGGAAAGCTGTTAAAAGAACTAATGTTGCAGTTGGAGATTTGGTAGTCATTAAACACCCTGGCTTGAGTTCAAAATTCTCGAAACCCATTAGAGTAATTAAATTGTTTAAGAATGCTATCAAAACGCAGGATCATCGTATATGCAACCTCAGGAGAGTCGCCCCTTACAGAGGTTCTCCAAGTTCAGCAACTACTAGTTCTCACATAAGCAAGGGAGATTCAAATATTTCTGTAAGTAATCCTAGGTTGTCTCCTAGGATAAGAGTTAAACCTTTGTATTTGAGAGATTTTGTACAACATATCTCATGTGGTTAATCTATCTATTAACCTGTATTTATGTACACTTTATCTGCATTTTTTTCCTGTTTTTTTTTAAGGATGGAAGGTGTGTGGCATCTGCTTATTGTTATTATGATGCCATGGTTACTTGAGAATGTATGTATGTCAAAAGCTCTACTCTTACTGCCTGGCTACGATGGGCTGGAATGTCATCTTTTGAATAAGAAGAGGCTGTTGATGTACTGACAAGCTCTGCCTGGATGGGATCTTTTCCCATGAGAATAAATCTAATATTCAACTTTGTATCCAGCCTCAAGTCATCCTTTGCCTAGGACCTTGGATCCTTCAAAGCTCATGTGCTTTTAAACCAAAAGTTGTTTTTAAATACACCGCCCCCCACCAAAGTGAGAGGCAAGTGAACTGCACTGGTTGCATCACCCTAGAGCTATCCCTGCTCCCAGAAATGGGGTGGGAGCTAACCCTTTAGCCATTGTATGAGGAAATAGAAGTGACATATTCTGCAGTTTAAATATATTAGACAAACCTGATAGTATAACAAACATATTTTGTAGATTTTTCACTGTTCCTAGGCTTCAACACATTGCAAGTCCAGAAAAATGTTCTTCATCCATTTTTGGCTGAAGGTACAGTTTTAGTTTACCCCATGAGATATTGTGAAATATTTTAGGTCTGGATGTACATCGCAGCAGTAACTTGGCATATGTGATCAATGAAAATAGAGTTTTAAAAAGCATACCTAAGAGAGGGGCTTTGTCTCTGCCCTCATGTTGGTTACCTTGAGTACAATCTTTGATTGGGTAGAAGGCATGTGCTGCCATTGAGAAACAGTGCTTATAGTACTCCTGTTAGATTCTGAGGGGAGTTCAGTCACCTAAAAAAACTATAATTATTTGGCAGTCTGCAATGGGAAGACTTCTTTACTATGTGGTAATAGTATTGCTTAATAATGTTTCTAAAGCATCATGACATGCTCACTGTGTGCATTAACTACACTGTGGACCATGTTTTTAGTGATATCCTAATCCTGTTGGTGAATAGAGCTTTTCATGAATGATGTTACCTCATTCAAAATGGTTGTGTTATCTACATTAGGGCATCTGTGCGGGTTTTTTTCTCCTTCATTTAGGTTTGTGCTATGAGGAATAAGCAATTGGTTCTGCCCATCCATCCCAGTACTATGACAGATATACCTGTTGCTTCATCCCCAGCATGTCTCATGCTGATCCTTTCTGCTGCATGAATGCACTGTTTCTGTTTGCTCTCCTAACTGCAGCCTCCCCCACGTGTGAGGCTTCCTGAAGCCATGAGATCCAGATCCACAGTTATTAGGATAACATGGACAACATGGCTCAATTTTGACTATAAATTTGTAAGAATTACAGATAGGTTATGAGAGTGACAGTCTTTGCCACTTTTTAAATGTAAGCAATGATATCAATCTTACGATTAGAGAACACTTTTATTTAATTCCAAAATCTCTGCTCGAGGCCTTTCCACAGAGACAGTATGTATTCAACTTTTAAACTTTCACCTCTACACCCTGCAAATTCTTCTCACTAGTACAGACTAAAGATCTGTGTAATGGTGGGGTGTGATACTGCCCCCAAATTCCAGGAAGCAAAACATGTTAACAGATTTCTTGTAGGTGCTTTAAGGGAGAGTATGCTTCTCCCCTGAGAATTTCTGGAAACTTTTAGGGGCAATTTGCTAAAACTCCTTAGACCCATATAGGGCATTCATGAATTATTCCACTACTTTCATGGTGCACCATGCGATGTGAGAGGAGGGCCTGGCATTTCCTTGGAGAAGATTCTGTTTTTTCAAATGTCAGAAACTACTTCCACTATGCCAAGGTTAGCGTTTTTTCATAGGTGAGTCCCATATGCCAAAGAGTACATACAATATGACAGTACCAGAAATTTACCATGGATACTTCAAACATTGACATGGGTACCTGTAAAAATTCCCTCCAGTATACAAGGTTCAGCATTTTGCCATTGACAGCCCCAATAAAAGGAGAGCAGGACATCTTATGTCAAGAATTACCTCAAATATCAGTTCCAACATTTTGCTATGGATCCAACCTATATGCTAAGAAGAACGTGCATCATATCAGGGTCTTCAGCCAGGAGTGGTGGTGCGTGCTCTGTGTCCCTGCTGCCGGGTATGGTTGGGCTAGCAGCTTTCTCAGTTAGACCATTCGAATCCCCACAGTCAATGATGATGTCTTAATAGAAGCATGTCAGGGCCTGCAGTTTGCCAAAGGTAACACTTCCCATCCATGTTATTAGTGCCCTTGTCAATAAGGCAACCTCCAGTATGCCAGACTAGCAGCACAATTGCATGCATAACACACATACACTCACACACAAATACATACTCTCACATACAAATTCTCTCACACGCTTGTTCTCACTATATCTCTTGTACTTTTTCTTACATTTGTACTCAGTCACACTCACAAACAGACACACTGCTACACAAACGCCCATTAGTCAATCTGCTTTTATTGTGTTAGAAAAACTCTCCCTGCTGCTTCTGCTATACCTGTCTTACCTTTTAGTGAAGCTTAATAAAAACATATTCTCTATATGCTATTTAAAAATATTAATATATTGCCTTGTCAATGATTGTTACAAGTATGATATAATGTGACTCAAAAGTGCACTTCCTTAAAATAGCTGAACAGGGCTTGTATTTGGTTTCATAGGTGCATCAAGCAGTTACAGTATTGAAAATTAACTAATCCACTTTCTGACATGTAATATCACAGCATCCAACTGATCTTATGAAATGCTTGACTTCTTCGGTAACCATGGATTTTATCCAGGAACACTGTGCTTTTTGGGATTTCCAGACCCAACTTATAATGTAAACAAAACAACGTCCCGGGAATAAATATTTTTGTGAATGGAAAGACGGGACTGGTTGAAGGTGCCACACGATCGTCAATCCAGTACCATACCCCTAAGCCTCAGCCCTATTCTCTCTTCTTGTGCTATCCCACATTCTCAGTCCACTTTCCCCTCTTACACAAGCCCTGTTGTTGCAGATGAAATTAAGTAGGGGTCTAGTACTACGGAGCAGGTTCTCTGTGGGTGGCTTTGTAGAAATGTGTGTACATTCATGGTAGTTGTGCAATTTTTATATGTGCATGGTAAGAACTCATGTAAGTGCTGTGAGATGGTGAACAGTGTGAGTAAGTGTAGCAGAGTGGTGCAAGTATAGGGTGAAAAATGTGCCAATGTGAGTGTCGGGTGAGCTGCATGAATGCGATGTGAGAGGAGAGCCCATGTGAATGTCAGGTGAGAGGAGTGAGTTCAGAGTGAAAGCAGTGAGTGCAGGGTTGTGTGAGTGGTGTAAATGCGGGGTGAGTGATGTGCCTGTGTGTGGTCAAGGTGAGCGACAAGAGTGAAAGGTGATCTGTAGGAGTGACTGCTGAGTGAATAGTGAGAGGAGTTAATGCAGGGTGATGGTGTGTCCCTATGAGTTCTGGCAGATTATTGTCCCCATGTGCAGGTAGGGTGAAAAGAGTGCCTGTATGAGTGCAGGCTGAGAGGTTAGCCTGTGTGAGTGCAGTGTGAGAGGAGGGAGTGCAGAGTGAGTGGTGTGACTCCAGGGTGAGTGAAGTGCATGTTTGCGTTGTGTGAGTAGAGGGTGCATGCTGTGCCCAAGTGAGTGAAGGGTGAGCTGTGTGAGTGACAGGAGTGCCTATGTGAGTGCACGGTAGGCAATGCAACAGTGTGAGAGTAGTGTGAGAGGAATGACTGCAGGGTGAGTGATGTGATCATATCAGTTTGGGGGTGGATGAAAGTGCAGAGTATGACAAATTAATGCATGGTTAGTGATGTGCTTGCTTGGGTGAGATTGCAGAGTGAGAGTGAGAGTGACAGGTGAGTGAAGTGTCACATAAGTGCAGGGTGAGTAGTGTGCTTGTGTGAGTGCAGGGTGAGTACAGGGTGATCAGCACAAGTGCATGCTGATTGGTGTGAGTGCAGTTTGATCACTTTGTGTGCGGGATGAGCGGTGTGCTCATGTGACAGCAGGGTAAGGGGAGGGAGAACGGTGTGAGTTCATCGTGAGTGGCATGAGTGCAGTGTTGTCACCGTGAGTGCATCTTGATGAACCACATCCATAGGTATTCTTGACAAACAATCTGACCATATATTTTTTCCACAAGGAATATATTTGATTGTAAAATTAAATTCCTGCAACAGTGACAATAATCTGACTAATTTTACATACACTTTTCCTTAAGCATTACCACTTAACATTGGAGTTTATGGTTTGTGATCAGTAAATACCTCAAACTGAGAGCCCCATAAAAATGAACTTCTCTCCTACACAACAAACGTACTAGTGCTTTGGATTTACTTCTACAATAGTGTGATTCTGGTGGTTTCAGACACAGAGATGCAAAAGCAATGGCCTGCTCTTTATTATTAATACTCTGTGACAAAACCGCACCCAAACCGCCTGACTAGCATCAAATGTTAAGAAAAATGTTTCTCCTGCTATGAAAGGAGAACGTGTAGGCACCAAAACAATTAACTGCTGGATGGTTTCAAAAGATTCATTGGCTGTATCAGTCCACTCAAATCTCACACTTTTCTTTAACAGGTTGTGCAATGGTTGAACCAGAGAGGCACTCCCTTGAATAAATCAAGAGTAATACTCAGTTAAACCTTAAAAATGATTTCAAAGTATCTTTGTCTTTGGGAGGGGCTACCTCATGTTAGTTTGAGAGTGAAATTCTGGGCTTGATATCCAGCGTTATGCAATTGCCTAAATAATCCAATTCTTCACTCAAAAATTGACATTTATCATGGCTAAGAGTGATGCCAATATCTCTAAATATTTCCAAATCTTTTTTAAGGATCTCACTGTGTGCATGAACAGTTTCCACAAAAATCCTCCTGGTAACCTTGTACCCCCTTGACACTGGACAAAATTGCATCCAATAACATTTGAAACACACTCGCTGTGTATGCCGTCCCAAACAGTAATCGCAAGAATTTATATACCGGCGGGGCGTGGCTTGGACGCCAAGGGAAGATGGCGGATCTCCGTTAGCTCCGCTTGGACGCGGTGCTATGTAGCTGTGTGGAAGGCTTCCCAGCGAGCTGCGGTTGCTGTCTCTAGAAGAATTTGCCAGCGGAACATGTCGTGATCCGGAATTGCCCTTCGTCGGCTGTTTTTATCATTCCTATCACCCGGAGACGTGGCGGTTTGACTTCCTGAGGTAATACTCGGCGGCCGCCATTTTGTATAGAGGCGCCCGTATCTTATTCCTGCAGCACCGCGCACGCATTTCCTGGATCCAGTCATGCTTTGATGCTTTACTGCTTCATTTTTCTCCGAGAGGGAGTCTGTTCTAAGTTCAACAGTTGCCACTATCCCCTGGCCATGCTTGTTCTGTACCGTTTTTCTCTCAGGAGAAGGTTTCATAACTTTGTCTTTTCTTCAGAGGAGCCGTGATTAACCCCTATGTTCCGGTATTTTCAGAGCTACAGGCTGGATGCGATACAGCTTTATTTATTTTATTTGTTCTAAGGTGATGCTGTAATGGCTTTATGAGACTCTTCGTCAAATTTTACAACGTATGAGAGAATTACGCATACTTTTTCCCGCCAAGAAGGTGTCTAGTCAACTTGCCAAGATGTCTAGTGACTCTCATCCTCCAAGCAAACCGTCTTTTTCCGGTGCAAAGCCCAAAAGGCAGAAGAATGACCCGCCTTCACCTATTCTTTCGTCACAAAGCCCAGTTCTAGATAGTATACTAGAGGAAGTGCGTGGTCATCAACCCTTTATGGTCGCCACAAACGAAAAATTGCAACAAATAGAGGACCGATGGATTGTCATGGAAGGTAGGGTGACTGAGTTAGAACAGCGCGTCAGTGACGTTCAAGATGTTGCCACAAAAATACCGTTATTAGAACAAGAGATTCACAAACTAAAGCTGCATACTGAGGACTTGGAGAATCGTAATCGAAGGAATAACCTCCGTCTTTTTGGCTTGCCAGAGAATATTGAGGGTCCTGATATGTTGCTTTTCCTTCGAAAATTCCTTCATGATCTCTTGGGCCTTCAGTCATCTACACCCCTGAATATAAAGAGAGCTCATCGCTTAGGTCGCCTTCAACCGAATTCCACCAAACCTCGTGGTATTATCATGCTTTTTCTGGAGTTTACAGAACTTATGACTGTACTTAAAGCAGCTAAACTTAAACGTCACCTATCATGGTCTGGACACAATATCTTTATCTCACAAGATGTCTCTAATGTGACCAACGCTCGACGCAAAGAATTCCTTGCATTGCGTCCACAAATGAGACACTTGAACGTCCAGTATGGCATACTCCATCCCTCCATCTGCAAGATCACCCACGACGGCCAGACAAGATCCTTTGATGACCCGGGAAAATTGAAACTGTTTCTTAATAACATCTCCTCTCGGAATATGGACACAAATCATTGAGTGCTTCTTCTTGGCTGCTTTAGTGTGGTGTTCTCAACAGCTTTTTTCTGGTCACCTTAGATACTTCGTATATATAGTTTTCTGTATGCTCTATTGCTTATTGTATGTTTGTTAATCACGTTTCTTCTTCTTCGTTATTGGCTCTTACCTGTTCAATTCTTTCTTCTTTCCCTCATATCGCCCTGTCTTTGCTCCTTTCTTACAATTACCAGATTTATTCCTGCTTCCAATCTTATCCATGTGGTATATACCGCTGTCTTCTCTCCGGTCTCATCACGCTCCAACTTCACTTTTTTATTGATGTCTTTCAGGTCTGGACTCTTCTCCTTGACCTGTTTTTCTTCTCTACTTTCCTATACTCTCTACGTCTGTTTACCTTCTTTCCCTCCCCTGCTCTTTCTCACACTTCCTTACTTCAGTCTTCCTTTGGTTGGTGCGTCACTCTTTTTCTCTTTCGAGATTTCCTATGTTTCCTCTTTGCTTTTTTCCCTTCATTTCTCCTTGGCTGTGGCGTTTTTAGACCTCTCTTTATTTATTACATTGCCATAGGCTTGTTGATTTTTCTTAGTAATGTGGTTTTATGTTTTGTTGCTTCCTTTTGTAACCCCTATGCGCATTTTGTCTTCCAGTGTCGTTTTGTTTTGAAGTATTCTCACACCATGTGTATCTCATTCCCCTGACCCTCGCGTATGTGTAATTTTGTTACGTGGAACGTCCGTGGTCTTGGAAATCCTGTTAAAAGACAAAAGGTAATTTCTCTTTTATCTAAACTCAACTCTCAAATTTCCTTTCTTCAAGAAACTCATTGTAATGATGTCGAGTCGCTGAAATTAAAAAGGCAGTGGGTGGGCCAAGTTGTTTTTTCCCCTGCTGTTAACAAAAAAGGGGGGGTTGCCATATTGTTCCACAAAACTTTATCTGTGCAAATTATTTCTTCTCAAAATGATGATGCAGGTCGATGGGTAATGGCCAAGATTGTTTTATACAATAAAACGCTAGTTTTGTTAAACATTTATGGCCCTGTGAAACCGGATCCAAAATTCTGGAATGATATCAAAATTCTCCTCTCCACTGCTGACTGTCCTAATATTATTGTAGCAGGCGACTTTAATCAGTGGTTGGATCCTTTTTCGGATCGCTTATCAAAGTACAAAATTCAACCGGATAATACCCATAAATCCTTTCAATCGGCCATTGCCTCTCGCCCAATGTATGATGTCTGGAGAACCTGTAACCCTGATTTGTTGGAATATACGTTCTTTTCTAATGTACACCAAACCCGATCCAGAATTGATTATATCTTGGTTAGCAAATCCCTTCTTCCAACTATCCAAAAATCTGAAATTGGCTCTATCTTTATCTCAGATCACGCCCCTGTCTATGCCGTTTTTGACCTTTCACTTACCTCCACCAAATTTAATCGCTGGAAGTTTAACACTCACCTGTTATCGGATACAGTTTATCTTAAAGAAGCCACCTCCTTTATTAATTAATTTTTTACCTTTAACAACCCATCAGACACTTCCATTCCTAACAACTGGGATGCTTTTAAGGCGGCTCTCCGTGCTTTCACTATTTCCTTTGTGTCCCGGAAAAAGAAGGCCAATGTGAAAAAGTATGAGGACCAATTACTACAGCTGAAAAAACTAGAGCATGACTATTTCTCCTCCAAAAATGTTGACTCACTTAAGAATTTAATTACAGCCAAAACCAACCTTAACAAAATTGCGACTGTTGATGCCTGCAATGTTTTACTTAGAATTAAGTCTAAATTTCACGGAGGGCAAAATAAAGCAGGTAAAATGCTAGCGAATTACTTGAAAATTCGCTCTGAACGTAAGACCATTGGTCCGATCATGGACGAATCCACCAATAATCTGGTGTCCTCTGATGAAGAAATTGCAGCGGTCTTTCATGACTACTATCGATCTCTTTATTCAGATGATACATTCCCCTCCTCTCATAACCTTGATAAGTTTTTTTCTGGACTCCCTGCTCCCCCGTCTCTGAATGCTGAGTTTTCCGCTTTAGAGGCGGATATTACTCTACAAGAGATACTTACTGCCCTACAAGCTTTAAAGAAGTCAAAAGCCCCTGGTCCGGACGGATTACCGGTGGAGTTTTATTGTTCTTTCAAATCTTTGTTTGCCCCTAAATTATTGCAGCTGTTTAATTCCTTCATTACTGATGCGAAAGCATCTGGCTCCTTCATGGATGCCTTGATCGTCATTATCCCTAAGCCTGATAAGGACCACTCTTTCTGTAAAAATTTTCGCCCAATCTCCCTAATCAATTACGACTGCAAGATCTTCGCTAAGATTATTGCATCTCGGCTTGACTCTATCATACCCCTTCTGATCAAGACTGACCAGGTGGGTTTTGTCAAAGGTAGATTGGCTTCCGATAATGCTAGAATGTTCATGAACATCCTGTCCTACGGTAAAAATTATAAAGATCCTCTGGCTGCTTTGTCTCTGGACGCTGAAAAAGCATTCGATCGTATAAATTGGCAGTTTATGTTTCATACACTACAATGGTTTGGTTTTGGCCCCAATTTTATTTCTTTTATCAAACTGTTATACTCATGTCCGAGGGCTAGTATTTTTGTTAATAATCAATTTTCTCAATTTTTTCCCCTAACTAGAGGCACCAGACAAGGTTGTCCTCTCTCCCCATTACTTTTTATCCTGTGTTTGGAACCCTTCCTTGAGCGTATTAGAACCAATCCCAAAATTAAAGGTTTTGCCTCTGCTTCTGTTGAAACTAAAATATCTGCCTACGCGGATGATATATTGATATACATGTCCAAGCCTAGTGAATCCCTTTCCCCTTTTTTAGAGGAAGTCCGCCTTTACTCTTCCATTTCTGGGTACAAGCTTAACCTATCCAAAACAGAGGTTCTCCCTTTAAATTCGTTATGTTATCAATTTATGTTTGCGGATACTGCCTTTGCATGGTGTCCTTCCAAAATTAAATACCTTGGCATTTGGTTTGCCTCTAATATAGCGGACACTATTAAATTTACTTTTAACGCACTAATGAATACATTGAAATCTCTTCTCCTCGTGTGGTCCCCCTTATTTTTATCATGGTGGGGTAGACTAGATACTATTAAGATGATGGTCACTCCTCATATCCTTTACACGGTTTCTATGCTCCCTGTCAAAATCCCTAACACATTTTTTTCCCAATTAAACTCTCTATGTATTAAATTTTTGTGGAACAATAAACACTCCCGCATTGCTTTGAACAAGCTTATTCGCCCCAAAGAAGAGGGGGGAGTGCGCTTTCCTAATTTTAAAGTATACCACTCTGCTTTCTTGATTAAACAATCTTTCTCATTGGCCTTCGATTTCGGGGATACGCCTATTCCTCGTTGGATTATATTTGAGCGGTCGCTTCTAAAGGAGTTTCAGTTTCAGCATGTTACATTTATGTCCAACTGCACCTTTTTGTCTAAAAGCCCTGTATTAAAATACTCCTGTGAATTGCTGTGCAATAAATTTCTTAAAGACCTATCTCCTATCCAATGTTTTTTAACCTCCACCCTATGGTATAACAAATTTCTTAAATATAAAGGTAGATCTTTCTATTACAAATACTGGAAGGAAAAGGAGATCTTGTTTGTGCATCAATTTTTGAATGGGTTTTCTATCATCTCCTTCCAAGAACTTCAGACACGATATCAGCTCCCTGACTCCTTTTACAAGGAATACATTATTATCTCTAATGCTATACAAACCCAATTAGCTACTTACTCTCTCCCATCAGTTTCTCCCCCCTTTAATACCCTCTTCACCATTATACTCTCTATTCCCGGCGCATAAACTTAAAGCTGCCACTGTTTATAAGTTATTGTTATCTAATGCCAATGTTCGCTCTAAATCCAACATTGAGAGCGCATGGGAAATGGACCTATCCATCTCTCTTTCTATTGATAGTTGGGACAAATTATGGTCGAAATTATTTAAAGTTTCGGCTGCAGCCAGGATAACCCAATCTCTGTTTTTTCTGTATCATAGAGCCATTATTACTCCTGTTGCTATTTGTAAGTTTTCCCCTACATCCTCTCCTCTTTGCTGGTCCTGCTCTACCGAAACTGGTACATTAGTTCATCAGCTATATGAATGTGCATCTGTTCTATCTTTTTGGAATTCAATTTGGAATGTATGCATGTCAGTTTTCAACTTTAATGCAACCTTAACTTTTGTAAATATCTTTTTAGGTTCTTTAGCTCCTGATATGGAAACTGTTTTACCTAGTTCCAGGTTATTTGATCTTTTTATTGCATTAGCATTTAAAGTGATCTTGTCTGCATGGAAAGACAATTCTAAACTGTCGTCAATTACTTGGTGGAATTTTATTTGTGACGAACATAGGATTGCTTCCGTTTCCTCCTCTTCCGTTTCCCAAAAAATCAAAGCTGATCTTCTTTGGCTCCCTTTTACTACTTATCTTTCCTCGCACCCTCCCATGTGATAATTCATTTTCTTTTCACTTTCTTCTCTCTCTGGCTTTCTCTTTCCTCTTTCCCTCTATTCTCTTTGGTCTTTCCTCTTTTCTTCCCCCCTTTTCCTCCTATCCCATTTACCAATGCCTTTTCCATAAATTACCCTATTATTGATCCGTTTTTGTCTGCCCAGTTATTGTAAACCAACTTCGTTTATATATTATTTCCTTATGGCGCTATATTGGAATATTTGTTTATTGTATCATTTGTTTTTCTTTTCCTTTTTCTCTGAAAATTCAATAAAAATTTCTTAAACAAAAAAAAAAAAGAATTTATATACCCCTTAAGGTGTGTTAAAAGTTGATAATTCCAGCGACTCCACTGCGAGTGGGACCTGATGATAGGCCAGAAGGGAAAAGCATGAAGTGATGCACAATCTGGGAGTGGTATTTACTTTCCAGCACAAAAGGTATTTATTGCCTTGAGGCGATTTTCCATCAAAGGGGCATTACATAGGTGGCATTACATAGGTGGTACGCTGGTGGACAAGCACAAGCAGTCATATTTTTTTATGCAGATTCCGATCAACTAAGGTAGTAAAAGGACATTACATCAAGAATAGCACATCCTTGAAGCAGGAGGACAGTTGAGAAATGTTTTACTTTTCCCAAACATTCCACACATTGCATCTGCGCTGCACTGTACAGCTGCATAGCAAACATCCAATGTGTGGAAATTGCATAGGTATGACATTTTGCATTGGAAACGTTTACTTGCAGTACAAAACCTATGCTAGATGTCACACTCACACCTTTGCACCATGGTGCAAATGGTGCATGTGAATTTGGCAGCCCAGCGCAGAGGATGAAAACAGCAGAATAGGCCATGTTAGTAAGTATACCTATGTTTTCTCTCTGTTACCAAGTGCAGTTCAGTAACTTTTATTGCTGGGCTGTGTTGCATATAAAAATATTAAATGTGACCCTGCATGTGTGCAATTAGCGACATAATCTCTTTGCAGTGATTTTATCATCCACTGCTAGTATTATGAATCTCTGCGTCAGACTCGGAATGAAGTGTGATTTTTGTCAACAATAAAATTCTCATATGCATGAATGTCTCGAGGAGAGGTTGTACCCCAACGGCTAGGGCGGTCGATCTCTAATCTGGGGAACCGTGCTCGACACTCAGCACTGTAACTCAACATCCTGTGATTCTGGGCAAATCTCTTCATCTCCCTGTGCCTACATGTCCTTGTGTAACACAACTTGTGCCCATCGAAAGCACTCTGATACTGTCGGGTCAAATTTACGCTATATAAAACTACAAAAAAAGAAAATGTCAAAAAGGGTAAATTGGCATTACTGAATTACAACTGCAATTATGTAATCCATCACTGTAATACTTTCAATCAGCTACTACTTTGGCGACCTCAGTTTTCTTGTTCTCCAACATCTCAAATCAAACAAATCAAGCTTCCATTGCAATTGTTGTGACTGTTGCATCTCTGCCTCCTGAACACCCTAAATCTGCAGCACTTTGCATGGTCCCATAGTTCCCGGGTCACAACAAATGCTGCGTCAGTCCTTTAGCTATGGGCTATGAGTTTCAATAATTTGGGCTATCTTTCCTCATGCTTCTAGGCTTCTATCTGCTGTTTCCTGCTCCTCCAGCTCCAAAATGGCAATCACCTGCCTGAGGGTTTGCAGCTACCTTTTACAACTGCTCTGCAGCTAATCTGGCATAGGTTTGTGCTCCTGTTACTTTCCCTTATACATCATGGCTGTTTCTTTCTGGTCTTCCCAATCCTTTGTGTTTCCTGCCATGTGATTTTTTATGTGATTTCCTTTTTAGGTTCTTATACTCTATATCAGTCTGGTTGAATGATGTGTTGCAACATGGCTGTGTTTCTTCTCTTCAGTCAGTCAGTCATAACCACTTTAATCGATTAATTAAAATCATAAAAGTACATCACAATAATTCGTACACATAAAAACTTTACATAATGAGTGTCATTTGAGATGTCATCAGTGATGTCATCAGTGATGTCACTGACCATGTCATGAATGATGCAATATGTGACATCATCAGCAGTGCATTGCGGGCGCGTGAGTTATAGTTAGCAGAACTAACTATACCGGAAGAATTTCTATGGTTTTGTATGAGTGAAATGGGCATCTAACTATAACACCCCTGAAACCTATGGTTTTTTCTGTGAATTTCTAAGGTTTTTAAATGCTAATTTCTAACTATAACGTCTCTGAAACCTATGTTTTTTTTCAGTGAATTTCAAAGGTTTTTTAAATGCTAACTTTTAAGTGTGATAATAGTTATATCTATTTTTTGTACTGATTTTCTACAGTTTTTTAACTGTTTATTTATAAATATTTTATTCATTCAATAACATTATATATTTTTCTGAAAATTGGAAAAAAAATGTTTTGAATTAAAACTGAAATATTGATTAATTTTCTTGTTTTCATTTTTTATTTTAATATATCTATATTATTTTCTTAAAAAACAAAATATCACGCACTCAAAGTGTACACATCACTGTGGGTGCACGCATTCTAGCCGCCATTTTAGAAAAGTCATGAAGGATTCGCGTATGGTGTGCAACGGCTGCGTGTTTTTCAGTTACATCATATACATTTAAACCAGGTCAGCAGAGCTGCTGTAGAGCCAGAGAACCAGGTCAGCAGAGCTGCTCTAGAGCCTGAGAACTAGGTCAGCAGAGCTGCTCTAGAGCCAGAGAACCAGGTCAGCAGAGCTGCAGCAGAGCCAGAGAAACCAGGTCAGCAGAGCTGCTTTAGAGTGAGAGAACCAGGTCAGCAGAGCTGCTTTAGAGCCAGAGACCCGGGTTAGCACAGCTGCTTTAGAGCCAGAGAACCAGGTTAGCAGAGCTACTCTAGAACCAGAGAACCAAATCAGCAGAGCTGCTTTAGAGCCATAGAACCAGGTCAGCAGAGCTGCTTTAGAGCCAGAGAACCAGGTCAGTAGAGCTGCTCTAGAGCCTATGAACCAGGTCAACAGAGCTACTCTAGAGCCAGACAACCAGGTCTGCAGAGCTTCTGCAGAGCCAGAGAAACCAGGTCAGTAGAGCTGCTTTAGAGGGAGAGAACCAGGTCAGCAGAGGTGCTCTAGAGCCAGAGAACCATGTCAGCAGAACTGCTTCAGAGCCATAGAACTGGGTCAGCAGAGCTGCTTTAGAGCGAGAGAACCAGGTCAGCAGAGCTGTTGTAGAGCCAGAGAACTAGATCACCAGAGCTGCTCTGCAGCATAAGAACTAGGTCAGCAGAGCTGCTCTAGAGCCAGAGAACCAGGTCAGCAGCCAGAGAAACCAGGTCTGCAGAGCTGCTTTAGAGAGAGAGAACCAGGTCAGCAGAGCTGCTTTAGAGCCAGAGAACCAGGTCAGCAGAGCTGCTCTAGCTGACACTGACTGACTGACACTGACTGACTGACACTGACTGATTGACACTGACTGACACAGATTAACTGACACTGACAGACACTGATTGACTGACACTGACTGACTGACTGACACTGACTGACACTGATTGACACTGACTGACACTGATTGACTGACACTGACTGACTGACACTGATTGACTGACACTGACTGACACTGATTGACTGACACTGACTGACTGACTGACACTGACTGACTACTCTCTACTACTCTACTACTGACTCTCTACTACTCTCTCTCTACTACTCACTCTCTACTATTCACTCTCTACTACTCTACTACTCTCTACTACTTACTCTCTACTACTCACTCTCAACTACTCATCTCTTCTACTCTACTTCTCACTCTCTACTACTCACTCTCTACTACTCTACTACTCTCTCTACTTCTCACTCTCTACTACTCTCTCTCTACTACTCACTCTCTACTACTCTCTACTACTCACTCTCTACTACACACTCTCTACTACTTGCTCTCTGCTACTCGCTCTCTACTACTCTCTAGTACTCACTCTACTTCTCACTCTCTACTACTCCACTACTCTCTACTACTCACTCTCTACTACTCACTCTCTACTACTCTACTACTCTCTACTACTCTCTCTCTAGTACTCACTCTCTTCTACTCTCTACTACTCACTCTCTACTACTCTCTCTCTACTACTCTCTACTACTCACTCTGCTACTCACTCTCTACTACTCTCTTGCTGCTACTCACTCTCTGCTACTCTCTACTACTCACTCTCTACTACTCTCTACTACTCTCTACAACTCACTCTCTACTACTCTCTACTACTCACTCTCTACTACTCACTCTCTACTACTCACTCTACTACTCTCTACTACTCACTCTCTGATACTTTCTCTACTACTCTCTACTACTCACTCTCTACTCTCTATTACTCGCTCTCTACTCTCTGCATATGCATTTATATATATGTATGTGTATATATATACATATATAAACATATAAATATAATCTGCATATCTATATAAATATAAATGCATGCAAACATATACATATACATATATGCATACATATGCATGGTATGTACATGAAAGTTTGAAAAACTCTAATACAAGCAAAGCTAAAAAGTCACCTACAGTTACAAACCTACAGTTACAAACAGAATTGCTTTAACTTAAACGAGGGCGAGACCTATTGCATTTTCAATACTTGTTTACTTTGATTCCATCAAGAAGGCATTCAGATGTGTCACACATTTTCCATAAATTCTGAATGGTAGCACTCTAGTTGCTCATTACCTCTCTCTACCTCTCTCTCTACTACTCTCTACCTCTCTACCTCTACCTCTCTACCTCTACCTCTCTACCTCTACGTCTCTACCTCTACACCTCTACCTCTCTACCTCTCTCTACCTCTCTCTACCTCTCTCTACATGCACACATATGCACATATATGCATATGCATTTATATATATGTATGTTATGTACATGAAATTTTGAAAAACACTAATAAAAGCAAAGCTAAAAAGCCACCTAATCACAAACAGAATTGCTTTAACTTAAACAAGGGCGAGACCTATTGCATTTTCAATTCTTGTTTACTTTGGTTCCATGAAGAAGGCATTCATATGTGACACATTTGCCATAAATTCTGAATGGTAGCACTCTAGTTCCTCATTAGATCACTGTAGTAAAGCTACTGCTCACCAGGGAAGTCTGCTGCTGGTGTTCAAAGTGCATGTTTCAGTCTGCATGTCAGAATCTTTTAATGAAATGGAAGAGGATTTGAGAAGTCAAAATGTGCCCTAATCTTTCTTTCTGCAGCACTAATCATAATTGCTATGGCGAAATGAACCCACTCATTTTGTTCCTTTGCAAATTAAATGTTTTAAGTGTTACCACTTTATTCTAATCAAGATGGCATCAGGTGTGCCATACTTTTGTCATAAGTAAGACTGTTAGCGCTCTAGTTGTTCTTTAAAACACTCTGGGACATTCTGTCATTGGGCTATACTTGGGCTACATCTCGGTGATATTTGTGCTACATTTGGGCTCTTTTGTCTCTCGTGGCCATCTAGGGAGACTTATTTGTTTTGAAGTTTCCTAATTTCCTAATTTACAACAGTCTCCTCAGTAGGAAATACTTTCAGGTTTTTTACTTTCATTCCATCAAGAAGGCATTCAGATGTGTCACACATTTGCCATAAATTCGGAATGTTAGCACTCTAGTTGCTTATTAGATCACTGAGGTAAAGCTACTGCTCACCAGGGAAGTCTGCTGCTGGTATTGAAAGTGCATGTTTCAGTCTGCATGTCAGAATTTTTTAATGAAATGGAAGAGGATTTGAGAAGTCACTCAAAATGTGCCCTAATTTTTATTTCTGCAGCACTAATCATACATTCTATGGCAAAATGAACCCCCTCATTTTGTTCCTTTTTAAATTAAATGTTTTAAGAGTTACCACTTTATTCCAATCAAGATGGCTTCAGGTGTGCCATACGTTTATCATAAGTAGGAGTGTTAGCGCTCTAGTTGTTCTTTGTAACACTCTGGGAAGCTGCAGTAGAACACAAAGGAATCAACTGACAGTCTGTGCCCTTGTTGGATGTACATGTTTTACTGAGAATGTCAGACTTCATTCTCACATGACTAAGAAAGATAATGTGAATTTACAGAAAATATGCTCTCAGTTTAGCTTATAGATCACCTTCCAAATCTCTGTGGGAAAAGCATGTGAAAATATTTTTCTCTCAAACATGATTCATGATATCCCAGCAGAAGGCTTTTTCACACGGTAAAATCATGAACATACCACAATTCCTAAAATGAGTATGGTACCATCAACAAATGATTTATAATGTAACTAAAGTCTTAAAACCTTCTATTAACTGCAATGCTTTTAATGAGGTGCTATCATGTATATTGGTCCCAAGATGGCTGCCAACACTTCTTGGATGAAGTGCTGACAGCCAATCAGATCTCACGATGAGATGTGTGGTTAGGCTCTGCCCAGATATATATGTGATTTTACTTTTGATTTTCTCAGGAACTACTGAACGGATTTACACCATTTAAGCAAAAGGCACGACTCTGAACCAAGGTCTACCTTTCTGCCAAATTTGGTGTAATTCCGTTCAGCAGTTCAGGCTGTAGCTGCGTCAACAGGTCCTATGGGAAATTGCATGGGGAAAACGTGTTTTGGGACCCCCTTTTTTCTCAGCCCCCGCTTGACGAATCACCACGTAACTTTCAGGATTAGAGCAGACCGGAGCTGGCCAAACGTTTGGAAAATTTCACGAAGATTCGTCAACCGGTGCCAGACGTATTGGCAATAGAATGTTGCGGATTTCCTATGGAAAATAGGTCCTTACTATAACTACCTACTGGCGACTGCCAGTAGGTAATATATACATATATATATATATACATACACACATACATACATACATATATATATATCCAAAGAACTTCACCTCATACATCCGGTTGACAGGAAGGATGAAGATATATATTCACTGAAAAAACCATAGGTTTCAGGGGCGTTATAGTTAGCTGGACATTTCACTCGTACAAAACCATAGAAATTCCCCTGATATAGTTAGTTCAGCTAACTATAACTCTCGCGCCCGCAATGTACTGCTGATGACATCACATTTTACATCACTCATGACATGGTCAGTGGCATCACTCATGACATCACTGATGACATATCAAATTACATCACTGATGACATCAATGATGACATCATCCAGTGAATGTGTGTTTCTGTAAAGTTTAAATATTTTTCATATATATCTATGCCAAGGTCTATTGAAGAATGAGTGGATGTAGAAGTGCCTGAATGGATTATTTAGTAGATGCATGACTGACTGTATAAGTCACTGATTGAACGTATGTTACTGAATTCATGGGTTAGTGACTAAACTGTGTGAATGTCTATATTAGTCTCTCAGTTGGTGTGTCAGCAGGGGCATGGGTTGGTGAGTAGCTACATCAGTGTCTATATGGGTTGTTGATTCATTGTATGAGTATCTGTATGGGTGTCTGGGTGTCTATGTGGGTGGGTGGGGTGTGTCTGACTTTGTGCAGACATGTCTGAATAGCTGATTCACTGGTTGTATACATTCAAAAGTGTATCTCGGAAGGGTATGGGTATGGGTAGCTGACTGTGTGTACAGGTGTGTTGATTAGTGAATTGATGTCTCAGTTGTATATATGTGACTAACTATATATGTTTTTAGACAGTATATGTGAGTATTGGGGTGTATAATTGACTATACATGAGAGTGTGTGATTGCAAGAGTGTCTACATACATGAATGTGTACTTGTATTAGTGATTGTATAAGAGAGTAAGCATCTATATAAATCTATATAAATAAGGAAGGTGGTGTGTGTATAATTAAGTCAGGTGGTGTGTATATATCTACATGGGTGTGATTGATTTTTGGCATGACTGAGTAGATGTGTGAGTAAATGTATGGATCAGTAGCACTGCACTGTATGTATAGGTGTATGAGCAGATATTATACTGATGTAATGATGAGTGACAGCATGTATGAATTACTCTATGAGTGTGTGTCTAGCTTACAATATATAGATAGGAATCAGTGGATGTGTATCTAGTATCTGGTATTGGTGTGTCAATGGTTTCGAAAATGGTAGTCTGTATTTTAGAGTATGTGTATCAAAGGTTATATTAGAGTGTGAAGAGGTGTGTCACACTATCACGTGGATGATATCATCAGTGATGTCATTTGAGACGTCATCAGTAATGTCCTGAATGATGTCACTGACCATGTCATGAGTGATGTAATAGGTGACGTCATCACCAGTGCATTGCGGGCACGCGAGTTATAGTTAACTATAACATCCCTGAAACCTATGTTTTTTTCAGTGAATTTCAAAGGTTTTTTAAATATCGAACTACTATTGTGCTATTTGTCATTAGTACTGTTTTTTCAAACTTTTCAACTACATAAAATAAACTGCAAAACTGCAATATAATGTAATATATTACACAAATTACAGTGAGTTTTTAAATAATATAAAATAATTTAACATTCAGAAAACAATTTTTCTCCCTTTTTTTGCTGTCATCAGCTTCTACTTTAACTTCACTATTCACAGTGATGTCAGTGTAGATTCATCATAAACAGCATGGAAGATAAACAATCAACTGGATTGTTAAAAAAAACAAAATCCCTAATTCTCGCAAATATAATACAAAATCCACACAAATAACACATCCAATACTATTTCCAATCTTCAAATCTTACCTTTACTTTGTAGTTTCTGTTCACATTTTGCAATTCGCCAAATAATGTATCAAAACTTTTGCTTTGAAATTATCCAGTATAAATTCCTTAAAGTATCTTTACACCTTCCCACTAGGCCGAATGATGTATCTAAAATCTTTGTTTCAGAAATATCAAGTATGAGTTGGGTAATTCATAAGTCAATCTCAGTTTCATTTCCTTGTGTGTATCGTTGCAGTGACTCCAACCATTATTACACTTTAAATAAACTGTATAATGTCCACTTGTGGTAGTACTGCCAGCATGGAAAACAATAGCAACTGTTTCAAAAGTTCTTCCAGAAATAGATACTTGACTAGCAACAACATTTGTAATTTTGGTTTCCACTTTTCTTCCATTTGGTCTACAGCGTTGCAGCATTATAATCAAATATTTTCCATATCTTTGAAGGCATAATGTAGATTGCATTGCTGATTTACAACGAGAACAAATCATCTCGTGATCAGCTTCTTTTACTAATTTGGAAAATGGTACAGATTTGCAGTCAGGTATTGTCAAATATAGAAATTGTTCTCTGTCAACTATAGTGCTTGAAGTTAATGAACACTGTTCACATTTATGTTCCCATTTGTAACTGAGTCCAAATAAACTCTCAATCTGAATTCCTTCATCTTCTAGTCCTCCAAGCATAACCATCAGAAATTCTTGTGCATCTTGTTGTATATTAGCACTAAACGTTAAAGATCCAGTACATGCATCCAACAGTGGGCGAATACCAGAAGCAGAATGGATATTACTTCTATCAGTTCTCAATTCTTGAAATAAAGTATAAAGTGCCGAACATAATCTTTTTTCCTGACTTTCCATAATTTCACCATAAACATCTTCAAGATAAAATATAACGTTTAGAATAACATTACCATAGCAGTTGACACCAGAAGCATTTTCTAATTGGTATCCGACAACATCATCACTTGGTTGTATTTTCTGTTTCTTTACATCTTTTTTCTCCTGATTTTGTTTCTGCTTTCCAACCATAGTTTATTCTTCAACATGTTTGCGTTTTGAACACACAACACATTTCTCATAAATAGGATATTCACCTAAACTTGGAGCATAAAGCCTTCTCAAACAATTATATTCTCTTACACAATTAACATCAGCACTAACCTTGTCCTCATCAAAATCAATTAAATACAAACCAGACAACTTTCTAACTCGAGATAATGCAACATATACCATTCCCTCTTTAAACACAGTTCTTCCTACATTTACCAAAGCATTATCTACACTTTATGAATTGTTATTGCATATGCTAAACAGAAGGGAAACTGTTTTCTACGAACATACAAGTCTTTTACAAGCAATAATCGTACAACACAACGCGCATTCTGTCTTACCTCTGTAATCTGATCAAATTTAACTTTCAAGAATTCAATTCCATTTCTATTTTGATATTTCAGAAAATCAAAAGCTTTCCCCATTGCTCCATTCACTAAACCTTCTTCTACATTCAGATTACGTCTCAAAATTACCCAACAGTTTAAACATACATCTAAAAAAAAAATATTATAAGCCAGCAGTTTTTGATACAGACTTTTCCAGAGAATCCAATTTAGTCTGTAGTTTTTCTCAAAGAAGAATTGTTATTCCTTGATGCTCAATTTTATCAATAGCTTCAATGTGAATTATTTATTGATTTTCTAATTTCATAAACTCTCTAATAAATGTATAACACTCTTCCACTGTAGACATTAAGCAAACTACAGACTTTTTTTCTTTCATTACTTCTGCTGGTGTGTTATCATTTCTAAACAAGTTCTTTAGTAGACGACTTTGAAAAGCTTCTTTACCATGTTTGCTTAGAACACCAATTCTTACATCTTCTAAAATATTTCCACAATCTTCATCTCTTGCTTGTTGCATATTCTGAGTGAGTTCTTTATATTCAAAATGTAACCACAGATTCACATTTCCAATACTTCCGAGATTTCTTTGTGTCTTTATGTAGAAGAGTTGTAAACACTGGTTCTCCTTTTATAGGGGTTAATTGTAGCAATTAAATGTTTTCCTCCACAGAGAACGTCGCAATCTGTTTTTAATACCCGTTGCAATCTTAAGTGTACAAAAGCAAGCAGGGGAAAAGAACACACAACAATCGGGCCATCCAGCACAATTTGTGGACAACAGGTGGGGACATCAAGAGGACTTCTGGATAAGAATTCATTTGTCCCAATTCCCTAGGACTCCATGTGCAGCAGCACAGGCCATGACACTGACGCCAGAACAGTCCAACTCATGAGCCACTAAGGGGCTCATCAGTCGATCAAAATCCGGGTCAGGAGCCACCGAGTTAGACAGGCACAAATCCAGAGCCCATTCGAATGGACAATCTAGGCAATGAAAGACAGGTTGCACGCAGGTAAAGAAGGGAAACCGGAAGGACAATCCATAGGCACTGCTTAAGGTCGCCAGCAGCAGAGTGCCGTATAATTCAAGCATCATGTTCCGAAGATGGAGCAGCCGGTGCATGCTGTCTTGCAACGCAAGTTGTGAAGCCACAGCGTAGTACGCAGATCAATTATGGCACCCCAGCTACGAGGGCGAGAAGCAAAGCGACACCTCCGAAGACGGTAGGCAAAATCGAATGATGAAATGCGGGGATCACACCAAACAGAGTGTGGAAGGAGGTCACGAGGCCGGAGCCCACAATGTAGAAAAAACAGCCAGGCCACTTGTTGACGAGGCATGAAAGATAGTCTGAATCCGAGTCCCAAATATGTAGTGGGAGATCAGTGTTGAGAAGCGCTTGCACCTCTGTGCGCGTATGATCTACGTGAAGGTCAAATGTTTCTCGGGATGAAGTCAACACGACTTGTTTTTGAGACAATGGAGCCCTTACACTGCTCATCTTGTGTCACTCCGCTTTCAAGGTTGGAATGGAAGGCCAGATGGATACATCCAGCCGGCCATGCGGGGGTGGGAAAAGGTCGTAATGACAGAAAACCACTTGTAGTGATACAGTCACGATGTCAGGAATTGCCGGAAGCATCCCACAGCAAGCTTCTGCATTGAATAGCACATAATTACCGTTAGCAAGCAGCGCACAAGACCGTGTCATGACGGGCACACGAATCCCTTACAGAATACAAGCTACATCATGAGCGTGCATGTAACAAGCACCATGCAATTGAATGTGCCTACACACCACAGAATGATCTGGACTGGAAGTGCACCCTTCACCTCTTAAATACACCTCCTTGCCGTCTCTCACGCACCTGTTGTCACCTACCACGGACACAAGGGACCCGAGCAACTGTGAGGGCGGTGGTGAGAATGGAGGGTGCGGCGAGACATGCATTGCTGCTTTCAGCTCTGGGAGCAGCCTTCGGCCCCTCTGGGAGCTCACCCTCGGACCCATCAGCATCATAGTCGGTGTTGGGACTGGACAGGTCCTCCGCCTGACTCCCCTCGGCCTCCGTGCCACTTGCTGCGCCAGACTCCCCAGCACTGTTGGCCCCGGTACTGGCTACCTCCCCCACGTCCATGCCAGTGTCTCCCTCGGTTTCCCCCGACGATGCTGTGGCCAAGGTGAAGAGACAGCAAATGACCAGACACCTGTATACATATGACACATGAGTCCAATCGACATAGGACACAGCGCATAGCATGAACGGCAACATGAGTGACATCTACAATACAACAAACGTATGTAGGCTCTGCACCACACAGTTGGTTTACCCACCACATGTGTGTGCGTGTCGATGGGCATGGCACACTATTACGCACACCAGGCCACATGTGGAATCAGACGTAACGGGTGTATGTATGCATCGCACATGGACTTGCGAGACAAGGACATATCTGCGTTGTCTCAATGTGTGTGTCATCAGACTTGACATGTACCCCTTCATGGCAAGGTGTGTGGACTGTCCTGTTTCAAGGACATGCGACCTGCGCCTCTTGTGTCCTGCAACCGGTCTGTGTGATAATACATCCTTCTTATGCACATATGTGAATGTCTGTCACTCCTGTAATGCGTCAACCTCTTCACTTACACTGGCCCACAGCTAGTTCCATGGCATTTCATGTTGACCTTGCGCACCCACGTGTGTAGCTGACTGTTGTTAGGGGTGTTACCTGGCTGGCATACGTGTCCTGGATGCATTGCACAGTACAGACTCTGTATGTAGCATATGTGTAGTAGCCGTTGAACATGTGCCCAGTCCATTGTCAGTGGTGTAGTGTTGTACTCAATCTTCGTCATTCCTTCCAAATTTCTGCAGGGCACCATCTCTCCCCCGACCAATGCCAGACTTGGCTGCCATGAGGGAACGTGACTGTATACGCCGTTACCGCTTCTCCCAACCGTTGATTGACGACTTGACCACAAGGCCAGAGCCACACCTCCAACCGCTACACAGGTATCCTACTGCACTGACCCCCAAGATGAAGGTGATGGCAGCCCTACATTTCTTTGCCACGGGTACATTTCAATTGACCATAGCTGATGTAGGTGGCATGTCCCAGACCATGTTCAGCCGTGTCCTGCATGATGTGTTGGAGGCCATGTTGGTACACCTGGATGAATTCATAACCTTTCCAACTCGTGAGCAGTTGACAGGTGTCAAGGGTGAGTTCTATGCCCTGGGAGGGATGCCCCATGTCATTGGGGCCATTGATGGGACACATGTGGCTTTGGTGCCACCACACGCACAGGAGGTAGCCTTCCGTAACCGCAAGCATTACCACTCCATCAATGCCCTTGTGGTATGTCTTGCTAACATGATGATATCCCATGTCTGTTCCCGTTTTCCAGGATCAGCACACGATGCCTACATCATGAGGCGTAGCAGGGTGCCTGAAATGATGCTGCAGCTGTGCAACGAACGTGCATGTCTTGTTGGTGAGTATAATCTGTTGGTCCTGTATTTAGCCGTTTCTTCATATCTTACTGCTTCTCCTGACCCACTTCTGTCCATGATGTTTCTATGTAGGGGACGCTGGCTATCCCAACATGCCATGGCTGATGACGCCTCTCCGCAACCCCAGAACAGCTGCAGAACACCGGTACAACGACACCCATGGGCAGACAAGGCGCGTGATTGAGAGGACATTTGGACTCCTGAAGAGCAGATTCAGGTGCCTCCACAAGACCGGCGGCGCCCTCCCATATGCCCCAGTGAAGGTCTGCAAAATCTTACTTGTGTGCTGCATGCTGCACAACATGGCAGTGGAGAAGGCTGTGCTACTCATCCTGGATCCTGATGAGCAAGATCATCCACCCGTGGAGGATGAAGGGCTTGGGCATGGGGCAAGTGAGGATGAGGATGAGGATGAGGATGAGGACATCCGGAGTCAGCTGATCTGCAACTTCTTCTCATGATGGTGAGTCCCTGTGTCTGGGTGTGCACGCTTAGTGCCTTGTGTGGCATGTGTTGCAATTTGTCGAGCTGACTGTGTGCCAAGTGACTTGGAGGTGTGTTCTGATGTGTCATACAAGTGCTAATGTCATTCCCCATATTTGTGCAGGAACACAAAAATCATTATTTCCATGGTGACAACATCAATCCTGTCGAGTGCATGTACATGTCTGCGGATTACTAGCTCCTCGCTGACTTGTTGTGTGTCTGTCCTCCCCAGGTTCCTGCGGCTGTCGTCTGCTCATGTCATCATTGCACTCCTGCTATTCCTCATGATTATTGGAACGTGTGCTGGATCAGAGTTACATGCACAGAGATGGTGACAACTCTTGTTGGGTAAGGAGTGCAGCAAGGCGTTTTGTGGGTGGTACATGTTTGTGATATGTGGGGACTGCGACTGTGCATGTTGTGTTACCATGCATACATGTCGACTCACCATGGCCACGTGACGTGTTGCATAGCTCCCATGACTTGACAGTCACCCTTCCTGACAGTCATCTGTCATGGATTGTGGATTCTGATGAAAGCATCAATGTGTGTCTAACGTCCCTCAGGAACATACAGGATGGTCATGCTGGACATGGTGTGGGACATCCCCATATGAGGCTCAATGTGGAATTGTGGACTCGCCATGTGCAGCAAGGGGTGTGTGGCTCAACCCCTTCACTTGTGTGCCAGCTCGGTAGGATTTACGACATCTGTGTGTTGCAGGGGGTGTCCAGTGTGGGTCACACATGTTCAGCCGAATGACCTGTGTTCCAGTTCCAATGGATGCTATTCCATTTGTGTGAGGATGAGTAATAAAGGTGTTTGTCATACTCCAAGGTGCCTCATCTCTGTCAATGCTGGTCTCTTGCCACTTGGCATGCGGCATCTCTGGCATACTTGCTGTAGATAATGCATAGGAGTCCATGTGTAGTTTAGCGACATGCATGCAGTTGTTCATGGATTGGGCTCCCTATTGAGCATGTGTTACATGGTCGTGTATGTTTCTTAGCGAGGTCAACCACACAATGGGCCATCACCTGTTGCTGAGGGTGTGTCTCCTGTGCGCAGGTCGGCCTTCTGTTTCCTGATCCGGTGTAGTGGTTCTTTGGTGATTGTGCATGCATTGTCTCTGGGTGTGTCATGTGAAACTGGACACTCCTCACTTCACGCACGCGCCTGTTGCAGTTGTCCTTCTGACATCCTAGTCTTTGTGTGCAAGATGGGCCATTTGGCAGGGAGATGGCGCATGCTGCTGCAGGCCCTGCACAGACACCCAGTGGCCACACACACAAGATGTTGTGCATCATGTTTGGCTCGCTCACATATGCCATGCTAGTCCACTGCATCTGTACCTCATGCTGCAACGCCCTCTGCATCATGCACATGATCCACAGATGGATCCACTCCAAGTTACGACAGACCATCCCCCAGGTCCATGATGACATCCATCTCATATACTGCCCTGCCCTCTACGGAGCAAGTACATCCAAACTCCAAGGACACTGGTCCACTTCCGGGGGGCATCTGCACACCTCAGCTTCTACAACCTGCGCCCCAGCCACCTCACCGTTCACCATAGATAGCTGCTATGGATCACTGTCTGCTGCAGGATTTCCTCCACACACCCCACCCACACTCAGGAGGCAGTCCACAACCCCGACCCCACACCAACCTTGTACGTCTGTCATCCTATATCCCGTTGGTCCATCTCCGTGCATCCAACCTTGCCCTGGCCACCGTTCATCACATCCACCATACTCCAGCATACAGGACATAGTTCTCCCACCTTGCCACAAATACCTGGGACTCCCTCCCCGGGTACCTCCACATGGGCCATGGCCTCTACCCCTTGATGATGGTCTCCCAAATAGGTCTCTCCGCACAGTTAGCAAGCCCCCCCTCAGCAGCCAGTGGCCATCACAGGTGAGTGTTGTGCTCCATGCCTACATTGAATGATACTTGTGACGCATGTGTGTCCTGTACCAGACTCTGTTCCCAGGGGATGGATGGCTGGAGTTGGTTCAACACTCAGGCATAGTTAGACATTTCCACACACATATGTCGTATAATAAGGCAAAATGACAGCAACATCTCCTGTGCAGAACAATGTGAATTTATTTTTGGTTGGGTGAGTCTTTTGGTACATGTGCTAAGGTGCTCTACTGGGGGAATAGAATCCAAAGTTCACTGGGGGAGATGGCATCCTTGGCATTGGAAGTCATCAGAGTCCAGACCACAGTGTTGGTCATCATTGGTCAGACTGGGACCAGCAAGTCCATGTGGCAGAGAATGTCATTGGGTGAGGTGCTGCTGTTGCACCAGAGGGCCAGGTACCAGGCCAGGTGACCTGGGAGATGGGGATGGTCCGCTGACTCTCACGGTCTTTTACATGGACGACCCACTTTCCTCAGGGGACCCTCAGATGCAGGCCTTGACGATGCTAGGGATGCTCCGTCAGATAAATCCTCCTCCTCCTCCTCCCTCCCTGTGTCTGGTGCTGGTCTACGCCTGGTGGCACAGGGAGGGTTTGCCAGACTTTGGGCGATCTGACGGAGTGATTGGCTCACGTCCCTGTGCACCGCCAGGAGCTCAGCCAGTCTTGCCTCCATCCGTCCCTGGTGTTGTTGGTGACTGGCATGATGCTCGACCTGCAGGTTCTTTATCTCATCGAGGGTCCCCTGCATACCGGAAAGTCTGGACACGACCTGGTCCATGCCTCTGGTGTCACGGATGTTGCGTATGTTTGCAATACCAGGCTCCTGAGCTGGCTGGTCAGGTTCGCGCCTCCGCCTGCCTCCACTCCCACCACCCCTGCCCACTTGAGCCTGGCCTGCCCTTATGGGCACATCGGGTCTACGGGACCCCTGAGGGTTGGCATTTGCACGGTTGCCTGCCTCCTCCTGGGTGCCCGCAGAACCTTGTCCCTCCTGGTCCGACTGGCTCTGTTGTTCAGTGCGAGCAGGGATCCTGGGTGTGTCCTGGGATGTGGCGGGAATGGGGATGGTGGTTGGCACAGATGTACCTGACGCAGGTGCTGCAGGTGCTTGTACACCAGAGGGTCCAGGTTGGTCGGGGTCATCCACGGAGTGGTGAGAGTCGTCGCTGCCGGTGGGATCATCTTCACGCGGTGCCTGGGACTGTGATTCTTCCCCCCCAGTGTTGGGGGGAGATCGTCGACGTTGCCCTGTGTGTGAGAGAGAGACAATGTTAATGCTGTTTCATGCCACATCCATGTTTCATGCATATTCAAGTTGACACAGTTCCCCCAGGTAGTTGGATGTCCCTAGCATTCCTCTCAGTGTCCACTTGGGAATGGGTATGTTGCGGGGGACAGATTGGGATGTTCTCCTGAGTGTGTGACCTGTAGATAGTTGGCTCTGATCAGGCGCGCAACACCCATTGGGCTCACCGGGCTTCAGCCCCGCCCTCATGTGTGTCAGCCCGGCTGAGACAGCCTCGCGGGCTGGCGTCTGTCTAATTGCAGCCGGACGCGAGTACTTCTCAGGTCTTTGGAAGACCATTTACTCGTTCATGAGGCTTTTGTTGTGTTTTCACCCCTTCTTACAGCCACTCTGGCTATGCCTGGAGGATTTAGCCCCCACCGAACAATTTTCCTGCCCCCCCCCCCCCCCGGAAATTGCCTCTAGTTGCCCGCCTGGCTCTGATGCTCACTTGGCTCTGGATTTGTCTTGTTGGGTCACATGTCCATTGTGGGAGTGTGTGATTCTGTTGCCTGCCCCAGGTGTGTGTGCTTGTGTTAGGGGGGGGGGTGACCGGGCGTGCTGTTGTGTGTAGTGTGAGTTGTCATTGGGTCTCCCAGGTGATGTGTGTTTCCCCTCATGGTGTATGCTGGCATGACAGTGTGTGTGAGTTCCTGTGCTAGATACCTGTGCTTGTGGAGTTGGTGTTTGACTGTACAGGTCCCAGGAGGGCCTTGTGCTGCATACAGCAGGGCCCAGTGTCAGCGACCTTGTTAGTAGTTTGCCAGTCCCTATGCTTTGTGCATGGGTATGTCCCTATGCCATATGGGCTGTAGGCATTGTTGTCTGCGTCTCATTTTGGCGATGTGTTGTGTGGGGCCCACCCTCCCAGCCTCCCGGACATCCAGTCTTGTGGTTGTGGTTGTTGTGGCCTTGGACGTGGCCTTGCCTGGATTTGTGAAGGGTGGATGGTGACGTTCGTGGCATGGGCGTGGTTATTGAGTGTGGTTGTGTGCGGTGACTGCTTGGGGGTAGTTGCGTGCATTTGTTGTTGTTGGGGTGTGGATGCCATTCCCCCATGTTACGTGAGTTGTTTGTGTACTCACCAGGCTCTGCGACTCCTTCCACTCCGTGTAGTCCCACCGGCGGTAGCATGGCCATCACCTTCTCGTCCCAGGGATGGTAGTGTACGGGTCTGCGGGGCGGCCCACCTCCAGTGATGTTGGTCTGGGCATGTTCGATTTGGGAAAAAGGGGGTGGTGATGGACAGAGTTTCTGAATGATGCAGAATACTCTTACCAAGTCAAGAGATCATGGTTTTAATCCATCACCGTTTTTTAGCTCACTGTACCATCCCAGCTCAGAACCTGGCTACATGCAAATTAATCTGTACCTGTCCCAGTGCATGATGGGAACAGGGCAAACCAAACTACCAAGCCAATTACCAAGTCTGGGCATGTTCTTCATTCATCTTCCTCTTGACCGCTCTGCGCAGATCGTACCACCTGGCTTGGCATTCATGCCTGGTCCTTCGAACGGGCGCAACAGCATTCACCTTGTCGACGATCCTCTGCCACATGGCAGATTTTTCAGATATGCTGGTCTGTCTGACCATTGTTCCAAACAGCTGTGGCTCGACTCTGATGACTTCGTTGACGAGGAGCTCCAGCTCCGCCGTAGTGAACTTTGGATTCTTGTCTGTGGGCATGGTGTGGGATGTGGGTGTGGGCGGTTGTGGGTGTGCGGGTGTGAATGTGTGTGTGTGTGAATGTGAAGAGGGGGATGTTTGTGGGGGAGGTTGTTTGAAGGTGTGTGCGTGGCGGTGTAGCTCAGGTATGGGTTATGTGGGGTGGTTTGTGTGTGAGCTCTGTCCGCAGTAGGTCTGTTGCAGGGGCTCATGGTTTGTATGTGTGGGCCCTTTTTATTGGTCAATTGGTGGGTGTGGGTGTGTTTGAATTTTGGTGGGTGTGTTATAGGAGGTGGTTGTGTTTGGGGCCTCTGTTGGTCAGTTTGGATGTGGCAGGTCAGTCATTGAGTTGTATTTTGTCGTGAAGACATGTTTTGTGTTTTTGTGCAAGTCGCTTTGGCCCTCCTTGTGCTGTTTTCCACTGTCCTGGTTCTGTATGTGTCTTTTTCGCGTAGGTACGATCCTTCTTTTGGGATGCTGTGTGAGGGTGCTGGGGTACAGTGTTGGTGTGCGGCAAGTACATGTTGTGGGGGGGCTGGGGGTACAGTGCGGACTGGGTTGTGCACGGTGCAGACATATTGGGGGGGTGTGTGTACGGCTCATACACGGGCATGAGTTTACCCGTGTACATGTGTGCTTCAGCGTTGGCTCCGTACGGGCCTTTCTACGTGCGATTGTATATTCGGACGGGCGGTCGGGATCGTACTTGCCCGCTCGGACTTGTGTTTTACGATTTGTAAGTTGAACTGTCCGGATCACTTTCGTACACTTTTCCAGACGTTATTCGGACGTGGACACTTTCCGACGCACGCTCGTAGACTTTTCCCAACACTATTCGTAGTTATTTTTCACATCCCATTCGTACTTGCCAGTTTGTACGGTACTTGTGCGACTCGTACGTAAAAAAATACGGATGCGGGTCGTACGCAAATTATTTTTACCGGATCGGAATCGGCACCTTGGTGTAAAATTTTCCTTTATACTTGTATTTTCTTCTGCAGTACTTTCCACAACGGTGACTTTGGAAACGTAAAACTTGCTTTCTCAAGCTTCTATCTCCTTCTTCTCTTGGAATCTTACATGTCACATACTGTTCGATGAAAGACAATACTGTTTCATCCGAATCAGTTCCAAATTTAGGTGCATCCTTGACCCATAGTAGCATATGTATATGAGGTGCACCTCTTGCTTGGTACTCCTTTCTCCAAAAGAAATCGGTAACTTCTCCTAGAGGTGGATTTTTTTTATTGCAGATAAAAGACATCATAGCTTGAAAACTATGATTAAAATATCTGTACACATTTGCAGGATCCAATGAGCACAGTTCACCAGGAGTCTTTATTTCAACATTTTTCATATTGGAATTCACTTCTCTTAGAAACTCAAGCAAATCTTCCCATGCATACTCATCACAGCTAAGTGTGACAAACCATGTTGGTATACCTAAGTTCCGTAACATACACTTGAGTTCTCCATGACGACGATACCAATACTCATTTGTTCCATGTTGACATGCCATCAAATTGATTAACTGTGCTTCTAAATTTTCATCTGTTTCTTGTACTTTCTCCACAAATTCTTTCGCAGAAAGAAGTAATTGATGAACTCCAGTTTTAAGTATGTTGTTCACTGTATACGACAGAGAAGATAGATCACTTTCAAACAAAAGGTGAAATATGTATGGAATGCACTGTCAAAATCTAGGATCTTCAGAATATAATCTTGTTCACCGATATTCTGAAGCTGGAACCCGTACAGGTCGGTCATCATATCATCCACCTTCTCCAGTAGGAAACAGCTGTGGGAAACAAAGAGCTTCCAAGCTCTTCTCCCATCTACTCATTGGAGTTCCCTCTGCTTTTTTCATTTGAAATAACTCAATGCTGCTTCCTATTACTTCTTTTGAATGCAAAGGACATATTGTGTAATGTTCATAAATCTCTTCAGTCCTTGACCTGTCCACTTTCTATATTTGACCACTTGAAATTTCACATTCATCTTCTAAACTTATCACCTGTTCATACATATTTACAGCTTTGTAATAAATATTGTTCTTTATAAGACATAAGGTAGCCTTTTCAACTTTATTAACATCCACAAATTCTTGCCATATTTTCCGACTCTTTGTTGGTACACTATTTACTAGAATGACTACTGCCTCATTTTCCTCTTTCTCTTCAGCAATAGTTTCAATATTTTTCTTTACACCACTCTTCCTTTCATCCTTCTTTGCAAGTCTGTTGGTGGCAGTTTACCTGTTTTAGGCTCCATCCGAATTATTGTTTGAAAATGATGAACAGATTGAATTAGAACCAACTCAAATGTATTCAATTCTGCCAGTTCCTCTGGAATAGCTACTAATTCTAAGTTAATTATGTACTGCTCTAGCAGGCATTTTGTTCTCTTCTAATTTGTTAGAACAATATTTACATATATACGTTGTTCACTACCTAACTCAAATCGACCTTCCACCAACAAGTAAGTTGCAAATTCTTCCCACTTACTATTGTTCTCCTTTTCACTTTTCAAATACAAATCAACATTCCTAGTTTGACTTTTATAATGAGCACGTCGATGACAAACACAAACATAGTTTGGTATTTCAGAGCACAATACATTAAACTTTCCAATTTCTTCTTCAAACTGATCAGTGCTAATCACTTTCCCATCTCCTTCAACATCTGTAATTGTCAAACTTTCACTTTCTCTGGACTGCTCTTCTGAACCAAAATATCGCATTTCAAGATCATGACACTTTTTTTAAACCTCTGATAAAGAACTATGTAAAAGACATGTATTCAGTTCACTTAAACATAATGCAGGACTTTTTACATAGTACAGTTTCCTTATAAACTTCTGCATTTCTGAATGGTGTACTGCAAACATCCTCAAGTGATGAAAAACACTTTTACACACTTTTCTTGAAAGACAAGCCAGAGAATGCCCATGCTTCTCAGTGTATTTTCTTACATTACATGGATCTAGTCCTTGCAACAACTTAATCTTCTGTTTAATACTTTTCTGTGTATATTCTCGGAGCAAATTTTGCATTATATCAATAGATTCCTGTCAAATACTAAAAATACTGCTACAACCCCACTTATACACAGGAGCTTGTGTACGTTTCCCTTGCACTTCTTCAGCTATTAACTCTTCTGCACTTTTACCAACCAATTCTTCTTTTGGAAGGGGACAATCATCCTGAACTTCATAGCAACGACCTCCAGTATCAACTGCAAATGGTAAACTATTTTCCTGGAAGTAACTTTACTCATTAAAAAAAGGCTCACTAGTAGAAGTATGTTTCCAATGTCCACTAAAGATTTTGAAAAAGTTGGTTCTGTTCACAAGTCTTTTTCTTCTAGTTTTCTCTTTCAACACTTTGATTACTTTATCCAACACTTTGATCCTCTTCAAAATCACAATGAATAATTTCTGTTTTAAAGTGAAAGCAGTATCCACTATACTTTCAATACGCTGCTTCTGTTTGAATTGCAGCACTTTCTTTTTATATTTGCAGCATGTTTTCATTAAATTCTGAATCACTCTAGTTCGAAAAAGTCTCTGACGAATTTCTTGAAATTGATTCTGTCTCCGGGTAACAGATACTGTTTCTTTATCATGTTTACTTTTCCTGGTATTTGAAATTGAAGTCTCCTTCTCCTTACTTGAAAAATTCTTCTTTTTCCTTTGTGTGATGTTATTTTCATCAAATGTTCGTAATACTTTTTTCAGAAATTGTCTAGTGTTTTTACCAGAAGAAACTGTTTGTGTAGTACTCTAATTGAAAATATTTCCTTTTCTTCAAATATATATTTTTTTCACTTGTCTTTTTTTTCAGTTCTTCTAGACATTTTCACATTTTAATCCAAACAAAATAAATCTGGGAAAAAAATAATAGATTCAATTATTTTTTACATCAGTTCAATATATTAAAATAATTACATAAGTTCTACTGACGGCTTCCAGAGGCAGTGCTGCAACGTGATGGAGCAGGGCAGGGGAGCAGTAGGATGACGGGTAGTGCCAAAGAACATACAGCAAGTACATACAGCAAGTATTTATTTATTTATTTAATTATTTACATACACCTTTACAATTTACATGTAACTGCACTACCTCGTACTTTTCACCTCTCCACCACACCCCACCACCCCACAGCACTCCCTCTGCAACCCACCGTAGACAACGTTATAGATAATATTTGTTGTAAAAATTGTAATCTATGTACTTAGGATGATATTATCAACCAAACGGCACACAGAAAAATGACCATTATTAGGCTAACAATTTTATCTACAACTTTGCAAACATAACACAGCACCCAAAGCTTTAAGTGGGGGCGGGTCTGTGGGGGTCCGAGCACCGGCAGTTTATTTTTGGGGGCCTCGAAACGGATCACTATGGGGCTCTATTTTCAGGCCTCGCAAAGGTAGTCCGCTTTTTTTTTTTATTGTACTGTAGTGAGACAGTGAGAGCATGCACATTGCTCACTACTAAGAAGTGGAGACATCATGCCAGGTGAGTCGCATTGTAGGAGAAAAGAAATCCTTTAAAGAGAAACATTTTCTCTCACGATTTCCCTTCTCTTTTTGCAGCACAGGAGCAACATCATCGTGGCGTTATTAGCAGAGAGACCACCAGGCGCGCAACGCCCATTGCCCGGACTCCCTGAGACAGCTTCCCAATCGCACACACAGAGCCGCACCCGAGTACTTCACAGGTCTTCAAAAGACAATTTGCTTGTAAATGATGCTCTGTTCTTTTTCACCCCTTTTTAGAGCCCCTACATCCCCACTCTGCCTATTGCTGAAAGAATTAGCCTCCCCCGAAATTTCGCTCTGGTTGCGCCTTTGGAGACGACCACACGCAGCCAACTCCAGCACAACCCTGCTCTCACCTTTCACAGTGTCTTGTTGTAGTGCTACAAAAACACACGATTTGCCTGGCTCACTTAGGGGCATATTATCAAGAACGGCATTAAAATTATCGCCGCTTTAGCTCAACCCATGATCAAATGATTCAAGCTATGCGTACATATAAAAGGAACAAATCACTTTTACTATCTTCATCTCTTCTCCATGTAATCTCCAAACTCTGTAGACGGCCTCACAGTACAACAACCTACCTAGCCTTATTTTCAAATCTACCTCTCACTGCCAAAAATGAGACCACAACCTGTCCACATAACATTTCTGGGTTTGGTTTTATCGCTTTTAACTTAATAACACATACATCTCCTACCACCCTTCCCCACTACTTCCACAAAAAGTATAATTTGCAAATGTGGGGCATTTTGTTTATCTCGCCTCAATACATTAGCAAACCCAAATTAACGCTATACCTCATTTTCAAAACCATACAGTCCTTTAAAGATGACAAACTATATTTCTTCTTTGTGAAAAATTCCTTAACATATCTAAAGTACTTATTTAACAACAGGTCAAACTTTATGCATATTTTATAACCAATATGAAACACTACACTTTACTAACAGTATATTATTTTGAAATAAAACATACTTTCAAACTTAAAAATATCACCTCAAATACTTAATCACTACTACAGAAGACTAACACACCTTGTTCATTTCTACCTCACCTTTGTAGTTGGTATGCAGATTTCAAATGTCACACACACACATGCAATTTTTTCTTTGTCACACAGTGCATGTAATGCACCGCTTTCATCAAGAATGGAACCTGTAATGGCACAATTTCTCTGTCGCTCCACATATAAATACATGTAAAGAACAAATCAGAATACTTCATTCCTTCATCGACATTCCAAAACTTATCTCCATCGGTTATTTTTTAATTTTCCATCTGAAAAGCTACTTAATATTCCGTGCCACATACAGGTCAGAAGTTCAACCTATTTTATCACCACACTTTCTGGAACATTCTACAACACCTGCAGGTTAAAAGTTCATGAATTTTTTAAACATAACTTTTTTTTTTAGCATATTCTCGAACATTTAACAGCACCTGCGGGTTAAAAGTTCACCATTGTTTTAAGTTCCAAATGTACCTTCCAAATGCAAGTAGCACGTCTGGTTGAGCTGAGCACATTTCATCCTATCGTATGCACTCCACGTTTAGACTGCTCTTTATTAGCCATTGACAGACATGCTTTTTCACGCAACTAATATGCACCCTAGTTTTTAGTACCCAATGCTTCTCATCTTCCAATCAATTTTCTTTTTCTGTGGGAAAAAAAAAGATTTTCCCCATCTTTAAACATATCTCTTTCTCTACGAAGGAACTGCATGAGCTACAGACATCTTTCCATACCTTCCAGCCATACCTTCGAAACGCTAGTGTGGATCGTAGGACATAGCTATGTTTTCTGGTGCAAGAGGTATGCAGAACAGAGACGTATTGACTTAGACCTAGGTTCACAAAATGTGGACATTAAATGGTTTGCACAGAGAGGATTGAAGTGGCACCAATTGTTGCCTTTGGTTAAAATCTGTTTGCATCTCCAACACCCTGACCTCATGATTGTGCATTGTGGTGGAAACGACCCAGGCACATTGACTGGGGTAGGTTTGGAAATGCTAATGAAGGACACCTTTCGACAATTGATGTTGCTTTTGCCTCAAACTGTCTTTGTATATTCCAATATATGCCAAAGACAGAAGTGGAAATGGTCAAACCAATTTTGTCCTCAGATTGAAAAATCTAGGAAGAATGTCAACAAAGCTGTGTCTGCATACCTCAGAGACCATAGAATGGGGTTGATCTACAACAACAACATACGTTTTGATATGGCTGATATCTACAGAAGTGATGGAGTACACTTCACAGATCAGGGAAATCGAGTTTTTCTGAATAACCTGAAGCTGTGCATCCGCACTTATATGTAGCTCCAACTAATAAACACAAGGGCTCTTTTTAGAGCCGTCTTATAACTGACAACTTAGGCATGCTATTTTAGGGCCAGGTAACGGCAACTCCCGCACCCTCGCCAAAATTTATTCTCCACACAGCTGTGGCACAGCGGCCACACCATCTGACTTTGGAGTACAGAGCTCTCGCTTTGATCACCGACTCTAGCGACAGATCAGGAGTGCACCATGTGACTCAGAGCAATAGCTCACTTAATTTCCACGCCGGCCCCCAGCGCCTGCAGACCCATATGAGTGAGTAGTTTGCACTTTACAAATACCGCATTGATTGGAAACGGCAGAATTGAACTTCACACTCCCTCTGTAGCACCCCCAATCACCCTACAGACGTCACACTGTTTAAAACAAAAGTTCCTCCTAGTACGTATGCACACATGCTGACACTACTTGGACAGGGGTGCCGCAGTGGCCAGAAAACATGAGTTCAGAGCACAGGGCTCACGGTTAAATCCCCTGCTCCAGCAGCAGCTCAGCTCAGCTCAGCACCATGTCACTCTGAGCAATAGCTCACTTAATAGCTCAATAATTTCCACGCCGGCCTCCAGGGCCTTCAGTCCCATAGGGGTGAGTAGTTTGCACTTTACAAATACCGTATTGATTTACCTTCACACTCCCTGTATAACACCACCTAAGCACCATATACAAGTTACTGTGTTACAAACAAAACTTCCTCCTACTACGTATAAAATATTACTGACACTACTTGGATAGGTGTGGCACTGCGCCCAGAGCACATGACTTCACAGCATAGGACACACAGTTTGGGCTCACGGTTTCATCCCAGAGTCCAGCAGCAACTCAATTTAGCAGCATTACACTCAAGGCAATACCTCACTTAATTTCCGTACCCCGCACTTTCAGACCGGTAGGGGTCAGTACTTCAGCGCCTTTATCCCCGAGTCCGGCAGCAGCTCAGCGTACGCCCCCAGCGCCATCAGACCCGTACGAGTGAGTAGTTTCCACTTTCCAAATACCAAATTGATTTGATATGCACAAATTTACATTCGCACTCACTGTATAACACCCCCTAAACACCATACACAACTTACACTATTCAAAACAAAAGTTCCTCTGAGTAGGTATAAGTACATACTGACACTACTTGCACAGATGTGGCACAGCGGCCAGAGCACATGACTTCACAGCAAAGGACACACAGTTTGGACTCACGCTTTCATCCCCGAGTCCGGCAGCAGCTCAGCTTAGCAGCATGACACTCTAGACAATACCTCACATATTTTTCGTACCCCAGCACTTTCAGACCAGTAGGGCTCAGTAGTTCGTCCTAGTAGGTATAAACACATGCTGACACTTCTTCCACAGGTGTGGTGCAATTGAGAGGGCACCTGACTTCACAACATAAGACACACAGTTTGGGCTCACACTTTAATCCCTGAGTGCCGCAGCAGCTCACCTTAGCAGCATCAGACTCTACACAATACCTCACTTTCAGACCGGTAGGTATGAGTAGTTCGCTTCACACCCCCTCCATAGCACACCCTAAACACCCCACAGAGGTTACAGTGCTCCTACCCTCCTCTTTATTACTTTTTTCACCCTTTTTTCCCCTTACTCGCTTCGACAGAATCACAAAATGGCAGCCAACACTTCCTAGTTGCAACCGCTCGCAGTTGTCCCAATCAATGAGCAGCAAGCTCGTGCTCGTAACTCCTCAGCCCATCAGATGGCAGAATTCCCAAATAACAATATCTGTAAATTTCGATATTGCTCAAAAACTACTGAACGGATTTACACCAAATAAACAAAAGCGTGCTTTCTAGGCCAAATTTTGGAGTAATTCCGTTCACCCATTAGACCTGTAGCCTTGTCTAAAGTTTCCTATGAAAATTTACCATGGAGAAAACACGTTTTGGGACCCCCCTTCTTTCTCTGCCCCCCCTTGACGAATCACCCCCAAACTTTCAACATAGGAACTGATCTCACCAAAGAATTTCATGAAGATTCATCAACCGACGCCAAAGTTATAAGCAAAACAAAAAATGCTCCTCCTATGGAAACTTGGTCCTAACTCACCAGTAGGTAATATATATATATATATATATATATATATATATATATATATATATTCAATGAAAAAACCAAAGGTTTCACACATGTTATAGTTAGCTGGACATTTCACTCGTAGTCAGTGATGTCATGAGTGATGTCACTGACCATGTCATGAGTGATGTAATATGTGACGTCATCAGCAGTGCATTGCGGGCGCGCGAGTTATAGTTAGCTGAACTAACTATAACGGGGGAATTTCATTGGTTTTTTACGAGTGAAATGTCCAGCTAACTATAACATGTGTGAAACCTTTGGTTTTTTCATTGAATTTCTATGGTTTTTTAAATGCTAATTCCTAACTATAACGTGTGTGAAACCCATGGTTTTTTCAGTGAATTTGCAAGGTTTTTTAAATACTTTTTTTTTTTTCTGCAATGTTTTTTACATATTTTTATTTTAAATTTATATCCTCTTTACAGACTATGGTTACATTTTAAAAATTCTACAATATATTTTTTATTTTTACCTTTTTTTTAAACTAAACAGGTAAGATTTAGTAGTATAACATAGTGAATCTTTTTTTCCCTTTTTTTTTTAACGTGCGCGTACGGTAAGCGCACGTCTTGCTTTTAGTACGTTAGATTTCTACGCTGTTTGCGTTCAGTTACGCAATTTGCGTAGACGTGCGTCACGCGCATGTGGCGCGTAACGCGTACGCTGCACGCGCATGTTACGCGGAAGTGAAGGGGCGTGCCTGTTTTGCGCATGCGCGCGTGCGCGTGTCTTTTTTACGCGCATGCGTACTTTTACCATAAGCGCTCCGTAAGCGCACCGTAAGCATAACGTACGCGCACGTTGGGTCATGTGATCAAGAAACAACACTTTTGATTGGTTTTTACTACTTTCAGTTCTAGAACTCTCCTACACCACACCCATTCCCCTCATTTCTGCTTGTCATCCCTTAGGAGAAGGAGCTGAGTTGTCTTTGTGATACGATGGCAGAACAGCAGACCTCTTCTGAGAGTGAGGCTAGCAGCACTACCATGAGGCAGAGAAGGAGGAAACAAAAGAGCTCTTTCATATGGGAGTATTTTTCTTTTCCAGAGGGCAAGAAAAAGGTAAATGCACCTTTAGTGACTTGTAAGCTTTGTGACCGTGTACTTTCAAGAGGGAATCCTAACAAGAAGTATTCCTTCGGGAATCACACTATGTTGAGACACCTTCATGATGTACACGGTAGAACATATGCTCGACATACTGGAGGAAACCCTTCAGTAAGTCAACCAAGCACATCCACAGCAGCTCAGCCTGGTCCATCATCTGCAGGGCCGAGTCCATCTTCGGCAGGTCAGCTGAGCCCTTCATCTGTGGGGGTAGCATCTCCTTTTTCTGGTCCTCAGGAAACTAACCATCGGTTTGCGAGGGTTACAATGTGGTGCGCCACTTGTTATGGTCTAATTGTTCATAGGGAGACCAGTGTTGCCCTAGTTAACAATAAAATAGACCAGCACATTTGTCCTACCGACTAATATTCCCATTCTTTCTTTCCTCTGTCCCTGTACGAACACAACGGCTCTTTTAAGAGCCAACCTTACCTTTCAACTTTTTTTATATATAATTTTTTTAACTTTTTTTTGATTTTTTTTTTACCGTACGCGTACGGTACACGTAATTTTTTTTTTTTTTTTTAAATCACTAAAAATCAATTATCACATTACAAGGTCCTTGAGAGATTACAATGAAAAACTGAAAATGTGATTGTGGAGAAGTGGAAAAAAGGGACCATGAAATTTCTGACTTACCATACCCACTCAAAAAATTATTTATTAATTAAAATTTAATTTTAATTGCTATAAAAATGGTTCAAGTTTTCGAAAATTTTCTTTCTCAATCTGAAAAAAACGAAAAAAGTATTAATATTTAATAAAACATTTTATAATACAGTACACATATTTACATATTTTCCAAAAACAATTTTTTGCCTTTTTTTTGCTGTTTTCAGAATATATTGCATTTCACTATAAATCGTGAAAGCAATTGCATTCATCACTTAACAGCGGGCAAAAAAAAAATAACAATCTCAAAGATTGTTTAAAAAAAGCCCAGAATCTCTTCTCAGTTAAACATAACATTATCGAAATGCAAAATATTATTCATTAAAAATATCATCTAATAACAAAAACTATTTCTAAAAAATACCGTCTGACAATTTTCTTACAGAAGCATAATCTCAAAAATAATATATCTCAAATAAATCCACAATACATCTAGTTTCCTTTCTTTTAGGCCAAATGTTAATTTTTGAAATTATTTTTTGATTAAATTTCCAACGATAATCCAATAAAATGTCAAAATTTAAATTGTACAGATGTTACCGATTCTCTCTAAAATTTTGGTTTCCGAAAGATTAATTAGGATTTAATTAAGTCCACAATACAATTGGATACCTTTCCTTTAGGCCAAATGGTAATTTTAAAAATCTTTTTTGATTAAATTTCCAACGGTAATCCAATAAAATACAAAAATTTAAATTGTACAGATGTTACCGATTCTCTCTAAAATGTTGTTTTCCGAAACATTAATTAAGAATTATATAAGTCCACAATACAATTGGTTACCTTTCCTTTAGGCCAAATGATAATTTTAAAAATCTTTAAATTTGAAAATTCCAATGGTAATCCAATAAAATGGTAAAATTGTTTTGTACAGATGTTGCCAATTCTCTCTAAAATTTAGGTTTCAGGAAGATTAGATAGGAATTTGCTAAATCAAACGGCAAACGTTGCTTAAATACCAATTGACAATCATTACACATTGTCCAGCCTTTTTTACATTTTAGATAAACTGTGTAATGACCAGAAGTTACAGTAGGTCCATCATGGAAAATTATTGCAACTGTTACAAAAGTTTTTCCTGAAATTGATAATTGCTGTCCTGTAAACTTCTTTATTAAAGTATCCAATTTTGAACCATCAGCTCTACATCGTTGCATCATTAAAATTACATACTGTCCGTATTCCTTTAAAATTAACGTTGAAAACATGTCAGATTTACACTCACCGCATTCCATGCTATGATTAGCATCTTTAACTAATTTAGCAAAAGTGACTGTTTTACTCTCTGGCAATGTTAAATAAATAAACCATTCAGAATCAACATTAGAGCCACATGTATTGAAACAGTTTTTACAACTATGTTCCCATTTATAAGAGAGACCAAACAAATTTTCAATGTGTACACCTTCTTCTTCCAGTACCTGAAGAAAATACAACAAGAATTCCTGTGCGTCTTGCTGTACATTTTGAGAAAACTGTGTACATCCTGAACATACATCTAAAAGTTTTCTAATTTCAGTAGCACTTTCTATTTGAGTTTTATCATTACTCAGCTTTTGAAAAAGGAGACTCAACTCAGAACAGAATCTTTTTCTCTGATTTACTATTATCTGCTCTTGCAAACTTTCCAGATAAAATGCAACATTCAGCACTACATTAGCGTAGCAGTTGACACCAGAGCTATTTTCAAAATGACATCCTACAACCTCTTCTTCATTTTCCTTTTTCTTTTTGCTTGCAATTACATCACTCCTCTTTTTTTTCCTCCTCTCTACATCCTCATTACAGATATTCTCATTTCTCCTTTTACGAGAAACTACACGTTTCTCTAACACAGGATACTGACCTCAATGAGGAGCATAGGTTCTTCTTAATCTATTGTACTCCTTTACACAATTTGCATCAGCACTAACTTTTGAATCATCAAAGTCTATCATGAATAAACCAGATAATGTTTTCACTCGAGACAAAGCTACATAAGCCATACCTTCTTTGAACACAGTTGAACCAATGTTTACAAATGCACAATCTACAGTCAATCCTTGAGACTTGTGAATAGTTACAGCATATGCTAGAGAAAACGGAAACTGTTTCCTTTGTACATATAAGTCTTTCACAAGCATAAAACGAACTGTACAACGACAAATGTCTATAACTTCTTCTATCTGATCAAATTTTATTTTTAAACATTCAATTCCATCTTTTTTCTGATAATTAATAAAACCCACAACTCTTCCCATAGCTCCATTAACTAAACCTTTTTCAACATCCAAATTTCTCCTTAAAAATACTCTACAGTTCATGCAAACATATAGATTTTTTTCTAATCCAGCAGTTTGGAAATGTTCTTCTCTAGTGAATCCAATTTATTTTTCAGTTTGCCTGTTAATGTGATAGTAATTCTTCCATCCTGAATTTTGTCCACTGCTTCCAATTTCCTGATATCTTCCTTTTCCAATTTCAAAAGCTCCTCATTGAATATTGAGCATTCACGTAGAGTTGGCATTAAGCAGATGACACTTTTCTTTTCTGCAATGTTCTTGTATATCTTCTCTGCAACTATTTCTTCCTTTGGAAATAAATTATGTAGCAACCGACTCTGTAATGCTTTTGTGCCAGCTTCAGTGAGTAGTCCAATTCTGATATCTTTCAGAATACTTCCATATTCTTCATCGTTTGCTTGTCTCATATTAGTAGTAAGTTCCTTGTACTCAAAGAAGGACCAAATATTTGCATTACCGATGCTTCCCAATGACTTCTTTGTGTCTTCATCTGTCACAGTATTAAACACTGGTTGTCCTTTAACTGGAGTAAGCTGTAGAAGATCCCCAAAAACTATGACATGTTTTCCACCAAATAACACGTCATAGTCTGTCCTTAGAGTTTGCTGCATTCTTAAATGCACAAAGGCAAGCATTAAGTTTGATACCATGCTCACCTCATCAATAATGAGAACTTGCATCTTCTTCAATACTCTTGAAACTTCCAAGCATGCTTCTCCAGTTAGCTTGTGGTATTGTATTTTGTTCTCATGCTCCACTGGTAACATTAGCAAATGATGTAATGGGATTCCTTTTATGTTATATGCTGCTAACCCAGTTGGAGCAGTAACCACACAAGACAAAGTAGAATCCGTTTTTTGCTGTAGGTAGCTTCTGATGACTTTTATTAGGAAACTTTTTCCAGTTCCAGCTTGTCCGCTTACATACATCCTGATTGGATGAAATGATGTGCATGAGCACTCTTTTTTTTCATGTAGTAATCCGTGATCAATTTTGTTTCTGATTTCTTCATAAATTTGTTGCTGCTCTTCATTCAGTTGTCTTTCCAAATTTGGTAAGTCTATAAATTCTTCTTGAGCTTGATTCATAGCCGTTTCCACTTCATTCATGGCTATTGCAGCTTCATTTTCAACGATTGGTTGTCCTAGGGGATCTTGACTGAGTGTTCCTGAACTTTGGCTGTCTTGAGAACTGTCTCTAGCTACTTCAGCTGCAATTGTAGTTTCCTGTTCAATTTCTTCATTTAACATTTCCACATAACTTGTGAATGTACTGCATTGTATGCTGTCTTTGCAAGCATTAAATGAATCTTCATAGCTTTGAAATTCTCCCAGTAGTTCATCCTCTGTACGCCATGGTTTAAACAGCTGTAAAAGAGCCAAGTAGTAAAATTCCTTTTTGTCAGTAGTGTCGCAACTCAGCTTCCTGTGATTTATCAAACTTCCTTTTGTTTGCTTCACCAAACACCCTTCCTCACCAATGACTTTATATTTTCCATTGTTGATGTCTTCTGCGGCTTTCCGTGAATAAATGTAGTTCTGCAGCACTTCATAGAGACACATGTTCTCCAGATGATGACTTCTCTTGGGATAATATGTGTCCAACATGTTTGATTTCAAAATATCTGTACTTTCTGGGTCATTCTCGGCCAAATATTCAATTTCTCCAACAGATTTCAGTACCCGATTTCTCATTGCTGCAAGGCCTAAACTTGCCCAAATTATTCTTCTTGATTTCGAGTAGAGACTTGCAGAAGATAACCTGAACATTCGTAGGATCCAATTTCTCGATGCGATAACATCTTTAAACTGAAACTGTACAGCTTCTTACTGACAGTCTTCTCGTGAGAAATCTCTTCCCACATTTCCTTCAATTCAGTTTTTTCTGATTTAGTGATGTAAGACGTTACATATCGAGCAACAGCAATGGAATTGTCAGCTACATACTGTATATCCATGTTAGCATTCCACATGGATAAAATGACTGGGTTGTAGTCATTTATATTTTTTGATTCTTCTTTTCTTTTAAGGTTGTAGGTATTTTTAGGTGATTTTCTTGTAATAGTATGTCTCACAGATGACATAAAACTGTTTACTCTTCCATTTGAAAGAACAGGTCTAGGAAATCCAAATCGACATTTAGTGTAGTATTTATCTTTGCTCTTGTATTTCCGTCGACAGTATTTTCCACACCGATGACTTTGGAAACGTAAAACTTGCTCCTTTAACTTTTTCTCTTCTGTGCTTTTTGGTATAGCACATGTTGCATATTCTTCAATGAAAGATAACACTGCTTCATCAGTATCTGTTCCAAACTTTGGGGCATCCTTGATCCACAACAGCATATGAATATGAGGAGCACCTCTTGCCTGGTACTCTTTTCTCCAAAAGAAATCCTCTACTTCTCCAAGAGGTGGATTTTTTTTATTGCAGATGAAGGACATCATAGCCTCAAATCTATGATTGAAATATCTGCAAACATTGACCGGATCCAATGAGCACAGTTCTCCAGCTGTCTTGTATTCGATGTTTTTAATGTTTGAATTTGCCTCTCGTAGAAAATCCAGTAAATCATCCCAAGCGTACTCAGCACAGCTTAGAGTAAGGAACCATGTTGGTGTTCCTAAATTACGTAACATGCATTTTAATTTACCATGGCGTCGGTACCAATATTCATTTGTCCCACGCTGACAAGCCATCAGATTGATCAGTTGTGTTTCCAAATGATCATCTCTGTGCTGCACTTTCTCCATAAAATCCTTAGCAGACACATTTTGTAAATGTACTCCACTTTTTAAAATGTGATTTACTGCATATGATAATGCAGACAAGTCGCTTTCAAATAAAAGATGGAATAAATAAGGAATACTTTGTCGAAATCTTGGATCTTCTGCATATAGTCTTGTAGTCCGATACTCAGAAGCTGGAATCTGTTCTGGACGTTCATCGTATCGTCCTCCTTTTCCTGTAGGAAACAGCTGGGGAAAACATCGAGCTTCCGAGCTCTCCTCCCATACACTCACAGGAGTTCCTTTTGCTTTCTTCATCTGAAACAGATCAATATTGTCTCCCATAACTTCTTTTGAATGAAGAGGATGTATGCTAAAATGTTCATAAACTTCTTCTTCCTTTGACTTGTCCACTTTTTCAATTTGTCCAGTTGGTGTTTCTGTGTCTTCTTGTAAATCTTCTTCTTCTTCTTCTATATAAATTGATTCATACCATTTGTTATTCCTTTTCAAATACAAATTTGCTCTTTGTACTTTCCGTACGTCTACCAGCTCCTGCCAAATCTTCTTATTCTTTGTAGGTACACCATTAACCAGAATAACTAATGGTTCAGTTTCCAAAGTATCTGCATTAATAGTTTCCATATTTTTTTTCAAATCCAAGGGCAAATACACCACTCTTCCTTTTAAACCTCTTACTAAATCTGAAGGAGGTAATTTACCAGTTTTTGGCTCCATACGCACTATGGTCTGGAACGGATGAACACATTGAATAAGTATAGACTCATATGTATTTAATTCAGAAAGTTCGGCAGGAATAGCATCCAATTCTAAATTATTATGTACAGCTCTGGTCGGCATTCTATTTTCTTCTAATTTGTTGTAACAGTATTTACAAATACGCTGATCTTCACCCAATTCAAAACAATTTTCAAGAAATATATATGTGGCAAAATCCTTCCACTTATAATTATCTTCATTTTCACTTTTTCTGTAGAGATCAACATACCTGGTTTGTTTTCTATAATGAGTTCTGCGGCAACAAATACAAGTAATATTTGGTCTTTCATTAGAGATTATTGCAAATTTTGTTATGTGATCATTAAATGTCTTACTTACAGAGGGTTCTACATTCTCTTCCACTTCTTCCTCATTTACTGTGTCCTTTTCTGCACTGTCTTGTTCAGGACCAAAGTAACAAAACTGAATTTCATCAATAACCTTCTCTACATCTGATACCGATCCACGGAACAGAGCCCTATTCAATTCATCTAACTTTATTGCTGGACTTTTAGCAAAATACAACCGTCTCACAAACTTTCTCATTTCAGTATGATGAACAGCCAGCATCCTAAAATGATGAAAAACACTTTTACACACTTTTCTAGATAGACAAGCCAGAGAATGTCCCTGCAAACCAGTATTCTCTCTCACTCTGCATGGATCTAGACTTTGAAGCACCTTAATCTTCTGTTTTACACTTTTTTTACTATATTCTCTTAGAAACTCACAAAATTTATCAATAGATTCCTGACGCACAGTGCAAATACTACTACAATTCCAAGTGTACACTGGGGCTTTAGGACGTCTCCCCATAGCCTCATCCGCCATCACTTGTACCTCATCTCTTGGAACCATTTTCTCCTTCTCCATTATACAACCATTTTTCACTTCGTAAGCACGACCTCTGGTGTCAACTGCATGCAGCAAACTATTACTTTGAAAATAACTCTCTTCATTAAAAATGGTTCACTACTTGAACTATGCATCCATTCTCCTAAAAACACTTTACAAAAGTTTGTTCTTTTCACTTCTCTTTTCCTTTTGGTTTGTGATTTCAGTACATTAACCATTTTATCTAATGTACGCATCCTATTCAAAATTAAAATGAATAGTTTCCTTTTTAATTCTAATGCCTTAGCTGCAATGGCTTCAATTTCTTTTTTTCTCTTATAAAATTTAGCCTTTTGCTTATATTTCTTCACATCCTTTATCAAATTGGACATAACTCTTCTCTGAAACATTTTTCTACGTATCTCTTTAAACGCTGTTTTTCTGTTTAAGTTAATCTTTATTGTTTCTGAAGGTATATTTGCATTAACTAAATGCTCAATTTTTTCCTGTTCTTTTCTATTTAAAACATTCTTTCCAGTACAGACATTTTGTACATTTTTCCTTTTTTTGAAGATGTTCTTTAAAAAATCTTTTGTCTGCTTACCAGAAGACTTTCTCTTTTTCCCAACATGAGCATCTCCAGCTAACTTAGGTCCTCCAGTTGTCTTCAAATATAGTTTTTTGTGGTTTTTCCTTAGTCTGGATTTTGTAGGCATCTTAAATTTTGTTCACTGCTCTTCAGCAATACCTGAAAAAAACTAAAAAAAAAATTCTTTATTTTATTTAAATATATTACTACATTTTTTATGATCTTTTCAAATCTTAAAATACTAAGTACCCCTTTCCTACACGTGAAAATCACAATAACACCTTCACAAATTAAATATCTAAAAACAATTCCTGTGTGCACACAGAGTCATGGTTTGAAATTAGGCAAAAAACGAAATTTCTTTGCCAATTGGAAAGCACACTTCCTACTGCTTTTTTGGCAAGTGATAAGTACTTTTACAATCTGACACATTTCTAATCCACTTTTCAGATTCTCAAAAAAGCACATGTCCAAACAGCTTTTTCAGACCAGAAACATCTATAACCTGGGTGACTGACTACACTCCAGCAAGGGCAACCAGCCTTACTGATGCTGAATGTATTTGCATTACTAACTGCAACTTCAAACCCCACTCGGTTGTGAATACTGTGCATGATTCCACAGGATAAGCAGCTGGCTGTGTGCTAAGAGTCTGCTTCTGCATAAAAAAAATAGTTCCCCCTTTCCTACTAATGCAACTGTAAAATTACCAGAGCAATACGCAATAAATCTCTGTCTGTAATTCCTCTTTGCACACAGAGTCATGTTTTCATATTAGTCAGAAAACGAAATTTCTTTGCCAATTTGAAAGCACACTTACTACTCTTTTTTTTGGCAAGTGATAAGTACTTTTACAATCTGACACATTTCTAATCCACTTTTCAGTTTCTCAAAAAAGCACATGTCCAAACAGCTTTTTGAGACCAGCAACATGTGTAACCTGGGTGACTGACTACACTCCAGCAAGGGCAACCAGCCTTAGTGATGCTAAATATATTTGCATTACTGACTGCAACCTCAAACCCCACTCGGTTGTGAATACTGTGCATGATTCCACAGGGTAAGCAGCTGGGTGTGTGCTAAGAGTCTGCTTCTGCATAAAAAAAATAGTTCCCCATTTCCTACTTATGCAACTGTAAAATTACCAGAGCAATACGCAATAAATCTCTGCCTGTAATTCCTCTTTGCACACAGAGTCATGTTTTCATATTAGTCAGAAAACGAAATTTCTTTGCCAATTTGAAAGCACACTTACTACTCTTTTTTTTGGCAAAAGATAAGTACTTTTACAATCTGACACATTTCTAATCCACTTTTCAGATTCTCAAAAAAGCACATGTCCAAACAGCTTTTTGAGACCAGCAACATGTGTAACCTGGGTGACTGACTACACTCCAGCAAGGGCAACCAGCCTTAGTGATGCTGAATGTATTTGCATTACTGACTGCAACCTCAAACCCCACTCGGTTGTGAATACTGTGCATGATTCCACAGGGTAAGCAGCTGGGTGTGTGCTAAGAGTCTGCTTCTGCATATAAAAAATAGTTCCCCCTTTCCTACTAATGCAACTGTAAAATTACCAGAGCAATACGCAATAAATCTCTGCCTGTAATTCCTCTTTGCACACAGAGTCATGTTTTCATATTAGTCAGAAAACGAAATTTCTTTGCCAATTTGAAAGCACACTTACTACTCTTTTTTTTGGCAAGTGATAAGTACTTTTACAGTCTGACACATTTCTAATCCACTTTTCAGATTCTCAAAAAAGCACATGTCCAAACAGCTTTTTGAGACCAGCAACATGTGTAACCTGGGTGACTGACTACACTCCAGCAAGGGCAACCACCTTAGTGATGCTGAATGTATTTGCATTACTGACTGCAACCTCAAACCCCACTCGGTTGTGAATACTGTGCATGATTCCACAGGATAAGCAGCTGGCTGTGTGCTAAGAGTCTGCTTCTGCATAAAAAAATAGCTCCCCCTTTCCATCTAATGCAAATGTAAAATCACCAGAGCAATACCAAACAGCTTTCTGAGACCAGCAACATGTGTAACCTGGGTGACTGACTACACTCCAGCAAGGGCAACCAGCCTTAGTGATGCTGAATGTATTTGCATTACTGACTGGAACCTCAAACCCTAAAAGTATTCCTCATTTATACCAGTACACCCTAATTTATGGTGAAAACATAGTCCATATTTTTTTACATGTTCCTCACATTTAAATTTCTCCGAAAACACAAAATGATAAACACAACTTCAACAAAAGGAATTCCAATGCTATTATTCATTTCTTAATTTACCATATACATCCCCTCTCAAACTCTTAACTCACCTTTAAAATTAGTTAGTTGTGAAAGAAATGTGGCACTCAAACAGCAGATTATCAGAGCCAGGATCTCTGTTCTGTACACCTCTCTCCTCTCAGCAGAACCAGATAATGGCAAAGTTTCCCTCTCTTTTTCCACACATATACATGTTAGGTTCAAATCTCAGTGCTTCCCCCTTTTTTTCAAATGTAATCACACATTTCTATTGGTTGAAAACCAACCCATTTCCAACTGTACCCTTCCCCCAACTTGACTTCATCCTAGTACCCTTCCCCCAACTTGACTTCTGCCTGCTACCATAGCAACAGCTCATGGAACACTGCTGTCTACAGTCAGGTCAGAAGTTCACCACACAATGTTTCATTTTCAATGAGCAAGAGTGCTTGACTTTTCTAACCTAACAGCAAATCCATACTAATGTTCTTTGGTAACACATTTTTCTGTACCAATACAAATCATGCTTCTATAAATTGACACACACAGCCTAGTTTTTAGTGTAGAATGGTATGAAACAGCCAATGAGTTCATTTTATTTTAAAAAAATATGTATGCCTCCATTTCCAAACTGTCTTTCATTTCATTTTCCCATTCTACTGAAATACACCTCCTGCGTGCATCCAGATCTCCTTGGAAGATGTTCACAGTGTGGATTGTAGGGCACAGCTATGTTTTCTGGAGTGAAAAGTTTGCAGAGAAAACAGGTATGGTGAGAGACCTTGCTTTGCCAAATGTAGACATTAAATGGATTGGTCAGAGAGGGTTAAAGTGGCACCAATTAATGCCATTGGTGAAATCCTTCATGCAAATCCAACACCCTGACCTCATAATAGTGCACTGTGGTGGCAATGACCTAGGCACTTTGACTGGGGTAGGTCTGGAAATGCTTATGAAGGAGACCTTTGCACAACTGTTTTCACTTTTCCCTAAAACTGCCTTTGTGTTTTCTAACATATGCCAAAGGCAAAAATGGAACTGGTCCAATCATTTTTGTCCACAGATTGACAAAGCAAGAAAGCACGTCAACAAATCTGTTTCTGCTTTCCTCCGTGACTATGGTATGGGTTCCATTTACCACAACAACTTGCGTTACGACATGCAAGACATTTATAGAGGAGATGGTGTACACTTCACTGATGAAGGGAACAGAGTCTTCCTCTTGAACCTTAGACTCTGCATCGGTACTTACTTGTAGGTACCACTAAAAAATCACTTAATAAACACAACGGCTCTTTAAGGAGCCCCCTAATATCTAAACTCTTAAATCTGCATTTCAATTCATTTTTTTTTTTTTTTTACCGTACGCGTACGGTGAGCTTACCGTACGCGTACCCCGCGATTTTTTTAAAATTAATAATTTTTTTTTGTACTTTTCTGTCCTTCTTTGACCCCCTTTCAAATGTTAGGGGGTCTGTAACTCTCTTCCTTGCCCCCTTTTCAAGTTATCACCCTTTTTTTTCTGAGTGAAACACACAAAATGGCGGCCGCCGCTTCCTGGTTTCGACCGATTCGAATGTTTACTAAGATCTAACAGCCAATCAGAATCGCGCTCGCGCACGTCACCGTACGCGTACGGTAAGCGCACCCTAAGCGCACCGTAAGCTGGCTCAGATATATATATTGATTTAAAGGCTATTTTCTCAGAATCTACTGAACAGATTTACACCAAACCTACAAAAGGCACTTCCTTGACCTGTAGACTACCTCTCTGCCAAATTTCAAGGAACTCTGTTCAGCCGTTCGGGCTGTAGCTGTGTCTAAAGGTCCTATGGAAAAATGCATGGGAAAAATGTGTTTTGGGACCCCCTTTTATCTCAGCCCCCGCTTGACGAATCCCCCCGAGACTTTCAGGGTAGGAGCGGAGCGTAGCGCCCCATTAGTTTTGAAAATTTCGCGAGGATTCGTCGACCGGCGCCAAAGTTATTCCAAATAGAATGTTGCGCTTTACCTATGGAAACAGGGTCCTAACTATAACTACCTACTGGCGACCGCCAGTAGGTAATATATATATATATATATATATATATTTAAACCAGTCCTGAACTGCAGGCATACGAAGACAGGCGCTGACACCGTGGGAAGATGTATCAAAGAAATATTTATTTCCAAAGGATGCCCTGACGCGTTTCGACGGATACAACCGTCTTCTTCACTACATCAGGTCCCTCTATAGTGTCTACTTATATACAAAAAACGAGGCACAATCCACCATAGTTGTCACAGCAACACTAGTCATAGACATAAAAGAAATTTCGTTTGGGTCTGTGCTGAATCGCGATAATTAGGAAACAGTAATTTAGGAATTATAATGAAAGAACACTGTGGTTATCAACCAAATAAAAAGCAATTAATACATTGTGGCCTATTCAAACCAAGACCTGCTGAAGAAGCTGAAATGGTACACTAGTGTGTAGACGTTGTACAGTTAAAGATGTAGCTTTCATGTGAGAATAATTACAAACAGTGTATTATCAATGCAGGTTGACAATTAGACAGTTAGTCAAAAGTTACAATATGCCATAATGATAAAATATTCGTTGATTGAGCCCAAGTGGGCCGACATACAGAGTGTTCCAAAAAGATTAAAAAAAGGGAAATTAACAGGTGTGGGTGCCACAAAGATAAAAAAAGGTTTTACAAAAAAGAAGGAACCAATGTTTCGGATCAGAATACAAGAGCGAGATGCATACACAGCTGGTAGACATTTATAATGATTTTCTAAAGATGTACATTTAACGCTTCGTCAGCGTTCATCCCATTGGGGATCTTGCTGTCCAGAAGTATGATATATCTGGATTCTAATCGTCTAAGACATAATTGTCTGTTCCCTCCCCTTATGTTTTTAGGAATGCTATCAATGACGAAATAGGATAGGTCATCTATTTTGCCATCGTGCTGTAGGTTGATATGTCTCGCTACCGGATATATATATATATATATATATATGATCCACAAATGGATGGGAACACCCGTTGCCTCCAGAACGAAGGGCGCGTCGATGAAGAGACCTCCCAAACGCGGTCACGAATATTGTCCAAAACTTCTCCAAGTTAAAGAAAAGCAATCGACGCCGTGTCTGTGCTGAAAGTTATTTATTGCCAGCCGAAAAAGCTAGACGCGTTTCGCCTGTCCTGCAGGCTTGTTCACTAGCAGTTTGGTAAAGTTTTCAAAGGCAATTTAAAACAGTGAGTGACGATCAACGCACGTGATGGACTACAAGTATAGAAATAAACAGAAGACTCGTAGTTCATTAAACTGCAATAGATAAACAGTCTAGGCAAGTGCCAAAAAGTGTAACACCAATTCATTACGGTCAGTCAAACATAGTATGAACTCATAAATTTGGAGTATTTGGTAACATTCATCAATTATAACACAATTATTAACCAAGTGGTCCTGTCATGAAACACTAATAACCAAGTCACTATTTAACTGGCAAGGTTAATGCATTACACGGGTGTTTAGATCAAGTGATCAGTCGCACTGAATATAATTTCAGCCATTGTGTCAGAACATGATTTAGCAGATCAAATTAGAAATGACAGTAAATCCGCGGTACCTGTGAAGTTACTGCCCAAGTGGGCTACTGCAAACATCAACAGAGAGTCAATTACAGTTAATAGAAGCTGTTTTTAGTCCAAAGCAGTGACGAGATCGCACAATAAACAAAATACAGATAAAACCAAGTAGAAAAAGGACGGGAGGATTCATAGATGCGTGTGTAAGTCTTCTTCCATATTAAGACCATGTGGTGTTTTGGTATTGAGTCTAATAATATAGCAGGACTCTAGTTTGCGGAGTTTCTTTTCACGGTTTCCACCTCGGCTGCCAGATGGAACTGCATCAATTACATAATAGAGAAGACCTTCAGGGTCTTTGTTGTGACATCTGTCAAAATGTCGGGCCACGGGATAGCTTTTGTCCCCATTTTTAATGGCCCGTAGATGTTGCAACACCCTTTTATGCACAGGCAAAATCGTAGAGCCCACATATTTAAGGCCACAAGGGCACTGAAATATGTAGACCGCATAGTCAGTCTTACATGTGTAATGCCCCTTGATGTGTTGGATGGCTTTATGGGAAAAACCTGCTGGGAAACAAGTGGTGTTTTTTCCATACATACAGGCCTTACATTTATGGCATTTAATAAAACCATCCTTTCTTTGAAGGCAAGAGCCTGCTGGTTTTGTTTGATTGCTAGATAACACATTGCTGACTAATGCTTGGTGCAAGGATCTGGCCTTTCTGAATGTAAATTGTGGTCTTCTTTGCACAATTTTACCCAACACTGGATCACTCCTAATAATGTGCCAATGCTTATTAAAAATTGTTCTCAGTTTGTCCTGTTGTTTGTTGTAAGTAGTGATAAACCTACATTGGTTAGTGTCTTTTGCTGAATTTTTTGCTAACTTTGTGTCTTTATTGAAAAGAATTTGTTCTCTCTTAATTTTTTCAATTTTAGTAACAGCTTGATTAAGACAGTTATCCGAATAGCCTCTAGCTTGAAAACGAGATTTCCAACATGCAAGTTCTTTATTAAAATCATATTGGCTGCTACAGTTACGCCTGGCTCTAAGACATTCCCCATAGGGGATGCTGTTGACTAGTTTAGCCGGATGGAAACTTGATGCATGTAATAATGTATTACCATCCGTTGGCTTGCGGAACAATTTGGTATGCAATTTACCCTCATTCACGTACAGTGTTAAATCTAAAAAGTTAATTTCAGAATCACTGATAGTGCTAGTGAGCTTCAGGTTCAAATTGTTGCATTGCAGCTCTCTGACAAAATCTTGCGCACTTTTCATAGTACCTTTCCAAATAATAAAAAGGTCGTCGATGTAACGACTCCAGTGCATTACATTATTGTGCCATTCGGCATGCCAGCGCGTCTGGACCACCTGCTCCTCCCACCAGCCCATATGCAAATTAGCATAGCTGGGGGCAAAGCAGGTGCCCATCGCCGTTCCGCAAATTTGTTGGTACAATTATCCATTAAACAGAAAAAAATTGCTTTCTAGACAGATGGTAATCATTTGGAGTAGCATTTGAGTGTGGTGCCAATATTTTGCTGGACGGGTACCCAGAAAATGCTTGCATGCATTAATGCCATCTTTATGGCGAATACTGGTGTATAGTGTGGTGGCATCTATGGTAAGTAGTAGGAAATCAGGTTCCCACGGGATGTCATACACTTTGCGTAGGAAATCACTAGTGTCCAGGATAAACGATGGTAGTGCTTGAACAAGAGGACATAAAAAAGAATCAACAAATTTGGAAGTGTTTTCAAAAGCACTGCCTATAGCCGAGATAATAGGACGACCCGGGGGATTAACTAGTTGCTTCCAAAGGTCCACTTGGAGATGCATTGGCATCGATGATGCCAATGCATCTCCAAGTGGACCTTTGGAAGCAACTAGTTCTAGTGAGATGATGACATCACTGGCGTACAAGGAAGGAATCGATATGAACATTGATAAATTGACTGATTTCAAACCTCGTTCTAAATTTACACCTGTCACAGCAAGAGATTCTGTAGACCTATTTAATGACTTGGTTACCAATGAAATCAAAAATCTATGTACATCATTAAATAGTAAAAGAAATGCATTTAACCAACAGTCCAAAGACTACTATAATCTAGTTGAAAAATTGACCAGTAATAATGACTGTATTGTTCGTAATGCAGACAAAGGTGGCAACGTTGTCCTTTGGAGTAAACAAAAATACCTGACTGAGGCCTATAAACAACTTAACAATAAGTCAAATTACATTAAGGTCAATAAGAATGTTATGGAAGAATGTCATTTGTCTTTTAATAATTCCTTAGCTGATTGGGTACGAACAGGTGTGTTGAGCAAAGATGAAATGTCTTTCCTGAAAATTGATTGCCCCGTCATTCCAGTTTTATACCTTATATCTAAGGTTCATAAAGATATGGTTAATCCCCCGGGTCGTCCTATTATCTCGGCTATAGGCAGTGCTTTTGAAAACACTTCCAAATTTGTTGATTCTTTTTTATGTCCTCTTGTTCAAGCACTACCATCGTTTATCCTGGACACTAGTGATTTCCTACGCAAAGTGTATGACATCCCGTGGGAACCTGATTTCCTACTACTTACCATAGATGCCACCACACTATACACCAGTATTCGCCATAAAGATGGCATTAATGCATGCAAGCATTTTCTGGGTACCCGTCCAGCAAAATATTGGCACCACACTCAAATGCTACTCCAAATGATTACCATCTGTCTAGAAAGCAATTTTTTTCTGTTTAATGGATAATTGTACCAACAAATTTGCGGAACGGCGATGGGCACCTGCTTTGCCCCCAGCTATGCTAATTTGCATATGGGCTGGTGGGAGGAGCAGGTGGTCCAGACGCGCTGGCATGCCGAATGGCACAATAATGTAATGCACTGGAGTCGTTACATCGACGACCTTTTTATTATTTGGAAAGGTACTATGAAAAGTGCGCAAGATTTTGTCAGAGAGCTGCAATGCAACAATTTGAACCTGAAGCTCACTAGCACTATCAGTGATTCTGAAATTAACTTTTTAGATTTAACACTGTACGTGAATGAGGGTAAATTGCATACCAAATTGTTCCGCAAGCCAACGGATGGTAATACATTATTACATGCATCAAGTTTCCATCCGGCTAAACTAGTCAACAGCATCCCCTATGGGGAATGTCTTAGAGCCAGGCGTAACTGTAGCAGCCAATATGATTTTAATAAAGAACTTGCATGTTGGAAATCTCGTTTTCAAGCTAGACTGACTATGCGGTCTACATATTTCAGTGCCCTTGTGGCCTTAAATATGTGGGCTCTACGATTTTGCCTGTGCATAAAAGGGTGTTGCAACATCTACGGGCCATTAAAAATGGGGACAAAAGCTATCCCGTGGCCCGACATTTTGACAGATGTCACAACAAAGACCCTGAAGGTCTTCTCTATTATGTAATTGATGCAGTTCCATCTGGCAGCCGAGGTGGAAACCGTGAAAAGAAACTCCGCAAACTAGAGTCCTGCTATATTATTAGACTCAATACCAAAACACCACATGGTCTTAATATGGAAGAAGACTTACACACGCATCTAAGAATCCTCCCGTCCTTTTTCTACTTGGTTTTATCTGTATTTTGTTTATTGTGCGATCTCGTCACTGCTTTGGACTAAAAACAGCTTCTATTAACTGTAATTGACTCTCTGTTGATGTTTGCAGTAGCCCACTTGGGCAGTAACTTCACAGGTACCGCGGATTTACTGTCATTTCTAATTTGATCTGCTAAATCATGTTCTGACACAATGGCTGAAATTATATTCAGTGCGACTGATCACTTGATCTAAACACCCGTGTAATGCATTAACCTTGCCAGTTAAATAGTGACTTGGTTATTAGTGTTTCATGACAGGACCACTTGGTTAATAATTGTGTTATAATTGATGAATGTTACCAAATACTCCAAATTTATGAGTTCATACTATGTTTGACTGACCGTAATGAATTGGTGTTACACTTTTTGGCACTTGCCTAGACTGTTTATCTATTGCAGTTTAATGAACTACGAGTCTTCTGTTTATTTCTATACTTGTAGTCCATCACGTGCGTTGATCGTCACTCACTGTTTTAAATTGCCTTTGAAAACTTTACCAAACTGCTAGTGAACAAGCCTGCAGGACAGGCGAAACGCGTCTAGCTTTTTCGGCTGGCAATAAATAACTTTCAGCACAGACACGGCGTCGATTGCTTTTCTTTAACTTGGAGAAGTTTTGGACAACATATTACCTACTGGCGGTCGCCAGTAGGTAGTTATAGTTAGGACCCTGTTTCCATAGGAAATCCGCAACATTCTATTTGGAATAACTTTGGCGCCGGTCGACGAATCCTCGCGAAATTTTCAAAATAGGTGGGGCGCTACGCTCCGCTCCTACCCTGAAAGTCTCGGGGGGATTCGTCAAGCAGGGGCCGAGAAAAAAGGGGGGTCCCAAAACGCGTTTTCCCCATGCATTTTTCCATAGGACCTTTAGACACAGCTACAGCCCGAACGGCTAAACAGAATTACTTGAAATTTGGCAGAGAGGTAGCCATAAGGTCAAGGAAGTGCCTTTTGCAGGTCTGGTGTAAATCTGTTCAGTATTTCCTGAGAAAATAGCATTTAAACGCATATATATATGTGGGCGGAGCCTAACCACACATCTCATCCTGAGATCTGATTGGCTGTCAGCACTTCATCCAAGAAGTGTTGGCAGCCATCTTGGGACCAATATACATGATAGCACCTCATTAAAAAGCATTGCAGTTAATAGAAGGTTTTAAGACTTTAGTTACATTATAAATCATTTGTTGATGGTACCATACTCATTTTAGGAATTGTGGTATGTTCTAAGGTGATTTCACCATGTGAAAAAGCCTTCTGCTGGGATATCATGATTGAGAGAAAAATATTTTCTCATGCTTTTACCACAGAGGTTTGGAAGGTGATCTATAGGCTAAACTGAGAGCTTATTTTCTGTAAATTCACATTATCTTTCTCAGTCATGTGAGAATGAAGTCTGACATTCTCAGTAAAACATGTACATCCAACAAGGGCAGAGACTGTCAGTTGATTCCTTTGTGTTCTACTGCAGCTTCCCATAGTGTTCCAAAGAACTACTAGAGCGCTAACAGTCCTACTTATGATAAACGTATGGCACACCTGAAGCCATCTTGCTTGGATTAAAGTGGTAACTCTTAAAACATTTAATATAAAAAGGAACACAATGAGGGGGTTCATTTTTCCATAAAAAGTATGATTAGTGCTGCAGAAAGAAAAATTAGGGCACATTTTGAGTGACTTCTCAAATCCTCTTCTATTTCATTAAAAAATTCTGACATGCAGACTGAAACATGCACTTTCAATACCAGCAGCAGTTTTCCCTGGTGAGCAGTAGCTTTACTACAGTGATCTAATGAGCAAAAAGAGTGCTAACATTCTGAATTTATGGCAAATGTGTGACACATCTGAATGCCTTCTTGATGGAATCAAAGTAAAAAACTGAAAGTATTTCCTACTGAGGAGACTGCAGTAAATGAGGAAATTAGGAAACTTCATAACAAATAAGTCTCCCAAGATGGCCACCAGAGACAAAAGAGCCCAAATGTAGCCCAAATATCACCCAGATGTAGCCCAAGTATAGCCCAATGACAGAATGTCCCAGAATGTTCTTAAAAACAACTAGAGCGCTTACTGTCTTCATTATGACAAAGGTATGGCACACCTGAAGCCATCTTGATTGGAATAAACTGGTAACACTTAAAACATTTAATTTAAAAAGGAACACAATGAGGAGGTTCATTTTGCCATAGAAATTATGATTAATGCTGAAGAAAGAAAATGAGGGCACATTTTGAGTGACTTCTCAAATCCTCTTCTATTTCATAAAAAAATTCTGACATGCAGACTGAAACATGCACTTTTAATACCAGGAGCAGACTTCCATGGTGCAGTAGTTTTACTACAGTGATCTAATGAGCAACTAGAGTGCTAACATTCAGAATTTATGGCAAATGTGTGACATATCTGAATACCTTCATGATGGAATCAAAGTAAAAAACTGAAAGCATTTCCTACTGAGGAGACTGCAGTACATGAGGAAATTAGGAAACTTCATAACAAATAAATCTCCCAAGATGGCCACCGGAGACAAAAGAGCCCAAATATAGCCCAAAATCACCCAGATGTAGCCCAAATATAGCCCAATGACAGAAGTGTGCAAAACACTTATTATTTTGTGTTTTTGCAGTGTTATATAGTGCAGACTTGTCAGGTATTGGAGTGCTTTACATGAGCATTGGTTACATCACACAAGAACAAATTCATTTTGGTTGTAGACATGGGGAGACTAAGTGATTTGACCAGAATCACAGAATGTCGAGCTGAAGCAGAAACTTCAACCTGGTTCCCCAGTTGCAAAGTCTGCAGTTCTGGAAATAACACCACATCCTCTCCCCTAAGTGCAACATTTAATCAAGTGGTCAACTGGATAAAAAAACATAAAGATAACAAATAATTTAAAAGTGCTTTGTCGCTATTTGAAAACTCAGAAAATATGTCCTTATTTTAGTCTTTTAGAGCACTAACCATAATTTTGATGCCAATAAGACCCTCTCATATATGTAATTTCTAAAGGAAATGCTCTAGGTATTACAGTTTTGATTACATCAAGATGATGTCAGGCGTTCCACACTTTTGTAATAAATATAGAATGTTAGCAATCTAGTTGTTCATTAGGATACTGTTGAGAGGCAGAGGCCAGGGGCACGGACTCTGAAAATTGAAGGCAGGTAGGAGGGTGCAAAGGCAACAATTTAACCACACTGAGCAGGCAGGAAGGGCCGTGGAAGCACAACAGACTATGGAGGGCAGTGGAAAGGGGGGCAGGGGCAACAAACCAACAATACAGGACTTGCAAGAGAGGCTGTTGGAGGGAAGATCTATTACGGGTCAAGGAAGCTAGGGGCGGTCCCCAGATCCCCAGGAGCCACCACAGAACTGAGCAGGAGAGTGAGTCAGGGACAAAAGGGGCACCTTAATTTGAGCCGGGGTGCCTAGGAACGCTTGCTCCAAAAATGAAGAAAACAGACATATGAGACATGGAATTGGAGGCAGAATACAATGGTAGTTTAATGAGAAGATGCAACTTCAAAGAAACCGCAGAATAGAGACATAAAGTACAAAATACAGAATCCAGATAATCATACAGCTGTCATAATATTCTCTGTATCTCAATTAATGTACTGACAGAGAGAGAGAGAGAAAACACATCTATAAATGCATCATGAGAAACAAGTTACACCAAGGAAAATGTTACCTAGGAACACTCACGTTTACTCTTAGAGCAAGCATTCCTGCAATTACAATACAAAATCTTTTAAATGCAAAAGTAAAGAGAACAATGGTTAAACATAACATGACATTTCATATAGGTAAAATAGAATAAAATACTTCAAGCAAAGCAGAGCAAGACATTTTAAGCAAAGGAAGACAAGAGCTCCCAGCTCTTGGGGAAAACCTGCACTGCCTGTTAACCTACATACAGACGGCGAGGTAGTCCGTCGATATCTGTGGGTGCTCCCTTTTTATATCATTTTGTGGGCTCCTTTGCACGCTACATCTACCTACGTATGCTACCCAAAAGCTTCGTCTGCAGATTTTACCAGACATTTCGTCATTTACCCACTTAATGCTGACAATGGACTGGGTGAAAAGGTCAGTCTCTCAGGCCAATCGCTTATCGTAAGTTCCATAGAGCAAGCAGAAAATAATGGGTATTGTACGGGAATTCAATATATTCATATATAAAATCTCCTCAGTTCTCCTAACTTGACGCTCTGCGGTTGCCACTTCCTTAAAAGCGGGAAACCTGCCCAGGAAGCAAGTACCAGTCCAGGATGCAGCCTACTGTATGTCGACAGCTTCAGGGGGATGTTGAACTTTGATACCGAGCACGGAGCACTCGGGTAGGGTGGGGGCTACTAGTTTGGATCAGAAGGCCTCGCAGACCTGCCTTCAGACTGCTATACACTAAAATTGCAGAGCTATGGTCAATTTAACAAAGAGGCCTACTACATATTGAACAGAAGGGCCTACACAGGGGTTTTATGCTGGCTGAGTGGTAAGGATGTCTCAGAATAATTATATAGCAACACAGGACCCGCTGGTCAATATAATACGGCCTACAAATGCAGCTGGCAGGGCAAGGACAAGGGTCTCATACTTCAGGTGTGGACAGAACGGGCCAGGGGCCCCCTGTGATACAAAATCTACCCTCCTTCAAGGCTGTGGCAATGTAATAGACCATTGTGGGCAGAAGCAAGAGGCAATGGTAGTACAACCATACATGCCAACAGACCCGATTCAGCCAGGAAACGTCCAATGTTTTTAAGCTCAAATGGGCTTTATTTGATCTGTCTCCTGTCTACAATATCCTCTTTTTCAATGTAACTCAAAGGGGAAAATCAATACACCAGTTTTTTTTCAAAATCTCCCTCTTACCAAGTTCAAAATGTTCGCAAGTATGGTACATTGGATCATGGAAGGAAATGGGATAGTGACATGGACTTGGATAACAGAGGACAGGAGGGACATGGAGAGGTGCACCAAACTGACCCTGCAGGGCAGGCATCAGGGTTTGCAGCAGCACAATACACCACACAGGGCATGCAGGACGGGAGTGCAGCACAACAATCCATTGAAAGCAAGAGGGAGGGGACAGGACCATGCACATGGACAACAGAGAACAGAGGGGCAAGAGGCAATGGTAGCTAGCTGACCATAATGGACAGACAGGAGAGAAAGCTGCAGCATAACAGACCATAAAGGGCAGGAGGGACGGATCAGGGGCATTACAATGGAACAGACAAGCCAGGAGGGAGGGAGTAGGGCTGGGGGCAAGGGGGCAGGGCAGGAGCAGCAAGATAGCCATGGAGGTCAGGCAGGATGGGCACTAGAAGCAAGACACACCATGAAGAGCAACAGTGAGACTGTGATGGCATACACACAGACCATGGAGGGAAGGTGGGAGGGGGTCAGGGGCAGCTAACTGACCACACAGGGAAGGTGGGAGGGGCCATGGCAGCACAGAAGACCATGCATGGCAAGTGGGAGGGTTAGTGGCAGCACAATGGCTATGATGGGCAAGAAGGAGGGTGGAGGGGCATGCACAAAGGACCATGGAGGATAGAAGGGAGGGTCAGGACCTGTGCACAGACAAGAAAGTTCAGGGGAAGGGACCTCACAACAGACCACACGGGGCAGGCAGGAGGAGCAGTTGCAGCACAACAGACCAGGGAGGGCAGAAGGGTGTGGCAGTACAATGGACCATGTAGGACAGGAGGAAGAGGATAGGGGCATGGCATGTGGACAGGCAGGGTGGAGGTGGCAGGGACAGGTTACAGTCATCTGACAATGCTAGGCAGGTGGGAGGGGAGTGGCAGCTCAACAGAACACTCAGAGTAGATAGGAGTGGCAGGTCCATGGGACATGGTGGGCAAAAAGGATGGAGCAGGGGCATGCACAAAGACATCGGAGGGCAGGGGGAAGGAGAATAGGGGCAGCAAGCTAAGCACAGAGTTTAAGCAGGAGGTCAATGATGGGGCATAGAATTGGGCAATGGAGGGCAGGAGGAGTGGACTGGTACATCATACTAAATTGAGGGCAGTGGCAGCACGTCAGACCATGCATGGCAGGAGGGAGGAGGCTAGTCCATGGATTCACACAACAGAGGATAGGGAGGAAGGGGATGGGGCAGCAAGCTAACTGTTCAGAGAAGGCGGGTATTAGGAACTTTATTGTTTTTAAAACATTGTGTCTGTGCGAACTACTTAAAATATGAACAAGTATGCAGCATAATCTCACTTTTATTCAGGAAGAAGAGGACGTTTGTGACTGTGACTCCGGGCTCACTTGGCAGAAACACCCCCTGACCCTCCACCCCCTATCGCAAAATGTAATGCCCGTGAAAAGGGTAGGTGAACACAGTGTTATATAGAACATAGTCCTGAGAGCACGATTGAAAATGAAAACTAGATATAGTGTATGGTATAAACTATGCACCAAAAAGTGTGATATAAGATGAACCGGGCGTGAAATATAATATGCAATACATTGTGCGCAATGACAGATTCATTGGAGAGCGCGAGATAGCACAGGCACTAGCGCGTGCTATGCGATATGCGCCTTGGAGTGTAATATGCACAGGGCAGTGTTGTGTAACCTAACTAGTCTCTAAAGTTGTAATATAAAATATGTGCTGGGGAGTGTAACGTTGCATATGCACTGTGACAAAGATATGGATCCCAGATTGTAATATGTATGGCATAGCACTGCGCGTTATAACATAGGCATCGAGAAAGGCACGTTAGATGGGGCAATATAACCCGTGCGAAGACAAGTGTGGCATGACATATTCACGGGGTGGTGTTACAGTGCACATGGGCTAGAGAGTGTCATAGCATATGCACTAGCTAGTGGAATACAACACAGAGGTGTGTGGCACTCGGCAGGCAATGGTGGGTGTAACACAGCATTGGGCTCTGTCAGGAGCACGCTGTGACTCTCAAGTGATGTTCGTCCCCTTTCCAGAGAGTAAAATAAAAAGTATTACACATCCGGCAGTGGATGTGTGTTTTATTAACCGTGAGGGGGGTTTCTTGCATAGTTTTGGTCGAATTTTTGTCGAATCCCCTTTGAATGGCTTGGTGTGCATGTGTATTAAATGTGCCCGTCAATAGCTACCCATGTTTGTATAAATAAATGACAAGGGTGTCTACCGGGATTAGGCACGGTAGGGCATCAGACATGTCAGAGCTTCACTAGTGGTGTAAATACATTCCACATGGATTCATTGTATGCATAGTCGCCTTTTAATGAATATCACGCAAATCGTCATGGTGATAGGTACGTACGGTTTGTCCAGCATGTCCTAGGTGTGTCTATGAATATATATTTTTTAAAAATAATAAAAAACAGTGGCCGGCCCTGGGGATTGGGGTCAAAAAAATATAATTAGGAGACTGGCCCTGGGGGATGGGGTCATCAGGGCCAATAAATTAGAATAAGAAGGGGAACCAAACAGCCCCCCTTCTTAAAAAACTAAAATAAATAAAAGACTGGCATCGTGCCGGAGGCCATGCCCCCTCCGTGCAGCACTCTGCAAACGCGCCCCCAACAGGCATCTCCAGTATGCGCCAGGGAGCTGCGCTGCAGCCAGGTGTTCTGAGGCCAAGCCCCTTTTTACACCTCTCTGCAACGCAGCTCTGTGGCACTTACTGGAGGTACCTAGTGGTCTAGTTTGACCCTAGGGACCCTTAGGATTCAAGGGGACTTAATCTCTCAACTTAGAACAGCCACAGGGCGCGTTTACACAGTGGTGAAGGGAGGGGACGGGGCCTGAGGTGACGTGTGCAAACACGCACTATGGCACGTTTTAAATTGGGGATATAATTTCCCTTCAATACTGAGGGCCCCTGGGGGCTAACTAGCCCACCAAGTGCTTCCAGTAAGCGCCACTGAGCTGCATTGCAGAGAGGTGGTCCAGGCCGTGCCACTTTTTACACCTCTCTGCAACGCAGCTCTGTGGCACTTACTGGAGGTACCTAGTGGGCTAGTTGGACCCTAGGGACCCTCAGGATTCAAATGAACTTAATCTCCCAACTAAAAATGGACACAGGGCGTGTTTACACAGTGGTGAATGGAGGGGACGGGGCCTGAGTTAACGTGTGCAAAAACGCCCTGTGGCCTGTTTTAAGAGGTAGTTTTAATCCCCATGCCCTATTATATACTAGGGGCTTACAGAGGAGGTCATGCTAATCACAGGGGGACCCCAACGCATAATGTTCCCTAGTGTATGTAGGTGTTTTCACTGTATTCTAAGTGTCTTTTAACATAGCACTGGCTCTAGGACTGGTTAGTCAGACTCAGTTACCACCAGTATCCGTCTGAAAAAGTTGAGGGTACAGGATGATTTTGCAACAAGGCTTCTTTCTGCTCTTCTTTTTGTTCTTTCTGCATGTTATCCTTCTTCCTGCACTTATCTTCGTATTTGAGGACTTCTGTTGCTTCTTTCTGCACTTCTTTTGTTTCTTTCTGTGCATTTTTTCTTCTTTCTTCACATGTCCTATCTCTGTAGGCATAGTTAGAAATTAGCATTTAAAAAACCTTTGAAATTCACAGAAAAAACCATAGGTTTCAGGCACGTTATAGTTAGGAATTAGCATTTAAAAAACCTCAGAAATTCACTGAAAAAACCATAGGTTTCAGGGGTGTTATAGTTAGCTGGACTTTTCACTTGTACAAAACCATTGAAATTCCCCCGTTATAGTTAGTTCAGCTAACTATAACTCGCGCGCCCGCAATGCACTGCTGATGACGTCACATATTACATCACTCATGACATGGTCAGTGACATCACTCATGACATCACTGATGACATCTCAAATGACATCACTGATGACATCACTGATGACATCATCCTTGTGATAGAGTGGCAGACCTCCTCTCACCCTAATATAACCTTTGATACACACATTCAAAAATAGAGAGTAAAATTTTCAAAACAATGGACATACCAATACCAGTTACAACAACCTCTTCAGTAATTCTAAGATCCACATACACATCCACTCATTCACCAACAGTCCTATACAGTCACTCATACATGTACTCACTCATCATATGTACTCATACACCTATACATCCTGTTACACAATGCCACTCATCCATAGAGTTACTCACACACATAGTCACTCATGCTAATAAAGAATCAAACATACATTTACTTGCATATACAGTTATACACACACCACCATACTTACTTCTACGGAAACTTACACATACTTAGTCTTTTAAACAATCACTTATAGAAACACATACTTATTCATACAGGAACTCTTTCAATCTCTCACTCTCACATATACTCACATATATACACCAATAGTCACATATACTAGTTTAAAACATATGTAGTTACTCATAAAGACACTATTGAGACAGTCATTCACTCACTAACACACCCATACACACACTCATCCACCCATACAGTCCTGCACACATGCTGTGTTCAACCCATACAAACAGTGAGTCACTCATTCATGCACCTATGCACTACGTAATACCCCCCACCGAACCATGCAGACACTCAGACTGATACTCAAAAAACCAACTATTAACCTATGTAGACACCCATGTAGCTACTCACCAACCCATGCAGCCACTTATACACAAAGTGAGAGACTGATACAGATATTTACATATTTAAACATTACTCACTAAGCCATGTATTCACTATGATACACTTAATCAGTCAGTTACACAATCAATTTTTCAAAAACAAATCATCCATTTAGACACTTATATACCCATTTATTCTTCCATCGACCTTGAGATATACATATATAAAACATATTTAATTTTCAGAAAAACACACATTCACTGGATGATGTCATCAGTGATGTCATTTGAGATGTCATCAGTGATGTCATGAGTGATGTCACTGACCATGTCATGAGTGATGTAATATGTGACGTCATCAGCAGTGCATTGCGGGCGCGCGAGTTATAGTTAGCTGAACTAACTATAACGGGGGAATTTCAATGGTTTTGTACAAGTGAAAAGTCCAGCTAACTATAACACCCCTGAAACCTATGGTTTTTTCAGTGAATTTCTGAGGTTTTTTAAATGCTAATTCCTAACTATAACGTGCCTGAAACCTATGGTTTTTTCTGTGAATATATATATATATATATATATATAATGGTAGGGTCATGAGTTAGCTGATTTTCTTTATATATATATATATATATATATATATATATATATATATATATATATATATATATATAAAGAAAATCAGCTAACTCATGACCCTACCATTAAGGGGTACCCACCATTATGCCTAGCTGATACCTGTTTATTGATCAATTATCTACTGTCCCTTTGATCGCTTTGGGCCAGATCCAATGAAACCACTGATTTCACAGCATGAACTAGACACAAACACCTGGCTTGTTCCATTACATTAATATATTTGTTAATGGATAATTGCCCATGGTAATAATCCCATGTAAGGTTTTGGGAGTCAACCCCCAATTTTTGTATCATCATACATTTTTTATTCAAGCTTTTTTAGCCTTGACGTGCTCATTCCTAACGTTCTCCCAAAGGGTTACTAGATAACCAGGAAGCAGCTCCATTGCAGGCGGCCATTTTGTAAATGCAGCGGTCTAGTCTTATCCGGCACAAGAACGCTCATGCTTTCATCCGCCTACCTGTCAAATAAAGCAATTCCCTGCGTGCATACAGCCATCCACGCCAAGAAAGATCTACGTGGAGCCTGTGGGGAGAGGATGAACTTGGGACGGTGGAACAGATCTAAGGACTGAGATGACTTCCATTCTGTTCGAAATGCGGTTTTATATGGATATCTTGCCTAACTAAAGCATAGCTTCAATTTATATAGCTTAAGAGATTTGTTTCAATTGGAATTATGTTAATTCAGACAATATATGTAAAATCATGTGTGGAAATATATAGTAAGCATTATTATTGATGGCCAAAAACTTGAAAAATGTTTCCACACTAACACCTACGCCTGCCCCCTCCTTTGTCCCTTTAGCAAACAGGCAACAATCCCAGTAGGAGAGGAGCTGCCTCTAGAATTATTTTAGGCAACAACACAGTAGGTTAGTGTAGGAAAGGGCCCCTTTTTGCATGGTTGCCCCCACTTTTTGCCTGATGTTGATGCTATTTGAGTGAGTTTGCCCTGGGTTCCTGCCAACCAGATACCCAGGGTCTATGTTCTTTCCCTAAAACTGTACTGTGTACCCCAAATTGGCACCTCTCACAGGTAAGTCCCTTGTAAAAGGTACCCTAGGTACCAAGGCCCCTGTGGCCAGTGACGGCCTCTAAGGGCTGCAGCACTGATTGTGCCACCCATAGAGGTCCTGCACCTTCACACCCATACACTGTCATTGCAGGCTGATTGCTTTGGTGCAAAGAAAAATGAAGAGTCGACATGGCACACATCCCTGTGCTTCATACCTACAACCCACTGCCTATGGCATAGGTCAGCCAGCCCATTAGCTGGGTGCATTATGCCACTGTTGAAGGTACAGGTACATGAGCCCTGTGCCCCTAAGTCTTTTCTTAGACATTGTAAGTGCAGTAAAGCCATAAAGAGTATATGTTCTAGGAGTTTGTAATTACGGGCTCCACAGCACCATAATGGCTTTACTGAAATCTGGGGAGTTTAGTATCAAACTTCTCAGCACATTAAACCCACACTGATGCCAGTGTGGGGTTTAATGAAAAATGCACCCAGAGGGCATCTTAGAGATGCTCCTTGAAAAACTACCTAACTCATGTCCAAACTGGATGGCTGCTTGCCAACTCCCACCCCAGACATGATTCTGGACCCCTGGGCCGAGAGCCTCCTTATAACGGAGTCCGGAAACAAAGCACATCCTGGACATAGGTGGCAAGCCTCCTCCCCCAGAATGAGCAGGGTCCATGAAGGGGAAGCTTCAAAGGCATGATGCCTTTGTGAGCTGCCTAAGCCATTGGCTGCTCCCAGCAACTGGCCCCCACCGTTTCTGAACCCCACCTTGGTTGGGAGAATCAGCTGGAAAACCAAAATAGGAGGAGAGGTGTGCCCACCTTTGCCAACCCCACCCCTCAGGTGGGGGAGGCGAGGTGAAGCACTACTCTCAGTCCCCGACTTCTTGAAGATGGGGGGACCCAGCCAACCTGAGGGAGGCTTATGCTCCCCTCCCATTGGAGGGTGGCATAATAGGGGTTGTACCCACCCCAAGGAAGGGATCCCATTGGTCCCAACCAGCATCTACCTGAAATGCCTGTAAATTTAGTATTTAGGGGCAACCCTGAACTTTGCCTCCTCAGACAAGAAGAAACAGGAAGAAGGACCAAAGAGCTGTGCTGAAGGAAGAAGAGGAGTACACCAACTGACTTGGTCCCAGCCCTACATGTCTGTCCCAACCACAGTGTGTCCTGCAGCCAGCATCCCCCCAGAACCAGGAGGACCTGCCCTGCCTTCCCCAATAACACTTTGTCTCCCATGAGCACCAGATTTGCTCACCAACAGACTCTGGTTCAAGCCAAATCTGCGAGTTTGCACCACTCTGCACCCGACACCTATGGCCCGAGTTCGAGTGGCCCAACACCAAGAGAAGGTCTCCCTGGAAATCCTGACCTGGGATCTGGGGATCCCTGACCTACCTCAAGTCTCCTGATGACGCCTGCAGCCGCTTTCTGGAGGATCTTCCCAACAACGACCGGAGCCGGTAAGAAGATCCAAATGCCAAAACACACCCCTGCACCCCACGGCCTTAGGTGGCCCAACCAACAGTGTCTCGGCATCCCACGACATCCCAACTTACCTCTCCAACCAGTGGTTGTCTCCAGAAGATCTCCGTCCCTGAACCTGCAGTGTTTGTTGAAACCGGAGAATCCTCATTGAAAACAACAGGGCACCTGACGCCAAAACAGCACCCTGCACCCGGCCGCCTCTGTGCCACTGTAGGTGCACTTTGTATGCTAACTTGAACCCCTCATTGCCGTGAGGTTATCCCTAGGAGATTTGCTTCCTCAACCTTGTAGCCTGTGCGTGAGCAGCCACCAACCCGAGGCCATCTATTCCCCTTTGGATAAGATAGGGCCTCAGCACTCTGTACCCGGCCGCCCTAGTGCGCTGAGGTTGCTTTTTGTGTGCATCCTTGGCCCTGGGGGAACCCTTGTTCTAACCCCACAAACTCAACCCTCAAGTCCGTCTACTTACCTGCAAAACGATAACCCCCTTTTTCTCCATAAGATTGCATTGACTGTTTTCCTCTGAGGGTGTTTTGTATGAAAACCTAAGAAACTGTGTTTTCATAAACACTGTTTTCTCAACTTTTATCCAGAAAATGTCCCAGTGTGATATCTAGGCATATCACACTGAGTAGAAAAAGTAAACTGAAAAGTAATTTAAAAAGTAATCGCAAAGTAATTATAAAGTAACTGAAAATGTATTTCAACTCTTTGTGAACATTTGACTTACCTGTAACTGCATTCAACTGCATTCACCTGCATTACCTTAGAAAAGTGTTATTTTACTTACCTGCACCAAGTCTGGCTTGGATCTAAAAATAAAATACAACAGAGAAATATTTTTAAACAAAACCAATTGGTCAGAGTTCAGTCTTAGAGTGTGTGAAGTCATTTCTTGCCTGAGTATGTACAATAAATGCTTACCACTACCCTCTGATAAACCCTTACTGCTCGCCCATGCTACCATAAATAGAGAGTAAGGTATTATATACTTTTTCCTCTGTAAGCCTTTGGGGATCCAATGGACTCTCTGCACACTATACTTTACTTTGGTATAGTATATACAGAGCCAGCATCCTGCAGCTAGTGCCAGGCATAAATGTGTTACAACAAACAATTGATGGACGGAATGCTGACAATGCAGACATTCTCCCCCAGTCAAGAGATCTGGGTTAAATCCATCGTTCTTTTGCCCACTACACCACCCCAGTTTAGACATGGCCATATGCAAATCAGTCTTGACCCTGTGCCTCATGGGAACAGTCCAGCCCGAACTGCCAAGCCATGTCTTACCTGGACCGGAATCAAGCATCCTAGGACCGGTTTCTGGCTATCAGCCGTCATCAGCCAGGATAGCTTGACTCCAGTGGCGTAGTGAGCACGGGTCCCACGTCTGGGAATACCCATCCCACTTAGGGCAAAAAGCGTTACAACAAACAATTGATGGACGGAATGCTGACAATGCAGACATTCTCCCCCAGTCAAGAGATCTGGGTTAAATCCATTGTTCTTTTGCCCACTACACCACCCCAGTTTAGACATGGCCATATGCAAATCAGTCTTGACCCTGTGCCTGATGGGAACAGTCCAGCCCGAACTGCCAAGCCATGTCTTCCCTGGACCGGAATCAAGCATCGTAGGACCGGTTTCTGGCTATCAGCCGTCATCAGCCAGGATAGCTTGACTCCAGTGGCGTAGTGAGCACGGGTCCCACGTCTGGGAATACCCATCCCCCTTAGGGCGAAAAGCGTTACAACAAACAATTGATGGACGGAATGCTGACAATGCAGACATTCTCCCCCAGTCAAGAGATCTGGGTGAAATCCATCATTCTTTTGCCCACTACACCACCCCAGTTTAGACATGGCCATATGCAAATCAGTCTTGACCCTGTGCCTCATGGGAACAGTCCAGCCCGAACTGCCAAGCCATTTCTTCCCTGGACCGGAATCAAGCATCCTAGGACCGGTTTCTGGCTATCAGCCGTCATCAGCCAGGATAGCTTGACTCCAGTGGCGTAGTGAGCACGGGTCCCACGTCTGGGAATACCCATCCCACTTAGGGCGAAAAGCGTTACAACAAACAATTGATGGACGGAATGCTGACAATGCAGACATTCTCCCCCAGTCAAGAGATCTGGGTTAAATCCATCGTTCTTTTGCCCACTACACCACCCCAGTTTAGACATGGCCATATGCAAATCAGTCTTGACCCTGTGCCTCATGGGAACAGTCCAACCCGAACTGCCAAGCCATGTCTTCCCTGGACCGGAATCAAGCATCCTAGGACCGGTTTCTGGCTATCAGCCGTCATCAGCCAGGATAGCTTGACTCCAGTGGCGTAGTGAGCACGGGTCCCACGTCTGGGAATACCCATCCCACTTAGGGCGAAAAGCGTTACAACAAACAATTGATGGACGGAATGCTGACAATGCAGACATTCTCCCCCAGTCAAGAGATCTGGGTTAAATCCATCGTTCGTTTGCCCACTACACCACCCCAGTTTAGACATGGCCATATGCAAATCAGTCTTGACCCTGTGCCTGATGGGAACAGTCCAGCCCGAACTGCCAAGCCATGTCTTCCCTGGACCGGAATCAAGCATCGTAGGACCGGTTTCTGGCTATCAGCCGTCATCAGCCAGGATAGCTTGACTCCAGTGGCGTAGTGAGCACGGGTCCCACGTCTGGGAATACCCATCCCACTTAGGGCGAAAAGCGTTACAACAAACAATTGATGGACGGAATGCTGACAATGCAGACATTCTCCCCCAGTCAAAAGATCTGGGTTAAATCCATCGTTCTTTTGCCCACTACACCACCCCAGTTTAGACATGGCCATATGCAAATCAGTCTTGACCCTGTGCCTCATGGGAACAGTCCAGCCCGAACTGCCAAGCCATGTCTTCCCTGGACCGGAATCAAGCATCCTAGGACCGGTTTCTGGCTATCAGCCGTCATCAGCCAGGATAGCTTGACTCCAGTGGCGTAGTGAGCACGGGTTCCCATGAGGCACAGGGTCAAGACTGATTTGCATATGGCCATGTCTAAACTGGGGTGGCGTAGTGGGCAAAAGAACGATGGATTTAACCCAGATCTCTTGACTGAGGGAGAATGTCTGCATTGTCAGCATTCTGTCCTTCAATTGTTTGTTGTAACGCTTTTCGCCCTAAGTGGGATGGGTATTCTCAGACGTGGGACCCGTGCTCACTACGCCACTGGAGTCAAGCTATCCTGGCTGATGACGGCTGATAGCCAGAAACCGGTCCAAGGATGCTTGATTCTGGTCCAGGGAAGACATGGCTTTGCAGTTCGGGCTGGACTGTTCCCATGAGGCACAGGGTCAAGACTGATTTGCATATGGCCATGTCTAAACTGGGGTGGCGTAGTGGGCAAAAGAACGATGGATTTAACCCAGATCTCTTGACTGGGGGAGAATGTCTGCATTGTCAGCATTCCGTCCATCAATTGTTTGTTGTAACGCTTTCGCCCTAAGTGGGATGGGTATTCCCAGACGTGGGACCCGTGCTCACTACGCAACTGGAGTCAAGCTATCCTGGCTGATGACGGCTGATAGCCAGAAACCGGTCCTAGGATGCTTGATTCCGGTCCAGGGAAGACATGGCTTGGCAGTTCGGGCTGGACTGTTCCCATGAGGCACAGGGTCAAGACTGATTTGCATATGGCCATGTCTAAACTGGGGTGGCGTAGTGGGCAAAAGAACGATGGATTTAACCCAGATCTCTTGACTGGGGGAGAATGTCTGCATCGTCAGCATTCCGTCCATCAATTGTTTGTTGTAACGCTTTTCGCCCTAAGTGGGATGGGAATTCCCAGACGTGGGACCCGTGCTCACTACGCCACTGGAGTCAAGCTATCCTGGCTGATGACGGCTGATAGCCAGAAACCGGTCCTACGATGCTTGATTCCGGTCCAGGGAAGACATGGCTTGGCAGTTCGGGCTGGACTGTTCCCATGAGGCACAGGGTCAAGACTGATTTGCATATGGCCATGTCTAAACTGGGGTGGCGTAGTGGGCAAAAGAACGATGGATTTAACCCAGATCTCTTGACTAGGGGAGAATGTCTGCATTGTCAGCATTCCGTCCATCAATTGTTTGTTGTAAGGCATAAATGTGGCACCCCTGGGCAACCTTTTCAAAACACTACTGAACCTATGGAGGACAGAAGAAGGACTGTATCTCCTGGTGAGATCTGTGAAAAGAGCCCCAAGCACTAGACCTCTTCCCGCTTGTTCCCAGGACTAAGGTGGGGACTTCAAGGGTCAGCTGGCTGACCTCCTTTTAGGATACATAGGCACAAAGCTGCATGAAACCCATCTTTCTAGAAGAGCCCACCTGACCAGTTCCCCCCGGACCTGCCTTGGACCATGCAGGCAGCTTTTGTGGAACGAATCCTGACCTCCGCATATTTCTTCTGAGATTCCTAGACTCTGAGCTGACATTAAAGTGTACAATTCCTGCCTGACTCCAAAGACTGATGACTTAGAATTTTTTTGCTAACATTTTTCTTGGGGAACTGTCAAGGGAAAAGGTCCAACCTGTCAGCCGGGCTGCCAAAGGTGCATCGCTGGTGGGCCTGACTTCAACTAAGCTCCTGCTAGGGTCTTCACTCGATGCCGGAACCTGTTGACGCCGAAGTCCTCCTAGGTTCCCAGGCACAGTTCCATCGGCAATGCCGTTGCAACTGGTGCTAGAGACCACCAAGGCAAGAAAATTTAGATTCATTTTCACGGAGGCTCCATCCCAACGCTGGAATCCTTTGACTTCGAGTCCCCTTCTCTGAGTGCCAGCCTACTGCCAGCTTTCATTGAAGGCTGTGCCCATCAGAACGACTCCGCTCCATCACAGTTGTCCTGTTAACATATCTGTGACCTCGTCTAGCATGACGAGTTGTCCGAGGTGGGTGCTTAGCGCTTTTTAGTTCTTTATTTATTTAAAGTTAAAAAATTCATATCTCTGGTTGTCCACAGTGGCTTTTTGTCTTTTTGCTGTCATTTGGTTAAATAAATTATTGTCTAATATGCTAAATTGCATTGGGAGTTTTTTGTGTTGGTTTGGTACTACTAAATGCTTTATACATTTTCTTAAGTTAGGCCTGTCAGTTTTGTGCCATAGCTACCAGTGGGTGAGCTAAGGTTTAAACTACTGAAACCTTTACTAGACCCAAAAAACGCTAGTGACATTATTGCTTTTGGCAGTCCATCATCCACTTCAACCAAAAATTAACTTTTTCTACACTCAGTAACTATAACTAAATGTGCATAACCTAAAGACAGCAACGCTTGGAAGCACAGACTGGCAACCAGAGCTCTGTATTTGCAAGCTATAATTTCTCCAGCATATGAACAAACTCGTAGAATGTGGTACCAAAATATCCTTGTCAGAATATCGTCTAACATTAACATTCTGTCTCAAATATAGTTTACAAAATATCTCACCTTTAGAGTTAATATTATACACCATATTCAGGACAATATTTCTGTCAGGTATTATTTCTGACAACAATATTCTGACATACAAACACTACCAGAGTTACTAAAATAGTGTATGGGGTGTAGATAAGCAGCATTTAATTGAAAGCAGGGAGGGAGAGCGGCATGACCTCATTCTGTGTCCTCACATGTGCAAGATAGGGCTGGTGCACATCTATCAAATCAAATCAAATTGTATATTGTTTTCAGCCAACTGGCTATAACAATTAATAGGACTTTATACAAACACACTACCTTCATAAAAATGGCCCAAAATTAAAATGATACAATGTGACCAATGATCGAATACGAACAATTTCATTTTCATAGTTTATCTAAATTACAACCCACCTTTTTAGAGAATAATTACTCTCACTTAGGCAAATATAGCTCATCATAATGCCTTCTCAGTACGTGTACCGAGTGCACATCTGTCTGAATGGAAATCCGTCCAAGAGTAGGATTAAACATGCAGGACACATGTTCTGCCTGTGTTCGTGAATCGGGCCTACTATATTTGCTGCTGACAATTAGATACACTAAAATATGTATCTTCATCTGATTCCATGTTCTGCAGTACTGCAAACCTTTTATATTCACTTATGCCATGTAGATGATTCTACCCATTGGGAATTACCATAAACAACTTCACAGGGGTGTGAGGTAGAGATTACTTTGGAGACCGGACAGAAATGGGCAGTGGGTAAACATCTTCCCCACCGATCGATAGGTTGCAGGCATGATTTAGTGATCGTTTCTAACCTGGTGTATTCTACATGTCACTTTCTTTGTTAGCGTAGTTGTTCCTTCACTCAACTTTCAACTGAACATTACTGGTTTTAACTGAATATGTTACACCGACTGTCCCATGAGTACTCCGATGCAGCGTGTTTTAATCACACCTTTTACGATTATTGACCTTCTGTCAATTCCTCTCCTGCGAGTTGCCTGTTTTAATTGTGTATAATCAATATACCAATATGGAACAGTTAAACATGCGTACGGGAAGGTATAAAACGTGAAATGGAGGTGTTGTATGGAGTGTTAATGCTTTGAATGCAGCACAGTATTGGTGTTATTCAAGAACTAACCAGCCAGATAAAAGTGCGGTCTATAACATGAAAGACAACAGACTCCCTCAATTTGAAGCTTTAGCGGCATTAAGAATGAGACTGGTATTCGCCAGTGTCGCTATGTCTGGCATCTACTGGCCGGACCACAAGAATCCATTGTGCATACCCACTGGCTGTGCTCAGCAGGCTCTGAGTGGCGCTCAGTGCAGGTCACATGCTGGGGCATATTTATAGGATCTTGGCATAGGGCAGCGCAGCAAGGCACTTTGCTGTGCTGGCCGACACAAAGTGATAGGGCAGGATTGCACTGTATTTAAGCAATACGGTGCATTACTGCCTTTTCTCTGTGCTCTGAAGATGTTTTGACAGCCTATTGTCAACGTAGATGCCCTTACACCATGGAGGCACCCTTGTAGATGCAAGGGTGCCTCTGGTATATGCAGGATTGTTTTTGAGCAGGAATAATCCCAATGGCGGCCGGCATTTCTCACGGGTTGGGGGGCCGGTGCGGAGGTGGGTGGGTGTTCGGGGGCACATGGGGGACGTGATTGTGGGAGGGAGCTTAACAAATAAATACATAATGGCTTTTTCCGCCGGGTCCTGCGTCTCTGCCCCTGCTCTCCTACCTCCGACTTCAGGAACAGAACCAGGCAGCCAGGCTCCCTCCCCTAAGCCAATCACGTGTTGTGATTGGTCTGAGTGCCGTGGCATGACGCTCAGCCAGGGGCCGGAAGGGTGGGCATGTTCTCCATGCAGGCTGTAATGCAGCATGCATGGAGAAGGGGAATGTGCGCATGACTGGTTTGGGCGGCCCGAGAGGGTCGACCAAACATTCATTCCGCACTTAGGAGTGGACAAACCACTCCTCCCCTACCCTACTCTGAGACCAGAGCAGCCCTGCCCACCTGCTGGATGGCAAAGCAGCGCAAACAAAAAATTATAATAATTGAAAGTTATTATCATTTTATGTTTTTGTTTCTCTAACTGGTTGAATGCAGTGGGGCAACCAGGGCTTTAAGTGGGCCGGGTCTGTCCGGGTCTGAGCACCGGCAGTTTTTTTTTGGGGTCCTCGAAACGGGTCTCTATCGGGCTCTATTTTCGTGGCTACTAAAGGTAGTCCGTTCTTTTTTTTTTTTTTTTTCGGACCCGTTTTGAGGGCCCAAAAAAAAACTGCCAGTGCTCAGACTCTGCCCACTGTTGCTGCACTCATGGGCGTAGGAGGTGTGGGGGACGCGGGGGATATATCCCCCCCAGATTTTGGAGTGGGGGGGACACGGGGGACAAGGGTGGGGTGGACGAGGGAACAAAGGAATTTCCCCTCTCCCTTCTGTTATCACAGTGCCATTAGCACGTGAAAGCGCTACCTAATGGCCCTGCACTTGACCTGCCTGGAGTCAGAGGCCACCCGCCCTCTGCCTTTTCTTATGCTGCAAGAAGGCTCAGCCGTTCTGGGAAGGGCAGAGAACGGAGAAAAAATAAACGCTGTCTCTTTTCCTTCATGGCAAGGACCGTGTCCACTACTCCTGACCTGCCTCTGGCGGCTGCCCTCCTCTCTTTATTCCTCCATCTCTTTCTGTCTCTGTCTCGCTCCTGCTTACGTGCTGATTTCAAGAGGCAGCTCTTAAGGTACTCTCTCTTGCCTCTCCTTTTCTTTATTTGTTCCCCTGTGAAATTGATCCAAAAAAGGCTGAACACTTTGGCTGTAAATGTCCTCATTTTCTGACCGTTTTCGATTGAAAAGAAAAACCTCGGAATGGAGAGAAAAAATAGTTAAATACCTAAATAAAGCAATACAGAGTGGACAGCAGACAGGCCAGACTGTTATTTACACCCACATACATTAGCGCCACTTTACAGAGTTTGCCAGTGAAAGCGCTAGTTTCTTTTTATCTTCTTTCTTTGAACAACATTGTTTTCCCAGGGTGGGTAAGTGCGCCATTCCTAAAGGGACTGCAATACCTGGTTGATGGGTAGAGTGGAAACGTTTAATATGATTGTTTCCAACTTTTTAATTATTTTAGCTTATAAAATGCGGCTCTGTGTTTGGGGATGTGGTCTTTTTTAAACCAAACTGCATACATTTTGAAAGGATATAAGCAATGGACATTGAAAGGGGTCCCTTCCTGGTCCAGTAGCCATGTCTTGAACTTTTCAGGCAAAATCACTTACTGATTTCTGAATAATGAGTTTAAAACCGTTAATGTAACCATGTTTTTTTCTGATTACAGTTCGCATGCTTTGCTTATTCATGCATTCCCTATGAGTGTTTGCTTTTTCCAGGGTGTTATTCCTTTTTTTTCAGGCAGCATTTTACTGTTGCTTAGTGCATAATTTGAATTTAGTCGCAGCACAATTGAGTTGTGCTGAAGGCAGTGCGAGTTTCTCTCAGTGGGGCAGTATGGTGTTCAGTGTGGGAGAGAATGTGGCACTCTGGCCAGAGCTGCTGAATTTGGAACTGGAGAACCATGTTCAGACCTTCATGACCAGTTCACCATACCACACTCCTGACAGAGCTTATTCCGATGCTACACCTTAGAAGGCCCGATAGACCTTAGAAGCCCAGGTGTCTTAGCACCCGCAGGTGGACCTGTCCACCACAATCCATACTGCAGTTCAATTCCAGTCTTACGGGCAGGCATATGAAGAAGCACATCCTAGATCGACAGTGAATCTGTCACTGAGGTCACAAGACCCTTGAGGCCAGTCCACCTCACCCATTGGTACCTCCATTGGCCTTTTTCCAGCACTAGCGGTGCAACTTGCCAGGGGTTGGCAATGTAGGATTTGCATGCACACCAAACTTAGGGGGTGATTATAATGGCTGTGGGACCACCACGTCACCCCGTTGGTGGGTTATACTTAATAAATATACCTTTTTGCCTATTTTATTATCCTTTGCTGGATGCGACTTCATGATTTTCTTAAGCACACAGTACTAGTTATTTTGATTTAGACCACGCCCCTACTCGGATAGGCCACGCCCCTTCAAGACATTAACCACGCCCCTTTTAGAGCACCCCCAGTTTTTTTCCCACTTAAAGCACTGGGGGCAACGCTCCTCCGCCATAGTAGAAGAGCCGCCACTGAACAATCCTAAGAGGCATTTTCCATTTCTATGTGTGCTGCGGAATCCGGCACACATGGAAAAGGAAAAAACGAGGAGAAATTGACATATTACTCCTTGTTACGCCTCACCTCAGGAAGTGTACAGATTTTGATTTTCTCCAGGTTTACATCACTTTGTAAATCTGGGGCAGCATAAAATTCCATGGGTGTTGCGTGGGAAAACCCACCGCAACACCCATGGAATGCCTCCCGGGCTCAGAGTTAGGAGATGCAGAGACTTGCAAACATGGCCTTAGTCATGATTTATGAGGCCAATCAACCACTGTGTCATGTCTTGGCCTTAAGACTTGGCATGTTCTGTGCCTATAGTGTCTGAATTCTTAGCATGTTTTATGAAGTCATAAACTATAGAAAGGAAAGAAGAGAAAGAAAAAAACATCGGTTACAAGTATTTTCATTTCTGAAAAGCATTTTGATTTATTTATTTAGGTATTGATAGCAAAAAAAGAGATTTTATGGGCAGAGGGGATCACCACACATGTTTGTGCCAAAATAAATACTCTCAAAACACATTTAATCATGAAGCAGGAAGTAGTTTTCATGCACCGTCCTCCAGTGGATGTGACTGCCACTGATCCTCCGTCTTGGCTCTCATTGAAGGTGGCACTGGTTTTCCATTGATTTGGAAGCCAGTGACGTTGCACCAGCATGCTGCACCACTGTGTTTTATGTGGTGGGTTTGCACAGTTATCCTGAGAAAAATACTGCAGTATATTTGTACCTCTAGAAATCTGTAGTTGGCATGTTGTACAGTTGGTCACCTGTTTCTGGGAAACAATTCCCAGATGCAGAATACTGTAGGTCAAGGTCGAATCTTATGAACAATGTGCCCAACATTATCGTTCTCTGCATGTGATCCTGGTTTATTTCTGTAACTTTTCAGATGCATCAGTATCCTCTAAAGTTGGTGTGGTCTCGACCACTTTACTTTTCCCTTAAACTGTATTGTTTTACACAATTTTGATCTAATGGTTTGCACAGCTGGCAGTTAGATGTTCATACTTCCAAGACATGTGAACAATGGCATATTGGTACTATTCTCACATAGATATACACATTTGCAATGTGTCCTTTTATAAAGTCAGAAATATGTTTCTTTGTGATTTAAGTGGCCACTGTATCTATGTATCTAAATATAAATATGTCTCTAATAGTAAGTCTAGACAGTGTTCTACCAAAATAACAAGTTATTATATGGATGCCCACTGTCATCAACAAGCAGATGAGGAAAGAATAGTAACTCTATACTTCAATACATATGCTTACCTTGGCATTATGGACCTCATTTATGAAAAGTGTTGCATCGCTGTGTGAAAACAGTGATGCAATTCTTTTCAGTGCACCCTTCTTGCGACACCATGGATGCGCTGTATTTACTGTACGGTGCTCCATGTCGCAAGGATTTACAGATACATGAATATTCCTGACATATCTGTAGGAGCAAAATTGGTGCATTGGTGGGGTGTGTCTGAAAACAGACGCAACTCCAGCAATGCCTGCTGTGAGACCGGTGTAATGATTTGACGCAGCGGCATCCTTGAAGCGTCGCAGTGAAATCTATGAGATTTTACTGAGACACACTTCTATGAGCCTTTTCTGCGCTGGAATGCCCACCCTGCATACATTGTATCTGTTGCATGTATAATGTAGCGCAGGAATTTACAAAGTGAAGCATCTGCCTCACTGGTCACTTTGTAAATATGGCATAGTGTGGCAAATATTTTACGCCATCACAGAGTCACAAAAAGTGATGCAACGGCGGCGTAAGAGCCTCATAAATAATGCCGTATATTTGTTACTCATATTGTGGAGCCAATATATGTGAAGGTTGATAATATTGCCCTTGATATTTTGAATTAAAACTATCTTACTTGTTCAAACTCCTTCCAAATAAAAAGTTAAACCCTTTCAGTGAGCATTGAATTTCTTAAGTTCCAGAAGCCTCAATTGTTAGGAAGATTGTCCTTTTTTCTCTGTGCTTTCTTTGGGCTAGTGATCCTGGAGTTGTGGTTTTCGACACAACATTTCCAGATTTAGACTTACAGAAGCTAGTGATCTTTTTTGCTTTGAATGACTGACTTTGACTGCACACTGGTCTCTGTGACTGTGCACTGAAAACGCAGTGTTAGTTGACTGACAGTGTTGAATGCAACTAAAAGACTTAACAATAGCAGCACGCAGACCTGCTTGCCTCGTCTGTTCTACTCTAGTCAAGCACGAGGGATATCATGTGTAGTTCCAAATCCTGCACCGATTCATTGCCTGAATTGAGGTACCCAACAAGTCATGAAACTCTAAAACATTTAAAGTTTTTGTGTAATTACCTGTGTTCAGGGGCTGGATGCTTACACACAGTATGGGTAAGGGTCATCTGAAGCTCAAAGTAAAAATGACTGTGTCTGGAAGACACAATGTGACCACACACTGTAATAAGTGGTAGGCAAGTGCCATCAAGAAGCTGCCACCTTCTCACAAGGAACAAGCCAAAGGTGTAAAACAACACAGAAATCAAATGCTCAAAAAGAATTCTTCTGGAGCAGAGAGGCAAGATCAGCAACTGTTGAGAGTGAGGAAACAACTGAAGGAACACACCTTTGTTCGATGCACAGTCCCACTAGAATGAAGCCAGTATATAGCAAAAGAACAGCAAAAGGAAATTACATTAAACATCGTGTGACAGGATCAAAAATAGATTGGAGATATCAAGAAGAGACAAAGGTAGGAACATCCATAATGGAAAAGGAACGGAAAAGAGAACAAAAACCTGAAATGGACTGGCTATGGAATACCTTTAAAGACGGATACAGACTCGCAGACAGGTGGTTGCTATTTTTGAGCTGGAGGCATAAGTAGCAGCAACCAGGAGTACAAGGAAAGGTGCCCCAGGTGGGTATGAATCGATGTCGGCAGCTGTGGGCTTCTTGCCGCGCTTTCTGAGGGCTGAGAATTGCAGGTCTATGCAAGCTAACTCAGGTGCCAGATGGCTGAGGCAGAGCGGTCGCAGCACCCTTCAGGAAGAAAATGTCCTGAAACATTTGAATGTGTCAGATTTAGATTGTAGGGCAGTGATGAGAAAGGCTCTCATGAATTAATCTGGATTTATGCTGGTGAATTGACGGTTAGAGGAATAATGGTCCATTTGTATACAGAGGACTCTAACTTGCTTAGGTCCTGCATGGATACATTTCCAAGAGAGTAGAAGCAGACTTTACTATCCGGCATCTGAAACTGAACAGCAGAGAGTAAGACAGGAGTATTAATTTGATATAATGAAAGAGGTAATAAGTGGATTAGACCAAGATGCAGAATACTGAAATACCTGATGGATGGATTGAAGATCTTCGGGCCGAATTCACACATGGCCTCCGCACTGGTGGCAGAAGCCTGCATTCATGGCGGTGATGCTTGCAGTCATGGCAAAGAGGCCCACAGTCATAGCAGGACCTCCATACTGCAGTTTCCCACTGCATAGGTCCCACAACGAGTGTGGGCCCCTTCCACCAGTGCAGAAACCCATGTGGAATTGGGCCCTCTATTTTTATAAAGTTTCTTAACATTTACCCACTTACAAAATATTCTCATCACTTGTTGCAGAGATGTTTCATCATATGCCAGCAGCATAGTTAAGGACACATTGCACATTTCATGCTGTGCAACACAACCAAAAATGTCTGGCTCTTGGTGATGAATGAGGATCAGGCCCTCACACAAGCTCCCCTGCTCTGCTGCGGTGTCGCCAGTTATCAGCCTTCATTTTTTAGGTCTCGCTGAGCCCCAGCGCTTGCGCTGGCTCGAAGAGACATTTTGTATTTGGGATTTTCAAAGTGCTGCTGGCTCACCTAACGCTTGCGTTCACGCGATCGTGCACGCGCGCAGCCGGCCGCCAGCAGCACTTTGAAAACTCGTGCGTCATCGCGATCGCGATCACTTTCGCTTTCAGAGCGATCGCGATCACGATGACGCACGCGCACACACAACTCCCGCTTCTCCCCCTCCCCCACCACATATTGCGTCTCCGGCCGCTCGCGCGCGGCCAACGCTTGTTTAAGTTGCTTGCACACTCCTAATGGCCGCTCGGGGTGTCTCTCCTTGCTTCAGTCCACCCATGCTCCAGCCCCCATCATTATCCTATCTCCAACCTGGGAGTGCACATGTACAGCGGCAGGACCAGACCAAATGCCTTTCCAATGCTTGTTTGATTTGCTAACATGGCGCCTGCTGCACTTGCAGATACGCAATTCCTTTTGTGTGCACGGGCATGCAGTGACAATTACATGGCACCGGAGCTAATTACTTATTTACTAGAATGCTGCTTTACTCGCAGCCACGTAATATCTTTTATGGGCAAGGGCGCCATGCTTTGTTTCACGGCACCCACTTTCATGCAATCTCTCTTGGTCCACCTTTAAAAAGCAGCAACAGTGCTGCCGATCCACTTGTTCTGCTACCGATCACACTGCACGTTTTAAGGGATGTGTGGGGTGGGAGAGAGCCCAGCAAGAACAAGCCTCCGTCTCCATTGCCACTGAACCTGCTGTTAGAACTCCTCGCAGACGTCTCTTCCCACTTTCAAAAGGAAATTGTATGGTATGGTCAAATAAAGTGGACGCATTTTGCTGTCTTTTTATGTTAATTGTTGTGTGTCGCCGAGTAATATACAGTTCCATTCCCCTACATGCTGCCAGCAATAGTGTGCATTGGCTTGGCATGAGCCGCTTTCTGTTACTTTTTGCTATTCCTGTGAGACTGCAGTCTGGCTGATTTGACACGTCTCAGAGCCATTAGACTGTCAGTGTGAGTCTGCAGCTCCCCTCTGGCGCTCCGCATGACACATGATGGAAAGGGCAGAAGGGTGGGCCTTGCAGTATAATTTTTTGTTAGTTGCATTGGTCTTCTTTTTTCCTGACACACTCGTGCTTTCTGTGTGTTTTGATGTCGACGTCAGCAGGAATTTGCAAAAAGTGCACCAGGGTTTATACAGAAAAGTACATCTATCGTGGTAGAGTACCTTAGAGTGTGCCCAGTTCGAGCTGGCATTTAAAGTGTTTTGCAGCGTTTGTGTCAGGTGCTAGGTACAGTAGCTCAGTGGTACTTTTTTTCTTAAAAATGGACCATGGGTAGGCTTATTAGGCCTTTCTGTGCTTCTAACTATTCCTTCCCAGTCTATTATGCAGTAGATGCTCAACCCACTGAGCTGTTTTATTGGCCCTGGTAGTTGAACTCTGTTTTGTTAGCCACCCTTAGGCAAAGTGGTAGATCCCTTACCAGTGTCTGACCTGGTTGATTTTTGTTTTGTACACAAAACGAGACACGCATTGACAAAGTCAATAGCCAAGGCTTGCATTTTGAGGCCAGCTGAAGTGAAAAAAAGACAAAGATCACTGTTTTCTATTCACATAAAAATTCAGATAAGAATTTTAAAATGTAATGATTCAGCGTACTTTTGAGATGCATTCTAGTGCAAGTATTGCATAAAAGGTGGAATGCTGCACCAAACAGCCAGTAAAGTGGAGTGAGAGAGATACAGCTCATGGCTAAGATAAAGCCCAAGCTATTTATATTTTTAAAATTTGGTAACCGTGGGTCTTGCTGACAGCTGCATGGTCAAACATGACTTAAAGCTCACTCTATACATATTTTAAAGAAATGATAGCAATAGATTTTTGCAGACAGTTGCGCAGTCACGAACATCTAAGAAGAATTTGCAATGCAATAGGTCTAGCATTACTGAAAGTTTGAGCTATTGGCATTGCATTATTATTTGCAACGCCAATAGCTCAAACTTACAGTTATGCGAGACCTATTGCATTGCAAATGCTGCTTTCCCTTGCCATTCTGCTTATTGTTATAATTCTTGACCCCCCCTGCATAGCCTTAACCACCCCTGTAGTCTTGTATCCCTTGTTGTTTGTTGTTTCTGTTAGCTAGTTAAACATTGTCACTGCTCACTGTTACTGGTTTACAGTTTAAGCCTCTCATAGTTCTTAGCACACACTACCTGTGCTCTTTAAGTGTGCAATTCCTCTGTTGTATTAATTTTGTTGTTTATTTTGTGATTGCATCTGCTTTTCCTTTTTTGTTTGCGCTACCTGCAGTTATTGCATTCCCTTCCGCTTCCTGCCTCTAGCCTGCCCCTTCCAGCAACTCTCCCTCCACCCAAGACCTACTTATAGAGGCCACCATTTGGTCCCATTGAGCAGCTCCTGGCACCAGCTCCCTCCTGCTTCCTGCCTCCAGTCTTCCCCGCCCACTGCCTCCCAACACCGCTTCCTTCTCCCAGGACCTATGTTTAGAGGGCATAGTGATCTGGCCTGCGCACCAGCTCCCGTCACTGTTCACTGTTACTGCATTACTGTTTAAGGCCCACATAGTGCTCAGCCAACACTGTTTGGGCAGGTATAAATGTGTTGTTCCACTGTTGTATTCATCTTGTTTATTTTGTTATTGTATCGGTGTTGCTTTTTTACTCGTGCTTTCAGACGTTTTTGCCTTCGCTCCAGCTTTTCACCTGTACCTAGCCCGCCCACTACCTTCCAACAACCATCCCTCCTCCCCGGACCTGCTTATGAAGACCACAGTGCAGCCCCATTGAGCAAATCCTTGCACCAGCTCCTCTTCACTACTGTGGTATTGCCCATTTTCAGCCATCATTTTTGTTTCTTGCCATTCTGCTTATTGTTAGCTGTTGGACTTGGCCCTTTTTGCAGGGTCATCCCTAAACTTTTTGCCTTCCTCCTAGCCGTTTTTATGACATGGTGTTGGTGGTTTTAGGACTCTGGGCACTTTAGCACTGCTGTCCAGTGTAAAGTGCATGTGCTCTCTGTGATAAACATGGTAAGATTGGTCTACACCTGTTTGGCCTATTTAATTTACCTGCCAGTCGCTTGTAAAGTGGTATCTCATATGCCCAGGGCTGGTGAACTAAATTCTACTGGTGGGCTTGCAGCGCTGATTGCGCCACCCATCAAAGTAGCCTTTCAAACCGATCCCAGGCCTCTGCCATTGCAGGGTCTATGTGCGCAGTGTTTCTGAGGCTGTGACATGGCACCTAAAGTGTGTGCCATATCTGTGACTCCCCTTTGACTACATATCAATCACCCCTAAATTAGGCCCTAGCTAGCCCTATTGGCAGGGTGCATTGTAGGTAAAAGGTAGGACATGTACTTTAGGTGTGGACATGTCCTGGTAATAACAAACAGCCATTTTGGTTTCTCACTACTGTGAGGCTGCCCACCCATAGGAATGCACTGGGGATTCCCTGATAAGTGTTTCAGTGGTAATTCCTGATAGGAGAGGAGCAGCGTGGTCAAGTTTGGTATATTTGGAATAGTGATAATAAATGCTACACAATGGTGTACACAGATTTACTATAACTATTTTAGAAATTACACTTTTAGAAGTTGACATTTCTGTGTGCTATGTGTCTGCCTGCCTGATGTGAATTGCATGTCTGACCTTTGAGTGACAGGGGCTGGTGAGGTGTGTGTGGCTCCAGGAGGGGCAGGGCCAGCCAGCACTAGGCTGAATGGGACATCTGCATTTCGAGTAGTGGGAGGAGAAGTCCCTGATCCCTGAATAGGTCTGTGCCTAGCCTGTATAATGCTGGTTCCGCCCCCCTCTGGTGTGTCTGATGGCGAGCCCCCTCCTGACAAAGAGGAAGAGGAGCCTTGTAAACAAAGTGCTCCAATTCCCCCCTGAACCAGTTTTGGCTAGTTCCCCCAAGCCCTGTGCCAGGTCAGACAAAGCCAAGATGTAATATAAATATAGGGGCTGTGACCCCATGAAGGTTGTGCTGTTCCTGTACTTGCTGCTGCTGGGGGCCCAGGAGGAACCGCCACGAGGGCTTGCCTCCCTGCTGGAGGGCCCTGTGTGCTGGCCTCCTTGGGCCCAGGTGTGCCCCTTGGACCCTTTTCTTGGAATCCAGCGCCTCATGGGCGCCTTGATTTCATTTGCCAGCAGAGGAGAAGAGCTGGTGCCTGCAGCGCAAGGCTGCAAGGAAATCCCAGCATGTTGGATTCCCCCTGCGCTACTGATCATACGGTAGCCCACCCTGTGTTTTTGCTGCTTTAGAAGTGGGTGTCCTCCCGCTTTTATGCTTGTGTGAGAGCGGGTCCCCACCCGCATTGGCGTGCTCATGGCGGGTGCCCACCCCGCTTTTGGTGGTTACTGGCGGGTGCCCACCCCGCAATTATCTTTAATTGAATTGGGAGCCCACCCCGCCTTTCACCGTGGTGACCCGGGGAAGGCAGAGTGGCTGGCCCGGAAGCCAGGCAACGTCCTCAACACCTCCTGCCCACATACCGCAACCAACTTAGAACACGTTTTGAAATCGCCCCGTAAAACCCACCAAGCTCCAAATGTCCTCCTAACAAGCCAGCTGGAATACCATGGAACTAAGAACCCTGAAACACAACTGCAAACAACTCAAAAGGAGCTGGCACACAAGCTCAAAGCCCACAGACCTAGCCACATTCAAGACATCCCTCATCCAATACCACCAACTCAGAAAAGAGACAAAATGGAGCGCCCTTGCTGACCACATAGAAGTGAGTTCCATCATCATCAGAGAGTTCTCCAACCCCTCAGCCACCAAAACATCCTCACCCCTTCCGAGAAACTCTACAACACCCTGGCATACTTCTTCAATGACAAGATCTCCACCATCTACATGAACTTCGTACCCCAACACACCACCACCGACAGCCTCAGCCTCTTCGCTCCCCACGAGCAAGAAACATGACCACCTGCTCATCACCTGAGACCAGCTAATTACAGAAGACAACAACACCATCATGAACTTTGTCCACTCAGGAGCACCCAGGAACCCTTGTCCTCACCACATCTTCAACCTCAGGGACAAGACAATCTGCAGTAAGCTCACTGCCATCTTTAATGCATCCATCGCCATGGCTACCTTACCCAAAGAATACAAACACGCAGAAGTCAAGCCCCAACTCAAAAAGCCATCTGTCGACCCCAACAAACTCATGAACTACCCCCCATCGCTCTTCTGCCCTTTCCCACAAAAAGTCCTTGAGAAGGCCATCAACTGGCAACTCGCAGAACAACTGGAGAACAAAAAACTTCTAGACACTTCTCAATCCAGATTCTGCGCAAACCACAGCATTCAAACCATCCCGATTGCAGCCAAAGACAACATCAGATCACTCCTTGACCAGGGAAATTTGATGGCCCTCATCCTCCTCGACTTCTTAGCAGCATTTGACACAGTATCACACCACACCCTGATCAAAAAACTTCACCACATTGGAATCCAAGGTGAGGCCCCCAAATGGATCACCTCCTTCCTCAGCAGAAAATCCCAGCGAATCCACCTATCTCCCTTCACCTTGTAACCCCAAAACACCATCTGCTGCAACCTGCAAGGTTCATCCCACAGCCCTACTCTGTTCAACACTTATTTGACTCAATTGGCCAACTTCGTTAGAATTGATGGACTAAACATCATATCCTAGCCGACACAGTCAGAACTGATGGACTTAACATCATATCCTATGCTGACAAAACCTAGCTCATTCTCTCACTATCAGAAGAGCGCCACGCTGACCATCTTCCACAGATGCATGACGAGGATTTCAGAATGGATGAAAGACAACTGCCTAAAACACAGCACACACACAACAGAAATTCTGGTCTTTGGAAACACCTTCCCAGAACTAGGACCCTGACCAACTCCGACCAACACGCCTATAACCATGGCATCATCATGGACCGTAAGCCCGCATGAAAAGATAGATCAACACAGTCTCATCTGTCTGCTTCCTCACCCTTTGCATGCTCCGCAAGATCTTTAGGTGTCTCCCCATCGACACCAGACAAACCATCACTCAAGCCTTCATCAGCAGCTGACTGGACTATCGCAATGCACCCTACATAGAAATCACCTCACACCTCCTCTAGAAACTGCAGACCGTACAGAATTTAGCAGCCAGACTCATACTAGACCTCCCATAGGGGACCCACATCACCCCCCACCTCAAGAAGCTGCTTTGGCTCCCCATCAATAGGAGATGTCAGTTCCAGATACAATTCCGGCATACATTAACCACCACTTCAACCTTCCCTCCAGACGCCTGCAATCTACCTTGCCCACACTTCCCGCTTTTGCCGCAGCAACAATGGAGGATGCTCCTTCTCCTACCTCACGGCAAAGTCCTGGAATGACTTTCCACTTCACCTCTGACCCCATACTCTCTGCTAGAATTCAGGAAAGGACTCAAGATCTGGCTGTTCAACTGACCCCACCTGCCAGAAGTTTCCAAAGTGCCTCAGTACCCTCACAGTGATTAGCCATGCTCTACAAATCCTGTTTGATTGATTGAGCTTCAAGTAAAGTCCTGCAACAGAAAATGCTGGTTTCCACAAAAAGATTCGACAACTCTGAAGGATATGAATGGGTAAGTATGGACATTCTGTGAGTCCCAAAAGCGGAATTCCTTTCAATGGCACAAATGGAATGATACTCTAGAGATTGGTAATTAATTAGACACAAAGACAAAGGGGCATATGTATGAAGCCTAATTCCCGTTCCCAAACGGGCCGATTCTCAGAATTGGCCCGTTTACAAACGGGAAAAATCCTTTTGGGATGTATCATCCAAAAGGCCCTTCCAATTTAGGGAATTGCAAAACTTGTGATTCCCTATTTTGCGAATGCATTTAAGGAATCGCAAATTGCAATTCCTTAAATGCAATGCAGGAAGCATCCAAGTTGTGCAATTTTGGCCTAAGAAATCGCAACTTACCACCAACTTAAAGTTGGTGGTAATTTGCGATTTCTTTGAAAAATGCACTTTTTTGCATTTTACAAAGTGCCACATGTTCACACATACATATTTCAGGGGTCCAACAGGGTGTCCTATTGACACCCTTGAAATTGCATTCGCAATTTGTGAGTACCTAATAGGTACTCGCAAATTGCGACTGTTTGCCCATTCATTCCTATGGGCCTCTAGGCCTCAAGGTCTAAAGGAATGAATAAGAAGGTATTCCTTAATTTGCGACTCGCAATTAAACAATACTAAGGAATCGCAATTATTATTGTGATTCCTACAAACATTCCATTTTGCGAGTCCTTAATAGCGATTCGCTAAAAATCGCTATTAAGGACTCGCAAAAACAGATTTTTCAGATATATGCCCCAAAGACTCAACAGATTGCACCTATGACAGGTCTGAATTTGCTAGATAGCCTGAGGACAAAAACAGAATGCAAACAACATGACTCACCTCTGTGAGAGTTTGGACTTCCTTGAAGAGAGACTACTACTTCACACCATTTCAATGAACCTAAGTCATAGGCAAAAATGAATTACATGGAAGTGTTTAGAACTCCGTAGCCCAACCAGTTCATCACTGTTGGATCCAGCATGGTCTGGTTGGCTGAGGGGGTAGCCCAGCCAGTTAGAGTGCACTGCTCCCATAAAGGGAATGGTGATTACCAACACTGCACGACCTGTGCTCACCCTTGGGTAACTTGGCACTGAACCATCAGGCGTCTCTCAGAAGCAATGTGTAAAGCAAGAGCACAGCATGCAGACACAATAAATATTCCACACAACACAAATGAGAGACTTCACACTTGACGTTAATAAATGTCTTTTATATTCAAAACTCACATAAACAATGTCACATTCATATCATGGAATTTTGGGCATCATAAATCACACTTGGGAATATTACTAGCAGCACTAGGCCCAAATTCTGTTGATCAGTTCTCGAAAACATGCACATATGAGAAAAGTCCTATTCTAAACCCCAGACTGCACCCTTATGTGGTGCGACACATTGTCTGCCCAAAGCCCACTCTCACAATCCTAATCATGCAATTTCACATAGCTTTAGGGTGCACCATGGGCTACAACAATATCAGTATTATGTGCTTACACAGAATTATAACACTTTTAGCAGCACCGTGGACTGCGGCCAGGAGGATAAACCCACTGTTGAGAGGTAAAGTGCTTTTGGTAAGAGAACAATGTATGAACCAACACCCAACGACCCAGTCCATGTGGGCACTTTCACACTTAAACGCACCTGGCACCCTAATGCGATGCCACTGAGGCCAAGCACGAAAATAGAGAACACACTGATGACCTTGTGGCTTCAACTCTCCCACCACCCTCTAATTCACCCCCACTGTCCCAGGCACCTCAGATGGAAGTTCAACAGCCCCTCCCTCCAGACACAATACCTCTGATGTCACTCCTTGTCTGGGTCCCCAGAAAGCAGGTTGGGGATAGACAGTTAGCATAAACAAGAGGTAGACGTAAACAAAGGGGGTCTTGGTGCCACTCAGGCAGTTCACCAACAAGTTTTGAAGCAGAATTGATCCAAGAGCATCAACTCGTTACCAACAGTGGCCCACGAGGGCCTTCTGGCACGAGCCCAGTTCAGCGAAGCACATGAGGGTCACTCAGTCTCTTGACCTGCTCCTGAACCTTCTAGGAAGCATCCCTCCAGCCTAATCAATTCCTCTCACTCTCACCTGGTGCCACAAATTCTTCGGAGGGCCAGATGGGAAGAGGGCAGTTGGTCCACCATGATGAGACTAGCAAGGGAACAGGCACTGAATGGGGAACAACAAACGGGAGCCTCTTGGCTTCAGAAGGCACCCTTTCTGGTACACATTGATCCAAGTGTTGTCCAAGCATCCGGGCACCAGGTCTGGTGCATGACGAGATGAGTTTCACCAGATGCTTCAGGTTACATAAAGTAGATTTTCAATTCCGTACCTCCCTTGAAATGACGCACTAGGTCCGGCACACCTTGATATCAGCTACACCAGACCATTACAGACACACACACAGGCGCAAGTTCAGCAGAGCCTCACGAGGTAGAACGAGACTCAGCATTGGGTGCATTCCCCACTTCCGAGGGTCACAACCTGTAAATTGGACACTGCACGCAATGAGCACACAGTCGGCAAGATGCACAAGACAAATGCGGCACCATTGACGAAGTGGCCCACTTTGGATCCCTCAGCAAGTGAATCCGCTCACCACCAACAAACCGCTTATATGTACCAGGGTCCCTGCAGAACAGGAACCACTTCGCCATAGACGAGGGCAACGTCTTGAGCTCTGGACTAGGCACTCTGGTCTCCAGGCACAATTCTGTAGTTCCAAGCTCACTCCACGCTGTTCAGCTTTCAGCAGTCGATGTCGCACTTAGACTTAGAGGGCACTGCTCTTCAGATATCACCAGTAAGTCGTGTGGGCCACTCATAGGAGATCTTTGATATCCCTGAGACCTCTGAGAGAACAGGAGATCGGCAGTCTTGTTCTTGGGAGTCCACTTCAGGGTGCCACACGTCAGCAGGTAGTTGACCCAGGCCAGCCACTATTCAGGAAGAAATGCAGTTGGTTTCATGGGCAGTTATCCTCCATGTGCACAACAAAGACCTTTGTCAATGTGCACCATGCAGTCCAGTTTCTGCAGTCCTGCATCCCTACAAGCGGATCTCTGCCACAGTCGGGTGACACTGGGTAGTTATGGCCTTTGAAGTTGGGGGGAGGTTCAAAACGTATTCCTTTGAACCACAGATATGTCCCCTAAAATTCACAGTCCTGTTTCCCAAGAGGCCATGGAATGCAGGGCTCTAGCATTATTAGAGCTGTGATCTGGCCCCAGAGGCCATGTGTCACAATCTCTGCCCCCCCCATATATTCTGCCACAAATTGCAGAGGCCGGACATCGCAATTGCATGCCCTATGGTTTATGGCTATCACTGTGGAATGTCCAGATGTGCTCCCCCGGCTTCGGTGTTGACCGGCACCAAGCTACAGGGCACACAAAGAGTTTGTTGTCTAGAAATGTCAACATTCCATACGTGGCATTTCCACGCAAGATATGCCAAGGCCACAATTACCAATGGAACGGGTTCGGCCTAGCCAATCCATTGATAGGAAACATCAAGAGGTTGTTGCCCTGCAATCCATAACGGCAGCTTGAACTACAGGCAACCCCTTCCCCAAGCTAACATAAGGGAAGAGCAAGCTTCCTTGGTAGGGGAACCCTTGTAGGTCTTCTATCCTACCTGGGTAGCAAACACCTCGTGCCTGTCTTTACCATCCATCTGAGTGGAGGTAAAAAGCCCCCCTCTGGCTGGACAATGTATGTTACAGGCCCGTTGGAGTACATATGCAATGATGCTCTCCCCTTCCTGCTGTGGCAGTGCAATAGCAGGTCCGGCACATAGGTAAACCACATCAATGGTGCAAGTGCACACCCAGACCGCAAAGGTAGGCCTGACCTACATTTACCAACATCATGTCTGCTCCGCTTCCTACATGAGTCTGTGCACTTTCAAACTGTAGTACAATGGGAAGGGGCCAAGAGCCTCAAGGCTCCATGCAAGAAGCAGCAAAACATAAGGAAAAAAAAACAAAATGTTTTAGGGAAACGCTACCTGATAAGTATCAGGTCCAGCAATCACCAAAACCAGTGCGCTTCAACAAGGAATCCATTGCTATGAAGGCTTAAATGCACCCCACATTGGAGCATCCTCCTGAGGTACTGGGGCTCTTGGGACAGATACAAATTAGTAATAAGAGTGGCTGGAGAAGAGTGGAGTTTACCCCTCAGTGACCCCTGCCAACCCAATAGCTATAGCTCATGTACAAGCCAATTCCCAGCGAAGTGTGTGTCAAGTTAAAACAGTACCAACAATTTTAAAGTGTAGAAAAAAAAATCCCAAAACAACTTAGAATAGTAGAGTCAAATAAAGGCAATGTCAAATGAGCAAAAAGACAGCAACTTCCTTAAAATAGGATAAGAGGAACTGGAGATCTGTTTTTTCCCAAAAATTAAGGAAAAGAGTGCATAGACAAAGTAAAGCACCTTTGAAACAACAATTCACAGTTGACCAGGACTTATACATGATTTCAGGACTACTGTAAAGGTGAAGGGGTCAGATACACCACATACACTATCCTGGTTAAAGTTAAAATCATCCAGCTGGACTAGTTCTAAGAGATTGTAAATACTTTAAGTGTTTCCTCTTTAACATACTTTCTATAGACCAGTTCTAAGGCTGTGGCAAGTTACGGTACACTGAATTCAGATATGTCATCATGAAGCTCCAGCTCAAGTCATCGGTTTTAGAGCCAAAACCTCTGACTGGGACATGGCTACCTGAAGTTCTTTGCTGATCAGATAGATTTGCCACCTCATCTAAGTCCAAGATTGTACGTTTTGACTCAGTCATTATTTTGCAATCAAAATCCTCAAGCAGGGCAAGGCTGGAAGCAGTAGATGGGCACAGTGCAATTTAGCCACATAATTTACTGTGAGGTCCCAGTGAAACTGTTTATATTGTGGCAAAAACCTTTTTTTTTGCCTGTCTCATGTGCAGGCTGCCTTGAAAAGTCTCAACACCTTGTCCTGGTCCTCTGGAGGTGGAAAATCGATTAAATCCTGTTTTTCTCCAACTGCTAGGAAAGTTTATTCAGATCAGTTCTGGAGCCTCTATCTCTTCAGGACTGGCTGCTTTCCCCTGTGGTGAGCTGGGCCCTTTTGGAGTTAAGGTCACTTATGCTTTTTGTGTCCCTGAAACAGAAAACCAGCTACTCCTTGAATGAGTCCCTTTCTTCCTGCAGGACTCAGGTTTTGTTATGAGCCCCAATGTACCCCAATATAGGCCTAGGTAGTTGCACAACCTATATAACGGCTCTGGTGTTGAACTTTTACCGTGTAAGGTGCCGAATAAATGTTGTGTGGTTTTCTTCTAAAACTAGATTCATTTAGTATGCATGAGGATTCTTAGTATCACAGCAGGATTACCATCTTCTGCATAATAACTCTGTACAAAAATCACCACTATCATCATCCATTGGCTGACATGACCACAGTACCATGACACATCTAAGTTGAACCCCTGAGAGTACCTTTCAAGTATATAAGCACCACATCTTCACTGGACAAACCAGAAGAGAAACTTCCATGCTGATGCAAGAAGCTGAAGTCCGTGCACGCACACACTCCAGCACTCAGTGATCTGACATCCCTTGCGGGGTGTCCAACTCAAGACCAAGACAGGATCCTTTGTTCCGTTCCATTAGGTAATAGGGTTTGCTCTTTGGTAGGGGGATTCTTGGATGTATACCTACATACATGCTAGGTACACTTAGGTACTTCTATTTAGGGTTTGCATCGTAGGAGTACTCGTGATTACTGACATGTATCTATATGCCTGCATACGTTCACTGTTTTAGCACTATGTTAGAATTCTATCTTTTATTATAATCTTTGTGCTTATACTAATATATATCTGTTTCTTTCTTATGGTTGTTGCAGCACACGTATTTTATACTAGAATGATGCCGGTTCAATAAATACTTATTGAAAACGTCCCTTATGTTTATTTTGTGTATCTCTCTGAGATGCAGTGAGCACGAGTGACTGAGAGAAAAATGCTGTACTATTTCTACGATTCCTGAGGGTCAGGGTTGTCATGTTCGATAGTGGCCAGAAATTATTCACTCCTTGGTAAGGTTGGGTGGATTATAGTGGCACTGTGAGCTAGCTGATCTACAGACTAACATATCCTTTGGGGGTGTCTGGAATCAGCCTGGACACCAAACCCTTAGTTTATGCTGTATAGATTCTATATAGATTTGTAGGTACTCCAGGACAGTCTCTTATTTGTTCCAGCACGGCCTTCTTCTTCAGGTTGAGTTGTTGGTGGTGGTGGTGGTTGGGATGCTGATTTATCCTGTGAAGTAGCCAGTAAGTGGAAAAAGTCTGACACCCAATCCGTACTAATGTCTCACTCTAGCCCTGCCTCCTTTTATAACACATTCTCTTTACCTTACTATAAAATTACCCATACCCAGGAGCCCCTGTTTCAATATGACAGAACAATTCCATCACCAGGGAGGACTGTCTTTGGAAACTTTGCAACTCCCCTATTTAGATGAGTTCCTCCGCCCGACAGGTTTCTCGCCCACTATAACAGAAACCTGGATGTCAAGGAGACTCATGAGAATAAGTGGTACAAGCCTAGTTTGGCATTTCCAAGACAAAATAGGTTTAACTAAAACTGTCATTCGGTCTGACAGCTGTCCCTGTCGACTCCCAGTTAGCAAAACTGTGCTAAGTGGTCAGTAGTTAACATCGCCCTGTCCCTCTTTGTTTCAGAGGCAGATCATTGTTTTCTGAATAAGAGTCATTAAATCTCCTAATAATGGACTCATAACAAGCCCTAATCAGATTCAGTTGCTATAACCACTTTGTTACCAGATTTATTAAATTTTTATTATCTCTTTTCCACCTTCTTCATACTAAAGGGAGTGACCAAAGGGTTTTTTCAAAGGGTTCGCATATACATTTGTTAATGTAACCCTGTCTTCTCATTATTAGTGCTCTCTCTGTTGAAAAGGGGACTTCCTTTATCGTCTGTGCACTATAGTTTATCCGCTTGCACACTATACTCTTTGTTGCAGCCTAGGAAAATGGGCCACCTTATCTATCCTTATAGATTTGTCTCTAATTTCTGGATTGTGGTTAGCCGTATAGAATAGAGTGTGCACACCCTCTATACTGTAGTAGATAAAATCTTTGTCACTAAGTAAAAACATGTCTTAGGAGGTTGCTTGATTGTATTTGTCTATGACTTCCAGCACATGTCAAAAATATTCAGCCTGTTCTGACCTTTGTCTAGTGGAGTTTGACATATTGCACTGCCTATTTATGTTCAGCAATTTCTTCAGGACCTCGAATCGTTATGTGCAAGAGATTGTCTCCAGAAATTGTAACACATACTAAATGAATACACTCTGAATACCTGTTTGAACAAGTTGTCAAGTTTTGAATGTACTGATAGGTCACGAGACTTCTTTTAGTTTGTTCTTTGAAGTATTTTCTACTTTGGGATGTCTGCTTCTAAACTTTCTTCCCCCTTGGCCTTTTTTCCAGTTTTAATTAGGCCTGGGCAAAAATTGAATTACGCGGACATAATTGGCATAAAGTTGGTAATTTCTTGTAACAAAATTTGTGCGAAAATTACCAGGATTACTCCATTACTCCATATTGTGTCATTTCAGGGTAAAATGTTAACGTGTGATGTACTGTTCGGATAATTTTTTTAACATGAGCGCAATTTCAGGTAGATATTTAGACTGAGGGGACCATACGGATAATTTTTTAGCACAAAACTACAATTTAAATGTGAACATTGTTTTGACCAGCAGTGGCAGTTCCTTTAAAGTGAGTGTTCAACTCACTTTTCGGGTGGATCTTTTTTGTCCTTTCGGTCCTTTCAGGTCTTGTTTAAATTCATAACTGCAAATCCAAATGCGAGTGGCAGTGCTTTGATTGCGAGCAACCAGAAATCAACTTGAAGTTACATTTTCGAGTTGCATTTTTACACGAATGGACTGTTCAGGTAGTATTTACAGTGTGAGATGCACTATTCGTAATTATGCATCATTTTTTGATAATTTTGCAGAATTACAGTATTCGAAATTGCGCAATTTAGGCTCACCCCTAGTTTTCATTTATCCAAGCCACCATCTACAGCCTCGACCAACTCTGGCTCACCTTCTCTTACAGAAGGGGTGAGACACCTCATTTCCCATGCCCTCTTTTGAGACCCTTTTCTGTCAGCCCCACCTCTTCTTCTTATGAGCATGTTTGATTCCTATTGCCCCTCTTTCCCTGTTACCTGTCTTGCTTCCACTTACTCAGCCCCTCTCTCGTACTCAAACCTTGATGGTACTAGTGTTTATTGTGCTGTATATTCTGGCCTGCATGACCTATACTGCTAAGTTTACTTTATGCACATTTCTAATATTTAGGGGATGATTGTTTCAGGCAAAGAACTCTGACTTTCCTGAATTCTGACAGGGTTTCTTACGAAGTGCATTAAAGTTGTGCTACAAACTTCACACACCTCTACCTTATCAATAAATAGACTGCCTCTTTTTATCCATTCCACCAGGCATCTTTTAGACAGGGGGTTCGCCATGTGTCTGCAGAGGTTGTTCAGCAATAAAGACGGAAGATTCATATAGATTGTGGATTGCTTGGCTACTTCTTACTTTTTCTGTATAGTGGCGCTGGGAAACCTTTTTCGTAGCTATGCGCCTTATAAGATTAATAAATAAATAAATATATACCTGCACAAACAGTATATATTATCGACATCATTGTGTATGTACAAGAAGGAATGTATGTTTGCATAAAACGATTCAGAGCTTCCAATTCACGTTTTGATTACATAAAGGTAAAAGGTATAGCCTGATACATATTTCATCACAGCCCTGCATGTTACCTTATTTTCGGCCGACAATACAACAAATGACATCATTCTGTTTTTTGCATTCATTGTTACCTTAAAAGTGTTTTCTAAATTGGAGCCATGTCGCCTGCTTCACGGGCTCAATCAAAGCGCTTCCCCGATTCCCTCCTGGCAGTAACTAAGGATGTTTCCTGTCACAGCAATAAACATTGAACAGAAAGAGAACACGCAGTGAAACGCTTGGATGTCTCCCATCTTCATTGAAAATTCATATTTATGGTCCCCAATGCACCGCAGTGGGTAAGTTTAATCACATTTCTTATGTGAGGTGCTAAAAGCAGTCTCTCAAAATATTGATGTTGTTGATTCTATGTCTGGGTAGATGGTCTATTTGTCCCTGGCAACATGTCAAAAGCCGACTGTTCTACCCGAAAAAACACATTTGGCAAAAGAGATAGATATCTAAATAGGTTTCTTTTGTCTCCTATAAGGAAGTCTTGTTTTTATCTACCAGACCTGTATCCCTAAATGCATGTTTACAAATATTAAAAATGTATATAATATATTAGGACAAACAGGCAGGCGCCTTTATTTCAAGTAAATATATTAAGATAGAAGATACAGAAAAATCATTCAGACCTTCAAATGGATGTAGGGCACATGAATCCCTATGTCATGACTGGTTAGGCTATTGCACATCAAAACAAATAGTGTATTATTCCAGTCCTAATACCACTTGATAACACGTGATGGAAACACCAAGGCCTAGCAGCAGTGAGGCCTGTTTACTCAATATCCATGCCTTACCAGGCTATTAAGTAGAAACTTGGCTTTTTGAACTTTGTCTTGAAATGTACATTTTCTTTCATCACATCCACATGCGAGTAAGTCACTGTTGATGGAGTACTTAAATATGCGTTCAACTTGAACACCTGCAAGTGATAACATCAAGCGAATGTATGTTTTCAATAGGGTTGGGGGTTCTATAGCCAATGTAAATGTAAACTATGATTTTTTGCAACCTTCAAGAACGTGCCTTGTTACTTCTGTATGAACATAATTACATTTTCAGCAATTTATGCAGCAAAAGTTAATCTTTTATTGCAGAAATCTGCATCTAGTTGTAATTTGTCATAGAAAACTGCTGCAAATGGTACACTTGCAAGAAAAAGTCTTTATATATTTAAACAAATAAAAAATAATTACAAATGTCACAGTGTAGCAGATATGTGATCAAATCCGAGGGATTGATACGGATATGCATGAGAATAAAAGAAGATGAGACAAAATAATGTACACAATTGTCTTTTTTATTAAATCATCACCCTGTCAACGATTTGATTTTTAAGTGGTAATAATAACGGTTTAGATGGGTTCATCAAGGCAGGGAGAGAGCCCTAAATGGAATGAATCCTAAGATGGGCATTTGTAGTTAGGAAAACAGTTGACAGGAGAATTTCCCATGTGTTCATCGAAATAATGATTAAAATGAGTCATTTTTAGGTAAAGAAGAATGCTCTATTGCAAGTCTTACTAAATCAGTAGGAAAAATATAGTGTTGGTGAAAGTTTTAATTCCACATCTTGTCTACTATGGCTTTCATCGGAATCAGTGTTAGGGGCATATCAGCAAAAACCGGCGATAATTATCGCTCAGCGCTCTTAGCGTGAGGATAATTATCGCCGGCTAGCGTGGATTTTTATCGCTGAGATAGCGTGCTATTAGCAACGCTTATCTCCTCAGCGATAAAAATCCTCACGCTAACTGCCAAACGTGAGATTATCGCTGGAAACCCAGTAATAATCTCACGTAGTGTGGCGATAGCTTGCTGATAGGGGCTCACAAACTTAGCCAGGACATCCACTTTCCATAGGATATCATGGCTAAGTCAGTCCTGAAGCAGGCGTAAGGAAAGTAGCGATAACAGGGGTTATCGCTACTTTTCCTGACGCTATGCTTCATAGCGTGGGGCTTGATGATTGGAGAAATGTCGCTCAGCGACATTTCTCTTGTCATGTTAGGTCAGGAACGCCCACTTTGCATCTCATTAGAGATGCAAAGCTGGGCGTTAGGAATCCCCACGCTAAAGCAAGGTTTCACGCGTTAGCGTGGCCTTGCTGATTAGGCGATAAAATTATCACTGCTTATCACTGCTTTTCGCAAAAGCGGCGATATTTGTTTATCGCCAGCTTGTAAATATGCCCCTTAGTTTTTTGAGTCACCACCAGGAGCAGCGAGGGGCGGGGTGGGGTTGTGGCGGGCTTAGTGTGGAACCAGCGCTCAAGTGGGTCAGTTGACTTTGCTGGATCTGGGTACTTATTCTATGGTGATGAGGTAAATTAGAGACATCTCCTTCAGTCTTCTTCTCAGGAGTTACAAGTCAAAGGACGGTAGTGGTGGATACAAAGGTCGCACATCAATGATTGAACATGTGGAAATGGGCTATCAGGTACAAATAGCAAGTAGGCGAATCAAGAGGCAGAGAAATGTAAGACGATGCCACTCAGGGTAGAAAACACCCCACTACCTAGGGCACAGAAAACACAGGTGACCACAGAGGTGACCTGTGAGATTAGTATACAACAAGATGTACCCCAGCACTCCTAATGTTTAGAGTTCAAGTATGTGACATCATTTGGTCAGGACTAATGAAACAAAAGTCTGCTTTAGAACAGGAAAACACCAGAGATTTACTTATCCAAGTGTTCACAGATTTATTCCATACAAAATTCAAGGTTCGGTAAAAATGTTTTGACCAATATTTAACAGGACTAAAAACACTAAAGATTCAAACAAATGGTTACAAAATGAGGTTTCTTAAGTTGTGATAGCGTGATCCAGTCCTTGTAAGAGTACACGAGAACAGCCAACACATGTTTCGTCACATCTGTTACTTCCTCAAGGCTCTCAAGAGATTTTTATGCTATGAGATGATGGTGGTTGGCCAATAAATTCAAGTAGTAAGATTACAAATTCTGAGTCAAACTAAGTTTTGAAAGTTCCAAATACCGCCTGTGAAATCTTGAGTGGCCTGAGCCAAATTGCGGATAGTACAGCCAAATAGGCCTTTCAGATGGAATTCACGTCTTGTACCAGAGTGGAATTAGTAAAACACAAATGGTGACCAAATTTCAAGTTTGAAGATGACTCCTGACAGACTACTGTATGCCTGTGTCATAGGCATTACTGGGGAAACAATTCAATGAAGAGCCGTATTTGTAGTAGCACACGGCTATTTAGAAGAGCTATGATAAGCCACTCGCATTTAGGACAAGCCGCCCGTAACCGTGGACCCAAGTACGTCCATATCGCATCTTCTCAGGAGTATTTGGATCATTTCCAAGTGGATTTCCACTTTCATTTTTTACATTGTGACACATTTATACTTACGGTTTTTACTATGTGACATGTTGATTTAATTGACATTTGCGTAAAGTGTTGGCACACTATAAATAAGTATAGATCGTGCAATATGGTAGCTTCAGAATAGGAAAATCGTGCTGATCTTCTACTTTCTATTGCTACAGAGATAAGCAAAGCTAAGAGTTTGCCCAGAAAGATGGCAGTGTTTGTTGCACTTCATATTCAGCATGTACAGGCTCACCATCATTCTCAATAAAAAACATTAGTAAAGTGAGGGTCAGCAGTTCTGTATAACGAGGAAGAACATTTACTCCAGAGTAATATAACAAAAATAAACCACCTTCTTAATACCTAGTGACTGTGCTTGAGTGTTGAACCAGGCCCTCTCTGGAGGGTCACCCCAAAACCTTTTGCCTTATTCCCTCCACTTGTTGAAGAATTCGTTTTTGTTGGCCATAAGGCTATGTGCACTTTACTACTGCTAACAAGTGCTAATGATGGATTAAACCCAGATCAGTTGACTGGGGGTGAGTGCTTGCAATGTTCAACACTCCGTCCATCATCCCCTTTGGTTTTGCTTTGTTCGCCCTAAGTTGGCAGGGTATGCCCAGCCATGGGTCCATTGCTCACTTTGTCACTTGATTCAAGCTAGCCTGGCTGATGACGGCTGATTAGCCAGAAACCGGTCCCAGGATGCTTGTTTCCGGTCCAGGGAAGACATGGCTTGGCAGTTCGGGCTGGACTGTTCCCATGAGGCACAGGGTCAGACTGATTTGCATATGGCCATGTCTGAACTGGGGTGGCAGAGTGAGCTAAAGAATGATGATGGATTAAACCCAGATCAGTTGACTGGGGGTGAGTGCTTGCAATGTTCATCACTCCGTCCATCATCCCCTTTGGTTTAACCTGTGCTAAAGAGCTTGTGCTCACTCCCCTAAAACATGGTTAAACTGGTTTATATCCCATTGGCATAATTAATTCACTTAGGAGTCCATTGTAGAGTGGTAAATCATATACCCAGTATCTGAAAATGTAATGCTACTAATGGGTCTGCAGCACGTATTGTGCCACCCTCTTAAGTAGCCGCTTAAAACATGTCCCAGGTTTGCAACTGCAGCCTGAATGCAGTTTTGAACTGTCATGTCGACTTGCGAAAAAAAACCTTGTCAATCGCTAAACTCCCCTTTTAGGTAGGCTCTAGGTGGCCCATAGAGCAGGGTGCCTTGTAATTGACAGGTTGGACATGTACTTTTTAGTTTTACATGCTGTGATGGCAAAAAAACCTCCCAAATTTGTTTTTCACTACTGTGATTCGCACCCCTCGCATAGGATAACACTGGAGATTCCTTATTACATTAAACATGCTGTAATTTTCAATTGAGAGCATGTAGTTTTGCATGTTTGGTGTCTTTGGAATTGTAATCCAAAACCCTATTTAATGGTAAAGTTGAGTTTTTGATTACAATTGTGAGACTGCCCCTTTCAGAAAGTTGGTGGGTGAAAAACAATGGATTGGGATGTAGCCAGGGCGATTGCCAGTGGCTGAGATTAATTCAAGTATTCCATCCATCACCTTGTGGTTGTTGCAGTTGCTGCCCTAAGAGCGACAGGTATGCCCAGAAAAGGGTCCTGTGCTCGCTGTGCCGCTGGACTCAACCTTTCCCTTGCTGTTCAGCCCATAATAACAGCGAAGTCGTTCCTGGGTTGCTTGTTTTCCAGTTCAATTAGGGCCTGGCCTGACAGTTCGCGCTGGACTGTTTCGATTGGAGCAGGGTCAGGGCTGATTTGCATATGGCTAAGTCCAAACTGATTTGGAATGGTGGGTGAAAAAGGATGGATTGGGATGTGGCCCGAGCAATTGACTGTGGCTGAGGTGAGTTCAAGCATTCCATCCATCACCTTGTTGTTACTGTTGCTGCCCTAATTGCGAAGGGTATGCCCAAGGCATGGGTCCCATGCTCACTTCGACACTGAATTCAAGCTATACCTGGCTGATGAAGCCATACTAAGGACAAAACCAGTCCTTCTCAGCAAAAATAATAGAAAGGTTTCTAAATGAAGAACTGTCCATCGTCATTTTGGAAGGTGGCATCCTGGACCCTTCACAATATAGATTTCGGGCTCACCACAATACCGAATTGGCTCATGTATTAAAAAGGAAGGTTTGAGCCTGACAAAAAAGCTTTATTTTGCCAGGTCGAAATGGCATTTCAAAACTGCCACACAGGTTGTAATGGCAGGCTTGAGACATGTTTTTATAAGGTCTACTTGATTTGGTGGAACAATCAGTGCTGCAGGTCCACTAGTATACTATAATTACAACATAAGAGACCCATATACCTGTTAAGGATAGGGTATACAATAATCATGAAACACAAAGAATCCCAGTAGGGTTCATTTAGCAACAAAAATCATGTAGATGTTTTGATTGTCAGTAGCAATTAATTGCCAGGCCCTATTTACATGTAGTACACTTTACTAGGGACTTTTAAGTAAATTAAATATGCCAATTGGATGTAAGCCAATTTTACCAAGTTTTAAGGACAAAGCACAGGCATAATAGTACTGATAAGGAACAGTAAAGTGTGCTGAGTCCTTAAACCAGCAAAAATAAAGTCAGCAAAACAGGACAGAAGGCAAAATGTTAGCGGGGAACCACAACAAGAATACCAGGTCTAACACTTGAGAACTAAGGTCCTGTCATAGTTATGCATAGAGGTTTGTACTCTTTTCTGCAGATAGATTTTCAGCTGCCAATGGAGCCTCAGAGAGCCCTAATGTAAAAAACAAATGCCTGAATTCAGAGTTCTCGTTCCTAGTAAGTAGTATAAAGCACAATGCAGAACGCTGAATTTGCAGGCAGCATTGAGCTGTAGCTCATAACTGTATGTCAGAATACATCAACCTTGTGCTCTGCATCCAGCAGGAGCAAATAACTCTTCCATCTCTAACCACTCCCACCACTTACCACATACACAGGGATATAAGGCCTATTGGTAAAAATGAGGAAAGAGGAAATAGGATAACAGGGCAAACAGAGGCATTGGACTTCACCACACTGACTGTAATTAACTTCTTGAGAATAAGAACGTTTAGTAAACCTAAGGACCTGAAAGATTTCCTGGGATGAAAGGAGGCAGATGTACCAGATCCTTCAAAAATGAAAATAAACATAAAGTTTATCACACCAAACCATCACAACAGGGGAAGACAGATGGGAGTGATTTTGGAATAGATTTGATAGGGGGTTCATAGCTTACCTAAAAAGCACAGGAACAAAGAAAACTTGCCCGATATTGATAATCAGAGAAAACAATTAAGATTGATTAATAAATCAGCAAAGGTAAAGCATGACAGGCCCACACAGAAGTGTGCAGAGGGAGACACACAGGACAAGACACAGCCCACTCCCCGCGCTTCTCCGGCATCCCCAGCCACCCAGGACCGATAGAAAGCACTGGCGGTTCGATAGACAGGTAGAGTGCTTAGACAAGAGAGGCGAGTGCAGGCCCCAGCTCTTGCAGCGCGCCAGCCTATAGACCCACCTTCCCCCTAGCTCACCCCAGAACTCGTCCAACGCACATACATTCAGTCTATGCACAGTTCATCACGGAAGCTTCTCCTTGCCCGCCCTACACCCTCTCCCCTCTTTATCATCCACTCATTACTTCCCCCTTTTTTCCCTGTTTCAGTTTCTCCTCCCTTCCCACGATCTTTCCCTTTCCGCCCCGCAGTTGGCAGTTAATCCCATCGGCAGTTCACACAGCGATGCACTAGTTACACGAACCAGACGATTATATAGGTTGTGAGGGAAAAGCTACATGGGCAGTATAGGGGAGACAGAGTTGACCCTGGATAACTTGGGACACGACGGCACTAATACGACGATATACATGATGGTCGATCAGAACGCATCTGCAGGAGACATGTGTCATTAGTTATATCAGGAAGTTCTGATGATCGCATGCTTAATGTAACCACCCACTGCAAGCTGAAATGATGATTCCTGATGATGCGCAAATATGATTAACCTGTACAACAGTTAAAATTCAATGTGGAAAGATGTATGTAAAACCCTAATAAAAAAAATTTAAACAAATTAAATGACAGACCCACACATATGTTGTGAAGGTTACTTTTGAAATAGTCCAAGGTAGTTAGTCATCAGTTCATTGCTCACAATGCAGAGACCTATGTTATTCACTGAGTTGATGGATCAGTACGCAGTGCTGGTAGTGGTGTTCTTTTCTGTGACACTGCACACATGCATATACAACAAAACTCTACGACTTACTGATAGGTTCAACTGCATTACAGAACCCCGATGACAATTCTGTAGAAAGGTATACTTAAATGGGATCAAAGGCAGTCTTGAACGTTCAAGACAATTATCTTGATTAAAGGAAATCATGTAATTTTTAAGGCAAACACTACCACAGAAATGTCAACACATTTTAAGTGAAGGTATACCTATCCTATGAGTGTAATCATAGGCACTATGCAATTTATTATTTTAATAATGAGAAACACAGGTCAGATTCAAAGCATAACTTTGCATGTGAAATATTTCAGATACATAATATTGCAATTCCTAATTCACAAAAATCAAGCATGGAACAGTACATCAGTCCCCTCCCTCCATTGGACCATACACATCAGCCATAGTGTGCATTCCTGTATGCAACTTGTCTCAAACGATGTTCTCTACCCTGTCTGTCTAACTCTATCCCCCCCTCATTTTGGTCATGTTGGAAATGGATCTTTTTGCAGGGTTATCCCCAAACTTTTTGCTTCTTCCTCCTTTATTTTTTCTGACCCGTGGTTGTTGGCAATAGGACTCTGGGCACTTTACCACTGCTGATCAGCGCTAAAGTTGCATATGCTCTCTGTATAAATTGATATATTGATTGGTTATCCATGATTGGTATATTTGTTTCACCTGTTAGCCCCTAGTAAAGTGCACTGAGTGTGCCAGGGCTGGTGATTCAAATGCTACTAGTGGGCTGCAGCACTGATTGTGCCACCCACAGGAGTCGCCCTAAAATAGTATCTTAGGCCTGCTTGCAGTGCCTATGTGCAGTCCAGGACTGCCATGTCTACCTGGCCAGTGCAACCACTGACCAGGCCTTATCCTTCCCTTTCTGTACATGTTAGGCATCCCTATGGTGGCCCTAGGTACCCCACTGGGCTGGGTGCAGAGTATCTGAAAGGTAGAGCATGTACTGAGGTGGGTAACATGCCCTGGTAGTGAATTACAGCCATTTTCCTTTTTCACTGCTGAGAGGCTATCTTGCCCATAGGACAGAATGGGGGAGGCTGTTTACATGCCTATCTTCCCCTAAAGGCAAGATAGAAAATCCAAGTTTGGTATCTTTGTGTTCAGAATTTAATTATACATCTTTTTAGCAAGATGGTTTTTAAATTCACTGTCTGGGAATAGCACTTTTTAGAAAGTAGCTATTCTCCTGTTTAACCTTCCTGTGTGCCTGTGTGCAGATTGGCTGACTGGTGTCATGTGATGGGCTAGGTGGCTCCAGGAGTCTGGATGAGTCAGCAGCAGGGTGAATAGGGAGATCTGCTCTAGATGGGTGGGAGGAGTAGCCCCTGGGTTTGAGTAGGGCTGCCTCTGCCAGCACAATGCTGGCTCCACCCCCTGCTAGCCAGGCTGAGGACTCTGCCTCTGCCAGCACAAAGAAGGCTCCACCTCCTGCTGAGCATCTAACGACCCTGCCCCTCACTCTGAAAGGAACCAGGTGCTCCAGGGCAGAGCACACCCAGGAACCGGTTTGAGCAGGGGAATCCCCCCACTGAAACAAAGAGAGACAAAGACTTGGAGGGGTATAAGAAGAGGACCCCAGACACCTAAACTTTAGATCACTGTGGAACGAAGAAGGAACCTCTGCCAAGGAGAAAGCTGGAAGGAACTGAAGAGGAGAAGACTGCCTGCTTGCTGTTTTGCTTTGCTGCCAAGGAGAGGGGAAGGACTTTGCTGTGTTCCCTTCTTTTGATTCTGATCTCCAAGGGCCTGAGGAGAGCTGGCTCCCTATTAAGAAGTCCCAGGAACAAAAGGACTTCACCACCAGCTCCCCTGGAACTCTGCTGAGGGAGTTCTGACCTGCCTTGGAGTGCTTGCCTAGTCTTGGGGCCTCAGGAGTTCGTTTTGCTGTGTTTGGGAGCTGGAAAGCAGAAGCGTGAACAAGAGTAACTGGTACCCATCGCATCATCCATTTGAGGGACGCATCATCCGGTTGCGAGTCGCAAGAGCGAGAGTGCGAGAAGAATTTCATCGCGGCGTCATCGCAGCACCCGGAGTCCCCGCATCGCAGAGTGCGTCGAGCATCGTCCCGGTGCGTGGAGATTCCTGACGCTGCGAGGGTCGTCGCAGAACCAGTTTGCGGGCCGCACCACTGCCGGTGCGTGAAAGTATCCAGTCGCTGCGTGTGTCGACGCAGAGTCCCGTCCCGTGACGCATCGAGGGTTGCGGCGCCAGAAGTCAACGCCGTGCCGCGCACCGCGACGCATCGAGGGTTGCAGCGTGAGAAGTCAGCGCTGCGCCGCGCATCGCGCCGCATCGAAGATCGTCGCATCGTACCTGTGCCTGAAGCTTCCCCCTAAGAAACCTACGCAATGAAAGCCAAAGTTATCGCATCCTCCCCCTACAGAACGGAGCCGGCGCATCCACCTCTGCTGCGTGAAGCAGGGCTGCTGCAAAGCCTCCCCAAGATCTCAGGAGTATCGCATCACCTTTGCCATCTTCCTTGTTATAGCTTTTGGGAACCTTAACGCAACTACAGGTACTGTTGGACACGAGAGTGTCGCATTTTGTGCATTAAGAGTCGCATTGTGCAGGACACTGACTTTTACATCCTGGAGTACTTTCTACAAACTCTTGAACTATCTTTAAAGTAACCTTTTTAATTGCATGTTGGTTTTTCTGTAGTATTTGGTCTTGTGAAGTTTTTAGTAAAGATACCTTATTTTTCTAAAACTGGTGTGGAGTAAATCTGTGGTGTTTTCACTGTGTTACTGTGAGTGTTGGTACAAATACTTTACACATTGCCTTTGATAGCCTAGACTGTTCAGGCCAAGCTACCTAGAGGCTGAGCAGGGGTTATCTTAACAGTGTATCCCCCTTTCCCTGACTAGAAGCAAGGGTCCTTACTTAGACAGTGGTGCATACCCTGCCAACTTGAGACCCCCAGATCTAACATTGGTGGTCAGCGGTGAGGATTGAACTTGTGTTTGTACTTGACCCACAGTAATTGGTGTACATCACTAGTTTAAGTGCAGATCACTACGCAACCACACACCGTGTTTTGTTTTGGTTCTATTTTTGATCTGATCCTTGAGTCATCCAGGCATCATGTCTCAGAAGGGTTAAGCAGCAAGTGATGTTGCAGAACTGGAGTTTGATATTGAAATGTTAAGTGATTACAAAGTAGGTCAACTCAAGCATTTCTGCAGGATCTTTGGATGTCCCATAGAGAGCAGCTCCAGGAAGGAGGAGCTACGGAAGGCCTTAAGGGCCTGGTGGGAAGCCAAAGAGGCTGGGGAGACAGGTGATGCAGAGGTGGATGAGGATGCACAAGTGGATGGTTTCAGGTCACAGGATCTGCCTGTGTCCAGAGCAGCCTCCAGGGCTGGCAGCAACCATTCAGCTAGAAGTTTTTCCCCAGAGGAGTTGGAGGAAAACCAAAGGGTTAGAGATCATGAGTTAGAAGTCATGAGGCTTGAGTTGAAGCTGATGGAAATGGAAACCCAGAAAAAAGTAGAAGAGAGCAAGAAGATGTATGCCTTGGAAGAATTTAAATTGACCTTGGCACATGAACTAAGGATGAGGGAGCTTGATTTGGAGCTCGAGAGGCTTGAGGCCATGAGTGTCTCAGCTGAAGAAGAAAAATGGGTAGCTCAAGAAGTGAGCTTTGCTGAGTTGGAGGTGGAGTCCAGCTCAGACGGTGGCAGCAAGATTGTAGTTTCTAGTGCTGAGAGAAAGGTACAAACACCCAGAGATGTGGCACCTGACTTGAAGGAGGGGGTTGACATACACCAGGGGGTTCAGGTTTATGATGTAGTTCCAGTGGAGTGCAGTGTCCCTGGAGTAGATTGGGGAACTGGCACAGGGGACCATATTCCTAGTGGTTGGAGGGACACTCTACTGACCCTAGATGAGAGGTACAGGGAGAGGGGTTCCCCCATGGTAGAAACCTTGGTGTGTGAGTGTGAGTTCGGGGCATAAACATTAATAATACAAACCTCACGCCCATCCAGCCTTCCTTGTAAGACCACATATTGACCCACCGGATCCACAGCATGATGTAGGTGCTGAAACGGTACCCCAGGGGCCACCCAAATGGGAGCACCCCGAGCAAACCTAGAATAGGACGTGAAAAACAGCTGCCCCCTCCATCTATGTTTTATACATGCTAACGTATCACCTCACACATGAGTTTCCTGCAAACAGGCAATAGCAATTTTATATCTTTTTAAATAAGGAAACACCAATCTCTGCTTATTGAGCAGCGCACATCCCCGCACGTTCCATGTAATGAGCTTAATCAAGGAGGGAGCCATTTTCATCAAAACAGTAACAACTTAGCACTTATCCATTGTACCCATTTCCGCCTCCTCCGAAGTGTGACGCTGACATATCAAAACTATTGGCATACTTAGATCCCCACCCCCTCCCATGAAAACCTTCCGGATTCGAACCCCAACATCTTACCCCTCACCCCTTGGGCTGTGGTGTGATCCCCAGTGTTCCTTGACAAGGTGTCAGGAGCCGCCTCCCACGCCCCACACCCTCCCACCCAATCACTTCCAAAACATTAACCAGTTCTTTTAGGACAAACATTAGCATCTTCAACAATACCCGCCAGCATTGTGAAATATAACTTTGAAATTGTGATTTTAAAGTGGTTAACCAGTGGTAAGGCAATTGTCGAGTTGCAAGAAATAATTCTCTAGCTCCTTGGACATGCCTCAACCTCTGAAAGGGGGGTGTCCCCCCCGTCGGCAACAATCATATGGTATAAGAAAACTTCCCAGAGAATCCGAACACCGTCCCACTCAAAATCCACATGACTTATCTGTGACCATAAAGAGTCCTTTCACTGCCATCAGTGATCCTTCAGGATACATTCAGTTGGAGGTCTGTAGTGGGCACCAGCTGATCCTTTGTAGATGTATCAGACTCCAAAGAGGAATCAGCCACACAAAGAGTTCCCTTAGAGCCCACCCGGATGCGGCCCGATGCACCCACCGGGGCCTGCTGTGTCTTGGCGACCATGCTGCTCTGGGAGTTATCCTCTTTTCAAAAAAGGGGGTTTGCCCTGATACTCCACTTGCATCTGGGCTACAAAGACCAAAGAAAAAAATGATAATGCAGTGGAATCAATATAACAATACTTATTTGTATAGGTAATGTAAACCCAAATTAATCCATCAAAGAGAAATTATTCCTTGAAAAACCAGTTATATTAATTGAAAAAATACACTCACATTTGGTTGTGGGTTCAATGAATATCATTGAACGTCCAATTCTTTATATATATATGAATCTTTGTATCTATATAAACATTATCAGAAAATTGCTTTCTATTTACATAGTGTTAAACACAACATAAAAAGGTGTGTACATACAACAAATTATATGCATACAAAAACTTACATATAAATAATACAACAGTATGTCTGGAAACTAACACAAAAAACACAGAATCCTTTTAGCCCTAGTTTTGAATGTGCTGCGAAAAAAGATTATAAGCACCAAAATTACAGTTCGCAGTCCACATAAATTCAGATCGCCCTTAAATCAACAACTCTTAGGGTATTTGTCATTAAACCCTATTATTTCCTGGAGTTGCAATATATTCTTAGTAAATAAATTCAATTTAGGCAGGGCTTCTTACTGTAGCGAGTAGGCGCGTTTCAGCCCATCTAATTTAGGGTCTCATCAGGACTGGGGGCCAAAGAGGACCTAAGACACAAGTAAGTGCGTGTTCACATCTATATATATGCATATATATTTTTTACATTATTTACATTTCAACAAATATATAGAAATCAACCACAACACATTCTCCCCAATAGTAATATTATTGTAATCAAACTGTGGGCAATAGTAGAGCCACAAAGCAAAGAAAGAAAAAGACCCAAAACTGTGAACGCATCAAAAATGAATTACTACAAAACGTGCATTTGTATAACATTCCTTACAATTCCCTACTAAACGAGTGAAAGACAGATGTCTGTGCAAGAGGAAAGATCGAAACATAAATACTGTGTGTTGAATACAGTGTTTTAATCTGAGTTGTTATTTTTCGAATTTTGAAAATAGAGTCAGTATGTACACCAGTCCGTTAGATTCAGCCTTGAAGGAATATATGCGGTTCTCCACAGAGACGCTGAGTAAATATTCAGTGGCGATCAGCTCGGTTGTGCTTGGAGACCTTCATCTACACCTCGAAGTAGGCAGTAGCGCGAGGTACATTGGCAAAGGGTTTCCACTGTATGGACTTCTGATAAAGTTATTATTATTTTTTCGGCACATCTACATAGTTGGGTTTAGTCGGGTTTCGATCTTGTGCAAAAAGACCAATGGGTATGCATAAGGATGCGAGTAACACGCATTCCTGATAGGAGGACTACCATTGTATTGTTTTGCTTACAATTAAAACACCACTGCACTTCTTCTCCAGAGTTTGGTCGTTGTGTATAGATCGCAAGGCCAGCCATTCCTCCCGTGGTGCTGCAGGGCTTGTTCCTCTCCTGGGATTAAGGGACACGTCCCCTAATGGGAGCAGTGGTCAGGTTCACTGACAGCCAAGAAGATTGAGTAGACCAGTGGGAAGGAAAACAAAGATCCCAGAACAATGATGAAGTACTGTTCCTTTCTTCAATACAGACATTGATTAAGGCGCCCGAGCAGAAGTCATGTCACATCTACAACTGATGCATTAGAATCCTGCAGGGAGGGGGGGGGCTGCAAGAGTCTGGCAGCTGCAGCCACAGAACAAACATGGCGAGGCTAAGGCAGAAATATGTATTTTATGTGGAGACTATAGGAACTGTTCCAAAGACAGAGGCTTTTATTGACAACAATCAGATGCTTAGTTATTGCTATGGTTATCTGCTATTTCTTTAACCTTGATTGCCTCTTATTCCACATATCAAAAGTATGGTATGGTTGGAAGAGATTATTGTATTTATGCAGTGTAAAAATGCATTGTTTACTGAACAAATAGGATTGTTCAATTGTTGCACATTACTTTAGTAAGTACAAGCAGAATAGGGGCATATTATCAACAAACGGCGTTAAAATTATCGCCGCTTTAGCGGCAGAAAACTGCCGCTAAAGCAGCGATAATGGGCTTGATAATATGCCCTTGGGGATTCCAATAGAAGCCCATGTGCTGGTGTCAACTTGGGCCTCTATTGGAATTCTCAAGGGCATATTATCAAGCCCATCATCGCCGCTTTAGCGGCAGTTTTCTGCCGCTAAAGCGGCGATAATTTTATCGCCGTGCTTGATAATATGCCCCTAAGGGGCATATCAGCAAGGCGAGGCGATAGAATTATCGCCGCTTATGCGGCCGTTTTCGGCCGAAAAGCGGCGATAATTTTATCGCCTAATTGGCAAGCTCACGCTAACGTGTGAAAACTTGCGTTAGGGTAGGAATTCATAACGCCCAGCTTTGCATCTCTAATGAGATGAAAAGTGGGCGTTCCTGACCTGACATGACAGGAGAAATGTCGCTAAGCGACATTTCTCCTATCATCAGGCCCCACGCTAAGAAGCATAGCGGCAAGAAAAGCAGTGATAACCCCTGTTATCGCTACTTTCCTTACGTCTGCTTCAGGACTGACTAAGCCATGATATCCTATGGAAGGTGGATATCATGGCTAAGTTTGTGGGGCCCTATCAACAAGCTAACGCCACATTGTGTGAGATTATCGCTGGGTTTCCAGCGATAGTCTCACGTTAGGCAGTTAGCGTGAGGATTTTTATCGCTTTTGAGATTAGCGTTGCTAATAGCACGCTATCTCAGCGATAAAAATCCACGCTAGCCGGCGATAATTATCCTAGCGCTAAGTGTGCTTAGCGATAATTATCGCCGGTTGTTGCTGATATGCCTGTAAGTGTGTTCAAAACAAACTTTTCTACATGCACCTAAATTTACTGTATATTTTCCCCAGGTTTTATCCTGGCAACATTTTCCAGAAGAAAATTGCGAGGTGCAGTATTGACTGACTACATTTCTCAGATTAGAATCCGTGCAAACAATGCTTTTTTGCAAACTCCTCCAAATCGAATTCAGGATGATGTAAAATGCGGAATAATAGCGGTATTCCGCAGTCATTGGTTTCGATTTAATGGAGGGAACATGAACATTCACAGAGGAGATGCTCAGGTGAGGCTATTAGAAAGATGACAGCAGGCATCCCCAATAGTTACTCACTATCAGTTTGTTCAAGTTCACCTCAGGGGTCATGCACAATTTTTTTCTCTTAAATCTCAATTCGTAAATTTCATTACGTCAAATGATAAACAGGACAGATCTGCAATTTTTGCCTTACACCATTAACTCCAAACAATGCTTTTGCATTTGTTTTGCATTTAAAAGAGTTACATTCGCACAATATTTTTGCCCAATGCAGGAAGAGAATCGGGAGAAGATGTGCGCACGTTTGGCAAAACAGCATGTTGCATTGAACAAGGGCCCTAAATTAAATTAATCACAAAAATTGCACAGTGAATCAAATAGTCTTAATAATTGCAAAATGCTAATTTAAATTGCACTCACGAAATACCATGTAATTAAAGCAAGTGGTAATAATGTACAAAAATGTTTAAAAACAACGAAAGGTGTAGGGCATAAAAAGTAACATATTAATTATATCTGCAGCAGAGGATGTGAATGGTAAATAGAAAATACAATACATGAAGAATGCCAGGCACGTGTTGGTCATTTAAATCATGATGTATATGCTTAAATGTGACTACACATTACTGTGCAATGACACTTCATGGCAAATATGTAAATGATGAAGCACCGTCGAAAGAATGCAACACAAAACAAAACAACTGCATGAGTATTAAATCATTGTATAAATGAGAGGCAATGTCTTTCCATACACTTCCATCTCCATTAGTAATATGGCTTCTGTAAGAAATTGGGTTATTAGTTGTAGAGGATGTGAGCCCTTCACAAGTAATAAGTACGCAACTGTCTTTGTATTGGGAACCAAGTACCCCGCTGTAGCACTTGACACTGATAGGGTAGTGAAGCAGAGCAGTCCAAGGCATGCTCAGGGGATAAACCCAGGCCGAAACCTGTCAACTTGTGACAGTCATGAAAAGGGGACCAGAGATCATTTACCATATTAGGTCACCCCATAGACTGAAATTACCCTGGTTGACTCCAATAAGCATTTTTTTAGTCCTGTCTCTGACATCTGGACATTTACAGTGGGCTAAACAAACTCACACATACTTGAAGCTAGCACCCCCATGTGCTCCAATAAAATGTCAGGCTTGTGCCTGCACTTTTTTTTCAATTGCAACCACCTTTATGATAATATGGTTTCTTTCGATAATTCGATAATGCTATGATCAGTGCGATTTGGTGAATTGAAAGTTTCATAGAAAATTAATTATTACGCTCCTAGGGATATATGTGAACAATACAACACTTTTGAAATTGATGTGATTACCAGTGATTACCAGTGATTCATTCACCAATACCAATGTAATAAATTCAATTTTGGTAGAATTGTTTTGATGTCAGAGCGGAGGAGGTACACTGTTCTTGTTTATATTGCATTTGTAGTTCAACCACCCGGCTTCACATGGACCAAACCCCAAATGTGTAACCCTCCAAGTTCTGGTCCTTCTTCATTGTAGGCCCTCTCTAGTAGACCTCCATATCACTAGACTTTTTGGGTGACACCCTCTCTCCAAGACTTGCAAATAGCACTGAAAGGACATCTATTGCAACTTGAAATAAGAGATTGAAGACAGCCCCCACTCCACACACGACTATAAATGTTTCCATGTCACTCATGTATGTTCCATTAGGTCTATAAAAGTAATTTCCTTACGATTGGGTCAACCTACACCAACCACATTAATGAAGCTGATACAATGAATTCAGTTCAGATCAGTGAGCTTCATTCAACCAGAAAAGCGAAAACAAATATTAAATAAACATGATATCTTTAGAACAGCAAACAACCAAACATAAACGATCCCGTTAATTACAAGATAGAAACAATCAAATAAAGACAATACTTTTTCTCATGTCGATTGTTTTTAGAATGTATAATGCAACATAATAACATATCCCTGCATCATTTAGGGTAACAAGTAATTTAAAGCAGCATGGGTTGTTCTCACGTTATATTTTTTTTTAAGTTGCTTCAAATAAAAACATCTAAAATACAGGTAAACGTTACATAAGAGCAAAAAGTGAAAGGTGCTCTGTTTGGATCGCTCATCGCAAGGACATGGGGACATTGGCCCCGATTTCCTAACAGGAAATGCAACCTGATGATGTACAGTTCCTAATCTCAATCTTGTTAATATAAAACAATGTGAAAGCTTAGTGACTATAGACAAATAATCTTGGAGACCACTTCTGAGCCCAATTGATTCATAAAATATATATGTGGTTTGCTTTCCTACAGCCCTCATGCGAATCTCATTTTTATGTGCCAGGAAGGTATCCTTAATCTCCTGTTTGGATAGGGTTAACACATACTTGGGATTTTCATAGATCTTAATCTTAAGTAATTCATTATATAGATCAACGATATATCTTAACCAGGGAATACGTAAATTATTGTCCAATTGTAGATAGTCCTTAATAATTGTTTGAGTAAATTTAGTTTCATCCTTGGCCCATTTAGATTTCCAGAGCATTAAAGGTCGCATGGCAATCAGGTCTGATAAATAATGTATTCCTACTTCTTGATGCATTATCTCTGTAGACGCAGAGGAAGGTAAACATAAAAGGCGTTTTAAAAAGAGATTTTCTTCTTGATGCAGGGTCTGACAACAATTGTGATCCCACACCCCTGCCCTATACAAAGCAATAGAAGCGCATCTAGTCTTATATTTATCTGTCATAGCCTTTAAACAATGATCTTCTAGTTTTGATGTAAACTGGAAGACCCCATGTGGACTCTTTAGTATCTTTGAGCTGATATTAGTTGGTTCATGCATCCAATTTCCATTTCCTGAGAAAGTTATTCCCAAATAGCAGAAATTATTAACAGTTTCTACTATACTACTATCAATAAAAAATGTTTTATGTTTCTTAAGTTTAGGGCCACATACCATAGTAAAAGTTTTTGTTTTATTTATTAAAAGTTTCCTGCGAGTGATAAAACTACTAAATCGTTGTAGACCAACCGGAGTTCTGGACAGAAGAACAGCGTTGTCTGCATAAAGCAGAACCGGTATAGGTCTGCCTGCTATTTGGGGTGCATCCGCCTGCACCAACTGGAGGGCTTTATCACCCTCATTTATAAATAATGTAAAAAGCAGTGGTGCCAAAATGCAGCCTTGGCGGATGCCTCGTTTAACCTCAAAATTTGGGGTGCACTTGCCATGTTGACCATACAGAACTTTACATGACAAACTCTCGCACAATCGTGAGAGAAAAAAAATAATGGGTTCAGGGGCTCCAAGGTTAAGCAAAGTTGGCCACAGGACAGCATGGTCAACAAGATCAAAAGCACTACTGAGGTCTACAAAGCATAAATATAGACTCCCCTGCTTTGCACTTGTAAACTTACCTATTAAAAGCTCTAAATTAATACATTGTTCTATTGTTCCCAACGCTTTCCTAAAACCATATTGACCTGGTGATAAGATCTCATTCTCTGCCACCCATTCTTCTACTCTTACCAATAGTACTTTGCTCATTACTTTTTCTGATGAATCTAAAAGTGAAATGGGGAGGTAATCTTTAGCTTCCGATTTATTCCGCTTTTTAAAAATGAGGATAATTACAGATTGGCCCCATGTAGGCGGTGTACTCTCTGTCACGGCTGAATTAAAAACTCTAGTAAGGACAGGACCCTATAGATATATAGCTAATTTATAAACATCTATGGCACCCCATCTTGGCCCGGAGTTTTCCCTCCCTGCTTCCATTCAGTCCTACCTTAGCCTCTTTGAGTGTAATTTTAGGGTTTCAATAGGCCACTTATTTTGTGTGGGAGTTTTAGGTCTAAATATTTCATGTTCAGATGGGTTAAAAATACTAGAAAAATGTGTCACCCATGCTTCACAGCTAACATGTGATAGTAGTTCTGGGAATGAATCGCTTTTAAGATACGGCAAATTGACAGTTTCCCAAAATAACTTAGGGGTCTATTTGCATGGCGGTCGGAGGCACCACCGCGGAGCTGGCGGTGGCGGAAATTGCTTTTTGCCGCACGCCAGCAGCGGCCCTGATGGCCGCCATATTGGTATGGCCAAACGTAGCCCATTTCCTGTCCACCACGGTGCGACGTAAACCACCATCAAAGTGCGCCCGCCACGCGGCGATGGGAGCCAATGGAGACTCACCGCCGTCCGGAATGACGTCCCGTCTGCTGTACAAATCAGGGTGCCCCAAACATCCAGTCGCACTGCAGTGGAGAAACCGCCCAACCAGAGATGGCGGAAGCTCGACAGCGGAGCGCAAAGCCAGAGTCCCGGTCCATCCCACCCAGTGCCGACCGCAATGGAACCAGCTCTACATGTCTTTCCGATGCTGTATCTGATACATTACCAGCAACTCATGGACCATCGCTAACAACGTTGCAGGTACGCAATAACACAACTCCGCACACAACCACAGCACACAACTCATGGGCTGATATAGGGTTCCTGTCCACACCAGACACCCTGGTGGGGACAGGAACACATCCACAAGTGTACCCACACATGTCCTACCTGTCACCAAATCAACCCTCCGCATCCAGGACACCCATTGACCGTGATATTGATGTCATGCCCCGCTCACGTCACAGCAGCGGTGAAGACGCGGGAAAACATGTGCACAATGTAGAGGACAGACCAGAAGGAAGGGCCAGCGTCAGGCATATGCAGTGAACAAAAGTCATGGGGCCACACCTACACCCTCCACACACTAGGCCCCCCTCAAACATGAAGAGACATGCCATGTGCCCCCTCCTGTGCCCCTCCTGTGCACCCACATGCCGAAAAACAAGCCAGGTGAACCCACACCCTGCACCACACATCAAACAACTAGGGAGACAACCTCAGCAGGTGTGGCTGTAGAGGAACACACAGCACAGAAGCACAGGGCCAGGGCAAGCCACAAACCACAACAATACTGCACACATGGCTAGAAAACTGAGTCTAAGCACAAAATGAACACACACACAGATAATGAACAACACTCCACTAGAAACACAGCCTGCCAAGTCTCACAGACTGACACACAGCCACATACACAGACCACATGCCAGCAGCAATGGAGTACAACATATAGGAAAGCTAAAGTGAGGTGCACACAAATTGAAGCACAAGGAGCTAACTACCAAGCATGTGTAAATCACATGCAAGACAAGAAACATATAAGAACACCCTCAGCCCATCAAATTACACATGACTGGCACAGTGAGTGAAGTCAAACCACAGTCACCTCAGTGCAACAACTCAGGGAGACAGCAAGGCAACGCATGTATAGGCACAGGGATGAAAGGAAGGCCCTGAAGTCAAACAGTGAACAGCAACATCTCTGTCTCCAACTACTTGACAGGAGTCTGTCAGCAGCACAACATACAGGGTCCATAGCAACACTCCATGACTGTCAAACACATGCAGGAATCTACACACCTGCAGCACACAACACCAGTGTTAGACACACAGAAGGGTGTCAACAATGTCCAGTCATTACACAGACAAACAATCACGCTCTCTGTGGGGTATCCACAAACATCACACACACACAGGGATGCCAGAACCAATGTCTGCACAAAAACAACAGCCAAACACATAACACAACTAAAACACACACAGAACCACAACAAAACCAGAAATGACCTGTGCAGCAAAACTATGGAAAGGCAATGGGAGCAATGACAGAACAGGAGTGCACAACCTCATCAGTCACGACACAGACAACGTACCACAACACAGACAAGAAGTGTACCATCACAAAACAATCATGGACACAAGCTGGGACCAATGGGCCTACAATGACACACATACAGACATACCACACCACCCATCAATTCAACATGGTGTCATAGTGTACAACTTCCCTATACATGCACATGAATGACAAAAGACAGCTCAAATATGAGAGGCGAAACACCAAGGACGCACCAAACACAAGCACAGGAACTAGAATAGACCTAAGTTCATGTGACAGACTCACAAGTAAGACACACCAGCAACACACATCTGAATGAAACATACCACACCAACAAAACACACACTGACATGCAAGTAGTACACCACACACAGAGCATCTGTCAGCTGAGACAATGCAGCCCAAACACTGCACACAGCCACATTAAACACACAACAGATGCACATGCCAATAAATCACAATGCAAACATAGCTGGACATCGGGGGATGCACACCAGGCAAGGACAAGGCAACATACACCCACAGCACTGCGTGCACCCCAAGCAGTGTGTGCATACCAAACATACCAGTCACACACAGATATGAGTGACACACCATACTCAGGAAGTAAAGCAGTACCTCAGCAAACACACATACACCTAACCCAACTCCCACAGATGCACAAGTTTGGGACACCAAAGTGACAACAAGCTGACCAGAGTACTGTGCAGCACAAACAGTTGAACTGCATATGAACAACCATGACAGCTAAACAGTACAAAAGAATCACATATAACCATGTGGCCAAATGTCATGAGTGGCACATTGCTCCTGCGCAAAGATCTGCACCACAAAGCACAGTGTCAAAAATGAAGTGATGGGGAGGCTCACACACAGGCAACCCAAGGGGGCAGCTGAAATGAGAGTGAAGTGATGTGTACGTCAGTAGTGGACATGGCAGGAGTGTACCATACACAAATAGATGGAGTGCAGACTCACAATGGCTAGGCATCTGAAGCACAGATAGGGGATGGTATGACATTACATCCCACATGCCATACTGGAGGCAATAAAGTCCCATGTGACAGCAATGCATGAGAAAACGCACCCACAATGTCAGTGTGGCTGAGCAGGTATGCACAGTGACCACAAACAGCATCAAGACACATAGATGATCAACAAAACACCACACTGACTTGCCAGTCTCATACTCTGCATAATCACAATTGCCAATAACAACAAGTAGGAGTCAGCCGGAACTGCAAGGACACAACAACACACTGCACAGTGCACAACATAAAACACACACATGTGCACACAATCACAAGCACAGGGCTGAACAATCACACAAACAGGCACTCTACTCCTGGGTGAAACATGTGTGTAGTTGACATTGCAGGGGCATACACACATCAACACTCCCAACAAATCCACCCCCTTCACACTGCACACTTCTAGACCATCCAAGTCCACACAATGGAAGTAATCCATGTGACTAGGATGACTGACCATCACAAGATGACTATACACCTACACTGCTGAGCAACGGATAAAGTAAGATCACACATACATGATGACCTGCCTGCAATCCTGTGGATAGACTCCCACTCTCAGCTGCCAGTGCCTCCAAACCAGACATGTGTGCAATATAGCTAACATGAACAAAGTGTGATAATGACAACAGTATTTCAAATAAAACCACCATCATTGCACCGAAAAGCATCAGAGTGAGGAAGAACTGAAGTCCCTGTCACCCCTGTAAAAACTAGAAAAAGTGAGACAAGCCATTGGCAATGTTTAAGTGGCATACAGAGCATGTGGCACAGTAAACCATACACATACAGAAATAACTTTCATCAGTAAGGACACTGACAAAACAGACAACAGGAGCAACTGTCTTTATTCACATATTGCGCAGATAGGCATCAATATTAGACAACGGCAAGGCCAGTGGCCAGCACAAACTGCAGAGTAGTTACATGAGAAGGTGCACAGGCAAGGGGCAAACAGGAGTGAACAACAAGGCCAGTGGCCAGTCCAATTTGCAAAGTGAGTCCATGAGAACCTGCTCAGGCAAGGGGCAAACAGGAGTGAACAACAAGGCCAATGGCCAGTTCAATGTGCAGACTAGTTACATGAGAAGCTGCACAGGCAAGGGGCAAACAGAAGTGAACAACAAGGCCAATGGCCAGTCCAATGTGCAGAGTGAGTCCATGAGAAGCTGCACAGGCAAGGGGCAAACAGAAGATAACAACAAGGCCAATGGCCAGTCCAATGTGAAGAGTAGTTACATGAGAAACTGCAGAGGCAAGGGGCAAACAGGAGTGAACAACAAGGCCAGTGGCCAGTCCAATGTGCAGAGTGAATCCATGAGAAGCTGCACAGGCAAAGGGTAACCAGCAGTGATCAACGAGGCCAGTGGCCAGCACAAAGTGCAGAGTGGGCTCATGAGAAGCTGCACAGGGAATGTGTGCGACTGTACCCTGCCATGGTCACCAACACAGTCAGGGGGTAAGAATGGGCAGTACACGCACTGCTGTAGGAGTGACAGGTGTGTGAGGGTGACTACCACTCAGACTTGGCTGTCAGTCGGACTGGGAGCTGGCTGTGTGTCGGGGACAGTTGGAGGCCTGGCCCGAGGATATAGAGGCCCAGCTGAGGTAGAGGCATCAGTGGCTTGGGACATCAGAGGGCTGCTTGGACCAGGTGGTGTAGTGGCACGTGGAGGTGGAGTCATGCTGCCGTGAGACACAGTGTGGGTGGGAGATTGTGGGGGGGTGCCTTTCCACTTCTTGGGAACTTGAAATGGCTTCCCTGTCTTGTGATTACTGGGAAGTGGTGTGGACACAACAGGCACACTCAATCACCAAAGCTGCATCAGGTGCAGACGGTGGCCCACACTCTGGGGACATGCTGGATCCTGCAGTTAGCTTGGCCTGGCCTTGCCTTAGCACCTCCATCCCCTGTTTACCAGGTGTTCCCCCTACAGTGCCCTCCTTCCCGTGCTTCACTGGGCTTTGGATAAGAGTCGAGGTTGTGGGTGAATCTGCCTTGGAGCTCTTCTTATGTGTACTCTTAGCAGGCACCACCTTCTCAGTGGGCCCGTAAACTGTCTGCTTGTCTCTGCGAGACGCTTTTGGGACAGGAGAGTCCTTGGCTGGGGATGCCTCTGAGGCATGTGACCCTGAGGTCTGCTTTTTGGCTTTGTGGCCCTTGGTGTTGCCGGATGGGCTTTTGTCTTTGCCTTCTGGGGTGGCTTTCTTTTTCTGTGGGGATGGTGTCTGCGCCCTGGACCACATGGGCTGCTGCTGCTGTGTGCTGCATGTGCTGTATCTTGATCTCGATATCTGTTGTGCGTGGTCACTATCGTCAGATGGGGCCACTGGCAGGGGGGTGGACAACGGAACTGGATCTGGACTCCAAGATTGTGCCAGTTGAAGGGCTTCCGTCACTGCTGAGGACAAAGACTGGACAGTCTGGTGTAGCCCACCCACGTCTGAATGTATGCCCTCCGTGAAAGCAACCACCTGTGCCAACTTTTTGTCGTGGTCTATGAAGGCATTGAGTAGAGCTTTCTGGCCCACACACAGCTGGTGCAAAAGGTCCACAGACTCAGCACTGAGGGCAGCAGGGGGGACAGGGGCAAGGGGCAGTGGTGCCTGGGATGAAGGACACTCTTCCCTTCTTACTGGTGCGAACACGGACAGCACTAGTGGAAGTAGCTGGGAGGGTGGGCACTGTACCCTATGTGGTGGACGAGGAGGCAGAGTCCCCGTTCCCTGTGCCCACCAAAAAAGATGCATCACCGCCGTCGTCAGATGACGTAGAGCTTTGCGTCTCTGGCTGTTAATCCTCCAGCAGACTCCTGTCCCCCTCCGAGGCGCTGGTCACAGCTGTGTCACTGTGCTCGAGTGCAGCTGATGCCTCACCACTGGTGTCCATCCCCTGTCCTTCCGTGCCCATGGGAGATGCTGCATGAGAGAGAGATGTAGGGTCAGTTCATTGTCATCAACAGAACAAACATATGCAAACAAAGCATCACTGACGATGATGAAATCTACATGTTGCACACCACCCTGTGCAATAACATTGTGCAACCTCAATTTTGTACTTGAACAGTGCGTCACACCAAGCAAACCAGGCATAAGTGAGCCATGTGATGTCCACACAGCACAATATCCTGCCGGTGGCTCAGTTCAAGCGGAAACACAAATAGCTCTGAGCACACCTAGTGCCCTGATGGGGGCAAGGATGAACCCAAAAACAAGTTACCACTGTCATATCTGGATGGAGCAGAATGGGACAACACAGATACAGACTCCAACATGACAGTCCACAATGGCCATGAGCCCATGCCATCCACCATGTTGTACTTTGGGGTACAACTACTGTTGCACATTGGCGTCAGATGTCCAAGCCTCACAAATCTGAGGTCAGGCAATACAAGCATTGATGAAAGCACACTCAGAACAGGCACACTGCCGTTCCCTTCCATGTGATTCACCAGACTAACCCAATGCAGACGATACCTGAACACCACGACTCAGATTGCAATGTAAATGCCCAGTAATTAAATTGCATTAGGAAGTACAGGTAGGGGAAATGCATGACAGCTGCACCCAGCACAGAGGCCACTTACAAGCCACTGCATCACACTACCAACATCACATAGCCCAGCGCTGGCCCAGGCTCACAGCCAAAGTCACCCTTCCCAGAATACTCACCCCTAGCTTGCTGTTGATGCTCCTTCAAACGTGCATCCAGCTCAGGCTGTGTCACCTCCAAGATGCGAGCCATTAGCGGTGTCATGCTGCACCACGCCAACCTGCCAGTCCGAGGGATCAGTCCCAGTGTCATTTTAGGCCACGTTCTTGCTCAGCCGGCAGATGTCATTCCATCTCTTGTGACAGTGGGTGCGCTGTTGGTTGGAGATACCCAGGGCCCACACCTTGTATGCAATGGCCCTCCACACAGCCTTACGCTGGTGTACTTTGACCTGCAGGCATGGGAGACAAGAGGGGGAAAACATCAGTGCCACAGTGTTATTCACCAATATCTCTCAGTACAGTAGCATGATACTGACTCATCACAAATCCACAGATATGTCTCACAGAGACAAGAATGCATCTCACATGGTACATCAGCATGGGAGAATCACACGTACATGCATGCAGGTGTGAGGGTGGACACAGTACCTGCTCATTTCTATACACATGGAGGATGCCAGCACATAAAGCCATGTGTAGTCTGTCCACATCTACAGTCCATTTTAAAGTGAAGCAAGACATCCATTACATATCATCATATGTTTGGGGGTAGACTCACTGTGTCCATCACTGCGCAGCCATCAATGTCCTTGCCCTGTGAATGGCTCACTATGTCATGGATGTCACATTGAGGGACATGATCTCACATACCCACACCCTTCTCACAGGCCGGTCGTGTGCAATCTACAGGGCTGAGATGGCTCATTGATGGATAGTAAGGAAAATAAGACACATGTCACACTGTACATTTAGTGATGTGTCCTTGTCAGACTGAGCGGTGACTGTGCAGGCCAGGTGGGCTCACACTGAGAGGAACAACAGGGACCCACACAGACATTCACACAAGCAATCACTGTCCTGACTCCTGCATTACCAACTTGCTGTGTCACTGTATGGCTGACAAGACAATACCTGTCCCTCAAATCTTGATGTGCAGGCAGGGAAACGTGTGACATCGGCTACACACCCCTTCCCCCTGGAGAAAGCATGCTAGGCATTGCATGACAAAACCCCACACTCCCAGGCCCATACTGCAGCATCTCAACTTCATGTGTGCCCCCCTGCACTCTCACTCACACTGTTGAAGACTTACCATGACATTTGGGGTCCCATATAGCTTTGGATAGTGTGTGAGCACCTCGTCCACCAGGACCTCCAGCTCCTCGCTGGTGAAGGGATTGGCCCGGATCTTCTAAGTCCTCACCATCACTGTGGCCAGGTGACAGCAGCTGCTACAGTTGGTGTTGAGGGGTGGCAGGCAGCAGTCCCTGGAGGCAGAGGCAGAAGCTGTTGGTGTTGAGGGGTGGCAGGCAGCACTCCTTGGAGGCAGAAGCTGTTGGTGTTGAGGTGTGGCAGGCAGCAGTCCCTGGTGGCAGCAGCGGCAGTTGAGGGGTCTCAGGCAGCAGGCACTGGAAGCTGTGGAAATGTGAGGCTCTCTCTCACACATATATAGCCCCCTGGGGTAGTTTCTGTGGTTCTAAGCTGCTGTAATTGGTGTTCCAGGTCAGCCTTTTTCAAATGCATCCAATGACAGGGCCCGCGGTGGCGGAGCACACCTACCGCGATTTTCAAAATTGCATTAGGCTACCACGATTGCAGTTCCCATTGGCTGTGAGGGCATTGTCTATGGCGGTGACACATCACAGAGTCCAGGCGGGCGCTACCGCGGTGGTGCATCTTTCAATTGCATCCAATGACCAGCCCGCAGTGGCGGAGCACGCCTACCACGATTTTTAAAATTGCATTAGGCTACCACGATTGCGATTCCCATGGACTGTAAGGGCATGGTCTTTGGCGGTGACACACTACTGGTGCCAGGCGGTAGCTACCGCAATTTGGGTGCCATACACAGCAATGAGTGACCGTGATTTGGATGGCGAAGCACGCCAAGCGCCATATTGCAAGACTCATATGCCTATCAGTACCTGCAGTGTGGCTTTGTCATTGGCGGTGACACACCTCTGAGGCCAGGTGGTAGTTATTGAGATTTGGGTGTCATACACTGCAATGAGTGAGCGTGATTTGGATGGCGTAGCATGCCAACCCCCATATTACAAGACTCATATGCCTATCAGTACAGCGAGTGTGGATTTGGCATTGGCGGTGACACAACGCTGGGGCCAGGTGGTAGCTACCGCGATTTGGGTGCCATACACTGCAATGAGTGACCGTGATTTGGATGGTGGAGCATGCCAACTGCCATATTGCAAGACTCATATGGCTATCAGTACTGCGAGTGTGGCTTTGGCATTGGCGGTGACACACCGCTGGGGCCAGGCGGTAGCTACCGCGATTTGGGTGCCATACACTACAATGAGTGACCGCCATTTGGATGGCGGAGCACTTTGTTTGACAGCACCTATGGACACATCATGCTGTGTCAATGGGCAATGACCAGTAATCAAAAGTGCACAGTGGCCACATGATTATTGGCACATCATTGTGCACACAATGCCACATTGACATTTAGACCTCTGATGACTACACATGCCATGTTTGTATATGTGATTTAGTACATTGGCATGTACTCACTCACATGTCACTTGTGCTTTTGATGGGCATGTACACAGAACAGAGCTGTGATGGACTTTCCAATGGGTACACTTGTCAATGTGTGAAAGGGCAGATAAAATCCCAGTGATGTATGTGTCAATGAACAATGTGCATGTTGAACTGTCTACTTTTCTTGGCTCAGGTACACATTTGTAGTTTACGCACAGACTGTGCTCATTGTGTTGTTGATGTGTGCCCTGTGCAACTTACCGCTGAAGGTGTGGCAGGTACAGCAGCTAGGTATGAGACAGTGGTGTTCCAGTTTCACACATATGCTGTTTGAAATACTCTCAGGGATGATCATGCTAGATGTGGCCAAATCCCTTTGTGGATTCTCATAGTCAGATATTGTTTTGTAGGTACTTGCTGTGTGAAAGGGGACAAGTGTACGAATAGTATAGCTGAAGGTGTCACTACATGTACAGTGGTTTGCAACTCGACTGTGATGACAGTCCTTGTTGGCGTTCTTTCAGTCAAAATGTAAGATGTGGTACATATTCCATGGTGTATTGCATTGACATGTTGTAGTGGAGACAGGGTTTTATGTGCACACATTGCTCTGTTAGCATAAGCGCTTTAGAAGTTAACGCCATCTTGCCACTTTGCTCCTTTTGCACACAACAATACAGGTAGCTGTTATTACAAGTAAAACTGCTTGCTTGCTTTTTCTTCACATGAGAACGGTCTGTTGTTCTTATCCCTAGACGTGCCCTGCGACCTTAGTTTGAACAATGTGTGCAGAAGTCGTCAAGGTCAAAATAACAATGTATGCTGTTGAATTCAGGTTGATCAGCCCACGCTCTAGACACAACAAGCACACAGCTGCAAATATCTGAAACTCGGGCGCCTTTAATATTTCATTTGCATGCATGATTCAGGCACTTCGAGAAAACCTTTCCAGACACAGAGAGCAGAGCTGATCCTGTGATGTGATTCACCTAAGCTGATCTTTAAGGTATGGGGTTCCCCATTCAAACCTAGAGACCTTCTATTAGTTTATAAAACTAGCTTACTAGCGAAGGGAGGGTGGTTCACAAAGTATTATAGGACTTGTTTTCCACTATTATTTTTAATATGATTTCTCCCTTTATTTTCTATGGAATTGCAACAATGCTGATGGTTTTATTCCTAATCATTTATCTGCTTATGTTAGCCACAGTACTGCACCTTGGAGAACGTAGTTAAAAATAAACATTTTAAACTTTCCTTTGTCTCTGATTACTCTTGTTGTGGACTGATATGAGAATAATAACGAAAAGGTGTTTCTGATTCCCACAATTCCTGAGAGTAGTCTAAGTCGCTTGTTCTGTGTTGTCTAATCATTGGTAGCTTTGAGATGATACGGAGAACAAATGAGACACTGATGCTAGTCGGATAGGGGTTCTGGGTACTGAGGTGAGATTTTTGGTACACCACAATTCACTGAGGTCCTGGTATCCTGCGCTTAGTTCTGTGCATGAGCAGAATCCACGCAACATGGCGCACCTAACGTTTTGTTCTTATGTGATTGATATGCCTTAGTAGTGTTTATGTGTCCACAACACCCTCACTCTTGTTTCCGGTTGACGGGAGTGACGGTTTAAACCTACCTAAATAATTAATATATAGGTTCTCTCAAGCTTGACAATTAAAAAGGTTTCATTTTAAATTCTACCCTTTTTGTGCTACAGTTTACTATAGATTGTTTTTCTTCTCTGCGTCCTTATGGCTGAAGTCGCTATTGCAGCGCATAGTCGCGCACCTCTCCGGCGTCACTTGACGCAGTTTGGGGTGCCAGACGATGGAATGTCTATTATCTTTATAGTGAGTGCCGATGCATTGTTCCCCTATGAGCTGTTTTATTCTTGGGTTACTTTTCCGGAGGTGAATGCAGCTGATAAAACGTTTCACACATACACTCCTATGGCAGTTTCAGCTAATTACACGCGATATAGGACTCAGGAAATTCCTATTTCTGCTTGGCAGCATCGTATTTGGTTCAATGGCACCCTCCCCCACACCGTTACTCCGGTTCGTTTAGGTCCCTTGTCTATTCCAGGGGCCACTTGGCCAGTCTTGGCCGGGGATCACACCACATCCACGATATTTGCTAGCCCCGCTGGATGACTTACGTCAGCTCCATACCGCCTTGATTACGGTACATAGGGTTTTAGTGCAATACGTCTCTCACAATGTCCAGGTGGGGGCACCTGGGGTTGCGGCGCAACCAGCTGGCCTGGCTGAGATTACTATTAGTCCCGTCATGGTTAATTCGGTAATGGGCAAGCACCCCCAGAATAAGGACGATATGCCTTATTGGCTTGCTGAGAAATTTGACCAGCTGGAAGCAGTGTTTCCTAACTCTTCTCCTGTGGAAAAACACAGGATCCTTACCATTAGTTTGCAGAAAGACTTAGTCCCAGATGTAACTGATTGTGAGAAATGGGGTAAAGTGCTTGCAGCAGTCTACTCGGAGTGCTTCTGCACACCGTCTATGACTGTACTGCCCTCCGTGATCAAGCGTGTTCAGGATGAGCACAGTCCGGAGGCGGCAGTCGAGCTAGGATTGAGGCTTGTCAGCGTGTTCGACGTAGTTGCTGATCTCATCCTTGCTAACGTCAAGGGAGATGCAGTTAACTTTCAAGTGTCGAATGAGGTGTGCCTCATCACCAACGTCGATAAACCCCGGCAGTTACCAAGAATTATTGCGGAGGCTTATAAGACCATTGGCCGCAATAGTTTGGGGGTTCAGCCTTTTGATAAAACAACAGCGCAACCATAAACTCAGACTGTTAAGTCTACTAAAGACGACCGTCCAGCTTTTCCTAAACAAAATTGGAAAACTAAGAAATAGGGAAAGCAGCAACAGAAAGAGGGGTCTCGTCCCGCGTCACCGGTACAAGTGACTACTGAACGCACTTATGAATTGCACAATCGCACGAGAATTTGGTCTCCTGATAGATTTCAGGTTCCTGAACAGCGTTCTCCTCGTTCTTCACAGGAAACATCGGTCTCACAGTCCGGTGGAGGAGAACGTGGCAAAGGACGGGACGCCCCACAAGGACGTGAGCAGCCCCGCCCGGCTGACGGTAAAGGCAAGCAGGAAGAATTTGCATGTCAACGACCCCCATTTCAGAAAAAGAAAGTTGCTGCACTAACAGTGAGGTATGCCACAGATAGTGAGAATGCAGCTTCGGAACCTGACATGGGCACTAACGCTGCTAGACAGTGCAGCGGAGGTTACAATAATGCGGCAAGCATTGCGTCCATATCTGAAGGAGACAGCAACTGACACATTTATCACTGTAGAAACTGCTGACACTAGAGTGGCTCCCCCTAACAGACTATATGACATAGTCCTTATAATAGAAGGTGACATACAACGTACCATAAAAGGGATATTTTGGAAAATCTGACCTCTACATATGACATTTTGCTAGCAGAGGCGGACTGGCCATCAGCTTTCGCTTTGGCCGCTTCTAGAGGGGAGGAGGTAATTCTCCCATCTTTCCCAGACACTGTGCCGAAGGAGCAAGCTCAGAACTTTGCAGAAGAGTGGGCACAGGTGGTTGCCCCGGCATTGTACCGTACTCAGGTTGGGTGGGATAAATTATCACCAAGCCAAGAGATTCAGTTACGGTCTATGCCGCAGCCACAACCCCAATATCCCATGCACCACGAAGCTAGATCTCACGTCGCAGAAATCCTTGATCAATTGGAATATCAAGGTGTAATTGGAACATGTGTGTCACCCATTAATAATACTCTTTTTACTGTAACCAAACCTGAAGGGTCATACCGCCTAGTTTTGGATTATCGGCATTTGAACTCTCATTGTCGAACCTGCGCGGCACAAAGTACCCACAGTTCTGCGCTCGTTGATAGTCTCATGAGAAAAAGGTTTAAAACCACACTTGACATCTCCAATGGCATTTATAGCCATAACCTGTCCTCTATTAGTAGTCAATGGACAGCCTTTACTTCCGGCGGCAAACAAAAACAGTTTAAAAGATTAGCCATGGGCAACAAAAACAGTCCTGGAGTCTTTGTCGCACGTGTAGTCTCTCTGTTGGAGAGCATTGAACCTGATGTGTACTCGTATGTTGATGATATCTATCTCACAGACGTCGAATTATGGCCGCATCTGTGTTGCGTTGATCGCATCATTGTAATGTTTGGGGACTTCGGCTACAAATTTAACTTTGCAAAATCACACATTGCAGAGTATACAGTGTTGCTTTTGGGCTATGAACTCAACAACGAAGGTCGAGGTTTAGCACCTCACTTCCTGGAGAAATGCGCATGTTTGCACACTCCAAAAATTCTGAAAAAACTACAGTCTTTGCTGGGTTTTTTGAATTTCGGGCGTACTTACATTCCCGATTATGCCCAGTGTATCAAGCCGCTATATGCCTTGGTACAACCTACTTTTTCCAAATCGAGCTGGCTGCCAGAACATTCAGCTATCCTGCAATCTTTGCAGGCTGATATTCTTGCTTCTAAATACTTACTGACGTGTGATAACCACACTAACCTCGTAATAAGAATTGTGCCAGGCGCAGTGGGTTTCACGTACTTAACATTCAATGAGGGAGACACAGTCCCTATTGGTTACAAGTCTCACTTGTACACTTCGGCTGATATGCACTTTTCCACTGTGCTTTGACTGCAGTGCAGATGGCGATTCTGAAAGAGAGAGCGCTGTAGCAAGGGAAACGCATGTTGGTTGTAACACCGTATCCTGACCTAGAGGCAGTGACGAAAGCAGGTGTACCAAATTCTAAAGTTTTGCGTCCGCATTGGATACAATGGGCCACTTCTTTGACGTCTCTGGATGTCACTTTCATCTTTGATGCCTCATTGCAGACTCAGGAGTTTTTACAGTATAAATTTGTTCATCCAGCTCCTCTGTCTTTGCACCCGCTTGAGGAATACCATTGTATCATTTACACTGACGGTTCGGTGCAACCGGCGACGAAATCTAAGCATGCTTATTCAGCGGCCTGCGCAATAGTGGCTGGTACTTTCGTAAATGGTGAATTCAAGTCTGATGTCGTACACATGCAGACATTGGGTGATTGTACCACCCAGTTGGCAGAGCTTTGTGCTCTGGTGCTTGCACTGGAGTTTGCTGATCCTCGAGTGACTACTCTTATAGTGAGTGACTCTATTTACTGTGTTCAGTCTTTCAACGTCAATTTATTCTTTTGATCTCAAAATTTGTATCGTTATTCCAAAGGTAGCACAATCAAGCATAAAATGCTTTGGGTTCGAGTCGCAGAACTTAAACAACGTCTGCTACTCATGAATGTAATTCATACTCTTGGGCACCAGCGCGTAGGTGTCCACGCTGTTGGTAACAGTTTAGCTGACGAAGCAGCGAAAACAGCAGTGGCAACATATCTGGTAGCAGCAGTTACAAGATCCAAAAGTAAGGTTGATGATGACATCTTGGCAGTAATTGCTGCAACAGCGAAGGGTGATAATTACCCTCGGGGTTTCCCTTCTAAATACTCTTATCATTTAAGTCCTGATAAAGTTCCCTATGTGAGAATTAACGACGTTGGTGACAGATTGATTCCCAACGCGGACTGCAGACTTTCCTTGATAACAGCCGCTCACGAAGATATGGCTTCTGCCCATGCCGGCGTTTCAGCGACTGTTACTATGTTACAAAAACGTTACTGGTGGCACGGATTGTATAAACAGACTCATGCTTATGTCCTTAATTGTGACATTTGCCAGCAGATTAAACCTTCGACTGCTGCGTGTCCACCTCTAACACAGTTGTACATATCTAATAAACCACTTGGGTGTGTTTCTTTAGATCACTGCGGTCCTTTCTCCTCTGATACTGCTTATAAGTACATCTTAGTTGCAGTGGATTCGTGCAGACGTTTTCTATGGGTCTGGCCACAACGGAGTGCTGATGCTAGAACTGTCATTAGGGATTTGCGTGTCTTTGTGGGAATTTTTTAATGTGGTACCCTCCATTCAAACCAGGGTCCAGCGTTCGCCTCTAAGGCGTACAAGGATGCCATGAGATCCTTGGGGGTCCAAGTCAAATTTTTGTCTCCATACCGACCTGAGGGCAATAGTGTTGTGGAGCGAATGAATCGTGACTTAAAGCAATCCCTGACAGCTAGGGTTTTAGGTACTGGCAGGAACTGGTTGGCCCATTTGTATAGCGTTCAACGTGCACTTAATAATCTCCCTAGAAGGTCTCTGGGTGGGCGGACCCCATACGAAATGCTCTTTGGCATAAAGATGTTTGTCCCGTACCTTGATGGTCTAGACATGGCGGCGTCAGTCGCACCCTTTGACGTAGATGATCATTCTGCTGTATTACAGAATCTACAAGAGACCCGAGACTGTCTTGCAAAGGAACACTTGCCCTCCACAACTGATTCTGCACTTCAGATTCCGGTAGTTGGCTGGCTACCTCGAGTTGGTGACCTGGTCTGTGAGAAGGTGGAGAACAAGAAGGAGTTTGGCCCCTCTTATCATGCACCGGTTGCAGTGCTTGGCGTGCAGGGTACAAGAAAAGTCATTTTACCTCCACTTCCTAGTCACAAGGATAACAGGCACATCTCCATTGACAATGTCAAACTACAACGAGTGGCCGATTCTTCTTAGTATGACTCCAGTGGTCTCTTGTCCAGCAATGCTGAGAAATTCTGTTTTGGCTCAAATACCAACAGGCCTGACGTTACCATCGAGATGCATACAGTTACAAATCCTTTGTTGCCTCCACCGGCTGGTGGTCCAGTTGAAGATACTGGGGCCGATTCACAGAACTAACTTAAGACAAAATCCTAAACTTACTACCATTTTGATATTCACAGAAGGCACTTACTCATTTTGGTATTCACAGAAGGCACTTACTCATTTTGGTATTCACATAGGTTAGTAGTCCTAACTTTAGGACTCCTAAATGCCTTCTGTGAATACCGAAAGTCTCAAAGTTAGGATTTTTCGCAGTTTAGGAGGAGTAAAGTTAGGACTCCTAACTTTAGAACTCCTAAATACCTTTTGTGAATACTGAAAGTCTTAGAGTTAGGATTTTCTCAGTTTAGGAGTCCTAAAGTTAGGATTCCTAACTTTACTACTCCTAAACTGAGAAAAATTCTCATACTTTACTGATTTCAGTGTATCTAAACCTGAAGCATTTTATTTCAAAATGGCTGCTGAGCCAGCATCCAAAGTTAGACTGACCCATACTAAATTGTTGTATTCCAAGTCCTTTATGGATGAATTAGCTATAGGGGGCTATGAGCTGTGGAACGATACCATTGATCTTAAATCGGTTTGGGGTTTTAAAGCTTGGCAGGTACAAGGCACAGAAGCTCTGCATCGTGCATGCCTTATCTCGAACCACATGCTGTTTTTGAATTCCACCATTTTTCAGACCACCTGCGTTGGATTGGCTACTTCTAAAAAGATGAATTCCCCTACTATTCCTGATCTGGGCGCTTATCCGAACTGGGATAATCACACAGTTCTGTCTCTTGATGAATTGCAGTCATTCATTACTAATACATCCTTCAATATTTCCAACTTAGATCCTGAAGGATGGTTAATTTGGCAGCACAGTTCAGATTCCTGTCAACATCGTTTTCTTGGTCTGCACCCCGGTTATACAGAGATTAGAATTGACCCCCAATTTGAATCTTCCCATTCTGTTACTACCTATTCTGTAGGAAAATGATGTCAAAACTGGCTTACACATTCCACCTTAGCGTCAGTTAAACATCATTTATCCAAATTAAATGACAAAGTGGATTTGAATGATTTTGTTAAGGGCCCTGTGGGTGGCAGGTCCAAAAGATGGGTGTATGCTGCTTACAACGAAGTTTGGAAATTATCTCAAATTGAAGCTGCTTCTAGATTAAGAGCTATTGATCAAGCAAATTTGGAAAAAGTGCTTGCTGTCATTGATAATAGCATTAACACCCTTTCTTCCAGAATTTACACATTAGATAACATTGTTTCATCTGTTGTACAGGATGATATGTCTGTTTTATACCATGGTCAAAATCAATTAAGTTCTTTAACCCCTTCGCTGCCAGGCCTTTTCCCCCTCCTGTGCCACGCCCATTTTTGGCTATTTGGGGTAGTGCCCGCTGAGGCCCCTGTAACTTTTTGACCACATAAGGTATCCACGCCAAATTTGCGTCCTTTTCGTACAACTTCATGGGCATTCTGAAGGTACTCAGGGTTTATGGATTCCCCTGGAGGGGTCACAGAAATGAGCCAAAATACAGCAAAATTTAGGTTTTTTGAGGGAAAATGGGAAAAACGGGCTGCAAATGAAAGCATCTGGGTTTTTCCCTGCAAGTGTTATCAAAAAAGGGTTTGTGGGGCTGAAATCACCATTTTCCCAGCTTTTAGGGTATACCAGACTTTTGTCAGAAACCCAACATTTTTTACACAGTTTTGGCATTTTTCTGGGACATAGCCTATTTTTGCTATTTTTTGTGCTTTCGACCTCCTTCCAGTTAATGGTACAAATGGGTACAAAAGCAATACTGGATCCTGGAAAGCTATACATTTTAGAGAAGTAGACAAAATTCTGAATTCAGCAAGGGGTCATTTGTGTAGATCCATCAAGGTTTCTTTATAGAAACTAACAGTTAAATATAGGATCAATTGAAAATTTGTTGAAAAAAAGCGCCTTTTGTGTCAACGTTTTCACCTGTAACTTCTTCTAATTATGACAGCTCTTTGAAAGCAATATACCGTTACATCCGCTGGACATTACTGGTTGTGGGGATATATAGGACTTGTAGGTTCTGAACCCAGAGCCAAAAACTGAGCAGCAACTTGCAATGTTTTTTTAATTTTGTAACGGGTATACAGTAATTGTTCTGTAAAAATGTGTACATGGAAAAATCGATATGAAAGACACCTATGTATTTCTGAAATGGGAACAAAATATAGAGTTTAGAAACAGTAGATATTTGCACATTTCAGAATTTGGGAATACTCATACTAGCATGAGAATTATCATTAATTTTTTAGAATGACTTCTTTTTTACACAATGTCTTTCATTTGGAAGGCAGAAATGCATCGAAAGTCAATAGGTAATAACAGTTCCTTTACAAATCTGAACTACCCTAAGCCTCCCAATAAAAATAGTACCTCACTTGTAGGGGTAGGCATAGTGCCCAGGACAGGAAATGGCTCAAAACCCAACGTGAACACACCACATTTTCACAATGCAAAATTACCCTTTTTTAGCAAAGTGCCTAGCTGTAGTTTGTTAACCCTAGCTATACCGGCACCTAGGGAATCCTAGCAAGCCTATACATTTTTTAAAACTAGACACCCAGGGGAATCCAGGATGGGGTGACTTGACTGCCTCCCACCAGGTTCTGTTACCCAGAAACCCTTGCAAACCTAAAAAATTGCCAAAAAAACACATTTTCCCCATATTTCTGTGGTGGAGAGTCCTGGAATCTACTTGGATCCCCAAATTTCCACCCACCCAGTGTTCCCCAAAGTCTTCTGAGAAAAATGGTACCTCACTTGTGTGGGTCGGCCTAGTGCCCGCGACAGGAAACGGCGCAAAACGCAACGTGGACACACCTCAATTTCGCTCTGAAAAATAAATGACCCTTTTTTGGCAAAGTGCCTAGCTGTAGTTTTTTAACCATAGCTCTACCGGCACCTAGGGAAACCTAGCAAGCCTATACATTTTTGAAAACTAGACACCCAGGGGAATCCAGGATGGGGTGACTTGACTGCGTCCCACCAGATTCTGTTATCCAGAATCCCTTGCAAACCTCAAACATTGCCAAAAAAAACACATTTTCCCCATATTTCTGTGGTGGAAAGTTCTGGAATCTACTTGGATCCCCAAATTTCCACCCACCCAGTGTTCCCCAAAGTCTTCTGAGAAAAATGGTACCTCACTTGTGTGGGTCGGCCTAGTGCCCGCGACAGGAAACGGCGCAAAACGCAAAACGCAACGCGGACACACCTCAATTTCGCTGTGAAAAATAAATGAACTTTTTTTGGCAAAGTGCCTAGCTGTAGTTTTTTAACCCTAGCTCTGCCGGCACCTAGGGAAACCTACTAAACCCACACAAATTTCCTACCACCCAGCGTTTCCCCGGGTCTCCCGATAAAAACGGTGCCTCACTCGTGTGGGAGGCCCAAGTACCCGCGACAGGCAAGGGTCCAAAACATAGTGCGCCTCAACAGGCAAGGGTCCTAAACGTAGTGCGTCTCACTACGTTTTGGACCCTTGCCCATGGTGGGTCCTTAGGCCTCCCACACAAGTGAGGCACCGTTTTTATCGGGAGACCCGGGGGAACGCTGGGTGGTAGGAAATTTGTGTCAGCCCGGTGATGCCACAACTTTCCCACACAAAAATGTGTGAAAAGGGTGATTTTTTCAGCTAAATTTGAGGTTTGCAGGGCATTCTGGGTAAGGACACGTTGGGGGATCCACGCAAGCCATACCTCCCTGGAATCCCCCGGGTGTCTAGTTTTCAGAAATGTGTGGGTTTGGTAGGTTTCCCTAGGTGGCCGCCGAGCACTGGGCCAAAAACCCAAGTGACCCCCCTTGCAAAACCAGGTTGTTTTGAGATAGGCAATTTTCATGTCGCCTCACTACGTTGTGGGCCCTTACCTGTCGCGGGTACTTGTGCCTCCCACACGAGTGAGGCACCGTTTTTATTGGATGACCCGGGGGAACGCTGGGTGGTGGGGAATTTGTGTCAGCCCGGTGATGCCACAACTTTCCCACACAAAAATGTGTGAAAAAGGTGATTTTTTCAGCTAAATTTGACGTTTGCAGGGCATTCTGGGTAAGGAAACGTTGGGAGATCCACGCAAGCCTTACCTCCCTCGAATGCCCCGGGTGTCTTGTTTTCAGAAATGTGTGGGTTTGGTAGGTTTCCCTAGGTGGCCGCCGAGCACCGGGCCAAAAACCCAAGTGACCCCCCTTGCAAAACCAGGTCGTTTTGAGATAGGCAATTTTCATGTCGCCTCACTTTGTTGTGGGCCCTTGCCTGTCGCGAGTACTTGGGCCTCCCACACGAGTGAGGCACCTTTTTTATCGGGAGACCCGGGGAAATGCTGGGTGGTAGCAAATTTGTGTCAACCCGGTGATGCCACAACTTTCCCACACAAAAATGTGTGAAAAAGGTGATTTTTTCAGCAAAATTTGAGGTTTGCAGGGCATTCTGGTTAAGGAAACGTTGGGGGATCCACGCAAGCCATACCTCCCTGGAATCCCCCGGGTGTCTTGTTTTCAGAAATGTGTGGGTTTGGTAGGTTTCCCTAGGTGGCCGCCGAGCACCGGGCCAAAAACCCAAGTGACCCCCCTTGCAAAACCAGGTCGTTTTGAGATAGGCAATTTTCATGTCGCCTCACTACGTTGTGGGCCCTTGCCTGTCGCGGGTACTTGGGCCTCCCACACGAGTGAGAGTGAACAACAGAAGTGCTAATACTGCTACTGTTAAACCTCAAGTAAATTTGTGAGGAAACATTTTGAAAAATTACAAAATGCCTGGAATAATTTCTTTTTCCGATTTAATCAAAAGATTTCATAATATCAAAAACATTTTAACATCCTTCCAAAAGGCGGACGGCAGCTACATTTCTTATATAAATCACATAAATGAAACAACATACGTGAAATCAACAGTAAACATTTCAGATACACGTTTCAAACATTCTGGGAAAAACACTCATCCTAATGCCAAACATGCTGGTACCTATAAAAACATTCGCTCACTCAATCACACTCGTGAAAAAATAAACAACTAGTGACGATAACACTTAGTTCTCTTATTTTAGAAAACCACAGAAAATCACAATGCAAGATTTCAATAGCATTATAAATTCAATTTGAAACCAATTTCAATTTCTTGTGGTATTAGAACAAGGTCTACGCGTTTCAAGAACCCAGGTTTAGGGTTCTCTCATCAGGACCTGAAAATCAAAATAAAAGCCAACATTGAGAATGGCAGGGGCAAACGACCTCTGATTGCATACTACAAAACTCAGTGTTACCATAGTTACCTCTGACAAATACAAGAAGATCAGCCGATCTAATGAAGAAGTCTCTGAAAATAGAAGAAAGAAATGGGGCACTAAGTGGGATAGATGGTGCTAATTGTGTTGGAAGAACCAAACAAAATTGTCAAAGAAACGTCTTAGATCGTCATATGCTTACATGAAAAGTAGCGTGTCAATGGAGAAAGGTTTGTTCGAATGTAGCTGCCAAGTGGAGCGAGTCACTCGTGCACTGAGGATGGAAAAAACCAGATTAGATTCGGATGTGATGGTGGCTATAGTTTAGTCGTTCCGTGTCATTCTTAGATTTAGTACCTTGAGTGCCTCAAGGAGGCATGTAGTACTTCACATCGGCATGATGCTGTGTGTAGTCAGCAGGAGACGAAATGGTATGAAGCTAACGTCGCCAATGTATTGGGAAGTCAATTGCGATAAAGTTCTGCAAAAATAAAAAAGGAATACAACTGAGGGGACTCGTAATGATTATTAAAGCTTAAAACGATGTTTCTTGAAAATGAAAGGCGGCGCGCCCAGGAATGGGCTTACCTGTATGCGTCTCTGTTCGTATCCTCAATCGATTTGCAAGCGCCGAACTGGTCACGTGAGGGGCGAGTTTACGCGAGATTGTTTATCAAGTGTAGAACATAGAAGAAGGACTTATACTTATCTGAAAAGCCCAATTCAAGATGGCGGTAGTAGAAGTTTTTAATGTAAAAAGTGTATATGGAAATTAAGCCTCATTCGTGATACGATATGCAGAGTTATGACCAATAATGACTTGCTTCAACATGAGAAATAAGTGTCTCCGAGACAGGTTGGTGTTGGAAAGTTCCACATATGACTACAGGAAGGTTACCATAAGAGATGAATTAGCTCAGTTTATAAAGTTCGGAGATCTCATTCAATCCATTAGACGCTGTATTGAATTTTAATATCATGAAGGCCTCTCTATGAGACAATTTTAATTCTAAATCGCCTCCCCTTGGATCTCGTTCAATCTTAGAGATAACTGTCCATTTTAGATCATTAGTTTGATGGTTTTTAGCTTTCCAGTGGGTGACCAGTGGGTTTGATAAAAGATAGAGCTCTTGAGGCGGAAGCCGAGAGCAGGGAAACGCAATTTTTAAGACTACTTTTTAATTATTGTGTGTGTGAATATTGTTGGCTCTTCATTTTAAAGATTGATTTTAAAACTGTTTGAGTGTGTTATAACTGTATTCCCCTAAAGCCTAACCACTGCCCCCTGACAATCGACCCCTCGCGCAGCTGAGCTAGGCGCTGAGGAGGGTTGAGGACAGCCGCCGTGAAACCACAGGGATACGCCCACCGAGTTAGGCCACGCCCCCCGCTACTCTCGCTATAAAAGCGCGCGCTCCCCTGTCAGCGCTTGATAAAAGATAGAGCTCTTGAGGCGGAAGCCGAGAGCAGGGAAACGCAATTTTTAAGACTACTTTTTAATTATTGTGTGTGTGAATATTGTTGGCTCTTCATTTTAAAGATTGATTTTAAAACTGTTTGAGTGTGTTATAACTGTATTCCCCTAAAGCCTAACCACTGCCCCCTGACAATCGACCCCTCGCGCAGCTGAGCTAGGCGCTGAGGAGGGTTGAGGACAGCCGCCGTGAAACCACAGGGACACGCCCACCGAGTTAGGCCACGCCCCCCGCTACTCTCGCTATAAAAGCGCGCGCTACCCTGTCAGCGCTTGATAAAAGATAGAGCTCTTGAGGCGGAAGCCGAGAGCAGGGAAACGCAATTTTTAAGACTACTTTTTAATTATTGTGTGTGTGAATATTGTTGGCTCTTCATTTTAAAGATTGATTTTAAAACTGTTTGAGTGTGTTATAACTGTATTCCCCTAAAGCCTAACCACTGCCCCCTGACAATCGACCCCTCGCGCAGCTGAGCTAGGCGCTGAGGAGGGTTGAGGACAGCCGCCGTGAAACCACAGGGACACGCCCACCGAGTTAGGCCACACCCCCCCCGTTCCCTCTCATTTAAGAATGTGCTGTTTCCGGAGGCGCAGCAGACGGGCGCAGCGGGCGCGCCGGCGGTGCGCCGAAGGTGCGCCAAAGGCAAGCCCGTCTGCGCCCGTCCGCGACCTGACGGGGCCAGGGGCCACAACCCCTGCCCCCCACACCATCCAGGTCAGGACATACAGCTCAGCCGCCATAAAAAAGATAAGACCTCCTATTATGGCGCAATGCCCGCACTCCTACCCTCCAGCCGACCTCCCTATTCAATGCCCTGGCTGCAAACACTCCTTCGACACCAGCGAGGCACCAGCCACGCCACAGGACTACCAGATGTACCTGTTAAACTGCCGATCTCTTCCTCGGCATAGCATGCAGATATGCCTACTCCTAAAGAACCACAACCCGGATGCCATCTTCTTGACGGAGACATGGCTCACGCCCCATTCAGAGCCAGACATAGTCACCGCCCTTCCCCCTGGGTTCCAGATCCATAGAATGGACCGGACCAAGGGAAGAGGGGGAGGCCTGGCTATCATTCTAAAAGAGAAATACTGCTGGCGCATTTCGACCGAAGCTATTCCCGAATGCGAAAGCATTGCATTCAGAATAGACTTCTCTGCGAACAGCTCCCTTTCTGGTACCCTGATATACCGCCCCCCAGATTCAGGAAAACTGTTCATTAGGTCTCTACCAGATATCATCGCGAATCGGCTTCTAACCCCGGCTAACTATACAGTTCTAGGAGATTTTAACTTCCATTTTGACTCCCCCACAGACCTTGTTGCTAGGGAATTAACAGAGGACCTGGCAGCTCTGCAATTGACTCAGTTGGTTAGGTCCCCCACCCATGAAAAGGGAAACCTGCTCGACCCAATCTTTAGTAACTGCACCGGACTAACGGTCGGGCAACCCACTCGCCTCCCATGGACAGACCATTTCCTCATCCCATTTACCTGGTCTACCATTAAACTTCCCTCATTGCCTCCCCGTCCTATAACTAGGAGGAATTGGAAAAAACTTTCCATAGAGCCATGGACAACTATTCTTGAAGACTCCCGTCCACCTCCCTGTACTAACCCCAACCAAGCAAATAACAACTATGAGGGTTGGATCAGGAAATCACTGGACACGATCCTTCCTCTAAGGAAATCCGCTCCCAAGAGAGTACACAAGTCTGCTCCCTGGTTCTCAGATTCCCTGAGAGACCTGAAACGCCTCTGCAGGAAAAAAGAGAGAGCCTGGAGAATAGATTTCCTCCCAGAAAACAAAAAACACTACAAAGAGGCTATTAAGGCCTACAGAAATGGGGTGAGAACAGCTCAGTCCGCCTACTTTGCAGACCAAATAATGGCAGCAAAATCAAAACCCAAGGAGATCTTCCATCTGGTTAAAAAATGCATTACTGTCAATACTGCCCCCCCAGTCCCGAAATCACTAGAGCAATGCAATGAACTTGCAGACTTTTTCCACAATAAAGTCACGCAGATTTATTCTGCTTTCCCGGTAACAGCCAACAATTCAACTAACCAAAGCCCCCTGAATAATTCCCCCCTGCAAGGACAACCTACGCTGGATCATTTCTCCCCACTAAACCTGGAGACACTGCAACAACTGGCAGTCCAAGTCAAATCTGGGTCTCCCCTCGACCCTGCCCCACCAGAAATACTGCTCCAGGCAGGCCAAGCCATCTTTCCAGTGGTGCTAGAGCTCCTTAACTCATCCATTTCCTCTTGCACAGTACCAACCGGGTGGAAGAGAGCCATGGTACGGGCTCTGCTAAAGAAACCCACCCTCAATCCAGAAGATCACTCTAGCTACCGTCCAATTTCATTACTCCCCTGGGTAAGTAAAGTGCTAGAGAAACACATAAATACCCAGTTGACACAATTTCTGGAAAGCCATGCACTCCTGGACCCATCCCAGACAGGTTTCAGGCCAAAACATGGTACTGAAACTGCTTTGCTGGCAGTCGTCGAAGAGTCTCGAAGGATACTGGATCAAGGGGGATCAGTGGCAGTGATCCTCCTTGATCTAAGTGCAGCCTTCGACACGGTCAGCCATGCCACTCTGCTGAACCGTCTGCATAACATCGGTGTCGGAGGCGACGCTCTAAAATGGCTGGAATCATTCCTGCATAACAGATCCTTCCAGATTTTGATGGGGACATAACATCAGTCATAAAACCCATAGACTGTGGAGTACCACAGGGCTCCTCTCTGAGCCCTGTGCTCTTCAATGTCTATATGAAACCATTGGCTGGGCTCGTCGAACCATCAGGCATAAAAATTGTATCATATGCCGACGATACCCAGCTAGTGGTTTCACTGACGCAGGAAAGCACCGGCCACACCTCAGGAAACCTGATGAACTGCCTAGAGGATATAAAAAAGTGGATGACAGGCTCTTCATTAAAGCTGAATGGAGACAAAACGGAGCTCATGCTCCTAGGCACTGCTTCACCCACTTTACTCCCCTCCATGTGGCCTGGATGTTTGGGCACACCTCCCATCCCCAAAGAGAGTGTAAAAAGCCTGGGAGTATGGCTGGATAAAAACCTCTCCTTCTCCACCCAGGCCACTAAACTTTCCGCTATCTGTTTTGGCTTACTTAGAACACTAAGGAAGGTCCTCCCCCTCCTCCCAATGGAAGCAAAACAAGTGGCAGTTCAGGGCCTGATCCAGTCCCGGCTGGACTCAAATAACGCTCTGTATGTGGGGGCCCCAGAGCTGTCCATGCGAAAACTGCAGGTCGTCCAAAACTGCGCAGCCCGCACGTTGCTGCAGATTCCGAGGACGCAGTCTGCAAAACCTGCCCTGGTCGCCCTACACTGGCTCCCAGTAAAGCAGAGAGTGGCATTTAAGGCACTATGCATCGCCCATCGAGCTTTCTGGGGGTCTGGTCCAAGGATCCTTAACAAACTGGTTACTCAATACCATCCTAACAGAAACCTCCGATCTACGGAAGCCTTTCTAGCCGTAGTCCCAAGAGTGCGGAGAGCCAGGACCGGAGGAAGGATGTTCTCCTTAAACGCCGCGAAGATGTGGAACACACTCCCGCTACAAATCAGGTCCAATCCCAACTTACTCTCATTCCGAAAGCAGCTGAAAACTTACTTGTTTGCTAGATCCACCTAAGCTCGTTTCCATTACTCATCAGTTCTGGTTTTTTTTACGCCTTAGCGCTTGGACGCCCATTGGGCAGCAATCGCGCTTTACAAATCACAATACGATACAATACAATACCAGTGGAGCTGATTCGACATTTTTATTGATCCGTGATTTATGTTGTGTTATCCTTGTGCGAATCTCTTGGGTAGTTTTCCCTATATATAATAGATTGCAGGGACAGCGTATACCATATATCACGAATTTGCTCTTGCAGTTAGTAAAAGAGTCATGTTTCCAAAATGTAGAGTTATGTTCAAATAGATTGCCTTCTTCTGTAGAGTCACAGCAGATACAAGTCCCACATTTGTGGTGTCCTTGTACTGGAGGGAGGCCGACATAGTCACGCAAAGTGCTTTGTTTTTCTTTGGGCATGGATGCATGTACAATTTGATTAGCTATATTCCGGTCCTTTTTGAAGGCGAAAAGTGGGTTCTGTTTAAGTGAGGCATCGAGATTTTTTATCAGATGCCAGTTTTGGTTGATCACCTTTTTGAGGTTGTTTGAATTGGGGCAGTACGTAGAGACACAGACAATCCTGTCTAGTGGAGGTTTTTCGTGTTTTTGGAGAAGTACCTCTCTTGGTGTCCACCAAGCTCTTTTCATAGCCTTTTTCAGGAGTTTCCTGGGATAACCTCTAGTGATTAAATTATTGGACAATCTAGTAGCATGAAAAACATATTCATCCTTAAATTTGCAGTTACGTCTCACTCGTAAAAATTGCCCGAAAGGTAAATTTTCACGTAAATTGCTAGGATGGTTGCTTGAAAAATGTAACGTTTTATTACGATCTGTTGGTTTTTTAAATAGTGTTGTCGCCAAACCGTTGTCTGATGGATATACCTCCACATCAAGAAATGGAATTCTTACTTTGGAGTAGTTAATGCTGAATTTGATGTCCTCAGTGCGGTTGTTCAGCCAGCAATGGAAGCTTTGGAGATTTTCTTCTGTATTAGTCCATGTCATAAAAATATCGTCTATATAACGAATCCAGTTTCCGATGAATTGGGAGTAAGGATTATCATTATAGACAAATTTTTCTTCGAATTTAGCCATGAAAAGAATGGCTAACTCCGGCGCAAAAGGACACCCCATCGCCACTCCTTTTACTTGATAATAGAAGTCGTCATTGAAACTAAAATAGTTTTGCTTTAGGGCGAAACTTGCCAGATCCATAATGAATTTAGTGGGGACTTTAGGGTTAGGTCGACTCTCCAGAAAAGAGTTGATGACCGAAAGTCCTTCATCCTGGGGAATTTGAGTGTACAGTGAGACAACGTCAAGTGTGACGAGGTAGTGGTTCTCTGGATCAAATTGTATCTGTACCATCTTATTGATGAAGTCAGTGGTGTCACCTAAGAACGAGGGTATTTCAAAGATGAATGGTTGTAAAAAATAGTACACGAATTTAGAGATGGGTTCCATCATAGAATCGCACCCGGAGATGATGGGTCTTCCCGGTGGAGTCGTCACATTTTTATGTATTTTAGGTAAAACATAAAATAGAGTTATCCTAGGGTTTTTATTCTGCATGTATTCATGTTCTTTTTTAGAAAGAAACCCTTTTTGTAATCCTGTATCAAGTAATGGAAAGAGGGTTTTTTGTAATTCCAATGTTGGATCTTTATTGATTTTGCGATAGCAAACAGGGTCATTTAGTTGTCTCATGACTTCTTTGGTGTAGTCAAATTTGTTCATTATGACTATTGAGCCACCTTTATCTGCTTGTTTAACGATTATTGAATCGTCTTTTTGAAGATTAGATAAAGCTTCCGTCTGGAGTTTAGTAGTGTTATGTTTAACCCATCTTTTTTTTCGTTTCCATTTCAGCAATAGCTGACAGGATCGTTTTCTCAAAAGTGATAACTTCCTTTGGAATTTTATTGGTTGGTGGACAGAATGTGGACTTTCTCTTGAGGCCAGTATCAACAATTATTTCAGTAGGTGGAAGTGACATGAAGAAAGTTTTTAATCTGATCTTTCTGCAGAATTCAATTGTTTCTGTTTTTAAACGAATTAAATCAGTATGTTTTGCTGGGACAAAGGAAAGTTCCTTTGTTCCAGCAAAACATACAAAAAACCCTCTTTCCATTACTTGATACAGGATTACAAAAAGGGTTTCTTTCTAAAAAAAGAACATGAATACATGCAGAATAAAAACCCTAGGATACCTCTATTTTATGTTTTACCTAAAATACATAAAAATGTGACGACTCCACCGGGAAGACCCATCATCTCCGGGTGCGATTCTATGATGGAACCCATCTCTAAATTCGTGGACTATTTTTTAAAACCATTCATTTTTGAAATACCCTCGTTCTTAGGTGACACCACTGACTTCATCAATAAGATGGTACAGATACAATTTGATCCAGAGAACCACTACCTCGTCACACTTGACGTTGTCTCACTGTACACTCAAATTCCCCAGGATGAAGGACTTTCGGTCATCAACTCTTTTCTGGAGAGTCGACCTAACCCTAAAGTCCCCACTAAATTCATTATGGATCTGGCAAGTTTCGCCCTAAAGAAAAACTATTTTAGTTTCAATGACGACTTCTATTATCAAGTAAAAGGAGTGGCGATGGGGTGTCCTTTTGCGCCGGAGTTAGCCATTCTTTTCTTGGCTAAATTTGAAGAAAAATTTGTCTATAACGATAATCCTTACTCCCAATTCATCGGAAACTGGATTCGTTATATAGACGATATTTTTATGACATGGACTAATACAGAAGAAAATCTCCAAAGCTTCCATTGCTGGCTGAACAACCGCACTGAGGACATCAAATTCAGCATTAACTACTCCAAAGTAAGAATTCCATTTCTTGATGTGGAGGTATATCCATCAGACAACGGTTTGGCGACAACACTATTTAAAAAACCAACAGATCGTAATAAAACGTTACATTTTTCAAGCAACCATCCTAGGAATTTACGTGAAAATTTACCTTTCGGGCAATTTTTACGAGTGAGACGTAACTGCAAATTTAAGGATGAATATGTTTTTCATGCTACTAGATTGTCCAATAATTTAATCACTAGAGGTTATCCCAGGAAACTCCTGAAAAAGGCTATGAAAAGAGCTTGGTGGACACCAAGAGAGGTACTTCTCCAAAAACACGAAAAACCTCCACTAGACAGGATTGTCTGTGTCTCTACGTACTGCCCCAATTCAAACAACCTCAAAAAGGTGATCAACCAAAACTGGCATCTGATAAAAAATCTCGATGCCTCACTTAAACAGAACCCACTTTTCGCCTTCAAAAAGGACCGGAATATAGCTAATCAAATTGTACATGCATCCATGCCCAAAGAAAAACAAAGCACTTTGCGTGACTATGTCGGCCTCCCTCCAGTACAAGGACACCACAAATGTGGGACTTGTATCTGCTGTGACTCTACAGAAGAAGGCAATCTATTTGAACATAACTCTACATTTTGGAAACATGACTCTTTTACTAACTGCAAGAGCAAATTCGTGATATATGGTATACGCTGTCCCTGCAATCTATTATATATAGGGAAAACTACCCAAGAGATTCGCACAAGGATAACACAACATAAATCACGGATCAATAAAAATGTCGAATCAGCTCCACTGGTCACCCACTGGAAAGCTAAAAACCATCAAACTAATGACCTAAAATGGACAGTTATCTCTAAGATTGAACGAGATCCAAGGGGAGGCGATTTAGAATTAAAATTGTCTCATAGAGAGGCCTTCATGATATTAAAATTCAATACAGCGTCTAATGGATTGAATGAGATCTCCGAACTTTATAAACTGAGCTAATTCAGCTCTTATGGTAACCTTCCTGTAGTCATATGTGGAACTTTCCAACACCAACCTGTCTCGGAGACACTTATTTCTCATGTTGAAGCAAGTCATTATTGGTCATAACTCTGCATATCGTATCACGAATGAGGCTTAATTTCCATGTACACTTTTTACATTAAAAACTTCTACTACCGCCATCTTGAATTGGGCTTTTCAGATAAGTATAAGTCCTTCTTCTATGTTCTACACTTGATAAACAATCTCGCGTAAACTCGCCCCTCACGTGAGCAGTTCGGCGCTTGCAAATCGATTGAGGATACGAACAGAGACGCATACAGGTAAGCCCATTCCTGGGCGCGCCGCCTTTCATTTTCAAGAAACATCGTTTTAAGCTTTAATAATCATTACGAGTCCCCTCAGTTGTATTCCTTTTTTATTTTTGCAGAACTTTATCGCAATTGACTTCCCAATACATTGGCGACGTTAGCTTCATACCATTTCGTCTCCTGCTGACTACACGCAGCATCATGCCGATGTGAAGTACTACATGCCTCCTTGAGGCACTCAAGGTACTAAATCTAAGAATGACACGGAACGACTAAATTATAGCCACCATCACATCCGAATCTAATCTGGTTTTTTCCATCCTCAGTGCACGAGTGACTCGCTCCACTTGGCAGCTACATTCGAACAAACCTTTCTCCATTGACGCGCTACTTTTCATGTAAGCATATGACGATCTAAGACGTTTCTTTGACAATTTTGTTTGGTTCTTCCAACACAATTAGCACCATCTATCCCACTTAGTGCCCCATTTCTTTCTTCTATTTTCAGAGCCTTCTTCATTAGATCGGCTGATCGTCTTGTATTTGTCAGAGGTAACTATGGTAACACTGAGTTTTGTAGTATGCAATCAGAGGTCGTTTGCCCCTGCCATTCTCAATGTTGGCTTTTATTTTGATTTTCAGGTCCTGATGAGAGAACCCTAAACCTGGGTTCTTGAAACGCGTAGACCTTGTTCTAATACCACAAGAAATTGAAATTGGTTTCAAATTGAATTTATAATGCTATTGAAATCTTGCATTGTGATTTTCTGTGGTTTTCTAAAATAAGAGAACAAAGGGGCATATCAACAACAACCGGCGATAATTATCGCTCAGCGCTCTTAGCGTGAGGATAATTATCGCCGGCTAGCGTGAATTCTTATCGCTGAGATAGCGTGCTATTAGCAACGCTTATCTCAATAGCGATAAAAATCTACACGCTAACAGGCTAACGTGAGATTATCGCTGGAAACCCAGCGATAATCTCACGTTACCTTGTTGATAGGGACAGGCAAACTTAGCCATGATATCCTCCTTCCATAGGATATCATGGCTAAGTCTGAAAATTAGCAGACGTAAAAAAGCAGCGTTAGCCGCGGTTAGCGCTGCTTTTTTTGTCTCTAACAGGGTTAGCGACATTCTTGATAATAGGAGAAATGTCGCTTAGCGACATTTCTCCTATTATTTTACTCTGGAACGCCCCCTTTGCATCTCATTAGAGATGCAAGGGGAAGCGTAGAGTAAAAGGGTGCTAACATGCAAATTTGCGTGTTAGCACCCTGTTGTTGATAGGGCGCTAGTTTTATCTCTGCTTTTTTGGCTTTTAAAGCCAAAAAAGCAGAGATAAAGCCCTTGTTGATATGCCCCTAAGTGTTATCGTCACTAGTTGTTTATTTTTTCACGAGTGTGATTGAGTGAGCGAATGTTTTTATAGGTACCAGCATGTTTGGCATTAGGATGAGTGTTTTTCCCAGAATGTTTGAAACGTGTATCTGAAATGTTTACTGTTGATTTCACGTATGTTGTTTCATTTATGTGATTTATATAAGAAATGTAGCTGCCGTCCGCCTTTTGGAAGGATGTTAAAATGTTTTTGATATTATGAAATCTTTTGATTAAATCGGAAAAAGAAATGATTCCAGGCATTTTGTAATTTTTCAAAATGTTTCCTCACAAATTTACTTGAGGTTTAACAGTAGCAGTATGTTCACTCTCATATGGGCTCGCTTTACTGCTCTCATGCCCACCTCCTAATTTGGTTCTTGCTTCCCACACAAGTGAGGCACCGTTTTTATCGGGGGACCTGGGGGAACACTGGGTGGTAGGAAATTTGTGTCAGCCCGGTGATGCCACAACTTTCCCACACAGTAATGTGTGAAAAAAGTGATTTTTCTCAGCTAAATTTGAGGTTTGCAGGGCATTCTGGGTAAGGAAACGTTGGGGGATCCACACAAGCCATACCTCCCTGGAATCCCCTGGGTGTCTAGTTTTCAGAAATGTGTGGGTTTGGTAGGATTCCCTAGGTGGCCGCCGAGCCCTGGGCCAAAAACTCAAGGGACCCCCTTTGCAAAACCAGGTTGTTTTGTGATAGGTAATTTTGATGTCTCCTCAATTGGTTTTGGGCCCCTGCCTGACGCGGGCACTAGGCCTACCCACGCAAGTGAGGTACCATTTTTCTCGGAAGACTTTGGGGAACGCGGGGTGGGTGGAATTTTGTGGACCCATACAGATTCCAGAACTTTCCACCACAGAAATGTGAGGAAAATGTGTTATTTTGGACACTTTTTTAGGTTTGCAATGGATTCTGGGTAACAGAACCTGGTGAGAGCCAGTCAAGTCACCCCATCCTGGATTCCCCTCGGTGTCTAGTTTTAAAAAATGTACAGTTTTTCTAGGTTTGCCTACGTGCCAACTGCGCTAGGGCCCAAAATCCACAGGTATGCACATTGCTAAAAAAAAGCCGGAGCCCAGTGGGCTTTCTGCCGCCCTGGGGGGAATCGGGGAAGGGGGTTTCATCCCGATATGCCCCTAAAGGGGCAGAAAGACTCTGGCTATTTTTTGTGGGGGTGGGGGCTTTGGTATGACCATTTTGGGCATGCCCACGCATAAAAAAGCCTGCGTACTCACTGGCACCCAGTGGGCTTTCTGCCCCCCCAAGGGGGCAGATCAGGGGCCGCTGCCGCCAACTACCCTCCTGGAGTTTCTCTGGCGGTGGGGGTATTGTCATGCCCATTTTGGGGAGCCCCTACTCCTACACTAATAAAACAAAAAAATCCATGGTTTCTAGTGGGCTTTCTGCGCCCCCCAGGGGGGGCCAGACGGAGGATCTGCGTCATCTCAAGCAGGGCTGCAAGAAGTTGGAGCGCTCTTGGTGCCTCAGCAACTACTGCCTGGCAGCTAAGGCTCAGCTCAGGCAGGGTCAGAAAACCTACTATAAAGCTATCTCCTTTGCAAAAAGGGCATTCTTTGCCACCCGGATTGATCAGGCCCAGAACAACTCTAAGGAGATTTTCTCTATTGTCCAAAGCTTTATGTCCCCTGTGGCGCAGAGCCACATTCTACCGGCGACAGTCGATTGGTGCGAGACGCCTTCTACATTCTTCCGGGATAAGATTCTAAAGATACAAGGCAGCTTCTCTGGCCCGGTGTCACTGATGGGCTCATGGGTCCTCTGGACTCATCAGCTACCATTCCTGTTGCTTTGCCCTCCAATCACTCCCTGTCTAATTTCTCCCTGGTGGATTTGTCGTGCACTTTGAGAATCCTTCAAGGTCTCAAGTCCGGCTCTCCGGACGACCCATGCTCGGCAAGACTTCTGGCTTCTGTGGCAGAGACGGTGAATTTTAACTTGTCCTTGCAGGAAGCCAGGGTTCCTAGTTGTTGGAAGCAGGCCAAAATCCTCCCCCTACTGAAGAAACCTACTCTCGATCCTTCAGCTCCGGAAAACTACAGACCTAATTCTCTCCTCCCTAGCTTGTCTAAGGTCTGTGAGAAAATAGTGAACAGACAGCTGTCGGAGTTTGTCGAGAGTTCGGGTCTTCTTCTCCCTGCCCAATCTGGATTTTGCCCCTCCTTTAGCACGGAAGGTGCTCTTTTTGAAGTCTCTGAAGCTATTCGGGAGTGTCTTGATGCCGGCGGGAAGGCAGCCCTTGTGCTGCTCGACTTGTCGGCGGCCTTTGACACTGTCCCCTACTCACTGCTGCTTGACAGACTTTCGAAGATTGGGGTGGCGGGCTTGGCCTGGGGCTGGATTAAATCCTTCTTGGATGGCCGGCTCCAGCAAGTCTGGATACTGAAGAACCAGAACCTTTTGGGCCTGGCGGCGCAGGGTACGCCCAAGTCTCCGGAGTTCTCCTGCTCAGCTACACAGAGACACGGGACACTCTGTCGGCGTTAGAAGATCAGATTTATTTAGCTGCAGCTAGTACAGTTATCCTAGAAGTACACAAAGTAGGTTCTCAGGAGACTGCCACTTCACTCTGTGGCGCACAGCATTTTATACTATACAAGGTTCAGACATATTGACCCAAAGCCCTCCCAGAACACACAAGAAAGAGCCAATAAGAAAAGTTGGAAAACAGGATAGAACCAACAGGAGAGATTGGAAAACAAAAGTGTCAGATGACTCGAAGAAACCTCTCCTCCAACTATGTTTGTCACCCCTCCCTCAAGCTAATTCATTAACAGATTCATAACTAACTTGCAGGTGGCGAGATACGTTTGTGTGTGTTGGAGGACAGTTGTGAAACGAGAGAATGGCAGCAGAAGGCAGTGAAGGCCAGGGGACAAGATAAAGTCAGGAAAGAATGGTGTGAATCAATAGATAGTTGAGACGGGGATTAGGAAAGCCAGACAGGGATTAGTGTACTCGGCCAGACCCAACACAGCTTCGTAAATTGAGGCAGAAAGCGTATTTCGACACCAGGTTGCAGAAAACGCAGAATAGACTTTGCTCTCCGTGCTGCCTGAGTGATGGCAACACAAAATGGCGGCGGAGCACAAAATGGCGGGTCGATTCGATCGTGATCGAAAATCGAAGTTCCTCAATACCCCCGGTGGCCTCGTCACCTCTCCAAGTGGGCACGGGAGTTCCTCAGGGTTCCTCCCTTAGCCCCCTCCTGTTCAATATCTACCTCACTCCTCTGGTTGTCCTAGTGGAAGGGTTGGGGGCTAAGGTCATTGCCTATGCCGACGACACACAACTTCTGTTTACCTGGGATAAGCAGGGGACCTCGGTGGCCCTTGTCCAGAGGTGCCTCTCCTCGGTTTTTGAGTGGCTGGCGTCGGCACATCTAAAATGCAACGAGGACAAATCCGAGGTTTTGATGTTCGGCGATTTCCCTTCAGGGTTCAGAGAGTCAATCTGGCCTCCCAAGTTCCCTCCACCTGTTTCCAACAGTCAGACTGCGAAGAACCTGGGAGTCTACTTTGACAGTAATCTCTCCTTTTCCAGTCAAGTTAAGCGTCTGACAGGTTGCTGTTTCGGCCTTCTCAGAACTCTGAGAAGATTCCTTCCGCTTCTCCCTCAAGCGGCTAGGGAATCGGTGGTTCGGGCTCTCATTCTGTCCCGATTGGACTATGCCAATGCTCTCTACGCTGGGATCCCAGCTTATGCTCTCAATAAGCTTCAAGTGACCCAGAATGCGGCTGTCCATATGTTGGGCGGGCTGGGCCCCAGCCAGAGCGTTCAAGACTACCGTCGCTCCCTTCATTGGCTCCCGGTCAAGGCTCGTGTAGCTTTCAAATCTCTTACCATAGCCCATCGCGCTCTGCATGGGCAAGGTCCCGGCTACCTGCAGAAACGCTTCTCGTTTTATGTGCCGGGGAGACACTTGAGGTCCTCCTCCCTTAGGCTGATGAAGATGCCTGGCTTCCAGTGTCATCGGTTAGGGGGCGCTTCCCTGGTCGTGCATGCGGCCCATGCTTGGAATGCGCTCCCCCTCTCACTCCGTATTGTCGACGACATTGGGGTCTTTAAAAAACTGCTAAAAACGCACCTCTTCTCGTAGGGCTTGGTTTTAGTTTGTCTTCCCTTGGGCCGCGTCAGGACACTCCTTCGGGTATCTGCGCGCGTAATAAATGTAGATAACATAACATAACATTGGGGGCTACAGCTCCCATCTGCCTCCTGGGGGGCAGAAAGACTGTCATTTTTGTGGGGGGGAGGGTGGGGGCATTGGCGTGCCCGTTTCGGGCAGCCCACACCCTAAAAACAATTGCGCAAAAAAATAAAACCCTGGTGGATAGTGGGCTTTCTGCCCCTCTGGGGGGGGCAGATTGGGGGCTACTGTCCCATCTGCCCTCCAGGGGGGGCAGAAAGGCTGTAATGGTGGTGGGGGTAGGGGCATTGGCGTGCCCGTTTCGGTCAGCCTCCACCCTAAATAAAATCCATCACCCTAGAGAAAATTGCGCGAAAAAAATCCCTGGCGTCAAGTGGGCTTTCCGCCCCCCCCAAAGGGGCAGATTAGGGGCCAATGCCCCATCTGCCCCCAGGGGGGGTAGAAAGGCTGTAATGATGGCGGGTGGGTGGGGGCATTGGCGTGCCCGTTGCAGGCAGCCCCCACCCTAAAAAAACCTAAAAACTAATCCCTGGTATTTAGTGGGCTTTCTGCCCCCCCGAAGGGGCAGATTAGGGGCCAATGCCCCATCTGCCCCCCGGGGGGCAAAAAGACTGTAGTAATTGGGGGGTGGGGTGGGGGCATGGGCCTGCCCATTTTGGGCAGCCCCCACCCCTTTTTTTTTTTTTTTTTTTAAATTCCCTGGTGTCTAGTGGGCTTTTTGCCCCCCGGGGGAGCAGATTGGGGGCTAATGCCCCCATCTGCCCCCCAGGGGGGCAAAAAGACTCAATAGTGCCACATTAATCAGGGGGGAGCAAAGGCCCTTGCCCAAGGGGCCGCTCCCCCCTCCCTGGTGTCTAGTGGGTGGATCCCTGCTTGGGGATCGCCCTCCTGTGGCGATCCCCAAGCAGGGATCCACTGGGGAGGGGTACCATTGGTAAGGGGAGATTCTCCCCTTTCCAACGATACCTCTCCCGTCTTTCTACATGCTCAGGGGGCTGAGATAGCCCCCTGAGCCTCTTGGCTCATTTCAGTTTCACTTTCAGTGTAATGACGTTGGCGCGACGTGCGCGCCGATCATCATTACACTGAAAGGGGGGGGGGGGGGGGGGGGGTATGCTCGGGAGCCGAGCTCCCGAAGGTTTTTTTAGTTAAAGGGAATCCCTCATGACGTGCTGGACTCGTCATGGGCACAGCGCGACTGTGCTCCACTACGAGTCCAGCACGTCATGGGCACAGAAGGGGTTAATGCAGTTTGCATGTACTTTACAAACATTGAAGGCTGGGAAAGTTCCCTGGGACTACATGAACACATCATCTTTATTCCTGAAGTTTAATCTGACTGATAAACAACAGTTCATGTCCATTAAGGATGCGACATACTCATTATTGCATATTGAAAAGTTGGAACCTTTACCATTCTCTGTGGCAAAATCGAACTCAGCTGTGTGGCTTATCCATGGATTGATCACTTTACCATTTCCATTGTTTAAGTTCAGTTCATGTATGAAACACTATGCCTTAGGCAGATACGAACCATTGGGTACCGCTTTCCTGCATGAGGTTTGGTCACTCCCATTTACATACAGGTGCCTGAGAGAGGGTAAAGAGGTTTATTTAAAAGGGGAGGAATGCACTTCCACACCTGATCACTTAGTAGTCTGTAGGAACATCCAATTTCATGGCGCATGCAACGTGCACGCACCGAATTTATCTTGCATTCTGAAGGGAAATCCTGTGCCAGCGATTACACCCACTTTCACGTTATTAGCTAACGGTAGTTATTTGCTTTTAAATAATGTGGCGTGCTGCGGGATGCTAGTAGGGATTACATTGTAACTGTCTCACATCAAGTAATCTGTTGTAAGAATGTCCTTTTCCAACCCCCGCATGGGAGACTGGATGTATCCATCTGGCCTTCCATACCAACCTTGAAAGCAGAATTCAACAAGATGAGCAGAATAAGGGCTCTATTGTCTCAAAAAGAAGTCGCCCTGACTTCCTCCTGTGAAACATTTGAGTTACACGTAGCAAACACCCGCACCGAGGTGCATGTGCTTTTAAATACTGATCTCCCACTTCATTTTGGTGCTCTGACTCACACTATATTCAATGCCTCGTCAACAACTGGCTTGGTGCATTTTTTCAAAGTTGCGGGCTCCGGTCTTGTGACCTTCTTCCAAACAATATTTGGTGTGATACCGGCATTTTTTCATTCTATTTTTTCCAGCGTGTTCGGCGGGCTTCCGTTGATTCTCGCCTTGACTGCTGGTGTGCTGCTGTTGGTTTGCTTGCTCCGCAATGGCTGCACGATCTGTGCCATGCGACAGCCTGCCCAGGCTGCTTCAGCTGCGCAACTGGATGCTTGAATACTATGGAACATTACCACTGGCCACTTTGAGCATAGCCTATGGATTGTCCTTCCAGCTCTCATACTTTACTTGCGGGCAACCTTTTATCCATTGCCTAGATTGTCCATTCTAATGGGCTCTGGATTTGTGTCTGTCAAACACAGCGTCTCCTGCCCCGGATTATGATCGACTAATGAGTCCCTTAGTGGATCATGAGTTGGACTGTTCTGGTATCGGGATTATGGCCTGTGGAGCGGCACATGGAATCCTGGGTAATTGGATATATATGCTGCAACCCATGACTTCCTGGTGCAAAGTTTTCTTGAAGAACACGCAAGTTGTCCTCTGATGGTGCTACAGGCTCCAGTTGTCGAAGAACATGTATGTTCATTTTCTTTACTTGACTGGATGGCTGACTCATTTACTGAACATTACAATGACTTCCTCTTGGAGGCAGTTGCAACTTATTGTGCCTACACGTTGATGGATTAAATTGGCAGTTGTCCATCTTCCACACGTCCTAATCCAGATTTTTAAAGTTTTTTTTAAAACCACATTGGGCTGTGTAACGCCCCTGAGAGATGTTTTAATTTTTTTTTACTTTTTCCCATTAAATGTTTCGAACTTTCACTAGCCAATTATATGGATTGGCAAAGGATAAACTTTGTTCTGTCTCACTCGAACTTGAACTCTGCGTTCCTACATTGCTTCCCTATTCTGTTCGTGGTCCGATCAAGGGAGGGTGTGGTTGAGACATGGTTTTATATGCACACATGGCTCTGTTAGCATAAGCGCTTTAGAAGTTAAACGCCATCTGGCCACTTTGCTGCTTTTGCACACGACACTATAGGTAGCTGTTATTACAAGTAAAACTGCTTGCTTGCTTTTTCTTCACATGAGAACGGTCCATTGTTAACATCTCTAGACGAGCCCCGCGACCTTAGTCTGAACACTGTGTGCAGAAGCCATCAAGGTCAAATAACAATGTATGCTGTTGAATTCAGGTTGATCGGCCCACGCTCTAGACACAACAAGCACACAGCTGCAAATATCTGAAACTCGGGTGCCTTTAATATTGCATTTGCATGCATGATTCAGGCACTTGGAGAAAACCTTTCCAGACACAGAGAGCAGAGCTGATCCTGTGATGTGATTCAAGTAAGCTGATGTTTGAGGGATGGGGTTTTAAACTTTTCCGTATCTCTGATTACTCTTGTTGTAGACTGATATGAGAATAATAACGAAAAGGTGTTTCTGATTCCCACCATTCCTGAGAGTGCTCTAGCTTGTTCTGGGTTGTGTAATCATCTGTAGCTTCGAGATGATACGGAGAACAAATGAGACACTGATGCTAGTCGAATGGGGGTTCTGGGTACTGAGGTGAATTTTTTGGTACACCACAATTCACTGAGGTCCTGGTTTCCTGTGCATAGTTCTGTGCATGAGCAGAATCCCCGCAGCAATGTGTCCCCATTTATCTCAACTTGGAGGAGACCAAATCTGCATCGTCCCTACACAGTGCTTTCAGACATGGAGATTGAGGAAATCATTCAGAAATTCTGTCTGGATAGGGCCACCCTACAAACCCTACTTGCTATGTTAGAGCCCCACCTGCAACGTCACAGGACATATCGGGGTGCTTTCACCACTACAACGAAGGTGATGGCGGCCCTTCATTTTTTTGCAACTGGATCATTCCAGAACACGGTGGCCAGAGCAGGTGGGATGTAGCAACCGATGTTCAGCATGGTGCTACGGGATGTCCTGTCCGCCATGATGGTATACAAGGACAGATATATATATTTCCCCAGGAGGCATGAGCTGGCGGATGTTAAGGGTGACTTTTATGCCCTTGGGCACATCCCCCATGTTGTTGGTGCCATTGATTGCACACATGTTGGGCTGGTTCTACCACAGGCACGTGAGCACGTCTACAGGAATCGGAAACATTTCCATTCCATCAAATTGCAAGTGGTGTGCCGGCAGATATGATCATCTTGCACTTGTGTGCCAAATTTCCAGGCTCGGCCCCCGACGCATACATTATGCAGAACAGCATCATGCCCCAGCTGATGGCTAATCTGCTTCCTCAGCGGGCATGGATTGGGGGTGAATATGCAAAGTCAATTAGCGTGCTGTGTGTGTGACATGCTGTCCTCTGCCACAGTTTTATTACAAAGTAGGTCTGTTTATCTCACACCTAGGTGACTCTGCATATCTCAACTGTCCTTTGTTGCTGAGCCCACTGCGCAATCCCCAGAAACCAGTTGAGGTCCGCTACAACGATGCCCATGGGAGGACCCGTCGTGTTGTGGAGCGGACTTTTGGTCTCCTCAAGTCATGGTTTTGCTACCTGGACAAGACCGGAGGATCCCTCATGTACTCGCCACAAATGGTGTGCCAGATCGTTGTAGCATGCTGCATGCTCCACAACCTTGCCTTGCTCACGGAGATCCCCCCGCCGGCTAACCAACCCATGTCCAGTGACGAGGATAGTGGAGAGGAGGAAGGTGTTGACCTGCGGTGACAGCTCATCATTCGCTACTTCACTTATAGGGGAGTGACAATGTACAATGGACCCACTGTGTGATGATGTCATTGTTGTTGGCAAGGTGTGTGTCAGCTTTGTGACTGCAGCCGGTTGTTGACTCAATGGTGGCTGACAATGTTTCTGGGACAGAGTTGTTTGGCACATCTACATGGTGTTTATATCAGCACTGTCGCTCATTGTAATGTGTGCAGGATTGAGCACCTTGATGACAAGTGTTGAGTGAAGGCTGTAATGGCAACACCTGACTAGTGAATATTGTTCTGTTCTGTTTTCCTAGGTCCCTTCAGCCTCTCCTTGCCAACACACATTCCATACTCCAAGTACATTGTAATCATGGTGAAGACTACACTACCTGGAATAAACACAAAGCTGACACAACGACGTGTGTGGGAGTAGTGTTTATTTACAACGGGAACATGTGAGGGTGGGTGAATATTTACAATAAGGTGATTATTAATGCAGTGAGTTGTCAGTTATGGTACATGAGACAATCAAGTAGTCACCACATCGATGTGGTGACCCAGTCCAACAGACAGATGCCATTCACAAGGCAGTGTGGGTAAGGACAGTCCAGAAAGTCAATGCAGTAATGAAGAGTGAGCCCATCATGGCTGGCTCTGTGACTGGTGTTTGGCAGGTGCTTTGCCACGGGTTACTCCCAGGGATTTCTTTGGATGGCCCCTTGCTCGTTTTGCAGGGGGGCCCTCTGCTGCGGGCCAGTGGGGTCTGTGGACTCACCCCTCTCTGTGGCTGCAGGGAAGGATGGTGAACTGTCATCCTGCAGCCCACCAGACCGAGGTGGAGGTGTTGGTTGTGCCACAGGCCCGACCCTCAGTACCGCCACTAGCTGGCCCAAGAGGTCCACAATTTGTCCCATGCGGGTGTCCATGGACCTCATCAGCAGGAGGAGCTTGCGGTAATCTTCCTCAGTCCAGCCCCTTTGTACCTTGGCCTGTGCATAGGCCCCAATGACTCTGTTGATGTTGTCCAGGGCTTCGGTCCCAGTGTCCGGTTGTCTATGTCTGACCCTTGTCCTCCCACCTGTCCTGCTGCCACGGACCTGTTGCCTCACCACTGTAGACACACGCATACTCTCCCTGCACTCCTCAGTTGGTGGTGTGGGGTGGTCATCCTCTGGTGCTGGGAGGGTGTTGCAGGCAGCACTGGTGGTGGTGCTTGTTGAGGACGCACAGGCCGTTACAGCAGGGGGCTGCAGAGATGTTGTTGTGCAGATGTGGTGGGGGACACAATGGGGTCCTGGGACCTGTTGCGCCCTGGCACACCAAATGGGCCGGCTTTGAACTCCTCATCCAAAGAATCCAGGGAGTCAACATCCGAAAGTCCATGTTGCAGGAGGGGGAGACTGGCACAGCAGGTTGCTGTTGTCGTCCTCTGCAGTCAGTTCTTGGTCACCTGTGGGACAGAGGGGAGATGGTCATTGAGGTGCACCCCTCAAGCATGGTGTTAGATGTACCTTATTCACTGTTCATACACAACACCGTTTACTAGTTGTCACATTGTTTGTCTGCACACTACTGTGCATCCTGACTTGCTGTGGCAGGACATGCGTTGCTTGTCCATGGTGTGACATGTCAATACATGCAATGCGCAACGTGCATATTTTGTGATTACAAGGACATGTTGTCATCTGACAACTTGCGCCACAACAATTTAATGTGAAGTGTCTTTGTTGATCACTCTGCCTGGCAGAGGTTACAGCTGAGCATGGACTGGCCATTGTTATCTCATGCATTCCTTTCTCATGCCATGTGCAAACCTCAATTTGTATTGCCACCCATGCTTTCTTTGTTCTCATATGGTAATTGATGCTCTGGCCACATGGCACTGACTACGCGCACTAAGAAAGTATCAATAGTAGTGTGTGGAGTTTCAGCTACTGGTTTTTGTAGCTTACGTTTAACCATTTATTTTCTTGTAAAGATACAGGGCCCGATTCACAGAACTAACTTAAGACAAAATCCTAAACTTACTACCATTTTGGTATTCACAGAAGGCATTTACTCATTTTGGTATTCACAGAAGGCACTTACTCATTTCGGTATTCACAGAAGTTAGGAGTCCTAACTTTAGGACTCCTAAATGCCTTCTGTGAATACCGAAAGTCTTAAATTTAGGATTTTTCTCAGTTTAGTAGTAGTATAGTTAGGACTCCTAACTTCAGGACTCCTAAATGCCTTCTGTGAATACCGAAAGTCTTAAAATTAGGATTTTTCTCAATTTAGTAGTCCTAAATCTAAATTTAGGACTACTAAATTGAGAAAAATCCTAATTTTAAGACTTTCGGTATTCACAGAAGGCATTTAGGAGTCCTAAAGTTAGGACTCCTAACTTCTGTGAATACCGAAATGAGTAAGTGCCTTCTGTGAATACCAAAATGAGTAAGTGCCTTCTGTGAATACCAAAATGGTAGTAAGTTTAGGATTTTGTCTTAAGTTAGTTCTGTGAATCGGGCCCACAATATTTTATCCCAGTGAATATCTTAGGCTAAATGGCTTACAAAGTGACTAGTGCAGGTGACTTAATTCACTATATAGCACAGTGTACAGGAAAAAGAATTCAAAGTACACAAATGTAAAAAGCTAAGTGCTATGAGTTTGGGTTAAAGTGCCAACTGCGAAGTGCCAAGTGCAAAGGTACAAAGGGTTGGGTACAAATAGGTGAAAATACAAGACTTAAAATTCACAGTTAAAATAGTAAAATAAAAATGATAATAAAAATGCCACTGGATATTCCCGAGAGCTTCTCTGAGAGGAACTAATGTATAAAAAGTACAAATATTGAGATTAAACACAGTTTAACTGAACCTTTAGAACATAGAAAATGACAAGATTACAAAGTACTCCTAAAGAGGGTCAATTCAGATAAATCTATATTAGCAGCTACCGATTCCAAATCGTCCTTACTACAAGTGCTAAAAGAAAGGTTCACCAATATTATGTTGGGGTGGCACAATGTAGTTAATCGATCGTGGGGTCTCACCGCTTTAGCATTCTATTAGTCGTTTTAAATCCTCGCTGTCATGTTCTCCTTATATGGTCCCCACATGATAATTGTCATCAAGTGCAATAGGGCATATATCCGGATGTATAGACCCTAGGCCTAAAACCAAGGGGGGAGGCCCAGCCCAGGCTCGGTCAGGCGCGAACAAGCGCAGATGGGCCCGCCCTTGGCCCAGGAGCCCCATGCACCATTATGCTCCTACGGGTGCGGTCTTACGCTTTGGCGCCTCCTGGCACTGTGCTCCCTGGGGATTGAAGTCCCCTGATGCTGGTGTGGCTAGTGGTGGCTAGTGGCGGTATGGCTGTTCGATCTACCCAATGAATTCATAACTCAAAAGATGTTGTTCGCTTTTTAATGTTATCTTATTCACTTTGCCCTCATAGGACGATGTACCATCTTCATAACCATGTAAAACATTTTTCATTACAATTATGTTTTTTTACTTTTGCTATTGAAATAAGAAAATAAATGGTCCAGTACGGAGAGCTTCACCTTTAATAACAAATTGGACATATTTCCCTAGCTTTTTGGCATGCTGGTGAGGATATGTCTGCTGCCACACATAATGAACTACTGTTTGAACTCTCCAGCTCAAAGCAGTAGCTGTATTGTGGACTGAAATCTGAAGTAACTCCAAATGAAGGTTGTACCATGGCCTGATTCAAGTACTAATTCAACCCCTGGCTTTCCAGACTCCTCGCGAACAGCTAGAGCCTAGGAACGGAGTGAAAACAGAAAGCATGACTTGGTCTTGCTGCCTCTCTCTCTCATTGATGCAGAGGTCAGGTGGACTAGTGACATTTCTCACCATGAAACTTGGTGAAAACCTTCTAGAAATATTTATAGAGCAAGCCCAGAGGTGGTATTCAGTTCTGTGTTAGAAAGTTATCAACATGTGTCCATGGTGATGTGCTGAGTTATTGGCAGTCACCCCTGAAGTGCAGAATTAAAATAGAACCTTTGTGAAGGTGGTCACATTGTTTTTCATTTGCTGGCGTGTAAAGATGATGGATGTGAGAACTGCTGTTGCACAAGAAGTCTGAGGACTATGGGGCATATTAACAAGCCAGGCGATAAAATTATCGCCGCTTTAGCGGCAGAAAACTGCCGCTAAAACGGTGATAATGGGCTTGATAATATGCTCTATGGAATTCCAATTGAAGCCCATGTTAAATGTGAACGACATCTAACCTGAGCTTCAATTGGAATTCAATAGAGCATATTATCAAGCCCATTATCGCCGTTTTAGCGGCAGTTTTCTGCCGCTAAAGTAGCGATAATTTTATCGCCTGGCTTGTTAATATGCCCCTAAGAGAGTAGTTAGGTGTTTTCCTGAGGTGGGCTCTTGGACAGTATGGTTCAGTGCATAAGTCTGCCTTTGACCAGAGGAACTGAAAAGTCCCATATTTCCCACCCCCTGGTGTACCCCTGCACACTAAGGCTGATCAAAACCACTGCACAGCCAGGAAGGGCTCACAATCAGCTACCAACTATGCTTGGAGCCTGACTTCATCAACCTCCTAGATGGTGTGAAAAACTTCAAATTATCTTGCAATTGCATCCCAATCCTGCAGGACCTTAGAGATCAGCAGTTAAACCTCTTAGTTCCATCGGTGAAGTGAATCAGCAACATTTTACTGTTGACCATTCAGGTACTGATGCAAATTAGATGGTTTTTGTTGTAATCTCCATCTTTGTACATCCCACCTTCCTCTATTCCCCCCTTCTGTGCCCCTTGGAATGTGCTATGACTGTTGGGCCTGAAGGTTCCACAGCTGACTCCAGCTGACTGGAACCTGTGGTGGTGATGGGATGCAATAAAGAAACCTCCTGCATTCTCCAGCATCATCCCGTTTGTAACACTGGTGACAACCACTGTGTGGGGACAGTTCCCCACCACCCCAACTACTGCTCCAGTGACAGCCGCTACATTTGTTTCACTACATATGGTGAGAGACTTCATGAGTGCCACTGTTTGCTGTCACCCAACTACTGTGAGGAATTTCTCAGACTTTCATTGAGTTGCCTGTTTCTTGAGGTGGTTTAATACCACATGTTTCCAAGACCTTTGGATTTCTCGTCACCGCTGCGCTCTCTCTTGGATAGCCCTGTTCCTCAACACCTAAAGGACCTCACTAAGCTGCGGCTATAGCTCATGCGTCCTACCTCCCTTGCTACTTTTGCTAAGTGGCCAACAGGTGCTTTCCGGTCATTGAGTGGTGCAAAGAGGGTGTACCTGGCATGTGCTGTGGAGGTGCTCCTGAGCTCCGCCATCTCTGTCAGCTGCTCTTACGTCGGGGTGCCGATCTAACGATTCTGTGCAGCATAACCCAGCGAGTGATGTTTTTGGCACATTTGTAGTTCCTGGTACTCCTGCTTCCGACTCCGCTGCGGTGTTACTGGGCAGATCCTTTCAAGCCCTGTGGAGACGTTCAGAGTAAACCTCTCATCAGTTTCACATCTTGCCAGCAACTGCGGAAGTCTGGTGTGGGCTCCTTGACTGCAAACTCCTTTCTTCACTGGCCTGAGGGAACCTCACGTTGCGGAGTCTGCCTGTCGAGCTCTCTCATGCTGATTGGCACAGTTGTTCTCCAGACATTTGGGTCAACTTTCTGTTAATCTCTGCCACTAGTTTTTATCTTGACACGCCTTCATGCTGATAAACACAGCTCTAAATTTTGTACAAGATTTAGGAAATGTTTCCTCTCTGTGCTATTTTGTTTTCTATGCCTACGGTGTAACCCTCATACTGGTGCTCAGCTGAGTTACTTTTAGTGATAATTATTTCAAGCAGATGATATTTCCCTCACAGATATTTAAGAAATGTTTATTTAGTCTAATCTATGCTATTTGGCACTCTAGTGAGTTTGCTGTGGCATTCGTAGCCCATTGTTGTATTCTTTCCTGGTAGGTATACTTTTTGGAATACTTTTCCTCAATTTTTCCACTTTTGTTCCATCATAATGGCTGCAGCTAATATGTTGCAACCGTCTCCATTTCTCAATGAGGTAGGAGTACCCAATCTGCCATGGAAACAATGGAGAGGCCTTTTAGAATCGCACCTTATAGCTATTGGAGTGAAAATGTTCTCACCATTATGTAAATTGCACACCTTACTGCACAGCCTGGGGGTTGAGGGCCGTAAAACATACAACAACATATCGGTAGATTCTCAGAGTGATGGAGAAGGGAGTGATGGTGATAAGAATGTTTTCAATGTGGCATTAAACAAATTGGGTAAACACTTCGGTGAGAAAATAAATGTAGTGTTAGAAAGACACATTTCTTTCAAGAGTGAAAGGAAAGGGGGAGAAAGTAAAATCAGGCATTGCTGTTTTGAAGGGTTTAGCTAACACATGGGCGTTTGAAGGTTTAATGCATTCTCTCCCACCTTCCAGCCTTCCCCCCTTCTGTGCCCGTTGGAATGTGCCATGACTGTTGGACCTTCAGGTTCCACAGCTGACTCCAGCTGACTGGAACCTGGGCGTTTGAAGGTTTAATGCATTCTCTCATAAGAGACCAGTTAGTACGATGTACCAATAATTCAAAGATTCATGATAGACTTTTGGTGGTTATCCCATATTTCAAAGAAGCCTTAGACATCGCTGTAGGAATTGGGCATACTGCTAACTGCATGAAGGAGATGAAAGAAGGCAGTGACAACCATAATGAAATAAATCTCATGAATAAACACCTTTCAGGAAAAGATAGCAGGAGCGAGATTACCAATCAAACTCTGCAGGGTAACAAACTCAAATTTTATAGATGTGGAAGTCCCAATCACCTTGCTAACAACATCTTGTGTCAGGCTGGATTGGTGGTGTGCCATAAGTGTGGCAAGAGAGGCCATTTAGCAAGGTTATGCAATGAGAAGCACCAAAAACCTGTGTTAGCCATCAAGCAAGACCATCCTTTGAAACTAAACTGTTTTTTCAGTTGCAAGAAGGTGGCAAACAGGTTGTTGGTTTTCCTTCTAGTAGCATCACTTTGGATAACAAAACTGTGGAAGTGTTTGCAGACTCATGTTCCCCTTACACTCTAGTCGAAGTGAACATTTGCGCAAAGTTATTCCCCGATTTACACAGTAAGCTCCAAATACCAGATATCAAACCGAGTGGGTATAATGGTGACCCCATACCTCTATAAGGCATGACAACCATGGAGATTGGGTTTAAAGGTGGGAACACTGTGGGTAAGGTGTATGTCGCAAAGAAGGGCTCCAACTTACTAGGTTGCAGACATCCAAAGGAGCTGGGAATTAAGTTGGACCCCAACAGTCCCGACCAGGTGCTTATAGTTGATTCATAAGTGGGCGGTAATGATGACTGCAATGATTTTCAGATGTTTTCACTGATGAGCTTGGGTTAGTAAAACGTTGGCAAAATTGAATTAAGCTCAAGGGCAAGGCTAAGCTCACTACACACAAAGTGAGGCCCATTCCCCACCTGATGCATTCCCTTTGAATAATGGAAAGGACAGTTTGTTAGCTTTGGGGGTTATTGAACCCATTCAGAGCTTGCAATGGTTGGCCCCCATTGTCCTTGCATCCAAGGCTTCCAGCAAAGATACTCACCTCTGTATAGACCTAAGAAACCTTAACAACAAAATATGGGTGGACAGACATCCCCTGCCACACATCCACGAGATACTGACATTAATTATGGGTGCTAGCTGCTTTAGTGTTCTTGATCTCTCGTCTGCTTATTACCAAGCAAAGCTTCATCCTGAATTGTGCCACCTCACTTTCTTTATCACTCCCCTAGGTTCATTTCAGTATTTATGCATGCCTTTCGGTTAGCATCCACAGCGGCCGCTTTCCAAAGGATCATGCAGCACATTTTAAGAGACATACAGGGAACACTGTGTTTCCAAGATGACATCCTCATCCATGGCAAGGATGTGGAAAAACATAACATAGTGCTGAGGAGGGTGTTGAGTAATTTATAAAAGGCAGGCCTCACCTTAAAGAAACATAAGTGTCGCATTGGGGAAGGATCTGTAAAATACTTAGGACACACCATTTTGGAGGATGGCATAAAACCCAAGTTGGATTTAGTAAAATATATTCAGTATACTGTCCCCCTACCAATGCAGAGGACCTTAAGTCCTTTTTGGGTCTGTCAAAGTATTACTCCAAATTCATAAATAACTATGCCAGCATAGTGGAACCATTGCGAGGTTTAAAGGCCAGAATCCCATTCGAATGGAGCACTGAATGTCATGATGCATTTACTTCAGTGAAGGCTGGAATTGTTACTGCTCATTCATGGGAAGATTTGATCCCACAAAACCTACTGTTTTGAGGAGGGACACTAGCAACAAGGGTTTGGGCGCAAGTATGACACAGTGGCTAAAGTGAAGTGAACAAATTGTTGCTTCTTTCTCCAGTGCACTTAAGGGAGCTGAGAAGAACTATTTGATTGTTGAAAAGGAGCTGAGAAGAACTATTCGGTTGATGAAAAGGAGGCGCTTGCGTGCTACTGGCCTGTGAGATACTTCAGGTTTTTCTTTTGGTGGATACCTTTCACCATAAGAACCGACCGCAAGACTTTGGTATATGCTTTCACTACCAAGGGATCTGACAGGACCACTGCCAGGATAGCTAAATGGGTCCTGGGGCTAGAAGGATGCAACTGTAAAGTAAAATTTTTACCAGGTACACAAAACTTTTTGGGCGGATTCGTTTTCACGCTCCCCCATGGAGGTGGACGAAGACACAAGTATCGAGGATGACAAAGCTATAGTTCTTAAACTGTCTAGTTTAAGCAGAGAAGAATGGGAAGAATGTGTTGTGTCTGACAAGGAAACTGTCTCTTTGAAGAGTTACATAAGGAATGAGCAGCCTATCAAGGCTGAACTGCCTGCATACCTGTCCATTTACTGGGACGTGAGGTTAGAACTTAGCACCCAAGGCAGCACGGTGTGTAGAGGAGAGAAAGTGGTTCCCCCGGTGAAATTATGGGAGAGAATAGTAGAACTAGCTCACGAGGGCCACTTAGGGCGTAGCCTCACGAAAAAAAATAGTATTTGGGCCAGGCATGGATACCATGGTAGAGGCCAAGGTGAAAGACTGCATGGAGTGCAGAATGAGTACTAAACCCCACCAGACTAGGAAACCTGCCCTCTCTCCTGTGGAGGTCCCCAACAGCCCTTGGTCTAAGTTAGCTTTAGATATAATAGGCCCCCTGAACGTTAAGATGTTGCATGAGTCATTCAGCCTGGTTTTAGTGGACTATCATACTCGTTGGGAAGAATTTAAGTGTGTACACCAGATCAATACTAACACTCTTATCCAGTTCCTGAAAGATTTGGGTTTTTGAAAATGGGTTTCTGATATCATTGTAACGGACAACGGCGTACAGTTCACGTCAGAGCCCATTAAGTGTTTTTTGTCTGATCTCCAAATGTCACACCATAAAACTGAATTATACTGCCCCCATGCAAATGGATTGGTGAAAAGAATGAATCGAATGATAAAGGAGTGTTTGCGAAGGGCAGAAGTACAGCAGATTCCTGCAATTACTGCACGGCAGTAAAGACTATGGGCGTACCACAACACACCTGATAGTGTTACAGGCATCGTCCCTTTCACTTCACTCAAGGGCAGGATCGCTAAGACCAAACCATCAGCAACTTGGTTAACTAAAAAGGGAGCATTTTTTGTAGACAGGAGTGACATTTCTAGAAGAATTTTGGATCACCAAAGTAGGTTTAAAAACTGGCATGATCGCACCAAGAGTGAAACCCACAAATTTCTGTGAAGGGGTTTGGGTCCGCATTGACCTTCCCAAACCACAGAGATAGGAGGCTTCCAGGTTCTCTGAACCAATCAGAAGAGTCGGTATTAGTACAAATGTTCATCACCTGAATAGTGTTCAGACCTGGAGCATGGAAAGATTGATTCCACACATCCACGTTCAAGTGCCCAGTTCACACCCTGTTCCCTACTATGCTAGCTGGAACACCAACCCTACGGTTTCAAGGTTATCTCAGAGACTCAAGTTGTCTCCTGTTTGGCAGAGTGACTGCTGTATAGAGTAATTCCCTCTCTGTGCTTTCTCATTATACACTGATCTCTGTTATGAGCATGTATTATTGAACAATGTTGGTTTTGCTCTGTTCATTTGGTTCCCCCTCTAATTGTATGCTGGTTTTATCATTTTCCCCTTCCCCGGTTGTGCTCCTCCTGCTTATCTCGTCTCCCTTGCTATGGAAGTGTGTTGTAATTTCCATTTTGGTACATCCCACCTTCCAGCCTTCCCCCCTTCTGTGCCCGTTGGAATGTGCCATGACTGTTGGACCTGAAGGTTCCACAGCTGACTCCAGCTGACTGGAACCTGGGCGTTTGAAGGTTTAATGCATTCTCTCATAAGAGACCAGTTAGTACGATGTACCAATAATTCAAAGATTCAAGATAGACTTTTGGTGGTTATCCCAGATTTCAAAGAAGCCTTAGACATCGCTGTAGGAATTGGGCATACTGCTGACTGCATGTAGGAGATGAAAGAAGGCAGTTACCACCATAATGAAATAAATCTCATGAATAAACACTTTTCAGGGAACGATAGCAGGAGCAAGATTACCAATCAAACTATGCAGGGTAACAAACTCAAATGTTATAGATGTGGAAGTCCCAATCACCTAGCTAACAACATCTTGTGTCAGGCTGGATTGGTGGTGTGCCATAAGTGTGGCAAGAGAGGCCATTTAGCAAGGTTATGCAATGAAAAGCACCAAAAACCTGTATTAGCCATCAAGCAAGACCATCCCTTTGAAACTAAACAGCTTTTTCAGTTGCAAGAAGGTGGCAAACAGGTTGTTGGTTTTCCATCTTGTAGCATCACTTTGGATAACAAAACTGTGGAAGTGTTTGCAGACTCATGGTCCCCTTACACTCTAGTCGAAGTGAACATTTGCGCAAAGTTATTCCCCGATTTACACAGTAAGCTCCAAATACCAGATATCAAACCGAGGGGGTACAATGGTGACCCCATACCTCTATAAGGCATGACAACCATGGACATTGGGTTTAAAGGTGGGAACACTGTGGGTAAGGTGTATGTCGCAAAGAAGGGCTCCAACTTACTAGGTTGCAGACATCCAAAGGAGCTGGGAATTAAGTTGGACCCCAACAGTCCCGACCAGGTGCTTATAGTTGATTCATAAGTGGGCGGTAATGATGACTGCAATGATTTTCCAGATGTTTTCACTGATGAGCTTGGGTTAGTAAAACGTTGGCAAAATTGAATTAAGCTCAAGGGCAAGGCTAAGCTCACTACACACAAAGTGAGGCCCATTCCCCACATGATGCATGCCCCTTTGAAAAAGGGACTGGGCAGGTTGTTAGCTTTAGAGGTTATTGAACCCATTCAGAGCTTGCAATGGTTGGCCCCCATTGTCCTTGCATCCAAGGCTTCCAGCAAAGATACTCACCTCTGTATAGACCTAAGAAACCTTAACGACAAAATATGGGTGGACAGACATCCCCTGCCACGCATCCACGAGATACTGACATTAATTATGGGTGCTAGCTGTTTTAGTGTTCTTTTTTTTTTTTTTTTTTTTTTTTGGAAAACCTTTATTTAACGGTATGTGCAGACAAATACGGGCCTACAACCCTCAGGCCGGCCTCGACAATAAAGGGCACATCAGCAAGCAATTATACAACTCAGCAGCATATCAGTACCAGCACGAATAGACCAGGTCACGTTATACACAATTGTGCCGCCGAGCGCCAGGATGATGAGGTTTAATTTTTATAAAGTTTTGAAATAAGTCCATTGCAGCAGGTCTGGAAGGATCCGAATCAAAGCAATGCAGTTAGGACTATAGTGGGCAACGATCATCAGAAGAGTCAGCAAGCATTATCCGTAAGGTAATCAATCGCACTCGATGAAATCAGGATAGAAAAGAAACATATCACATGACGATCCCCAAGCACTACCCACGAGTTCCCAATCCTCCCATCGACCCAAGAAAGAAGAAAGGGAAGAGCAAGCGAGAAAGGTAAAGAGTAGAAAGGGAGAAGAGAAAAAGAGAAGAGAAAGAAAGAAAAAGGAGGCCCATAGAAAAAAAAAAAAAACAACAAGGAAATATACCCCCCACCCTACACGCATGCAGAGGCTACGGCCTACCCCCCCTAGCAGTGTGTCTGTCGCCCCAAAAGAGTACCCGAAATGTAGGAGAAGAGAAAGAGAAGAAAAAGAAAAAGAATGTCGCGGTTGAGCGGAGGAGGGCCAAGGATCTATTCAATGCAAGCAAAATCGTTATCCGCGGTCACCCAACCCCAGGCCCCGACCCAACACCCATGCTACATGTACCTCCAACAGTCACAAGTCCCAGTCCCAGCCATATACGTATCAATGTGCAACAAGAAAAACCCCCTTCCTCAGCCTTGGCCCCTTCGAATCTGCAGTCCAACAGAATCCAATTGCAGTACAGCCAACCTGGACGGGATGGGCCACCATGGAGTCCGTTGCAGAAGTCGAGGTGTAAGAGACAAGTCAAACTGGAGTGAAGCTCGATAGTAAAGGACCACAGAATGCGCCACTGCTATGCCGTGGCTAGTACAACAGGGAGCAGGACGATGCATAAGTTCCAGAGTAGCGGCCGGCCGATGTACAGGAAGCAAGTCCAGGAAGACGCTCAAAAACGTGGCACCAAAGGACAAAAGAGATGGGCAAAAAGGCGTCTGAGACACAAGCTCCGGCCATACCAAGGGAGCAGTATTGTCAGACTCCTCCAGGGCAGAGCCGAAGAGTACCGCGGCGGGCACTGTGACACGTCCCCCCGTCACTGACACATACCTCAACTCGGGTGATCCACCGACAGTCGACTGAAGATGTGGCTTAACATGCCACACTGGAGAATCATCATGGCCAGCTGAAAAAGTACAATCAAACCGGTCCTCCAAATCAGTGGCAGAGTCGTGGAAGGCCAACCGCAGGTCCTCCAGTGCTGCCAGGATGTCGCGAAGCCCCAGCGGTGGATCAAGGATGGAGGGTGCTGTTGCGTCCGCCATCTTAGGCAAGCAACCATCGAGCGCCCCGGGAAGCAAGCCCCCTTCACCAACCATCGGTATCTGGAAAGTGATGAGCTCTCTGCGGGGCCCCGGTGGTGCCGGAAACGTGGAGGCAGCCGGTCGTGGAGAGGCCTCAAGGACAGGGGAATCTGTGGCGCAGGGAAACCCACCGGCAAGACCAGGGCCTCCGATGCGGAAGATGGCGTCCGCTGCTGTAGGCTGCAACAAAGAAACGATCCCGGCCCTCTCCCAGCTGGGCCGGGATACAATATACGAGAGCCGGATACAACGTTGCGAGCGGGGCGCGCTGGGCAGCCGAGCATGGAAAAGGCGGCTGTGAGAATCCCAGCGCCGCGCTCCAGGTCCGGTGCACCGGCTCCTCCCTCTCCACAGCGGCCGCTGCTATCGTTGTCGCCGCCGGCCGTCCCCACTAAACAATGGCCCGGCTGTGACCGCTTGGAAGGCCGGAATGGAAACCGGGGCTCAACTCCGCCGGGGCAGCTCCGTTCTCGACCGGAGTCACAGTAACGTGGTCAGGAACGTGGCGCAGGTAAGCGTAGGGCTCGGAGGCACAGGATTCTTGCCAGGATATCGACGAAGGGCGCAAGGGTCGGCGGAGCCGAAGAGCTAGGCGGCCATCTCGGCTGCAGGCTAGGCTCCTCCCCTCTGTTTTAGTGTTCTTGATCTCTCGTCTGCTTATTACCAAGTAAAGCTTCATCCTGAATTGTGCCACCTCACTTTCTTTATCACTCCCCTAGGTTCATTTCAGTATGTATGCATGCCTTTCGGTTAGCATCCACAGCGGCCGCTTTCCAAAGGATCATGCAGCACATTTTAAGAGACATACAGGGAACACTGTGTTTCCAAGATGACATCCTCATCCATGGCAAGGATGTGGAAAAACATAACATAGTGCTGAGGAGGGTGTTGAGTAATTTATAAAAGGCAGGCCTCACCTTAAAGAAACATAAGTGTCGCATTGGGGACGGATCTGTAAAATACTTAGGACACACCATTTTGGAGGATGGCATAAAACCCAAGTTGGATTTAGTAAAAGCTATTCAGTATACTGTACCCCCTACCAATGCAGAGGACCTTAAGTCCTTTTTGGGTCTGTCAAAGTATTACTCCAAATTCATAAATAACTATGCCAGCATAGTGGAACCACTGCGAGGTTTAAAGTCCAGAATCCCCTTCGAATGGAGCACTGAATGTCATGATGCATTTACTTCAGTGAAGGCTGGAATTGTTACTACTCATACCTTGGGAAGATTTGATCCCACAAAACCTACTGTTTTGAGGAGGGACACTAGCAACAAGGGTTTGGGCGCAAGTAGGACACAGTGGCTAAAGGGAAGTGAACAAATTGTTGCTTTTTCCTCCAGTGCACTTCAGGGAGCTGAGAAGAACTATTTGATTGTTGAAAAGGAGCTCAGAAGAACTATTCGGTTGATGAAAAGGAGGCGCTTGCGTGCTACTGGCCTGTGAGATACTTCAGGTTTTTCTTTTGGTGGATACCTTTCACTATAAGAACCGACCGCAAGACTTTGGTATATGCTTTCATTACCAAGGGATCTGACAGGACCACTGCCAGGATAGCTAGATGGATCCTAGGGCTAGAAGGATGCAACTGTAATGTAACATTTTTACCAGGTACACAAAACGTTTTTGGTGGATTCGTTTTCACGCTCCCTCATGGAGGTGGACGAAGACACAAGTGTCGAGGATGACAAAGATTTAGGTGCATATGCATCAACATACTGAAAAGCGATTCCTTATTAGCGAGAAATAAGGAATCGCTAATAAGGAATCGCATTCCGGAATGCATGAACAGATTCGGTATAATTTAGCGCTTCCTTAAAAATCGCTAAAAATTACCGAAAACTCAATAGCGATTCCTTAAAATAAAGAATAGCAATTTAGCGAGTTTGGAAATAGCGAATTCTCAAAAAAAGGGTCGCACAAGAAGCGGGCTGATGACATCACAACCAGGAAGTCATCCAGCCCATCCCCCATTCACTGGCCTGAGGAGATCACAGGAGGAGGCAGAGCATACAAGCTGAGGCAAGACACTTCACCCACTGAACCCATCTACTTCACCTTCATCCAGGATGGACAAGGATGCACCTGCCTCTTCAGACACGCCCAGGAAGAGGAAGAGAAAGTTCTCTGACAGTGAACTTGAGCATTTGATCGAGGGGTGAGCAGCAAGCATGACAAGCTGTTTGGGAAGCTGTCACTCAAGGTGCCCGAAGCTGAGAAGCGGAAGATTTGGCTTTGCATCAGGGAGAGGGTGAATGCTGTCAGAGTGACGCACCGCAGCATCGACGACCTTAAGAAGAGGTGGTATGAACTCAGGAAGAGGGCAAAGGAACGCATTGCCAAAAGGGTCAAGGAGGCAACAGGCACAGGAGGGGGGCCATCCAGAGTACCTGCCAACACAGCCCTGGAGGAGCTTGTAGAGGGGACCATTGAGCCAGAGACAGTCGTCGGAGTAACCCAGATGGACACCTCCGGCGCAGCAACCACAGAACAAGGTAAGATGCATGCCTGCGCCTATACGCTGCGTATTGTATACCCATGCCCATCCCCCCGGGTCAATCACAGTGTGCAGGGAGAAGTGCATAACACATATGCCCTCACATTAGTATTGCATCATGAGAGTCGTAGTCATGTTAGGCAAGTGTGCATGTATGATCACCAATGCCCAATAAATGAGATCAGCAGTACAGGCCCAACAGAGTGTCAAATAATGTAATTTATTGTAGGAAAAAAATGCTGAATGACAAACAGATGTAGTCACAAAATAAACTAACAATGCACTGTTTCACACACATATGCATCTCCTGGGGAATCTGATGACAGTGAGCGCCTCATCATCTCCGAGACACCGGCAGATACCGATGGTGAGACTCCGCAGGAAGGTCAATCCCCACCATCACCACCGACAATACCACCACCACCACCACCAGCGACAATACCACCACCACCACCACCGACAACACCACCAAGACGCAGGGCACATGTTCCCTCCCTGCAGGTGATGGATACAGACCCGAGTCCAGCACCCACAAGTGCCCACAGTCAGACACATGTCACACCGCCAGCCCCACCACCAGCACGTGTCCGAGTCACACAGCGGCGCAGGTCCATGCGCAGTACTGCCGAACGAGCCGAACAGCCAAGGAACATCTATGGTGGTGTAGAGGCCCAGATGCTGTGTGTTCAGCGCCTGCAGGGGAGACACATGGGGACAATGAACCTCAACATCTCCAAACTCGCCAAAAACATGTGCACTCTGACAGACGCTGTGTGGCACATGACCACAGTTGTGGCTGAGGGCAATCGGGACATCAGTCAAAACCTCCAGGAGCTCAGCCGTGCTATCCAAGCTGGACAACACAGCGAGCGCAGGAGGGATAGGCAGAACTTGCTCCGTACCACAGCATCGACCAGGGCCTTCAAAAAGCTCTGCAATAGCACAACAGTTTTGTCCCGCCGCTCCGTGTCACTGCAGGTGGACCTCGGCCATTACTGTGGGGATGTGGCGAAGGCCTTAGGCCAGGTGATCACTGCAGTGGAACACTTGCAGTTGTAGTGAAGATCATTATCTAGATATGTACAATGCTAAGTTAGCACAACCGCGTTAGATGTTAGAAAGCCATCTTGCCGCTTTTGATGCTTTTGCACACGACACTGTAGTCACATGTTATTAACTTGAGAAATGCTTCTCGACTTTGCTTCACATGAGAACTGTCTGTTGTTCACATCCCAAACAGTGAGCAGCGACCTTGGTCTGTACACAGTGTAAAGAAACAGTCTGGGTCGCTAGACGGTGCATGTTGTTGGGTTCAGGTTGATCGGCCCACTATTTAGCCATAACACGCACGCAGCTGCAAATACCTGAAAGTCGGGTGCTTTTAATATTGCAGTGTTACATGTTTTCATTACATTCGGAAGAAGAGCTTTCCCAGGAGCAGAGCCTAGCTGATCCTGTGATGTGATCTCACTGAGCTGATCTTTACGGTATGGGGTTCCCCATTCAAGCCTAGAGACCTTTTTACTAGTCTAATAATAATAATATTAGTTTGCTAGCGAAAGGAAGGTGGCTTAGATCCACCGTCATTTTATTATGATTACTCCTTTCATTTTCTATGGTATTGTAACTATGCTGATGGTTTTGATTTTAATCGTTTCTCTGCTTATGTTAGCCAAAGTACTGCATCTTAGGACACGAGGTTTATAAAATAAACTCTTTAAACTTTACCGTGTCTCTGTTTATTCTGTTGTGGACTGATATGAGAATAATTACGAACAGGTATTTCTGATTCCCACCATTCCTGAGAAATACACTAAGTCGCTTGTTCTGGGTTGTCTATACATTGGGACCGCCGAGCTAAACCTCGGATAACGAATGGGACACTGATGCTGGTCGGATAAGGGGTTCTGGGTTCTGAGGTGAGTTTGTGGTACACCACAATTCACTGAGGTCCTGGTTTCCTGTGCATAGTTCTGTGCATAAGCAGAATCCCTGCAACACAGTCAGAGACATTCAGTGGCAGCAACTTGGGAGGGGAGGAGGGCAGTGAGGCTGCATCCAGTGTGAGCAGCGTGTCGGTGCCGGAGACCTGCACCAGGAGGCGCAGTTCGTGCTGCTCCACAGCCACAGAGACACAGCGTGGTGAGGTAGAGGAGACACGTGACAGGAGGCTGGGGGTATGTGGGAAGCGGCACTAGACATTCAGTCCTGCATCTCTGTCCATGGTGGTGTAACCATGGGCCACTTTAATTTTGTCTTAGCACTCCTGTGATGCCAACGGTTATGTTTTTTGCCACAATGTGTGGAAGCACTGTAATTTTGTATAGTAATGTTACATCACTTTCGCAAGTGCTCATGTGAAGTAAACAGTAGTACTCCTAAATATATAGTCATGGCTCATTCTTACCAGGATCTGAAATGATGTTGTGTGATGTATGTCCGCCTCCTTTGACTTTCAGCTGTGTTTGGCACGTGTGACTGTCGGTGTTGTGCGGGTGGTTGGTCATCCCGATAGTTGTCATTTCTGTCCACCTCTATGGGTATCCCCCTTCTGGTTGCAATGTTGTGCAGCATGGCACATACTGCTACAATCTTGCAGCAGGTGTATGGTTTATATTGCAAAGCACCACCAGTCTTATGTAAGATCCGGAAGCGACTCTTCAGGATCCCGAATGTTCTCTCTATCACATTTCTTGTGCTAATAAGTACCGCGTTGTAGCGTTGCTCCAGTGGTGTTGATGGGTTGATGTAGGGGGTGAGGATATATTCCCGCAGGGCGTATGCACTGTCACCTACAGGGGGGAAGCAAAGGCTTAGCGGCAGTAATGATGATACATGTGTGATACTGATGTAATGAATAGGTATGAGTATGTACCAAACAGGAGTCCCTCTCCGAATTCTCCATTGAGCAGACGCCTGTGGATGCCACTGTGTCTGAATATATATGAGTCGTGTGTGCTCCCTGGAAATTGTGCCACTATGTCCGTGATGATGTGCTTGGCGTCGCACACGACCTGCACGTTGATGGAGTGATAGGACTTCCTGTTACGGAAGATTACTCATTGGCTGAGGGGGGACAGATGGGGACATGCGTGCAGTCAATGCATCCTATGACATGGGGGAATTGGGCCATCTGGTAGAATTCCTGTGTGGTGTGGTCCATCTGCTGTGGGGTTGTGGGGAAGCTGATGTGGGTATGTATCATTGTCAGCATGGCATCAATGAATTTACGGAAGAAGCGTGAAAGTGCGCTTTGTGATACGCCTCCCGCTACCGCTATGACCCCCTGGAAACTTCCAGACGCCAGTAGGTGCAGGCTGCATAGGACCTGGACATGCGCAGGAATGGCATTGGTCCTACGTGTCTTGTGCTGCAGTAGTGGTTCCAGGTCAGCAATTAGGCGCATTATCATGGCACGATTGAGACGGTACTTGTCACATACTTCATCCTCATTTTGGCCCAGCAATGTAATGCGCACTCTGAATACCCGCTCCTGGATCCTCCTCCTGCGCTGTGCTGCAGCATTTATTCTCATCCTCCTTGCAAGCACGTAGAGGGCTGCCATTTTTTAAAAGGAAACGGGGTCTCCAGGCCCAATTTTTAAGGCTTTTGGATTGATTACACCTGTGGTACACTTTGAAATTTTTTTTTTTTTTGTGTTTGCAACTTTACCTCCTGGTTCTGATTCCCCTTATTCTGCTCCTGCTAAATACCGATTTTGAAGCTTTTCGGTATTAGCGATTTTTGATGCATTCTTTTGCGATTCTTTATTTGCTAATCGCTAATGCCAGGCGCTATTTGTGTTTTCGGTATTACCGATTCTTTATTTTGCGATTCTTTAATTTAACGGGGATTATTTAAGCGATTCTTTATTTTTTCACTATTGGTGTTGATGCATTGGAATTGGTTGTTTGACACTCGCTAACGGACGATTCGGTATTTTTGCGAAGAGATTTCTGCTTGATGCATGTGCCAGATAGTTCTTAAGCTGTCTAGTTTAAGCAGAGAAGAATGGGAAGAATGTGTTGTGTCTGACAAGGAAACTGTCTCTTTGAAGAGTTACATAAGGAATGGGCAGCCTATCAAAGCTGAACTGCCTGCATACCTGTCCAGTTACTGGGACGTGAGGTTAGAACTTAGCACCCAAGGCAGCTCGGTGTGTAGAGGAGAGAAAGTGATTTCCCCAGTGAAATTATGGGAGAGAATAGTAGAACTGGCTCACGAGGGCCACTTAGGGCGTAGCCTCACGAAAAACAAGATACGCCTATAGTATTGAGGCCAGGCATGGATACCATGGTAGAGGCCAAGGTGAAAGACTGCATGGAGTGCGGAATGAGTACTAAACCCCACCAGACTAGGAAACCTGCCCTCTCTCTTGTGGAGGTCCCGACCAGCCCTTGGTCTAAGTTAGCTTTAGATATAATAGGCCCCCTGAACCTTAAGATGTTGCATTAGTGTTTTAGCCTGGTTTTAGTGGACTATCATACTCGTTGGGAAGAATTTAAGTGTGTACACCAGACCAATACCAACACTCTTATCCAGTTCCTGGAAGATTTGGGTTTTTGAAAATGGGTTTCTGATATCATTGTGACGGACAACGGCGTACAGTTCGCGTCAGAGCCCATTAAGTGGTTTTTGTCTGATCTCCAAATGGCACACCATAAAACTGAATTATTCTGCCCCCATGCAAATGGATTGGTGAAAAGAATGAATCGAATGATAAAGGAGTGTTTGCGAAGGGCAGAAGTACAGCAGATTCCTGCAATTACTGCACGGCGGGAAACACAATGGGCGTACCACAACACACCTGATAGTGTTACAGGCATCGTCCCTTTCACTTCACTCAAGGTCAGGATCGCTAAGACCAAACTATCAGCAACTTGGTTAACTAAAAAGGGAGCATGTTTTGTAGATAGGAGTGACATTTCTAGAAGAATTTTTGATCACCAAAGTAGGTTTAAAAACTGGCATGATCGCACCAAGAGTGAAACCCACAAATTTCTGTGAAGGGGTTTGGGTCCGCATTGACCTTCCCAAACCACAGAGAAAGGAGGCTTCCAGGTTCTCTGAACCTTTCAGAAGAGTCGGTATTAGTACAAATGTTCATCACCTGAATAGTGTTCAGACCTGGGGCATGGAAAGATTGATTCCACACATCCACGTTCAAGTGCCCAGTACACACCCTGTTCCCTACTATGCTAGCTTGAACACCAACCCTACGGTTCCAAGGTTATCTCAGAGATCCAAGTTGTCTCCTGTTTGGCAGAGTGACTGCTGCAAAGAGTAATTCCCTCTCTGTGCTTTCTCATTATACACTGATTTCTGTTATGAGCATGCATTATTGAACAATGTTGGTTTTGCTATGTTAATTTGGTTCCCCCTCTAATTGTATGCTTGCTTTTTTCATTTTCCCCTTCCCCGGTTGTGCTCCTCCTGCTTATCTCTTCTCCCTTGCGATGGAAGTGTGTTGTAATTTCCATTTTGGTACATCCCACCTTCCAGCCTTCCCCCCATCTGTGCCCGTTGGAATGTGCCATGACTGTTGGACCTGAAGGTTCCACAGCTGACTTCAGCTGACTGGAACCTGTGGTGGTGATGAGATGCAATAAAAAAAACTCCTGCATTCTCCTGCGTCATCTCTTTTATAACAGTTTTCACTTCATAGTTCATGTGTACAATTACCTTTAAGTTCTACCGATACCAAACTTGGCATTTCAACTCCTCCTCAGCAGTCTCATCACCTGAATCGTCATTACAGTGGACACTCAATACATCACTAAAGTATACACAAATTAATTCAGTCCTTGTTGAATTAGGACTGCACGTCTAGGAGGGAGAATTTGTAACACTTGGCAGCAACCCCATGAGAACCATCAGAGATTTCAACAAGAGATTGGGTCCAACTGCGACCCTTTTGGTTTACTTCCTCCTGCAGCCGTTTGTCTGGTTATACTTAATCAAACGTTCAGTTTCATGTGACCACAGAGAAATTAACTTTCCAAACACCCTTGTGGTTTTATGAGGCACGTCTCGCTTTAAAAATATTCAACTAAAAGTGTGGGCATTTTTTTACTTTGAAGTTTGGTGACACTTGCTGGGTTTTGGGAGATGCTGAAAACAAATGGTCATGAAAAAGGTGATTTAAATGTTTACATTTCACAGTTTCAAAACTGATTTGCTAGCAGAATAATTTCCAAGGTTTTCAAATGTTATAACAATAATCAACATTTATAGTACATATGATGCACATGCCCTCTAATACTGGAGTATGAGGAGAAAATAATTTAGAAGGACAAAAAGCAAACATGAGAAATTTATTTTATTTCTTGTGAAATGAGCAAGTCTCAATTTTCAGTTCATAGCGGCACACTTGCAGACCCAGAAAGAAGTGTCTTATGAGACAATAGGCAAGTCTGATGGTAAATGACGCTATGCTACTAGATTTATGTTAGAAAAGGTAGACGGACCGGGAGGGTCGGCCGGGGTCAGGAGGAGAGGTCTCCGGGGAGAGCCGTCTCCAGCGATCGTACAGGTAAGTAACTTCCCCCCCACAGACAGATGCCACACAAGGATAAGGTTCAGTGTTCTTTATAAGCACTTATTTAAGGTACGGTGGAATGGTACAAGGAGGTCTGGACTCAGGGGTCCCCTCGATTATAGTCTCGCAAGGTAGGGAAGGGGGTAGCGGGACAGTCTATTTACCAATCAGGTAGTTCGGATGAGATGATGATGAGCTCACAATCCTCGAGCTTGGTGGTACGGGCCGCGGCAGCGCCAGCAGGTCCCGGTGTGGATGGTCGATACAACGGGCCGCGGCAGCGCCAGCAGGACCCCGGAAGATATACGGTCCGCGGCAGCGCCAGCAGGTCCCGGTGAGGATGGTCGTTACAACGGGCCGCGGCAGCGCCTGCAGGTCCCAGGAAGATGAATGTTGCAGAAGGCCGCGGCAGCGCCAGCAGGTCCCAGGAAGATGAATGTTGCAGAAGGCCGCGGCAGCGCCAGCAGGCAGGACGATGGTTCACAAGAGCGGGCTATGGCAGCGCCAGTAGACCGTCAAGGTTGAGTTCACTCGGTGTCTCTCGACTCCAGGATACAACTGCCTTCCTGCTCCGGAGCTGTCTTAGTTATAGGGCTGGTGCCCTTTGATGTCCGGACCCTCGCACTTGGAGGTCGGAGGGTCCGGGGTGAAGGTGTCCAGACACCCAGCAGGGGGTGGAGCCAGCGCCTGGGGGCTGCTGGAGGCGATCGGCACCTGGCGGGGGAAGAGCTCTTGACGCTTCGTTCTCCCATTGACCTGCCAAGTGGTCCGCTCACCTCCTGGGTGGATGGTGGTGCCGGGATGTCGGGGCCGGCCAGGCCCGGGGTTAGGGTCGAGGTGAGGCCACGCGGCCGCGTGGTGCAGGGCCCAAGATGGCGGCTTGACCCGGCCGGGGAAGCCGGTGGGGCTGGACCCCGTGATGAGTAGGGGTCCGAGGGCAGAGGGTCCGTCGGGGGACGGAGTACAGGGGCTTGTCACGGGGGTATGCCTGGTGGGCCGGAGCTCGGGCCCTGTCGTGCGGGGGGGGAAGCAAGCCCTCTGTGTGGCCTGTCCAACATGCGTCCCCCCCAGCTGAAGGCGGGGAGAGTCACCCATCTCCTTGGGGACTCTCTTCGTCGAGGCGGAAAAAGCGGGACAGGCCATCCGCGTTGGCGTGGTCTTGGCCTGGCCGGTGCTCCACAGTGAAGTCCATTCCCTGCAGGGAAATGGACCAGCGCAAGAGTTTTGGGTTCTCCCCCCGCATCTGCATCAGCCATTGCAGGGGTCGATGGTCGGTTTGTACCCGGAAGTGGGTACCGAAGAGATAGGGTCGGAGCTTTTTGAGGGCCCACACTACTGCAAAGGCCTCCCTCTCGATTGTGCTCCAACGCTGTTCTCGGGCCAGGAGACGTCGACTGATGAAGGCCACCGGCTGGTCATGACCTTCGGAGTTCAGCTGAGAGAGGACGGCCCCGATGCCGTGGTCGGAGGCGTCGGTCTGCACTACAAATTCCCGACTGTAATCGGGGGCCTGGAGCACCGGGGCGGTGCACAGGGCGGCCTTCAGCTCCTCGAAGGCCGCTTGACAATCAGGAGTCCAGTGGACCCGCTTCGGTTGATTCTTGGATGTGAGTCCCGTGAGGGGCCCCACGATGCTGCCGTAGTCCTTCACGAACCGCCGGTAGTAGCCGGTGAGCCCCAAGAAGGCTCGGACCTCGGTCTGGGTGACGGGGGGCTGCCAGGACTGGATGGCAGCAATCTTAAGTTGTAGTGGGGCCACCAGCCCGCTTCCCACTTGGTGCCCAAGGTAGGTCACAGACCCTTGGCCAATTTGGCACTTGCCGGCTTTAATGGTGAGGCCGGCCCGCTGGAGGGCTTGGAGGACCTCTTGGAGGTGACGGAGGTGGTCGGACCAGTGGCGGCTGTATACAGCGATATCGTCCAGGTAGGCAGCGCTGAATTCTTCGAGCCCTGCCAGGACCTGGTTCACAAGACGTTGGAATGTGGCGGGGGCATTCTTCATGCCAAAGGGCATGACCTTAAATTGATAGTGGCCATCGGGGGTGGAGAAGGCTGACCGTTCTTGAGCCCTGGGTGTGAGGCCGATCTGCCAGTAGCCCGCCGTTAGGTCGAAGATACTAAGGTAGCGGGCGGCCCCCAGCCGGTCGATCAGCTCGTCTGCTCGGGGGATGGGATGAGCGTCGGTCCGGGTGACAGCGTTCAAGCCCCGGTAGTCGACGCAGAATCTCAGTTCAGGGGCGGTGCCGGGGGCAGCGGCCTTGGGAACTAATACGACCGGACTGGCCCAGGGACTGTCCGAGGGCTCGATGACCCCGATCGTGAGCATCTTGGCCACTTCCTCCTGTATGCAGGCCCGTACCCGATCTGGTACGCGGTAGGCCCGGTGCCGGACAGGGGGACTGTCCCCGGTGTCTACGTCGTGCAAACACCAAGGGGTGACCCCGGGGGTGAGGGAGAACAGGCCAGCGAACTGCAGCAGGAGGTCCCGGCAGTCCTGGCGTTGCTCCGAAGTGAGGGCGTCAGAGAGCCGGACCCCGTCCACGGAGCCGTCCTTCTCCTGAGTCTTCAGGAGATCCGGGAGGGGCTCGGAGTCTTCTTCTGTGCCACTGTCTGTAGCCATCAAGAGGCTCAGTTCGGAGCGCACAAAGTGTGGTTTGAGCCGGTTGGTGTGGAGGACCCGAAGGGGGTTCCGGGAGGACCCCATGTCGATGAGGTAAGTGACGGGGCTTTTGCGCTCGACCACTTTGAAGGGCCCCGTCCACTTATCTTGCAGGGCACATGGTTCGGTGGGGGACATCACCCATACTTGCTGCCCAGGCTCGAATTCAACGGAGGAGGCATTGTGATCATACCACCTCTTCATGTCCTCCTGGCTGGCCTCGAGGTTCGCCTTGGCCATCTCCCTGAAGCGCCGGGTCTGGTTTCGTAAGGCCAGGATGTATTTGAAGACGTCTGGAGGGGTCGTTAGGGGGGCCATCTCCCAACCTTCCTTGACTAGGCTGAGGGGCCCCTGCACAGGGTGCCCGTATAGGAGTTCGAAGGGGCTAAAACCGAGGGACTTCTGGGGAACTTCCCGGTAGGCGAAGAGGAGGCACGGGAGCAGTACATCCCACTGGCGACGGAGAGGCTCTTCCAATCCCCCAATCATCCCTTTGAGAGTGCGGTTAAAACGTTCCACTAGTCCGTTCCCTTGGGGGTGATAGGGGGTCGTGAATCTGTAGGTGACCCCGCATTGTTGCCAGAGGGACTTCATGTATTTGGATATGAAATTCGTACCCCGGTCGCTGACGACTTCTCGGGGGAAGCCTACCCGGGAGAAGATCCCCATCAGGGCCCGGCCAACCACCGGAGCGGTCACTGTCCGTAGGGGTACCGCCTCGGGGTAGCGGGTGGCATGGTCCACTAGTACCAAGATGAACCGGTGTCCTTGTGCCGTGCGGGGGTCCAGAGGTCCCACAATGTCTATCCCCACCCTCTCGAACGGGGTGGTGACCACCGGGAAGGGTTGTAGAGGGGCCTTCAGCTTCCGGCCACTCTTCCCGCTGGCTTGGCATGTGGGGCAAGATCGGCAGTGGTTCAGGACGTCATTCCTCATTTTCGGCCAAAAAAAGTGGGTCACCAGGCGACTGTACGTTTTGTCCTGGCCCAGGTGTCCAGCCAGGGGGACATCGTGGGCCAGGTTGAGCAGAAAGTCTCGGAAGCGGAGCGGTACCACCAGAACTCGACCGGCCCCCAGCTCGGCGATTCTTTGCTCGCTGTAGAGCAGGTCGTTATCCCAGTAGACCCAGTGGGTTCCGGTGGTGTCCCCGGCGTTTTGGGTGCTGGCTTGTTGGCGGAGTCCCTCGAGGGAGGGACAGGTCTTTTGTTCCTGGCGGAACTGTTCTTGGGTGGGCCCCCCTTCTTGCCGCCACTGAGCCAGATCCGGAAGGTCCTGGGGTGGCGCGTCTTCTTCGGTAGTCGGGTCCGGTAGGTCGGACTCGCCGTTGTCCCCTACAGGGGCCACCGGGGGCGGAGGTGCTGGCCATTCGGTTTCTTCTGATCGTGGGGCGGCACGGGCGGCCATGGATCGGGTGGTTATGCAGGCCCAGTCCGGGAGGCCCAGCATCCCCAAGTGCTCTCTTCTCTCGACGGTGGCCCACGGGGAACTCTCGAGGTCATTCCCCAGGAGGCAGTCCACGGGGGCATCGTCCCGGACCGTCACCTTCAGCAGGCCGGAGACCCCTCCCCATTCAAACGGGACGCAGGCCATCTTACACAGGCTCTCAGAGTTGTCCGCCGAGCGGACGGGGCAGAGAATGTTCGGTAGGATCTGCTCGGGCTTCACCAGGTGACAGCGGACGGCCGTCACGCTGGCGCCGGTGTCACGCAAGGCCTCGGCTCTCTGTCCATTAATGGTCACCCACTGACCGTATTTTCTGGTGTTGGCGGGTAGGGGGGCCCGCGGAACCATGTCTCTTCCCCCTAAGCATGCCAGGACCATGGCGGCCGGTTCCCACCCTTGCTGGGCCGGCTCATACTCTTCGGGTCCCTCCGATGATTGCTCTTCCCCTAGGGCAGCGGCAGCTACCTGGCGGGGCTTGGGTGTTTGGTTTAGCGGGCAGTTCGGATCATTGGCGTAGTGGCCTAGTCGCTGGCACCGGTGGCACGTGACGTTGGCTCGGTACCCAGGCCGCAACGGGGGGTTGCCCCGGCCGGCCGGAGCCGGGGTGCTGGCCACGGGTGTTGCGGGCAAGGCGTCTCTCCCTCGCCCCTGGCCCCCTCCTCCTCCCCGAGGACGGTGCTGGCCTTGGTTGTTTCTGTTCGGTTCGTGTGGCCCCCTCCGGCCCACTCGGGTGCTTTCCCATCGGTCAGCTTCTGCGGCGAGCTGCCGGGGGTCAGTCAGCTTACTGTCGAGTAGGTGCTGCCTGAGCTCGACGAAACAGTTGTTTGACAGGTGCTCCCATACCATAAGGTTGAAGAGTTGTTCGTAGGTGGTGACCTGACTTCCCTTGATCCAACCCTCGAAGGCCCGGCTGAAATAGTTCACGTACTCTACCCAAGTTGTACCTGGGATCCGGGTGCAATCTCTGAACCTCTGGCGGTACATCTCGGGCGTGAGGCCGTAGCGGGTGAGGAGGGCAGCCTTCATGTGGTCGTAGGACGACATTTGGTGATCGGGGAGCTGTAGCAGGGCATCGCGACCCTCGTTGATAAATCTCCCCCAAAGTCCGGCTCCCCAATCACTCCGGTCGATCCGGTGGGAGGTCATTGCGATCTCATAGGCTTTAAACCACTGTTGTATGTCGTCTTCTCGGACATACTCGCGGACCACATCCTTGGGGATGTGAACTTTTTTCTCAATTGGTCCCGGGGTGTGTGGTCGCTCAGGCACCCCCAGTTCCTTATTCTGTTTGCGCAGTTCTATTTCCGCCAGTTGGCGCTCGTGCTCGAGCGTTATTTTTTTCTCTTCCAGCTCTCTCTGTCTCTGCTTTTCCTCTCGTTCCTCTCGAAGCCGCATATGCTCGAGGTTGAGTTTCTGTTCAGCTAACTTGAGTTCCCCATCCATCTTGAGTCGTGCCATCTCTAATTCGTGTAATCTGACTCTGTCTCTTTCTCGTATCTCCTCCTGCGAGAGGCCCGTTCCCCGCTCTTCGGGAGCCGTGGCGTTCCCCTCTGGTGCGATGCTGTTTTGGTCGGAGGGTCCTGCGACCCCAGTTTCTGTCCATGACTCAAAAGCGCGCTTTAGATCATCCTTGGTACTCAGGCCGGTGGTAGCAATGCCAAGTTCTATGCAAAATTGTCTCAGTTCGCGGTGGTTGTATTCTTCTAATTTCTCCATTTGGAACTTCTCGGTGGAGCTGCTATCTTTGCTCGACATCGTGCTTTGTCGTGGGGTGAGCTACTCTCTGTACGAATACGCGTTGATTCGGATCGCGCCGCTGGCCACCAATGTTAGAAAAGGTAGATGGACCGGGAGGGTCGGCCGGGGTCAGGAGGAGAGGTCTCCGGGGAGAGCCGTCTCCAGCGATCGTACAGGTAAGTAACTTCCCCCCCACAGACAGATGCCACACAAGGATAAGGTTCAGTGTTCTTTATAAGCACTTATTTAAGGTACGGTGGAATGGTACAAGGAGGTCTGGACTCAGGGGTCCCCTCGATTATAGTCTCGCAAGGTAGGGAAGGGGGTAGCGGGACAGTCTATTTACCAATCAGGTAGTTCGGATGAGATGATGATGAGCTCACAATCCTCGAGCTTGGTGGTACGGGCCGCGGCAGCGCCAGCAGGTCCCGGTGTGGATGGTCGATACAACGGGCCGCGGCAGCGCCAGCAGGTCCCCGGAAGATATACGGTCCGCGGCAGCGCCAGCAGGTCCCGGTGAGGATGGTCGTTACAACGGGCCGCGGCAGCGCCTGCAGGTCCCAGGAAGATGAATGTTGCAGAAGGCCGCGGCAGCGCCAGCAGGTCCCAGGAAGATGAATGTTGCAGAAGGCCGCGGCAGCGCCAGCAGGCAGGACGATGGTTCACAAGAGCGGGCTATGGCAGCGCCAGTAGACCGTCAAGGTTGAGTTCACTCGGTGTCTCTCGACTCCAGGATACAACTGCCTTCCTGCTCCGGAGCTGTCTTAGTTATAGGGCTGGTGCCCTTTGATGTCCGGACCCTCGCACTTGGAGGTCGGAGGGTCCGGGGTGAAGGTGTCCAGACACCCAGCAGGGGGTGGAGCCAGCGCCTGGGGGCTGCTGGAGGCGATCGGCACCTGGCGGGGGAAGAGCTCTTGACGCTTCGTTCTCCCATTGACCTGCCAAGTGGTCCGCTCACCTCCTGGGTGGATGGTGGTGCCGGGATGTCGGGGCCGGCCAGGCCCGGGGTTAGGGTCGAGGTGAGGCCACGCGGCCGCGTGGTGCAGGGCCCAAGATGGCGGCTTGACCCGGCCGGGGAAGCCGGTGGGGCTGGACCCCGTGATGAGTAGGGGTCCGAGGGCAGAGGGTCCGTCGGGGGACGGAGTACAGGGGCTTGTCACGGGGGTATGCCTGGTGGGCCGGAGCTCGGGCCCTGTCGTGCGGGGGGGGGAAGCAAGCCCTCTGTGTGGCCTGTCCAACAATTTACAGCTGTGTTATGGATATTTACCTCTGAGGCTTCATGAGTCCGTACAACAGGAATCTAAACCTATAAACCTAGTAAATTTCCATACTTTTAATTAGCAATCAACTTCTAGTTAGAAATCTACTGTTGATGGGCCAATATGGAATACGTACAAGTACTAGTCAATATCAAAATGACAGTTCTGTGAGACTGTGGCCCACCTCTGACAGACTTTGAGTTTTTATAGCGAGTCTTTTCAGTGAGACCAGAGCTATTAATAGCACACCAAACTTTCACCTTGAAGAAAATGTGTATTTTATCCGAGCCCATATAAAAAAGAAACCCGTGATATCTAAAATTTAAAATCATGCTGCAAGAAAGTCATGAAATTGTCTTTATTTGATTAGATTATTATGATGAGGATGTACTTGTACCACACAATATTCTGAAGCCATAATTTGTGACCAAGTAACTTGTGTACATGCTGCAGATGAAAAAAGTGGTCCTCCCAGTTGTTGTCTCCTAACAGATATTTAATCGGGGTAAGCAGCATTGAAGACCTTCATCAAAGCCCTCTTGTTCCTGAGGATCAGCATGCAGCTAACCACATATTGGTGAATTTCTTGGGAGCTTGCTCCCACCACTCCACAACCAGATTGAGATCATCCATAACAGGATGAGACTACAGAAGATCAAATAGGCTAAACCCATCTTCCTTCTATGACACCTTCTAGTAGACAAAAAGTAGGTATGACAAGAGGACATCCCACATCTACATCATGGGCTCAGGCAGGCCCATAATCATGACTTTAAGGGTATTGTTGAACTTTTTCACAAGGACACTGGTTTGTAGAAGGTAGGGTGTGACGAATGTGTAGTTTACCACACACTCTTTCCACTTTGACTTCCTGTATGCTGACATGAATTTGCTGCCCCTGTCAGCCGCCACTTACTTGGGAAACACCACTTGGGTGAAAATCCCAATCAAGGCCCTAGCACTGCTGGCGCAGTCACAGTCCTCAAAGAGATTGCCTCTGTGTACCTGGTGACCAGGATAACTCTATTGCCTAAGGGTTTCTCTGGGTTGCCATATCCTACAATGTTGATGTCCAGTCTTTCAGAGGGGTTGTCAATGACAGGTAAGGGATTGAGGCGAGCCTTCAGCTCTTTTCCCATTTTCCCACTGACATAGCAGGTGAGACATGCCCTACAGAAAGTATCTAAGGCTATTCTAAACCATGGCACAGAATAGTGGAAGATAAACCCGGAAAAGGTCTTGTCCTGTCCCAGATTTCCTGCCGGGGAATTTCATGAGCCAGCCCCAGTAGTAAGGCTCTGTAACATTGGGAGACTACCATCACACGTGTTGCCCAATGCCCAGGCACCTTAGGCTCACTATACAGGAGGTCATTCTCCTGTTATATGAGGTTATCTCCAGAGGTATGACCGGCTGTCTGGGCTTCAGCTTGACACCTCATTCCCTCCAGGGTTGGGCACTCCTTTTGTGCCTTACAGAACTCCTCCCTGGTGGGCCCCCTTCTACTTGCCATCCAGCATTTTCAAGCAGGTCAACAAGAGAGGCAATGGCCTCCCCAGTAGATCTCGGGGCAGCCTCCTCCGGCTCCAAATACACCTCTACTGTGAGACATTCAGGAGCTTGCTTCCCATGTCCCTTGCTCTTCCCTCTCTTGGAAGCTGGCTGGCCATTTTCCAGGTTACAGGTCACCTCGACTCCCCTACTTGGCAGCCATGGACCTGATGATCTCACCGATTTACTCAGGCATCCCCAACATTTCCAGGTGATACCTGAGCTCCAATTCCTTCCAGGCAGTGTGCTCGAGATGATTCCATAACAAACAAGTCTCCACCCTTTTCTCAGTTATTGTAACCCACTTCCTACTACCTATACTTGGAAATACTTGACAGCATGTGGGCTATTTGCACCATCTCCTTGTCACACAGGGACACCAGGGTAACCTTAGCTGTCTCCCCCACACTAACTGGAGCCACCTCCTCCCCGAGCATAATGCTAGCCAATCCCTGGGTCTGCTCACCAGTGGAGGGCTGTGCCGACTTGGGACACTTGGGATCACCTTGTGGCTATAATGGTAACATTCACAGCACTTGGGACAAATTTACCAGTATTTTCATCAACAAAGTCTTCCTTCTGGTGGCTAGCTTGGGAATAGGACCCTTTCACAATAGAAATCTTTTGGGCCCTTTGAGAGAACTCTTTTTTTGTGTTTATCACCCACCACTTTCTTCTGATCAGAACCCTGAACATCCTTTTGGGAGTTCCTCCCAGATGCCTTCTTGGACACTCTGGTGCTGACTCAGAGGTACTCCTCTTCAGCCGGCTTCCTGGGATCAGTCAGATTGCTATTTATCAGGTGTTGGTGCAACTCTGTAAAACAGGCATTGAGCATGTGCTCCCACACAATCAGGAAGTACAGCCCCAAAAAGTCATTAGTGTTGCTGCTCCTTACCCAGCCCTTCAATGCCTTGCTGGAATTATCCAAGAATTCCACCTAGGACTGGTATGGGAGTTTTGTGGTTGCCCTTGAACCTCTGACGGTATTACACAGTTGTCAGACCAAATTTAGAAACAAGGTTGACATTCATGGGGGCATATTTGGTCTGATGTGTAAGAAGTGTGCCCCCCCCCACTGTAGGCACGTACTTCCACAAGCTACCCATCCCAGCATTCCTCTGGGACCTTCTGTCCCTTAGAGCTACCTCATATGCAGAAACAAATGTATCAATATCATCTCCCACCAAATAATTGGCCACCAGTTTCTGTAGCATGTGGACCCTCACCTCTACATTGGACTCTGCCACCATTGTTAGTGGACTATGGGATCTGCCTGGCCTTCATTACCAGCTCCTTTAGTCCCATCTCATGTGCCAGCAAACGTTTCTCAGGCAAGGACCTCTCTGCTTTCTCCCTGGCCAAGGCACTTTCTGCCTCAGCACTCCGTTCCTTTGCTTCCAGCTTCATCTTCCCTCGCTGCCTTTCTTTCCTCCAGCTCCTCAGGGGACAGGCCCCTGGCAGACACACTGCTCCGCATCCATTGGGTGCGAGTCGGGCTCTCCTTGTAGTTCAGGACCAAGGGCTAAATCCAGAATCTCCTCATCTTCTGATAGTGCTTCTCTCTCCTCATTATCATCATCAGCATCATCATCATCATCATCATCATCATCCTGTCTGCCTTCAGCCCATCCTGTTTGCAGAGCTTCAGCCGCTCAGCCCTGCTAGGGATATCAAAGTTGCACAGCTCCATATCCATTATGACGAAAGAAAGGTAGGGCACTTACATCTAGAAAGGGAGGGGGAAAGAGCAATAGAAAACTAAGAAGAATTTAAAAAGAGTTAAACTCTAATGTCAAATTATTTATCTGGGATTTTTGTGCATTACAAATCACAGTATGGTACTACACAAACACAAGTCCTTATCCATACAACTGAACACCAAGGTGAGAAATTGGGTTGATGGTTGACTGGGGTATGAGCCCTGGTCAAGAAAAAAACCCAATCCCTGGCGGGGTGGACCACAAAAAGGTAATAAATTAACCTGTGCTTAACCCTGGGTAGTTTGACACAAAAAGCAGTCAGGCTTAATTTAGAGGCAATGTGTAAAGTATTTATGAAGCACACAAACAGTAAGAAAGTGAAAACATAACACAAGAAAAATCCCAAACCGATTAAATAAAATAGAATCAGTTTAATGAATTATTTGACACCAAAACCACAAAATGCAATCAGTAGAACCAGAGTTATGGATGTTTTAAGTTTTTAGTAAAATCTAGTGCCTAAGAGATTAGGGGCCTCATGTAGGTAGCCAAATACCGGTCGGTAACGGCCGATTTTCGGTAAATATGCCGTTACCGACCGGTATTCAGACAAGTGAGATGTAGGAGTCCAAAAACGACTTTTCGGTAAATATGAGGCGGTAAATACCGAATCATATTTACCGAATTCTAAAATACCGAATCAGATTTACCGAATACATACTTAACGAATCGGTAAATATGAAGTGGTAAATATGAAGTGGTAAAAATGAAAATGACATGTAGGAGCACTCGGTAATTAAGAAATCCAAGAAAATCGGTAAATAAGAGTCGGTAATTAACACGGATTGAAAGCAGGTGGTAACCATCAACAGTGCATATTAGCAATCCCAAAATGCAACAGCGTGGACAACATGGCCGCTATGTATGTCATTGCAAGGCGCCTACGTCTACAGGCAGCAGGACTGAGTGCTTGGCGACGGGAGGAACGCATCTACAGACAGCGCATCACACTATTCCACCTGACTGATGCAGAGATACATGAGAGGTACAGGCTACACCCCGAAACCATCATGGACTTAATCAGGGACCTACACCCACTCCTGGACCAGCCAATAAGAAGGGCGCACGCCATACCCCCACATGTGCAGGTGCTCTGCAGCCTACATCTGCTGGCATCCGGCAGTTATCAGGTGGTGATAGCTGCGGTGGGTGGTGTATCCCAGAGTTGCCTGTCACGTTTCTTCAGGAAGTTCCTGGATGCCATGATGCAGAGAATGCACCACTACATCAGCTTCCCCAACACACAGGCTGCACTGCAGAAAACAAAAACAGACTTTTATCACATGGCACAGTTCCCCCATGTCATCGGCTGTATTGACGGTACACACATCCCAATCTGTCCACCAGCTGACACAGAGCACATCTACAGGAACAGGAAGTCCACCCACTCCATCAATGTGCAGGTGATCTGTGATGCAGGGAACATCATCACAGATATTGTTGCAAAGTTTCCTGGGAGCACCCACGATTCGTACATCTTCCAGAATAGTGGGATCTACACACGACTGAGTGCCGGAGAATTTGGAGAGGGATACCTGCTAGGTGAGTAACAGTGACGCCCCTTGCAACCTGCAAATCATAGTGTAAAGAAGCATGTGACTGATGTTTCCCTTTAACTCATCTAGGCGACAGTGCATATGCATGCCGGTCATTCATCCTCACTCCCTACCTACACCCATCAACCCAGAGTGAGAGACGATACAACGTGGCACACAAAACAACACGCAATGTGGTGGAGCGCACGTTTGGACTACTGAAGAGCAGGTTCCGCTGCCTCCACAAGAGCGGAGGCGCACGCCAGTACACACCCATCACCTGCTGCAAGATTATTGCCACTTGTGCAATGCTGCACAACCTTGCCACGAAAAAAGGTACAGATGTGGAACTAACATATTTTGAGGACAACGAGGATGAGTCAGGCCAGCCACAGGGCAACGCAGCTAGAGTGCCAACTGCAATCGATGGGAGAGAGAGACGGACAGAGATCACATGCAACTATTTCTGAGTAAGTAAGGGGACACAGCCAGTTGTGATTAGTCATGACGTAGTTTTAATGTGGCACCACGCCATGAACACATGAACAAGCCAATCTGGCAATATACCATCTATACAAGGAGTATGTCCAGGGTTACGTCACCCATTGGGAAGTGGCTAAGCAGGGCCACATCAATGTTTGCGCATACGCGCTGCAGTGGTGGATGGCACGGCCTGTGCATCCTCACTAGAGCCAACCCCAAGCCGCCTGCTGCTCCTGCGTCCTTCTGGGACGGGGGGTGTGATGCTGCTCCTGCTGCTGGTGTCGATGCTCTCCGCAGCATCCCCTGCAGCAGTTGTCGACGCCTGACTAGTAAATAGCACCCCTAGTGCACTTGTCACCTGCCCCATCCCCCGAGACAGGTCGCTGCAGCAGTGTGTTAGGCCCTCCTGCATCGTCACAGAGCGCCGGCACAGTAGAGAAGTCGCAGTTGCCAGACGGTTGAGTGCCCTGTTGGTAGTGTCCCTTCTCTGCCGTTCCCGGCGCCGTGCCTCGATGTCAGCATCTAATTTGCTGCACAACTGCTGGATTGACTGGGACATGTCCCGAATGCCCGCAGCCATGCCGCTGATGTTATTGTCCATGTTGACTAATGTAGTTTTCATCACCCGCATGTGCCTCTGGACTGTCATGACTGCCTTTGTTTGCAGGCGCTGTTGTTTCAACATTTGGCCCTCGAGACCCAAGAAGACACCATGGCCGTCAATGGGTGCTGGTGGACTCTGGACACGCGACCTGCGGCGCCCTCTTGCTCCCGTCTGTGCTGCCTGTGAGGTGTGGGGCACAGTGGCATGGCTCCCTTCCTGGGGCCTGGTGAGTTCTTCAGGGCCCATGCTGTCGTCTGACGAGGTGTCTAAGGCTCGTAGCCTGGCTGCTGGACGCCTCCTCATTCCCACACCTGCAAGCGGAGATGTGGCCGGTGATTCAAACATGAGTGGCGATGCTGGCTCTGGGTGAGGTGATGCTGGCTCTGGGTGAGGTGATGCTGGCTCTGGGTGAGGTGATGCTGGCTCTGGGTGAGGTGATGCTGGCTCTGGCTGCGGCGAGGCTGCCTGTGTTGGTGGTGCGGCTGCCAGTGGGCCTGCTCCCTGGTCTGAACTTGTGCTGGCTAGAGGTGATATTTGTGGCCGGTGTGCCGTCTCTCCTGCAGCATGCCCTGTCCTGCATGATGTCACATCTGTGGACAGAAATACAACATTGGCTCAGTGTCCCCGAAGGGCTGCATTGAAAGCGTCACAATAAATAATTTCACATTCCAAAATGTCCTCTGTCTCCTTGTGCCTCGAGTGCGTGACATGCCTTGTTGCCCTGTAACATTTACGTCATGGTTGGTGTTTCCCTGACTACATCTCCTGGAATGCATTGCCTGTCTGCACTGACACGTGTGGACTGCAGTGTGATTCTCGTTTCACAATGGGGGATGTGGGATAGGGATAGGGGGTGCTACATTGCTGTGCTTTCGTCTTACCTTGTTGTGTGGCGGCTCTGGCAGAGCTGTCGGCGTCCCCAAGACCCACGACGCTCTCTTGCTCGATTGTGGCCCCCACCAGCTCCTCCAGTTCGGTGAGGGCAGGTGCCCTGTTGGTTCCACCTCCAGTCTGGCTGGCCTCCTTCTGGATGTCGCCCATCTTCCTCTTGGTTACAATCCTCAGGTCATACCAGCGCTTCTTTAGGACCTCTATGTCCCTGTGGGTCACTCTCACAGCATTCACATGGGCCTGGATGGCCAGCCATATGTTGCGCTTTTCAGCCTCAGGCACTTGCAGGGATTGCCTTCCAAACAGCTTCTGGTGCTGCTTCACCACCTCCTCCACCAGCACCTGGAGTTCCTTGGGGCTAAATTTCAGCTTCCTCCTCCTTTCCCCTCCGTCTCTCTGTGTTCTCTGGCTGGACATGATGTTCGTTTTCCCGCTCGCACAGGCACCGGCTCCCTGCCTCTCCTCTGCACTCCAAGCCTCTCCAGGGTCGGCTAATTATGTACACCTGCCTGGGTGTGGCCACTTCCTGGTTGGGTGGGCTGTGGTTGCACAGGATTAGCTGTTTCGTCAAGTCATGTGATTTTATTTACCGATTCCGTACATACCGATTCGGTATTTTCCGATTCGGTAAATACCACCTCGGTATTTTCCGATTCGGTAAATACCACCTAGGTATTTTCCGATTCGGTAAATACCACCTCGGTATTTACCGATTCGGTGAATTCCGATTCGTGATTACCGAATGTTACCGAATCGGTAACTGTTACCGAATTTTTACCTACATATAACTTACCGATTCTAATTTACCGATTCGGTACGGCTCGGTATTTAAGAAACGGTAAAATTTATTTACCTACATGAGGCCCTTAGGGCCTCATGTAGGTAGCCAAATACCGGTCGGTAACGGCCGATTTTCGGTAAATATGCCGTTACCGACCGGTATTCAGACAAGTGAGATGTAGGAGTCCAAAAACGACTTTTCGGTAAATATGAGGCGGTAAATACCGAATCATATTTACCGAATTCTAAAATACCGAATCAGATTTACCGAATACATACTTAACGAATCGGTAAATATGAAGTGGTAAATATGAAGTGGTAAAAATTAAAATGACATGTAGGAGCACTCGGTAATTAAGAAATCCAAGGAAATCGGTAAATAAGAGTCGGTAATTAACACGGATTGAAAGCAGGTGGTAACCATCAACAGTGCATATAAGCAATCCCAAAATGCAACAGCGCGGACAACATGGCCGCTATGTATGTCATTGCAAGGCGCCTACGTCTACAGGCAGCAGGACCGAGGGTTTGGCGACGGGAGGAACGCATCTACAGACAGCGCATCACACTATTCCAGCTGACTGATGCAGAGATACATGAGAGGTACAGGCTACACCCCGAAACCATCATGGACTTAATCAGGGACCTTCACCCACTCCTGGACCAGCCAATAAGAAGGGCGCACGCCATACCCCCACATGTGCAGGTGCTCTGCAGCCTACATCTGCTGGCATCCGGCAGTTATCAGGTGGTGATAGCTGCGGTGGGTGGTGTATCCCAGAGTTGCCTGTCACGTTTCTTCAGGAAGTTCCTGGATGCCATGATGCAGAGAATGCACCACTACATCAGCTTCCCCAACACACAGGCTGCACTGCAGAAAACAAAAACAGACTTTTATCACATGGCACAGTTCCCCCATGTCATCGGCTGTATTGATGGTACACACATCCCAATCTGTCCACCAGCTGACACAGAGCACATCTACAGGAACAGGAAGTCCACCCACTCCATCAATGTGCATACCGATTTGAATGATTTTGTTAAGGGTCCTGTGGGTGGCAGAACCAAAAGGTGGGCGTATGCTATTTACAACGAAGTCTGGAAGTTGTCGCAGATTGAGGCGGCTTCCAGATTGAGAGCTATTGATCAAGCAAACATGGAGAAGGTTTTAGCCGTTATAGATTATAGCATTAGCACTCTCTCTTCTAGGATTTATACATTAGACAATATTGTTTCTTCGGTTGTTGATATTGTGCATGATGATATGTCTGTGTTATATCATGGTCAAAACCAGTTGCGATCTGTTATGCAGTTTGCATGGACGTTGCAGACGTTAAAGGCAGGGAGGGTCCCTTGGGACTAACTGACCACTACATCGTTATTCCTTCCCTACAACCTTACTGACAAGCAGCGATTTATGTCCATGAAGGATGCTACATATTCATTGTTACAGATTGAAAAGTTAGAACCGTTGCCTTTCTCTGTAGCGGAGATCAATTCAGCTACGTGGTTAGTACACGGATTGATAACTCTCCCTTTCGCGCTTTTTAAGTTTACGTCTTGTATGAAACATTATGCTTTGGGTAGGTATGAACCGCTGGGCACCGCTTTCATGCATGAGGTTTGGTCCCTCCCCTTTACGTATAGATGTACTAGGGACGGAACTGAGGTTTATTTGAAAGGCGAGGAATGTACCACTACACCAGACCATTCCTTGGTATGTAGGCACATTCAATTACACGGCGCATGCAATGTACAAGGCCCGAATTTGGCGTGCGTCCTACGAGGTATCCCAGTGCCTGTGATTACACCTTCTTTCACGCTGCTTGCAAACGGTAGTTATTTAATTTTGAATAATGAAGCTTGCTGCGGGATGTTAGTGGGAATCCCATATATAGTAACTGTATCGCAGAGGGTTGTCTGCTGCAATAATGTTCTCTTTCCACCCCCGCATGGGCGGCTGGATGTTTCCATCTGGCCTTCGATTCCAACCTTGAAAGCAGAGTTCAACAAGTTGAGCAGAATAAGAGCGCTATTGTCCCAAAAAGAGGTGCCTTTGACTTCCTCTCGTGAAACATTTGTCCTTCACGTTGCTAATACGCGCACTGAGGTACAGGCGCTTCTGAATACTGACCTCCCCCTGCATTTCGGCTCTTTGATCCAAACTATTTTCAATGCCTCGTCCACGACCGGCCTGGCTCATTTTTTTATACTTGTGGGCTCGGGTCTCGTGACCTCTTTCCAAACTATTTTTGGTGTGATTCCGGCATTTTATCATTCACTTTTCTCGAGCATCTTTGGAGGTGTCCCGCTGCTTCTGGCGCTAGTGGCAGGTGTGCTGCTTTTCCTTTTTATACTCCGGAATGGCTGCTCCTTCTGTGCCACACGAGCACCTGTCCCGTCTGCATCTTCTTCGTGATAGGATGCTTGACTTTTATGGTACTTTGCCATTGGCGACTTTGAGCCTGGCTTATGGATTATCCTTCAGGTATTCCTACTTCACCTGCGTACAACCTGTATTTCACTGCCTGGATTGTCCCTTTGAATGGCCTCTGGATTTGTGCTTGACCAACACGGTGTCTCCGGTGCCGGATTTCGATCGACTGATGAGGCCCTTAGTGTCTCACGAGTTGGCCTGTTCTGGTGTCCGGATTATGGCCTGTGGTGCGGCGCATGGTATCCTGGGTAATTGGGACATCTCTGCGGCCGCCTACGACTTCTTGGCTATGAGCTATTTGGAGGAACATTCCGGGTGCCCTCTGATTGTGCTAGAGGCTCCGATGGTTGGAGAACACGTATGTTCCTTTTCTTTACTTAATTGGATGGCTGAGACTTTTAGTGGTCCTGCAAACGATTTTTTGTTGGAAGCAGTGGCCACATATGCTGCCTATACATTCATGGATTAACTGGACTGTCGTCCATTGCGCCTGTGCTACTGGACAGCACCCTGGCGCAACATTTATTTCTTTTATTTCTCTTTTTTCTCTTCCTGATGGTCGTTTTGAGTTTTTTTATCTACTTGCATTTTTTTTTAGAATTCTATGCTGCTCTTTTTTGTAGTTTCGGACTTTGGCGCAGCATTGGTTACGCCTTGTTCTGCTCTGACGAAACTGAACTCTGCGTTCTCTCTTTTCTTGCCTATTAAATAGTGCTTCGATCAAGGGGGCGTGTAGTGAGTTCTCCCTGAATACGTACATACATTGTTAAGTTCGCATAACCACGTTAAATGTTAGACAGCCATCTTTTTGTCTTTGCACACGACACTGCGTTTACATGTTATTTCTTAAATAAACTGCTGACTCGAGACTTGCTTCACACGAGAGCAATCTGTTGTTACCATCCCAAGCTCTGCGCAGCGACCTTGGACTGTACATGGTGTGACAAACAGTCTGGAATATTACACAATGCATGTTTTCCACTCTAGGTTGATCGACCCACTATTTAGCCATGACACACGCGCAGCTGCAAATACCTGAAAGTTGGTGCTTTTAATATCACAGACATCATGTTTATTATTCAGACCGAAGACGAGCCTTCCTGCGAGAAGACTCCTGATGCTCCTGTGATGTGATTTCACTAAGCTGATCTTTGAGGTATGGGGTCCCCTATTCAAGCCTAAGAGACCTTCTATTGGCATAATAATAATATTAGCTTCTTAGTAAAGGGAAGGTGGTAGTATCCTCGGTATTTTCCGATTCGGTGAATACCACCTCGGTATTTACCGATTCGGTAACTACCACCTCGGTATTTACCGATTCGGTAAATACCACCTCGGTATTTACCGATTCGGTGAATTCCGATTCGTGATTACCAAATGTTACCGAATCGGTAACTGTTACCGAATTTTTACCTACATATAACTTTCCGATTCTAATTTACCGATTCGGTACGGCTCGGTATTTAAGAAACGGTAAAATTTATTTACCTACATGAGGCCCTAAAACACCAACCACAAACATCTGCTCACGCGAGACCGGGTTAAAGTTGAAAAATATGGCTGACTGCAATGGAGCACTGGTCGGATACAAGAAGTAGATTGGGCCCGGTCAGCGCTGACTTAAAAAATTATTTAGAAAAATGTTCACCGAATGTAAAGTTCAGCAGGGCAAGGCTGCAGGAGATGTCAGAGGAGGGAGTGTTGTCGTCGGGGAGCCGTGGGCAAAGTCGTGGTGAAGATTTCTAGGTTGAAACTTAGACCCTGATCATGACTTTGATGGTCTTCCAGGTAGGATCGCCGTGGTCTCAGGAAAACCGCCAAGACTTCTGCATTCCCACCTACTGGATTAGAACAGTAATCCAGGGCTGGCAGTGCAGCGGCTGTGGTGCCACAGCGCTGGTAAAGTTTGGCTCATAGGAGAGGCTAAACAGCATACCACCGCTGTGACAGCACCTACAGCATGTTTGTGCACAGTGTGGCACCATGTGCAGATTTGGCCTGGAGCGCTGTTGAGGCCCCCTTTATATACCTTTCTACCAAGCCTTTCATGGCGGGGTCGCCGCCATGAAACGCATGGTGGAAAAGCAGGTCATAAATGCTCTGCGGTACTGAGGCCGGCACACCACGATACCAACCTGCTTTCCCCACCACTGCAGGATTCTGGATCCTGGTGGTGGCAGAGGTCTTGCGGCGACCCCACCATCATAATGGGGCAGGAGGTCCAACCACCATCTATGGGTAAAGCGGTCCCAGGACTGCTGTACTTGTAATTAGGCCCAAAGTCACTATTTATAAAGTCAAAACTCCAGCGGGACAAAGCAGAAGGCTGTAGCCGAAGACAGTTCCAGATCAGATACCCTTTGGCACAGAACCTCTGAACATGATTTGCTGCTGCGGAAAAGAACATAGTCGGAGCACCGCAAAGTCAGGCCGACCAGTGGTGCACCTTGGGCAGATAGACGAGCCGGTTGGTTTCCCTTGGGTCTCAGAGAAGTTGTTAACCAAAAATTCATTCAGGCTGGGTCCAGGTACGGGTTCAGGATGGTGGGAGCCTTTTATGTCCCTGTGGCTCTGAACAGAACACCAGCAAACTACCTCTTGAAGTTACTCTGGAAGTCTTGGGTACAGGTGAAGCTGCGGGGTTCAAACAGCAGGGCTAGCCTCTGAGAGTTAAAGGCAGGCCTAGACAGCAAAGTAGTCCTTCCAGGAGCAGCATGGTAGTCTTGTGGAGTACACAGCATGCCACAACAGCAGGAAGTTCTCTGAGAGTCCTCCCACAAGTTCAGGCAGTGAACTGAAGAGTGGGTCTTAGAGCCCTGTCTTTATACCTAGTGATTTCTTTGCATTTGAGAGAAGTTTCTAAAGGTCTCTCTTAGAAGAGCTTGGAATTTCCTGACTCCTTTGCTCTGGTTCCAAGCTGCGTGCAGAGACAATACAGTGGTGGCAAGCCCTTTTTTGTTAAGGCAGAGCAAGGCCTTTTAGTTGCAACTGGAGCTGTGCCCAGCTCTGTGCCCCCACCATGCCAGCAGATGGCCTATTCAGACACACTTAATCCCTCTAATGTGTGACTGTCTGGGAGGAATTCACAAAGTCTAACTGCTGATTACTTCCAGTCATGTGAGCCATAGGAAGCTCCAGGCACTTAGGGGTAGATTTACAAGCCCCTTGTGCCACTTTTGCGACACTTTTAACATGGGAAAAGTGATGCAAAAGTGGCTCAAGGAGCTTGTATTCTGCCCCTAAATGTCTAAGGGCAGGGAAATGTCAACTTTCTAAAGAGAATTTTTATTCACAGTTTTATAGATACCAAACAGGAAATGCGTATCTGTCCTGTTGGAAGCCAGAGTCCCAGTCATGCACCACTGTCTCCAAATGTGAGACCCAGGACTCCCCACTCAACGTTAAGCCAAGTAAGGACACCTTTTGAGAGAGGGCGCTAGAGGGCGCCAGTCCGTAATGGCCGCACCTGTGTGAGGCTCTCGCCAGCCGGGCGCTTTTAAGCTCCAACAGTCCATCCTCCATCGAGGGATCGCCATTCTACCCAGCTCGATCTGTGGGGCTCAGGCCAGTGAACACCCCCACCGATTTGTGGCCCGATTGATTCGGCGGTTCGGCTGCGGCAGCGGCCGGAACTTTCCACGGCCGGGGCTGCTGTGCGGCTGGAGCGCAGGGGCCGGCTACATCAAATACGCCACGGTGGGGACCCGGCGTGCGGGCCAGGCCGCGCAGCGAGACCGCTGCGGGGAGAGGAGATCGGCGCCGGGCGACCAGGCTGAGCCCATCCGGAGCCGGTGAACGCGTGTGGACCGGAGTTCTGCAGGGAGCTGCTGGACAAGGAGCTGCCGCCTACTACCTGCCTTCTACTGAGGGAGCCATTGTGGAGAGATCCTTTGCGGCGTGGTCCGACTTCGAGGGCGGTGAGTGACGCGGGCTCCTGCTGCCCCTCCCCCCCCCCCGCATTGGCTGGCAGGACTTACCTGCTGTTTGACTCAGATCTGGTCCCCGGGACGGGGGTGGCTGAGCGGGATGTCCTAACGGGGGTGCTGTGGTCGCTTGCTACCAGTGGCACCTCGCGAAGGAGCGTCGCAGCGGGGCCCGGCTCTTGGCTCTCCCCCTGGCCTGGTGCCCCCGACGGAGGATACACTGCAAGGCTGACCGAGAGGTCGAATCTTTGCCTGCCCCGACCGGAACAGTTGGCTGGATAGCTTTATGGACGCTACATAGCTGGGGCGGCCCCCGGAAAGCGCGTCTTGAGGCTGTAGGGTGCCCCCGCTTTCGAGGCATTGAATTAGTGGGCTCTCCCTGGCTCCATAACTCGCTGGACACATCGCTTTGCGGCCCTTGACTGCGCACCTGGGCGGGAGGAGTTTGAAGGACTGCTCTAGGTCCACAGTGTTCGATACGCCTAGGGGGTGCCTGTCCAAAGGAGACTGATCGTACTCGGGCTGGGCCCTTGGCGGCCATCATGGGGAAGGCGGACGCCAGGCAATCCCGGCTCCCGTTCGAATCCCACAAAAAAAAAGAAAAAACGCCTCGGGCCCCGCTGCCGGGAGATGGCGACTCTGATGGCGGCGACAGCGAAGAGGTAGATTGGAAGGCACTCCTTCTGAACATGCAGACCAGCCTCACCTCCATTGATTCCAAGATCGACGGCATGTCCAGTCGCCTCGATTCCGTAGTACACAGACTTGATCAACAGGAAGAGCGGTCTAAGGAGGCTGAACAGCGGATCTCGGATCTAGAAGATGGGGCATCACCACCCAGTCCAAGGTCTCGCAAATGGAAAGGCTACTAAAAGTCATCGCCGAAAAGAACGAGGATTTGGAGGCGAGGTCACGCCGCAATAACGTACGCCTTCTTGGTCTGGCGGAGACTACCTCGGTGGGGCGAATGGAACTTTTCATTGAAAAACTCCTGTCAGACCTCTTTGGCGCGGGTGCCTTCTCTACGCAGCTAGTGGTGGAGCGGGCTCATCGCACCTTGGGCCCCCGTCCGGTGCCCGGAGCACCCCCGCGGCCAGTGATCATCCGCTTCTTAAACTACAGAGATCGGGACACCCTGCTACGCCTCGCCAGGGAGAAGCAACCTGTCCTCTTTGAAAATACCACGCTCTCCTTTTTCCCGGATTTTACACAAGCAGTGCAGGAAGCCCGTCGCAAATTTGGACCGGTCAAGAAACGTCTGCTTCAAACCGGACTTCAATACTCCATGCTATACCCGGCCCGGCTTCGGGTGGTCCATCATGGTAAGCCCCATATATTTCAGGATCCTGCTCAGGCTGAACTCTTTTTGAAGGACTGCAAAAAGTCTCCTGAATCCACCCGATCCCACTCGGAGAGGGCGGGGTCCCGATCACCCACTTCTGCCCCTGACTGATGTGGGATGTCTGGCTGTTACCATGTTCCCATATTGCTATTGTTGTGGGTTGGCTTGCTACGCCTATGTCCTTCGTTCAAGTGGAACTGCTGGTTACATAACTATCTTTGAACATTGCTCCTGTATGGTTGAGCTACTACCTGTTAGGTCCTGATGGTTCGATGGTCTCTCGATGTGTTCAATTTTTGCCTGTGCCCTGGCTTTTACCCCCCCCTCCCGCACTTTCCGCTGGGCCCTCAACCCAGAGGATTGCGGGTGAGATATCGGGGGAGTGGGATGGCCGGACTGGACCCCTAGTGTCCCCCTCTTGGGTGTTCCCCAATAAGTACATGACAGGACATTGTGGGGTTGAATGGGGTGGGGGAGATGCCCGACATGATTGGGATGTCGGAGTGGGTGGGTGGGTGGGATTTCTAGGGAATGTTTTGAAGTTGTTATTGTTTTTCAGCATGAGCACTGCGTATATACTTGTCAGGGTAGCACAGCATGCCTCCTTCACTAGACAACTACTTCCATGGCCTTGCTGCCAGATAGGCCTTTCAACCCATACTCTATCCCTTAGCGAATATGACCCGCACCGCGTGCACTGAGCTGGGGGGGGGAGGGCAGCTCACTGCTATCACCTGGAATGTGAGGGGGTTGGGGAATCCGAGGAAGCGCCGGCAGATCTTGGGTGCATAGGACAGATTGAATGCTCAGGTGGTATTTCTTCAAGAGACCCACATGGATCCCCTCCGCACGGCTACCTTTGCTGCCAGATGGGCGGCCCACTCGCTTCATGCACCTTACTCGTCTTATGCGAGAGGCACTACCATCCTAATCAAAAGAGGTATTCCCTATGTTCCTCTGGGCACCACAGCAGATCGCGAGGGTCGATATTGTATAGCGTGGGGAAGGATAGGTATCGAGACTATCACCCTAGCCTGCTCTTATGGTCCCAGCTGCGATAACCCGAGCAGTTTCATGGCTCTCTGGAACAAGATCAGAGACGTGGGTTCCACACACCTCATCTGGGGGGGAGACTTCAACGCTGTACTGGACCCCGCTTTGGATAGGTCAAACCCATCTATACACCATTACACTAATACACATAGATACCTGAGGGACATTTGTGACACTCAGGATGTCGTCGATGCCTGGCGCCACTTAAACCCGACTTCTCTGGAAGGCACGCACTGGAATACTGCACATGCAACATGGGCCAGAATAGACTACATCATGGTGAATAGGGCCTTAGCCCCCTCCCTGGTAGAGGTGCGTCATGTAGGCCGTACATACTCTGACCATTCCCCGGTGCTAGCCAAGTTTCGTCTACCGGATATAATGGGTAGACCCCCGACGTGGCGACTCCAACCCAACATCTTACTTGATGATCTGTTTCGAGCCGAATTGGGTCAAGAACTAGAAGATTTCATATCTCGTAACAAGGGATCGGTGGAACAGGCGGCCACTTTTTGGGAAGCACTGAAGGTCACAATACGGGGGTTCTGCATCTCTAAGAGCTCCGGGGTGCTGAGGGTCCTGCGAGATGCATTGCGTAGACTGGAGTCCACACTCCACACCCTGGAAACCAGCCCTGACTACGCTGACAACACAGATGCACAGGCAAAGTACCGCGAAACACTATCAGACTACACTTCCACCGCTGAAAGAGAGGTAAATTTCTGGGGCAAGTACTTTAGGGCTTGTGTGTACGGAGAGGGGGAGCGACCCGGTAAATCGCTGGCAGGAGCGATCCGCCCGCCGCGGGGCTCCAATTTTGTGCTGGAGCTGGAGGGAGAGGATGGGACCCCTATCCGTGATACACACTCGCTTTTAGCGGCCTTCACTACACACTACTCTACGCTATATTCTACTACTAGGGTAGGCGCACTGGACATTGGCGACTACCTTAAGGAGCTCACGCGGGGCTGGCTCTCTGACCGTCAACGGGAGTTTCTTGCGGAGCCAATAGGCCTGGACGAGGTTAGGGATGCGATCAATCAGATGGCACCGGGGAAGGCTCCGGGGCTGGACGGGCTGCCCATGGATTTCTACAAGGCGTTTATTGATATCCTAGCTCCGGTACTCCGAGAGGTATTCATGGAAGCACATGAGTCCGGCACGCTTCCTTCGTCTATGCAAGAGGCTCTGATTACCTCCTTATTAAAGCCTGGAAAACCACCCCAATACTGCGACTCTTATCGTCCTCTCTCGTTAATTAACTGTGACACCAAAATCCTGACTAAAATACTAGCTAATCGTTTGCAGTTATTACTGGGGGGCCTTGTGCTGTCTGATCAAGCGGGGTTTGTTCCTGGTAGGGCCACCTCCAACAATCTTCGGACGCTATTTTCCGTTATGCATAATGTAGACCCGGATTTGCCATTGGTGGCGGTTTTTTTAGACGCCACCAAGGCCTTTGACTCTCTGGAATGGGACTATCTTCACTGTATTTTACGCAATATGGGAATGCCTTTGGGTTTTACGCGCTGGATTGATATCCTATATGACCGGCCGTTTGCTAGGGTGGGGTTGAATGGGCGGATATCGGACCCCTTTGTAGTGTCGCGGGGAACTCGCCAGGGATGCCCCCTATCTCCGCTTCTGTTTGCGGTGGCGATGGAGCCCCTGGCGGCCCGGCTCCGTCAGCATCACCGAGACAAGGCTCTGCGCTGTCTTCAGCGTGAGGTCCTCATATCCTTATACGCGGATGACATCACGCTATACATCCGTGATCCCGCTACCAACCTCAACCCTGTCCTCCGGGAGTTTATTCGCTTTGCGGGTATGTCGGGTATCCATATCAACTGGGGAAAATCCACTATATTTCCGCTGACTGCAGCCGCTCAGCCGTTTCCTTTGGACTACCCCCTACGATGGGACATGGATGAGGTTCGCTACCTAGGCATACTTCTCTCCCATGACCGTGAAGAGCTAATGCGGATGAACTATGGCCGTACGTTTGAACATATCCAGGATTGCGTGTCCAGATGGATCACGCTGCCCCTCTCTTTTGCAGGCCGCGCATCCCTGATAAAGATGGTGGTTCTTCCGAAACTCCTGTACCTCTTCATGAATATTCCCTATTATCCAGGCAAATCCTTCTTTCAACTTCTGAGGTCTGAGCTTATTCGTCTGGTGTGGGGTGGAAAGAGGCCGCGTCTGCGTTGGGAGGTGTTGACTCGTCCGTTCGCGCAGGGAGGGTTCGACCTGCCGAACTTTGAGATGTACTTTCATAGTGCACAGGCCCACTACGTTCATCACTGGATTCGCCCCACTCCTTTCATGCCACAGACGGCTGTGGAACACTGGCTGGTTGCACCTATTCCACTGGAGGGAGCGATACTCAGTACACCAGAGACACGCGCGGCGTACCGCACCACTATTTCGAGCTCCATTCTGGCGTGGCGATATATTGCGAGGATAACCCACACATCGCTACTTTATTCTCCCTTGCTTCCCCTGGCATACCATCCCCGTTTGGCCCTTTTACAGGAACAACTGTTCAAAAACTTTATGGCCAAATTCCACATTACAACATGGGGGGACCTTTATCATGACGGCCAATTCCGCTCCCAATCGCACATGTTCGCTGGCCTTGCACCCACTTTCATGGACACATTCCTCTATATTAGGCTTCGTAGTGGTATTCGTGCATTGACGGGGGAGTTTCCCAGTGAACCACCCACATTAGAGCCCTTGCACCGGATACTTAAAGCTCCCACTCCGGCACACGCGGTCTCCACCCTATACCACTCTATACGCTCTACACCAGACCCTTACCTTGCAAGGCGCGTACCAAATGGGAGGAAGAACTGGGACTGCCCATAGCTGACGAACTCTGGAGCTATTGCTGCTTACAAACGGAACAAATCTCCTCCAGCAGCAGGTTCAGGGTGATTCACTACAGGTTCCTACATAGGCTTTATTGTACTCCAAGATCCATGTGTAGGGTGGGCCTTCGGGAGGACGATCTTTGCTGGCGGTGCCGCGCTCCGGCGGCGGACTTTCTCCACATGGCGTGGGACTGCCGGGAAATAGCTAACTACTGGCAACAAGTATACTCCGGCATTTCAGAAATGCTGGATGTCCCGTTGGCACCGTCTCCGGTGCAGGCGCTTCTGGGCTACACCCAAACTATAAAAAAACCGTCACGCCGATTTGCCACTATTGCCCTCCTTACAGCAAAACGACTGATAGCCTGTAGATGGGGACGGGGCAGAGCTCCCAAATTTAAGGAATGGGTCAGAGACATGGTACACTGTCAAGACACTGTTGGACAGGCCACACAGAGGGCTTGCTTCCCCCCCGCACGACAGGGCCCGAGCTCCGGCCCACCAGGCATACCCCCGTGACAAGCCCCTGTACTCCGTCTCCCGACGGACCCTCTGCCCTCGGACCCCTACTCATCACGGGGCCCAGCCCCACCGGCTTCCCCGGCCCGGTCAAGCCGCCATCTTGGGCCCTGCACCACGCGGCCGCGTGGCCTCACCTCGACCCTAACCCCGGGCCTGGCCGGCCCGACATCCCGGCACCACCATCCACCCAGGAGGTGAGCGGACCACTTGGCAGGTCAATGGGAGAACGAAGCGTCACGAGCTCTTCCCCCGCCAGGTGCCGATCGCCTCCAGCAGCCCCCAGGCGCTGGCTCCACCCCCTGCTGGGTGTCTGGACACCTTCATCCCGGACCCTCCGACCTCCAAGTGCGAGGGTCCGGACATCAAAGGGCACCAGCCCTATAACTAAGGCAGCTCCGGAGCAGGAAGGCAGTTGTATCCTGGAGTCGAGAGACACCGAGTGAACTCAACCCTGACGGTCTACTGGCGCTGCCGTAGCCCGCTCTTGTGAACCATCGTCCTGCCTGCTGGCGCTGCCGCGGCCTTCTGCAACCTTCATCTTCCTGGGACCTGCTGGCGCTGCCGCGGCCCGTTGTAACGACCATCTTCCTGGGACCTGCTGGCGCTGCCGCGGCCCGTTGTAACGACCATCTTCCTGGGACCTGCTGGCGCTGCCGCGGCCCGTTGTAACGACCATCTTCCGGGGACCTGCTGGCGCTGCCGCGGCCCGTTGTAACGACCATCCTCACCGGGACCTGCTGGCGCTGCCGCGGACCGTACATCTTCCGGGGACCTGCTGGCGCTGCCGCGGCCCGTTGTATCAACCATCCTTACCGGGACCTGCTGGCGCTGCCGCGGACCGTACTGCCTAAACACCAAGCTCGAGGATTGTGAGCTCGTCATCATCTCATCTGAACTACCTGATTGGTAAATAGACTGACCCGCTACCCCCTTCCCTACCTTACGAGACTCTAATCGAGGGGACCCCTGCGTCCAGACCTCCTTGTACCATTCTACCGTATCATAACTAAGTACCTATAAAGAACACTGAACCTTATCCGTGTGTGATCTCTGTCTGTGGGGGGGGGAAGTTACTTGTCTGTACGATCGCTGGAGACGGCTCTCCCCGGAGACCTCTCCCCCTGACCCCGGCCGGCCCTCCCGGTCCGTCTACCTTTTCTAACATTGGTGGCCAGCGGCGCGATCCGAATCAACGCGTAATCGTACAGAGAGTAGCTCACCCCACGACAAAAACACGATGTCGACCAAAGAGAGCAGCTCCACCGAGAAATTCCAAATGGAGAAATTAGAAGAATACAACCACCGCGAACTGAGACAATTTTGCATGGAACTTGGCATTGCTACCACCGGCCTGAGTACCAAGGATGATCTAAAGCGCGCTCTGGAGTCATGGACAGAAACGGGGGTCACAGGACCCTCCGACCAAAGCAGCGTCACACCAGACCAAACCAGCATCACACCAGAGGGGAACGCCACGGCTCCCGAGGAGCGGGGAACGGGCCTCTCGCAGGAGGAGATACGAGAAAGAGACAGAGTCAGATTACACGAGTTGGAGATGGCACGACTCAAGATGGATGGGGAACTCAAGTTGGCTGAACAGAAACTTAACCTCGAGCAGATGCGGCTTCGAGAGGAACGAGAAGAAAAGCAGAGACAAAGAGAGCTGGAAGAGAAAAAAATAACGCTCGAGCACGAGCGCCGACTAGCGGAAATAGAACTGCGCAAACAGAATAAGGAACTGGGGGTGCCTGAGCGACCACACACCCCGGGGCCAAGTGAGAAAAAAGTTCACATCCCCAAGGATGTTGTCCGCGAATATGTCCGAGAAGACGACATACAACAGTGGTTTAAAGCCTATGAGATCGCAATGACCTCCCACCGAATCGACCGGAGTGATTGGGGAGCCGGACTTTGGGGGAGGTTTATCAACGAGGGTCGCGATGCCCTGCTGCAGCTCCCCGATCACCAGATGTCGTCCTACGACCACATGAAGGCTGCCCTCCTCACCCGCTACGGCCTCACGCCCGAGATGTACCGCCAGAGGTTCAGAGATTGCACCAGGATCCCAGGTACAACTTGGGTAGAATACGTGAACTATTTCAGCCGGGCATTCGAAGGGTGGATCAAGGGAAGTCAGGTCGCCACTTACGAACAACTCTTCAACCTTATGGTGTGGGAGCACCTGTCAAACAACTGTTTCGTCGAGCTCCGGCAGCACCTACTCGACAGTAAGCTGACCGACCCCCGGCAGCTCGCCGCCGAAGCTGACCGGTGGGAAAGCACCCGAGTGGGCCGGAGAGGGCCCCACGATCAGAACAGAGGCAACCAAGGCCAGCACCGTCCTCGGGGAGGAGGAGGGGGCCAGGGGCGAGGGAGAGACGCCCTACCAACAACACCCGTGGCCAGCACCCCGCCTCCGGCCGGCCGGGGCAACCCCCCGTTGCGGCCTGGGTACCGAGCCAACGTCACGTGCCACCGGTGCCAGCGACTAGGCCACTACGCCAATGACCCGAACTGCCCGCTAAATCAGACACCCAAGCCCCGCCAGGTAGCGGCCGCTGCCCTAGGGGAAGAGCAATCATCGGAGGGACCCGAAGAGTACGAGCCGGGCCAGCAAGGGTGGGAACCGGCCGCCATGGTCCTGGCATGCCTAGGGGGAAGAGACATGGTTCCGCGGGCTCCCCTACCCGCCAACACCCGAAAATACGGTCAGTGGGTGACCATTAATGGACAGAGAGCCGAGGCCTTGCGTGACACCGGCGCCAGCGTGACGGCCGTCCGCTGTCATCTGGTGAAGCCCGAGCAGATCCTGCCGAACATTCTCTGCCCCGTCCGCTCGGCAGATAACTCTGAGAGTATGTGTAAGATGGCCTGCGTCCCGTTTGAATGGGGAGGGGTCTCCGGCCTACTGAAGGTGACGGTCCGGGACGATGCCCCCGTGGACTGCCTCCTGGGGAATGACCTCGAGAGTTCCCCGTGGGCCACCGTTGAGAGAAGAGAGCACTTGGGGATGCTGGGCCTCCCGGACTGGGCCTGCATAACCACCCGATCCATGGCCGCCCGGGCCACCCCCCGATCAGAAGAAACCGAATGGCCAGCACCTCCGCCCCCGGTTGCCCCCGTCGAGGGCAACGGCGAGTCCGATCTCCCGGACCCGACTATCGAAGCAGACGCACAACACCAGGACCTTCCGGATCTGGCTCAGTGGCGTCAAGAGGGGGGGCCCACCCAAGAACAGTTCCGCCAGGAACAAAAGACCTGTCCCTCCCTCGAGGGACTCCGCCAACAAGCCGATACCCAAAACGCAGGGGACACCCCCGGAACCCACTGGGTCTACTGGGACAACGACCTGCTCTACAGCGAGCAAAGAATCGCCGAGCTGGGGGCCGGTCGAGTTCTGGTGGTACCGCTCCGCTTCCGAGACTTTCTGCTCAACCTGGCCCACGATGTCCCCCTGGCTGGACACCTGGGCCAGGACAAAACATACAGTCGCCTGGTGACCCACTTTTTCTGGCCGAAAATGAGGAATGACGTCCTGAACCACTGCCGATCTTGCCCCACGTGCCAAGCCAGCGGGAAGAGTGGTCGGAAGCTGAAGGCCCCTCTGCAACCCTTCCCTGTGGTCACCACCCCGTTCGAGAGGGTGGGGATAGACATTGTGGGGCCTCTGGACCCCCGCACGGCACAAGGACACAGGTTCATCTTGGTACTAGTGGACCATGCCACCCGCTACCCCGAGGCGGTGCCCCTACGGACAGTGACAGCTCCGGTGGTTGGCCGGGCCCTGATGGGGATCTTCTCCAGGGTAGGCTTCCCCCGAGAAGTCGTCAGCGACCGAGGTAGGAATTTCATATCTAAATACATGAAGTCCCTCTGGCAACAATGCGGGGTCACCTACAGATTCACGACCCCCTATCACCCCCAAGGGAACGGACTAGTGGAGCGTTTTAACCGCACTCTCAAGGGGATGATTGGGGGATTGGAAGAGCCTCTCCGTCGCCAGTGGGATGTGCTGCTCCCGTGCCTCCTCTTCGCCTACCGAGAAGTCCCCCAGAAGTCCCTCGGCTTTAGCCCTTTCGAACTCCTGTACGGGCACCCTGTGCGAGGGCCCCTCAGCCTAGTCAAGGAAGGTTGGGAGATGGCCCCCTTAACGACCCCTCCCGACGTCTTCAAATACATCCTGGCCCTACGAAACCAGACCCGGCGCTTCAGGGAGATGGCCAAGGCGAACCTCGAGGCCAGTCAGGAGGACATGAAGAGGTGGTATGATCACAATGCCTCCTCCGTTGAATTCGAGCCTGGGCAGCAAGTATGGGTGATGTCCCCCACCGAACCATGTGCCCTGCAAGACAAGTGGACGGGGCCCTTCAAAGTGGTCGAGCGTAAAAGCCCCGTCACTTACCTCATCGACCTGGGGACCACCCGGAACCCCCTGCGGGTCCTCCACACCAACCGGCTCAAACCACACTTTGTGCGCTCCGAACTAAGCCTCCTGATGGCGACCGACAGTGGTACAGAAGAAGACTCCGAGCCCCTCCCGGATCTCTTGAAGACTCAGGAGAAGGACGGCTCCGTGGATGGGGTCCGGCTCTCCGACGCCCTCACTTCGGAGCAACGCCAGGACTGCCGGGACCTCCTGCTGCAGTTCGCTGCCCTGTTCTCCCTCACCCCCGGGGTCACTCCTTGGTGTTTGCATGACGTAGACACCGGGGACAGTCCCCCGGTCCGGCACCGGGCCTACCGCGTACCAGATCGGGTACGGGCCTGCATACAGGAGGAAGTGGCCAAGATGCTCACGATCGGGGTCATCGAGCCCTCGGACAGTCCCTGGGCCAGTCCGGTTGTATTAGTTCCCAAGGCCGCTGCCCCCGGCACCGCCCCTGAACTGAGATTCTGCGTCGACTACCGGGGCTTGAACGCTGTCACCCGGACCGACGCTCATCCCATCCCCCGAGCAGACGAGCTGATCGACCGGCTGGGGGCCGCCCGCTACCTTAGTATCTTCGACCTAACGGCGGGCTACTGGCAGATCGGCCTCACACCCAGGGCTCAGGAACGGTCAGCCTTCTCCACCCCCGATGGCCACTATCAATTTAAGGTCATGCCCTTTGGCATGAAGAATGCCCCCGCCACATTCCAACGTCTTGTGAACCAGGTCTTGGCAGGGCTCGAAGAATTCAGCGCTGCCTACCTGGACGATATCGCTGTATACAGCCGCCACTGGTCCGACCACCTCCGTCACCTCCAAGAGGTCCTCCAAGCCCTCCAGCGGGCCGGCCTCACCATTAAAGCCGGCAAGTGCCAAATTGGCCAAGGGTCGGTGACCTACCTTGGACACCAAGTGGGAAGCGGGCTGGTGGCCCCACTACAACTTAAGATTGCTGCCATCCAGTCCTGGCAGCCCCCCGTCACCCAGACCGAGGTCCGAGCCTTCTTGGGGCTCACCGGATACTACCGGCGGTTCGTAAAGGACTACGGCAGCATCGTGGGGCCCCTCACGGGACTCACATCCAAGAATCAACCGAAGCGGGTCCACTGGACTCCTGATTGTCAAGCGGCCTTCGAGGAGCTGAAGGCCGCCCTGTGCACCGCCCCGGTGCTCCAGGCACCCGATTACAGTCGGGAATTTGTGGTGCAGACCGACGCCTCCGACCACGGCATCGGGGCCGTCCTCTCTCAGCTGAACTCCGAAGGTCATGACCAGCCGGTGGCCTTCATCAGTCGACGTCTCCTGGCCCGAGAACAGCGTTGGAGCACAATCGAGAGGGAGGCATTTGCAGTAGTGTGGGCCCTCAAAAAGCTCCGACCCTATCTCTTCGGTACCCACTTCCGGGTACAAACCGACCATCGACCCCTGCAATGGCTGATGCAGATGCGGGGGGAGAACCCAAAACTCTTGCGCTGGTCCATTTCCCTGCAGGGAATGGACTTCACTGTGGAGCACCGGCCAGGCCAAGACCACGCCAACGCGGATGGCCTGTCCCGCTTTTTCCGCCTCGACGAAGAGAGTCCCCAAGGAGATGGGTGACTCTCCCCGCCTTCAGCTGGGGGGGACGCATGTTGGACAGGCCACACAGAGGGCTTGCTTCCCCCCCGCACGACAGGGCCCGAGCTCCGGCCCACCAGGCATACCCCCGTGACAAGCCCCTGTACTCCGTCTCCCGACGGACCCTCTGCCCTCGGACCCCTACTCATCACGGGGCCCAGCCCCACCGGCTTCCCCGGCCGGGTCAAGCCGCCATCTTGGGCCCTGCACCACGCGGCCGCGTGGCCTCACCTCGACCCTAACCCCGGGCCTGGCCGGCCCGACATCCCGGCACCACCATCCACCCAGGAGGTGAGCGGACCACTTGGCAGGTCAATGGGAGAACGAAGCGTCACGAGCTCTTCCCCCGCCAGGTGCCGATCGCCTCCAGCAGCCCCCAGGCGCTGGCTCCACCCCCTGCTGGGTGTCTGGACACCTTCATCCCGGACCCTCCGACCTCCAAGTGCGAGGGTCCGGACATCAAAGGGCACCAGCCCTATAACTAAGGCAGCTCCGGAGCAGGAAGGCAGTTGTATCCTGGAGTCGAGAGACACCGAGTGAACTCAACCCTGACGGTCTACTGGCGCTGCCGTAGCCCGCTCTTGTGAACCATCGTCCTGCCTGCTGGCGCTGCCGCGGCCTTCTGCAACCTTCATCTTCCTGGGACCTGCTGGCGCTGCCGCGGCCCGTTGTAACGACCATCTTCCTGGGACCTGCTGGCGCTGCCGCGGCCCGTTGTAACGACCATCTTCCTGGGACCTGCTGGCGCTGCCGCGGCCCGTTGTAACGACCATCTTCCGGGGACCTGCTGGCGCTGCCGCGGCCCGTTGTAACGACCATCCTCACCGGGACCTGCTGGCGCTGCCGCGGACCGTACATCTTCCGGGGACCTGCTGGCGCTGCCGCGGCCCGTTGTATCAACCATCCTTACCAGGACCTGCTGGCGCTGCCGCGGACCGTACTGCCTAAACACCAAGCTCGAGGATTGTGAGCTCGTCATCATCTCATCTGAACTACCTGATTGGTAAATAGACTGACCCGCTACCCCCTTCCCTACCTTACGAGACTCTAATCGAGGGGACCCCTGCGTCCAGACCTCCTTGTACCATTCTACCGTATCATAACTAAGTACCTATAAAGAACACTGAACCTTATCCGTGTGTGATCTCTGTCTGTGGGGGGGGGAAGTTACTTGTCTGTACGATCGCTGGAGACGGCTCTCCCCGGAGACCTCTCCCCCTGACCCCGGCCGGCCCTCCCGGTCCGTCTACCTTTTCTAACAGACACTTTACTTCGATATGCAGAATTACTACCTTCCGCATCTAGGCCAACTGATGTCTGGGATCCCCTACGAACGTATCTGCTGTCGCACCCACAGACGTGACGGGCTTTCCTGCCCGCTAGGCCCCTACCCTTCCACGTCACTACTTTAACGTCAAGGGACCCAACTGACTATACGGAGACGGGGACTGCTTGTCATGGGCCGGGATGGATGTCATCCCTTACTGTAGCTGAGGATGCGCGGTGGGTGGCTCCCCCTCTGTCCCTCGATTAGACAACGCACTGGGATGTGGGGTGGAACGGGCGGTGCGCGCAACTGTGGGGTTCCTCGCTACAACTGGTGCATACTACTGTGGAAAACTCATTTCATGCAAAATGTTCAGTGATTGATGGGTTGTGTTCGTACATGTTGACTCTCTGATCATCCTTCTCCCTTACGCCGCAGCCGGCCCCTGGTGGGTTGTAGGCAGGCAGCTGTGTTCAACATTCACTCTCATTTTCATATTAAGCCGCCGGCCACAAGATGGTTGTAGGCATGAGGCTGTGTATTCTGTGATCATGCTGAATAAAGGTTTTTTGAAACAAAAAAAACAAACAAAAAAAAAAAAGGACACCTTTTGAGATAGCCCTGCTCACCTCCTTAGTAGCTTGGTACGAGCAGCCAGGCCTATCTCCAAGGCACGAGTATACAATATGTGCAACCATGCCCACTGCAACCCACTGGTGACAACACAAATGGACTCCACACGAGTTTGATAAAACGAGTATAAACTTTATATAAAAAGATATACGATCAGACTACACAATAAAAAAATCAACATATAATAAAGGGTAATATTTGTTCCAGCTGGCTGGTAGGTTCAAATCCCAACCACTGCTTTCAAAATGCTATTCTGGTTGTAATGCTAGAATCACACACGTTTCAATGGACAGACAATAGTGCACTGCGTAACGATACAATCCTGTGCTGAGCAAAGGAGAAATAATACAATGCGTAACGATACACCCCGGTACCTTGCAATGGGAGAAATAATGCCATGTGTACCACTACAATCATGTACTGTGCAATGAAGGAATAATGCAATATGTCACACCCCAATCACGTACTTTGCAAAGGAGAAATAATGCAATGCACTCCGCTACAATCATGTACTTTGCAATTAAGGCATAATGCAATGCGTAGCAACAATCATGTACTTTGCAATGAAGAAATAATGCAATGCGGGCCGCTGCTATCCTGTACTTTGCAATGGAGAAATAATGCAATGCGTAGCGCTACAATCGTGTACTTCGTTATGCAGAAATAATATCAGGCGTCATAAGACAGCCTGGCAGTTCATTAGCAGCAATATTGGCAAAGTGTATTACAACAATCAGCCTCTTCGTTAACAGCTGCCCCGACACGTATCAACGATGACATCAAGAGCAGCATCTCACTCTGTCCCCAGTACTGGCACTCCGTTGGTCAGTACGGGCCCCAATCTGAGCCAAAGCAAAGGCTCACGTCGCCAGAGGGTCTGAGAGACCGAGAGAGTGTCCCTCCGAGCCCGCACCCCACCCAGGTAGTGATTCACGTTACCTGGGGGTGTGACCCCACTCTCCTCTCCTCCTTCAGTGAACCGGGCCTTCTGTGCAGGACTTTCTCAATGCGGCTCAGCCTGGCAGCTCAGCTCCTCCAGGGCTGCCAGTCTGGGCCGCGACTGTTAGGAAGGTCTCAGGCGACCGCGGGGCACACATGTCCCACACCTCTGAGATTACATTACTCCGGGTGTGCGTTCACCACGGCACCCTCCGGGTCTCCTCTGGCACAAAGCCACGCACACAACACTGATGGCACTTCAAGTCGCCTCCGAGTGCACCTTCACCAGGCACTCCTTCCTGTGGTCTCAGTTGGCACCAAGACATGCACACCACGCTGCAGAGACTGACTTTGTTACGGTGCACACGATGATCAGCCCATCACCTCCACAGTCCCAGGTTGCACCAAAGCACGCACACTGCTTCCTGAGACTTACTCCAACTCTGGCGCCCCGATATCCAGACGCTCTTCACCAATGCCCTCTGCCACACCACGACACGCTCACTGTGTCTGAGCCTCACTTCTCCTCCGGTGCACTCTATGACCAGGCGCACTTCACCAACGCCTCTGGTGCACCCCAACACGCACCCTGCGTGTCCGAGACTCACTCCAACTCCCGATGCACACGCCGACCAGGCGCTCCTCACCAGCGCCTGTGGTGCACCACGACACGCACCCTGTGCATCCAAATCTCACTTCACCACCGGTGCACACGCTGACAGGTGCTCTTCACCAACACCTGCGGCGCACCACGACACGCTACCAGTGCCTCCGAGACTCTTTTCACCTTCGATGCACACGTTGACCAGGCGCTCTTCACCAATGCCTGCGGTGCACCGGGACACGCTCCCAGCGCATCTGAGACTCGCTTCACCTTCGATGCACACGTTGACCAGGCGCTCTTCACCAACCCCTTCTGTGCACCATGACACGCTCCCAGCTCGTCCGAGTCTCACTTCTCCTCCGTGTGTCCAAGGTCACAGGGCACACCTTCAGAGGGTCTCAAGCAGCCACCACACGCGCCCACCGCGTTACTCGAAACCTCTCTGGAAACTTTTATGTTTCTGTGTTTCCAAACAGGGAGCCAGCTCACCTCGGGCCCTTGGGGTTACAAGACACAGCACAAAGCACAGTCATCTTCAAGCAGGGGGAGCCAGCGCACACAGCACAGTCCCAACAGCCTCTTCCTTGGTTAAAACAGAAAACTGCAGACCAGCTGCAGATAACAAAGCAAGGGTTGGTCCTGACCAGCAGTCTCTTCAGTTGTTCCTTTCATAGCAGAGGTTCCTCTTGACCACGAAATGGGTCTAAGACTTTTCAGTCTCAATCCATTTCTATTCCAACGTTCAGGGGTTTCAGCTCTCATAGTTAAACCCCTAAATGTCTTTGAAGTTCGTTGTGCTCAGGGGTCCCTGACCCCTGCCTAAATCAGTTCTGGGTGTCTCACTCCCAGTGTCACCTTTCTCCCTTTGATACTGGGGGTCTGGATCCTTATTCACTCAGCAGGAGTTGGATCAATTGGTTTATAGCAGCAGCCCAGGCCTTTTCACCTCCCGGGCTTCTCCTCTCCCAACTCTCCAGATACCAGGCAGCCTGGTGCCATCTCAACCCCTCCCTGGGTCAAGACCTCTTCCAGCTCCTCGCACCTCTCAGATCCAGAAAGTCAATCTACATTCAGCAGAGACACAGAAATGCTTAAAGCACAAAACTCAGCCACTTTCTAAAAGAGTGGTTTCTGAACACACAGTGAAAAAACCACTTTCATAGAAAGATGTGTTATGACACTGTGAGTTCATACATACTAAACTTTACCTCTCCATTTTAAACTTATAGGAAACTGGGCTAACAAACTCAATACCCAGCCTCCCCATTCTGTCTTTTGGGCAGAATGGTATTTCACCAGTGAAAAACGAAATGGAGTGTTTTTCACTGTCAGGACATAGCACACACCTCAGTATATGTCCTGCCTCTTACCTACACTGCACCCTGTCCAGGGGTTACCCTGGACCTACCACAGGGTGCCCACTGTGTACGCAAAAGGGAAAGTAAAGCCTGACAAGTGGTTGCACTTGTCAGGACAGCATGCTAACAAAGCAAACTGCACGCAGGCCTTACACTGCAGGCCTGAGTTCCCTTCTCCGCGCACCTTTGCATTACTAGCCCTGGCACACACAGTGCACATCACATGGGACTTTACTAGTAAGGCAAACATACCAATCATGGCCAACCAATTACCATTATACTTTACACAGGGAACACTTGTACTTTGACACTGATCAGCAGTGGCAAAGTACCCAAAGCATCTAAATTGGCAATTCTATGTCAGGAAAACGGTCTAGGGGGAAAGCAATATGTTTAGGGAACTTTAGCCAAAAAGGCCAAGTCCTACATGTCCTCAATCAAAGGTTAGCACTTATTAAATGTAATAAGGCAACCCAATGTTATCCTATGGGACAGATAGGCCTCAAAGTAGTGAAAAATGAATGTAAAACTTTTTCACTACCGGTACATGTTGAGCCTAATAGTGCATGTCCAACCTTTTAATTGTACCCTGCCCTGTGAAATACCTTAGGGGTGGTTATGTATATAAGGCATGGCAGGGGAGCTTTATATAGTTAAGTCGAAGTGGCAGTTAAAAATTGCACTCAGGCTGCGATGACAGGTGTGGGACATGTTTTGAGGGGCTAATTAAGTGGGTGGTGCACATCGTGCTTGCTTCAGGTCCACCATTAGCATTTAATTTAAAGGTCCTAGGTATATGGTATACTACTCTACAAGGAACTTATAAGCAAATTAGATATGTCAATCAGGTGCAAACCAATTTATCCATGTTTAAGGGAGTGAGCACAAGCCCTTTAGCACTGGTCAGTAGTGGTAAAGTGCACAGAGTCCTAATGCCAACAAAAACTAATTTCAGCAGACAAATGGAGGTAAGAAGGCAAAAGGTTTGGGGTAAGTCCACCCTAGGGCTAACAGGAGTAACAGATGTTTAAAAATGAAGAAGGAAAAAGTACAAAGGCTTAAACGCTTAACGTGGACCCAAGAGCCACATTGTCAATGCAAAGAGCAAGTTTACAGGTGAAAGAAGATTAATCATGCCTACATACTCACAGTTCAGCAAGTCTCTACAGGGGACATGCCACGCTCCCTTAGACTATAGTCGTCCGAAGTGGGGTTAAACCATTCAAACCCATTTGCGTATGGCATCAGTGGCATGCTGCCCTGATGATTGTTGATAATCAGGCTGCCAGTTGGTTTAGGTTGTATCATCATGCTTGAATGCTTTTGAATCGTCCATAAGTTAACCCATTACCTTGTTCAATAAACCTGTAACATAATTTTCTCCTATGAAAAGAAACATTGCCCTGTTTCTTATTTTACTCCTCTTTGCGTGTGTTAATGAGTTTGATTGGTTGCTTTTCTGTGGGATGTCGGTGCTATGGTATGCTCCCCCTGCAGACAAACAGTTTTGCCATTAACTTAAGTCTCATCTTGGGCACTCTGCACCGACTGGATGGTTGTTACTTACCCATACCAGCTGAAAGGGATATATAAACGGATTATAGTTTAATTATGCGCACCAGCATTGGGAAGGCAGATGATGCCATGGGTTTTTGTTTCAACATTATTGTTTCAATATTTCAATGGCTGAATAACCAACCGTGTGATAGAGTTTTGTCCTTCCACTTCCTGCTATGTGAATATTTATGAGGGAGGTGAGGGGCATCCTCTCCTGGGAGTCTGCCCTAATTTAGGAAATGTAGTCGCCTGTGTCAGGGGATCTAATTATCATAGGATATCAGGTAGCGCTTCAGCTAAGCAACAAAAAATACATTTTTCATGACACCTCGACACCCATTTACAGCTATGAAGGGACTGCTTCTGTTTCTTCAATGTGTGCTTACATTTCCATTCCATCGTTAGGTCACTGAAAAAGGTATCTCCAGGGACACATAAAAACTTTGATGACTAATGCATTTTTTCTAAAGGAGAAACAATCCTGACATAAGCTGTTGGAACACCTACTGAAAGTGACACACTTACATGTGCTCTTGCTGTGAGAATCAACCCTTCCTCTGATTAATGAGTCGACGTGACCTCAAAAGCGTTCTTATTGTGCATGTAAGTATCATGGAAATAGTGGCTGCAACATTTTTCACACCTGTCAGCACTCTAAGAGCTAATTGTACTACCATGATGAGCGCACAGGATTGTTGTACTAGGATGTTGCGAGTACATAGTACAGGGTCTGGCCTCTGGCCAGGCTCTGCACCCAACCCCCTGCTGGTGCCCAGCCCCCTACTGCACACGGCCTTCACTGCAGGCACCCAAGCCCCCTCCCTACGCATACTCCAGTCTGAGGTGCACAGTCTGAGGAGCCTGCAGGTAGGCCCTTCACCCATCCTCCTGCAGGTGCCCAACCCTCCCCCCCATTGGTGCCCATCTTCCTTGTGGCACTCAACCTTCATCCATGTACAATGGTAGGTAGTTCCTCGGCCCAACACACTGCAGGTGGCCAACTGCCACTGCTTACCTACGGTCCAACATCTGCACAATAGCGGGTCTCTACATGGCCTTGTCATTGTTTTCTTTAAAAATGTGTCAGGGGTATCTGTCAGGAGTATCCCGGTACAACCTCCTAGTACCACAGCACCACAGGGTGTGCTGTGCTGGATACTGCGATACAAGGGTTTGGTACTCCACTACCCGTAACCCAAATTATTGATTTTTTTAAATTTGGCTGCAACATTAGGGTTCATGATGTCCCCACCCTTCCTTCTAATATGGCATTCAATATTATTTTTCAGGATTTGGGGACCAAGTCCCCAAATCTTGTAATGGTTGCCATAGTATATTGAATATGAGTCATTACAACGTGTACAAATAGAACGCGTACCATTACAATGCGTGTATTAGTACGCATTGACAATTAAAATGAGATACCAAAACTTTTACCACGACTATGCCTTTACCACGCATGCCGTTACATCGCAAAAACATGCGTGGAAAAGGTATAGTGGTGGTAAAAGTTTCTAAGGTGAGTTATAGTCCTCTCATTACATTTACACTACCCAGCACGACCCCCCTACACTACCCTAAACCCTAAAACACTACCCTACACATACACCACAACACTACCCTAAACCATAAAACACTACCCCCAGCACGACCCCCTACACTACACAAACATCACAACACTACCCTAAACCCTAAAACACTACCCTAGACAGACATAATCCTCCTGAGGCGAAATAGCCGTGAGACGCTTCATATTTTAAAATAATTGTATATCTGTGTTCACCTGTGTTGTGTTCCTTTTTAAAAGCACTTCACTCGCGTTGACCCAGCACCTCGCACAGCTGATTGGAAGCTGTCGCGGAGGGAGGGATGCCTACCCTACAGGCCACGCCCCCTTCGACCTCTACAAAAGCGCGCGCTGATTGAAAGCGGCGCTTAGACAGACATAATCCTCCTGAGGCGAAATAGCCGGGAGACGCTTCATATTTTAAAATAATTGTATATCTGTGTTCACCTGTGTTGTGTTCCCTTTTAAAAGCACTTCACTCGCGTTGACCCAGCACCTCGCACAGCTGATTGGAAGCTGTCGCGGAGGGAGGGACGCCAACCCTACAGGCCACGCCCCCTTCGACCTCTACAAAAGCGCGCGCTGATTGAAAGCGGCGCTTAGACAGACATAATCCTCCTGAGGCGAAATAGCCGGGAGACGCTTCATATTTTAAAATAATTGTATATCTGTGTTCACCTGTGTTGTGTTCCTTTTTAAAAGCACTTCACTCGCGTTGACCCAGCACCTCGCACAGCTGATTGGAAGCTGTCGCGGAGGGAGGGACGCCTACCCTACAGGCCACGCCCCCTTCGACCTCTACAAAAGCGCGCGCTGATTGAAAGCGGCGCTTAGACAGACATAATCCTCCTGAGGCGAAATAGCCGGGAGACGCTTCATATTTTAAAATAATTGTATATCTGTGTTCACCTGTGTTGTGTTCCCTTTTAAAAGCACTTCACTCGCGTTGACCCAGCACCTCGCACAGCTGATTGGAAGCTGTCGCGGAGGGACGCCCACCCTACAGGCCACGCCCCCTTCGACCTCTACAAAAGCGCGCGCTGATTGAAAGCGGCGCTTAGACAGACATAATCCTCCTGAGGCGAAATAGCCGGGAGACGCTTCATATTTTAAAATAATTGTATATCTGTGTTCACCTGTGTTGTGTTCCTTTTTAAAAGCACTTCACTCGCGTTGACCCAGCACCTCGCACAGCTGATTGGAAGCTGTCGCGGAGGGAGGGACGCCTACCCTACAGGCCACGCCCCCTTCGACCTCTACAAAAGCGCGCGCTGATTGAAAGCGGCGCTTAGACAGACATAATCCTCCTGAGGCGAAATAGCCGGGAGACGCTTCATATTTTAAAATAATTGTATATCTGTGTTCACCTGTGTTGTGTTCCCTTTTAAAAGCACTTCACTCGCGTTGACCCAGCACCTCGCACAGCTGATTGGAAGCTGTCGCGGAGGGAGGGACGCCCACCCTACAGGCCACGCCCCCTTCGACTCCTCCTCTCCTCTATAGATATGTGCAACCATAGGACGCGCAGCGGACGAGCGCAGCGGGCGCGCCGATTGCGCGCCGAAGGCGCGCTTAAGGCAAGCTCGTCTGCGCTCGTCCGCGCCCGGCCGGGCCCAGGGGCCACGCCCTCTGGTTTCCCCAGAGGCGACAGACTGGTATACAGCCGAGACCTTTTATGCCAGCTACGGCCACCTATCTCTCCTAAATGCGCTATCCCATTACACCCTTTGGAGATTCCTCGACGCTGTAAGTACTGTAATCTACACCTATGCACTCCAACCACCAAACCATCAGGCGAGCTAATGACCTACTCCATGTTTCTTCTAAACTGTAGGTCCCTCGTAAAACACTGTCTAGAGATCTCCCTATTACTAGAGGAATACTCCCCAGATGCTATGTTCCTGACTGAGACTTGGCTGAACCAAGACTCTCAGCCAGACCTGGCACAAGCTATCATCCCAGGGTACCAGATAGCACGCGCAGACCGACCTAAGGGCAGAGGTGGCGGCCTCGCAATTATATACAAAGAAAGCTTCATCTGTCGTCACTTATCGGAAGATATTGAGGACTGCGAAAACCTCTCTTTTGCCATCGAATTCTCTCCCAATGCCTGCTTCACCGGCATTCTCATTTACCGCCCTCCCGGTCCTATAGGACAATTTAATACTTCCTTGCTCTCTGTGACCTCTCAGTCGGTTGTCTCCCCGTCCAACTTCTCCCTACTTGGAGATTTTAATATTCACTTTGACAACTCACTAGACCTGTCGGCACAAGAGACCAAGTCAAGCCTGGCTGCATATCAACTCGAGCAACGAGTTCCATCTGCCACACATGAAAAAGGACATCTGCTGGATCCTATTTTCAGCAACTGTGACCAGCTTGAAGTGGGAAATATAACCAGACTCCCCTGGTCAGACCACTTCTTAATAGCCTTCAACTGGACCACAAGCAAACTACCCTCCTCCTCATTTACTATTAGGAAAACCCGTAACTGGTCCAAACTCCCCATTGACAACTGGGTACAAGCTCTAGGCACCATGAAACCCTCCCTTTCCCAAGACCCAACTGTTAATAACAAAAAATATGAAGAATGGATAACCACCTCTCTGGACCAGGTCCTCCCAGAACACGCACCCAAATCTAAGAGACATAGTAAAACAGCTCCCTGGTACACAGAAGAGCTCAGGAACCACAAACGTCTCTGCAAAAAACAGGAGAGAAAGTGGCGCACCTCATACAACCCTGAAGTAAAGGCCACATACAGGGAAATGATCAGGAACTATAAACTGGCTATTAAATCCTCGCAAGCTGGCTTCTACAACTTTAAAATAACCACGGCAAAATCTAAACCCAAAGAAATCTATTGCATAGTTAACTCCCTGATCAAACCCCCGCCCCCAGTCACAGATAACAACAACTCACCAACCAAATGCAATGATCTGGCGGAATTCTTCTTCCAAAAAATTAATAAAATCTATCTTTTCTTCCCCAATCCCTGCTCTGATTCCCCTGGCCAGAACCTGCACCTGACTTCCAATTCATCCAAGTGCCTAGAGTCTTTCCCCTTGATAACTTTGGAAACCGCACAGACACTGGCACAAAAAATAAAATCCGGCTCCCCGTGCGACCCTGCCCCCCCAGGCTCACTGAATCTTGCCAGTACTGCTATTCTCCCCACGCTCCTGGAGCTCACGAACTCCTCCATAATCAGTGGGATAGTCCCTCCAACATGGAAGCATGCTATGGTGCGGGCCCTGCTGAAAAAGCCTTCTTTAGACCCAGCTAATCCTAGTAATTATCGTCCGATCTCGTTACTCCCCTGGGCATCGAAAATTCTGGAGAAACATGTCAATACCACTCTGACATTGTTTTTTGAAGAAAACCATCTCCTCGACTCCTCCCAAACAGGTTTCCGTACCAAACATGGGACTGAGATGGCCTTACTGGCTGTGACTGAGGAGGCAAGACGGCTCCTGGATCGAGGAGGATCAGTGGCAGTGATCCTCCTCGACCTAAGTGCCGCATTTGACACGGTGCATCACAAGATCTTGCTAACTCGTCTTGCCAACCTAGGAGTGACCGGAGATGCCCTGACATGGTTCAACTCTTTTTTGTCCAACAGAACCTTTCAGGTCTTCGATGGCACATCACGCTCATCCATTCGTCCCTTGGGATGTGGAGTCCCCCAGGGCTCCTCCTTAAGCCCTACGCTCTTCAACGCTTACATGAGGCCACTGGCTGAGGTTGTCCGTCCGCATGGTGTAAAGATCATTTCCTATGCGGACGACACCCAGCTGGTGGTCTCCCTGGCAGAGAAGAGCGGCCTCCAGGCACCACCAGACCTAGCGGCTTGTCTGGAGGACGTAAAGAAGTGGATGATGAGCTCCTGCCTAAAGCTGAATGACGACAAAACTGAGCTGATGATCCTGGGCACAGCCTCCCCCGTCTCCATAGAGCCGAGCTGGCCATCAAGCATGGGAGTGGCCCCACCCTCCAGAGACAACATCAAAAGCTTAGGGGTCTGGCTCGACAAGTCTCTGAGCTTTAACACACAAGCCACTAAGATCTCAGCCACCTGTTTTGGCCTCCTCAGAGTGATCAAGAAAGTCCTTCCCCTCCTCTGCTTCGAGGCCAAACAGATAATTATACAGGGCCTTATCCAATCCCGTTTGGATTTTAATAACGCCCTATACCTGGGAGCCCCGGATTACACCCTACAGAAGCTCCAACGCACCCAAAACTGTGCTGCCAGAGCACTGTTGGGCATCCCCCGGAGGACCTCAGTGAGAACCAGCTTGAGGACCTTGCACTGGCTACCTATGAGGGACAGAGTAAGATTCAAATCGCTCTGCATTGCCCACCAGACTTTCTGGGAAACGGGCCCAGACATCAATCGACCCCTGATTTCTCCCTATAGGCCGAATAAATCCCTCCGCTCTTCTACAGCATTCCTGGCCGAGATCCCCAGAACTCGTAGAGCTAGAGCAGGAGGACGCTCCTTCTCGTATAACGTTTCCAGACTCTGGAACTCACTCCCTTTGCAGCTAAGAAACAACCCCAACCTGACCACTTTTCGTAAACAGCTAAAAACCTTGCTGTTTAATGCCTAGCTAGTAACCTCAAGAGGGCCCCATCTGTTTCCAGCGCCTGGACGCCTCAGGGCAACTGTAGCGCTTTATAAATCACATTTTCATTTTCATTTCATTTCATTTCATTTCATTTCATTTCATACACCACAACACTACCCTAAACCATAAAACACTACCCCCAGCACGACCCCCTACACTACACAAACATCACAACACTACCCTAAACCCTAAAACACTACCCCAGCACAAACCCCCCGGCCCCCAGTCCTGTTCCTACACTCAAACCCTACCCAGCACGACCCCCTACACTGCCCTAAACCCTAAAACACTACCCTACACTACACATACTCCACAACACTACCCTAAACCCTAAAACATTACCCCCAGCATGACCCCCTACACTACACAAACACCACTACACTACCATAAACCTCCAAAAATTAAATCCCCACCCCACGCCGAATCCCCTTTACCTCTTTCTCCTCGTGGTTCCTCTCTCCTCCTGGGACCTTCTTCACGTCGTCTCCGGGGGTGGTGCACGTCGTTGTGAACAAACAGCCTCAGTTTCCTCACAACTTCATGGATCGTTTTTTTTGTTGTTTTTAGTTCGCATGTGAATACCTTTACAACGAAATTCATTGTAAAGGCATACCATATATGCCTTTACAACAAATTTCTTTGTAAAGACATGCGTGGTATTTGCACATGCGAAGTAAAAAAAAGCATAGTAATTACTTTGCGTTGTACAATGCATGCATGGTAATGCATGCGTTGTAATGGTATGCGAAGTAATGACTACGAACTAATGGCTGTTTACCTAATATATTCTCAATGGCACGGTCATCCAATCAGGTTCTGCTTTAAATGGGTCAATCAGAGCAAATCTGTATACGAAAGGTCCAGAAATCTCAAACTTTTTACTAATGTGAACCCTTTCATCCCACTCAAGCAACTTTTGAAAAATTAACTGCTTTCAAAAGGGCTGAACGGATTTATATCAAATAATACAAAGCACGCTTTCTGAGTAAAGTTCTGACTTTTCCCAAATTTGGTGTAATTCATTGAGCAGTTTTTTTCGGTTTCAGAGTGCAAACTTTTCTGAGGAATTTAACATAGAAAATCACCCCCGTTGTATGAATGGGCAAAAAGTTTCCACTTTTTATTCTGAGAATTGTGGACAGGTTTGTCAAACAGCATCTAAGTTATGAAAGAAATAAAGGCTTTTCCTATTGAAACTCTGACCTAACTATGAGTTCACACTGACAAACACCACTGTGATTCCATCGTTTTGCATTTAAAGTTGTGTCAATTCTATCTGTGGTGCTTTCAAAAGATTGGTTTTGATTATGTTTATCAAATAAACATTGAACAATTCCAACATTATTAAAATTTGGACGACTGGAATTTGCAACCATATATTAACGTCAATATTTGGATAGCTGACATTTGTAACAATATTTTCTGCAAATATCATGTTTTCTACATTGAATTCTCTAAACAATTGATATTGATCTATAGGTGTAACTAAAAGAGATGCATGATTGCAACGACTTGCTCAAGTATTCTTTCCTGATGCTCATTTTGGAAGGACTGAACATCTTTGCTAACTGAAAGGGAATGCACTAGAATTAGAAGGAGCATAAGTGAGTTCTTTACATCTGTGAAAGCATACTCCACGGCTCATCTGTCCTCTGAAAAGTAAGCAGCTTGCAACCATCTAACTCTTGATTCAAGCTGGCAGTGGTTACCTTCAGAGGTGGCAAAGAACTAAGGAATTGAAGTTGACAGTGATTGATCAACTACTAGCTCGGGAAGAGACCAGCATTCATGATAAATCATTGCTTTCCTGCAGCAGAAGACCTTCCTGGCCAGCAGGGGGAATGGTGATACTCGGAAGGCATCTCTCATGCCTTGCGTCACCTTGCACACACAAGTAAAAATGCAACCAACAGTTTATTTCTCTGAGCTGGTTCCCCTGCTTAGGGTTCGCTCAGCATTTGCCAAGATCTGGTTCCAGCAGTGATCCAGGTACCCCCTTACATGATGAGTACAGGAAGGCCATCTGCTGGTTCCACATGTGTTATCTTCCTCTGTTTACTTTGCATTGTCCAACTTGTGAAATAGCTCCACAATTTCTGCCATCTTCTTGTTGCCCAGCCTCTGTGCAATGGCCTCCAGGTCCACCACTGTGTAGTCTATGCAGCTGCAAATCCTGGCTTTGCTTTGTTGGTAACAATGGGAGCACACCGTCTTGACCTTCCTATCCCTTCCCTGCAGCAACCTGTTTTTATAAGAATAAAATGGAAAAACATCAATTAGTTGTGTACCATTGCAGTAAGCACATGTAATGAAGGTTGTAATGTTGGAGGTTCATTAATCCATTCTACACACTTCCTTCCTCACTTATGATCCAAACTACGGAGGGTTGTCCATACGGCCTGACAGGGGATGTCTTATCAGTGGCAAATGGATATCTGTCAACCTCTTGACTTAAATAGCATACCCTGTGAAGTCTTGAGTAGTGTGATCCCAATACAGTGAATTGAGAACACTCTATTGCAGGGTATTTAAGGTTTTAAAAGGAAGTGACCAAATTAAAGTCTATGGAGGCATTTTGCTTTGCTTATGAGGTGGGTGAATACCAGTAAAAAGAGGTAACATTCCCCATATGTGGGTGATTTGACAGATACGCTGTGTGGCTAGCATGTTGTCATAGATTATTATCACGTGATTAACAATAGAAAGTTGGGAACAGGTGTAGCTTTTTGAATTACTTCAAGTCTACAACCCCTATAGGACACAGTTTCAACGACTGAATGATGTAATCAGTGATGTCATCAATGATATAATTTGAGATGTCATCAGTGACGTAATTAATAATGGCATTTATCATGTAATGAATGGTGTAATAAGTGAGGTCATCAGAAGTGCATGACATGAGCGCAAGTTATAGTTAGTTCACAAAAAGTATAACTGGTGAATTTCAGTGCAATATTGGTTTTTAAGTGTTAAATCTTATTGTATTTCAACACCTAACAATAATGTCACTTGTTTTTTCCAGTGAATATATACATATACGTGATGCATAGCCTCATCAAATGTGAAGGGAGTCCCAGAGTCTTGAATTGCCTCTGTGTGATATATATATATATATATATATATACATATATATATATATATATATATATATATATATATATATATATTCACTGAAAAAACCATAGGTTTCACACATGTTATAGTTAGCTGGACATTTTACTGATAAAAAACCAATGAAATTCCCCCGTTATAGTTACTGTAGGCAACTATAACTCACGCGACCGCAATCCTCTGCTGATGCTAATACTGTACTTAGACACTTATTTGCCCATATCTTCTTCCATTAAATTTTAGCTATACATATATTACAAATATTTTTTTTTCATAAAGACACATATGTCATCAGCAGAGGATTACGGTCGCGTGAGTTATAGTTGCCTACAGTAACTATAACGGGGGAATTTCATTGGTTTTTTATCAGTAAAATGTCCAGCTAACTATAACATGTGTGAAACCTATGGTTTTTTCAGTGAATTAGCAAGGTTTTTTAAATGCTATTTCCTAACTATAACGTGTGTGAAACCTATGGTTTTTTCAGTGAATTTGTACGGTTTTTTAAATGCTAAGTTACTTTACGCCATTTGTGGCGTGCGCGCCCACTTAACGCAGTTCGTTCCGTGCACGGTTTTTATCAACTTTAATAAGCCCTGTACATTTGGTGGCCTTCGGCCACCAAAAGCACAGGGGGTGAGGTCAATGTGGATAGTGTTTTTTTTATTTCGATTTTATAATTTCATGTTGCCAAAATTACGTTTTTTTTCTCTATTAATAAGCCCTGCACATTTGGTGGCCTGCGGCCACCAAAAGCACAGGGGGTGGGGTAAGTGTGGATAGTGTTTTTTTTATTTTTATTTTTTTACCGTAAGCGTACGGTAAGCTTACGGTAAGCGTACGGTAAGCGTACGGTAAGCGTACCCCGCGAAATTGCCGAAAAAAAAATAAAACCGTTTTTGCTCTTGGGGGATGTTTGGGGACTCCCTCAACATGACTATGTGGGAGGGAGTTGTCAAAACAGCCCCGTAACATGTTTTTGGCCATCATGTTTGATAAACAACACTCAGTGCGAGAGACAAAATGGCGGACGCCGCTTCCTGGTTTCGGCCGATTCGAATGTTTACTAAGATCTAAGAGCCAATCAGAATCGCGCTCGCGCACGCCACCGTAAGCTTACGGTAAGCGTACGGTAAGCGTACCGTAAGCGTACCGTAAGCGGGCTCAGATATATATATTGATTTAAAGGCTATTTTCTCAGAATCTACTGAACAGATTTACACCAAACCTACAAAAGGCACTTCCTTGACCTAGGGACTACCTCTCTGCCAAATTTCTAGTAATTCTGTTCAGCCGTTCGGGCTGTAGCTCGTTCTAAAGGTCCTATGGAAAAATGCATGGGAAAAACGCGTTTTGGGACCCCCCTTTTATCTCAGCCCCCGCTTGACGAATCCCCCCGAGACTTTCAGGGTAGGAGCGGAGCGTAGCGCCCCACCTATTTTGAGAAATTCGCGAGGATTCGTCGACCGGCGCCAAAGTTATTCAAAATAGAATGTTGAGGTTTTCCTATGGAAACGTGGTCCTAACTATAACTACCTACTGGCGACCGCCAGTAGGTAATATATATATATATATATATTCACTGAAAAAACCATAGGTTTCACACATGTTATAGTTAGTGGAAATTTTACTGATAAAAAACCAATGAAATTGCCCCGTTATAGTTAGCGCAGGCAACTATAACTCACGCGACCACAATCCTCTGCTGATGCTAATACTGTATTTAGACACTTATTTGCCCATGTCTTCTTCCATACATTTTTAGCTATACATATATTACAAATTTTTTTTTTTCATAAAGACACATATGTCATCAGCAGAGGATTGCGGTCGCGTGAGTTATAGTTGCCTGCGCTAACTATAACGGGGCAATTTCATTGGTTTTTTATCAGTAAAATTTCCACTAACTATAACATGTGTGAAACCTATGGTTTTTTCAGTGAATTTGCAAGGTTTTTTAAATGCTAATTCCTAACTATAACGTGTGTGAAACCTATGGTTTTTTCAGTGAATTAGTACGGTTTTTTAAATGCTAAGTTTTTTTCCCTTATAATAAGCCCTGTACATTTGGTGGCCTACGGCCACCAAAAGCACAGGGGGTGGGGTAGGTGTGGATAGTGTTTTTTTCCATTTTAATAAGCCCAGCACATTTGGTGGCCTTCGGCCACCAAAAGCACAGGGGGTGGGGTAAGTGTGGATAGTGTTTTTTTTATTTTTATTTTTTTACCGTACGCTTACCGTAAGCGTACGGTAAGCGTACCCCGCGAAATTGCCGAAAAAAAAATAAAACCGTTTTTGCACTTGGGGGATGTTTGGGGACTCCCTCAACATGACTATGTGGGAGGGAGTTGTCAAAACAGCCCCTTTACATGTTTTTGGGCTTCCGATTTTAAAAATCTCTCTCAGTGCGAGAGACAAAATGGCGGCCGCCGCTTCCTGGTTTCGGCCGATTCGAATGTTTACTAAGATCTAAGAGCCAATCAGAATCGCGCTCGCGCACGCCACCGTACGCTTACCGTAAGCGTACGGTAAGCGTACCGTAAGCTGGCTCAGATATATATATTGATTTAAAGGCTATTTTCTCAGAATCTACTGAACAGATTTACACCAAACCTACAAAAGGCACTTCCTTGACCTAGGGACTACCTCTCTGCCAAATTTTGAGTAATTCTGTTCAGCCATTCGGGCTGTAGCTTGTTCTAAAGGTCCTATGGAAAAATGCATGGGAAAAACGCGTTTTGGGACCCCCCTTTTATCTCAGCCCCCGCTTGATGAATCCCCCCGAGACTTTCAGGGTAGGAGCGGAGCGTAGCGCCCCACCTATTTTGAGAAATTCGCGAGGATTCGTCGACCGGCGCCAAAGTTATTCAAAATAGAATGTTGAGGTTTTCCTATGGAAACGTGGTCCTAACTATAACTACCTACTGGCTATCGCCAGTAGGTAATATATATATATATATATATATATATATATATATATATATATATATATATATATATATATATATATATATATATATATATATTTCAGGAACTACTGAACAGTTTTACACCAGACCTACAAAAGGCACTTCCTTGACCTGCGGACTACCTCTCTGCCAAATTTCTATTAATTCTGTTCAGCCGTTCGGGCTGTAGCTGTGTCTAAAGGTCCTATGGAAAAATGCATGGGGAAAACGCGTTTTGGGACCCCCCTTTTTTCTCAGCCCCCGCTGGACGAATCCCCCCGAGACTTTCAGGGTAGGAGCGGAGCGTAGCGCCCCATTAGTTTTGAAAATTTCGCGAGGATTCGTCAACCGGCGCCAAAGTTATTCAAAATAGAATGTTGCGGATTTCCTATGGAAACAGGGTCCTAATTATAACTACCTACTGGCGACCGCCAGTAGGTAATATATATATATATATATATATATATATATATATATATATATATATTACCTACTGGCGGTCGCCAGTAGGTAGTTATAGTTAGGACCACGTTTCCATAGGAAATCCGCAACATTCTATTTTGAATAACTTTGGCGCCGGTTGACGAATCCTCGCGAATTTTTCAAAATAGGTGGGGCGCTATGCTCCGCTCCTACCCTGAAAGTCTCGGGGGGATTCGTCAAGCGGGGGCTGAGATAAAAGGGGGGTCCCAAAACGCGTTTTTCCCATGCATTTTTCCATAGGACCTTTAGACACAGCTACAGCCCGAACGGCTGAACAGAATTACTTGAAATTTGGCAGAGAGGTAGTCCTCAGGTCAAGGAAGTGCCTTTTGTAGGTTTGGTGTAAATCTGTTCAGTAGATTCTGAGAAAATAGCCTTTAAATCAATATATATATCTGAGCCAGCGTACGGTGCGCTTACCGTACGCGTACGGTGGCGTGCGCGAGCGCGAGCGCGATTCTGATTGGCCCTTAGATCTTAGTAAACATTCGAATCAGTCGAAACCAGGAAGCGGCGGCCGCCATTTTCTCTCTCGCACTCTGACAGGGGGTTGAAAAACCAAGTGCAAAAACATGTAAAGGGGCTGTTTACACAGCTCCCAAGCACCTAGCCATGTCGAGGGAGTCCCCAACGATCCCCCAAGTGAAAAAAGGCAATTTTAATTTTTTCGAAAATTTCGCCGATTACGCTTACCGTACGCGTACGGTAAGAAATAATAAAAAAAAAAATATATCCACATTCTCCCCACCCCGTGTGCAAAAGGTGCCCTAAGGGCACCTTTTTGTGCATGGCTTATTAGAGCTAAACAAAACATATATTTTACCTGTCACAACGATGCTCATCATATGTCCTCCATGTGCGCACGGTGCGCGAAGCGCATTGTGCGTTCATGGCCCATGTAGCGTAACGTGGGCACGCGCGCACGGTGCGCGAAGCGCACCGTGCGCGCACGGAACGAACTGCGTTAAGTGGGCGCGCACGCCACAAATGGCGTAAAGTAACTTAGCATTTAAAAAACCGTACAAATTCACTGAAAAAACCATAGGTTTCACACACGTTATAGTTAGGAATTAGCATTTAAAAAACCTTGCAAATTCACTGAAAAAACCATAGGTTTCACACATGTTATAGTTAGCTGGACATTTTACTGATAAAAAACCAATGAAATTCCCCCGTTATAGTTACTGTAGGCAACTATAACTCACGCGACCGTAATCCTCTGCTGATGACATATGTGTCTTTATGAAAAAAAAATATTTGTAATATATGTATAGCTAAAATTTAATGGAAGACGACATGGGCAAATAAGTGTCTAAATACAGTATTAGCATCAGCAGAGGATTACGGTCGCGTGAGTTATAGTTGCCTACAGTAACTATAACGGGGGAATTTCATTGCTTTTTTATCAGTAAAATGTCCAGCTAACTATAACATGTGTGAAACCTATGGTTTTTTCAGTGAATATATATATGTATATATATATATATCATAGCTCGTAGGGTTGTCCAAACTTCAAGCAGCACTCGAACGCGGTTTAGCTTGTCCCCTTTCCAAACTTTATTGGCATACAGGCAGCTTTCCTCAGTATTCACACCGGCACACAACCAAAGCCTTACGCGTTTTGTTACACAACTTCTTCAGAGGCATGTTGGTTGAAAAAGGCAATCTGGGCCACACCTCCTCATTTATACCAGATCGTAAGCTGATATGCAGCGGCTCTGAATGAGCGTATACATACAAGTTTTCTGGGATTTGTAGTCCATATTTTTGTCCACAAATGGAAGCCTCTTCTAATGAATGCCCAATCAAAGCTCACCTTGAGCCCCAAGGAAAGGTGTACTGTTAAATCCGAAAAGCGCGCTGTGTTACGAAACGCGTAAGGCTTTGGTTGTGTGCCGGTGAGAATACTGAGGAAAGCTGCCTGTATGCCAATAAAGCTTGGAAAGGGGACAAGCTAAACCGCGTTCGAGTGCTGCTTGAAGTTTGGACAACCCTATGAGCTATGATATATATATATTGGTTGCCAGTAGGTAGTTATAGTTAGGACCTTGTTTCTATTCAAAAAGTGTTTTTTCTTTTGCCAATATCTTTGGCGCCAATTGACGAATCTTTGCAAAATTTTCAAAATGAATGGCCCGTTCCGGTCCGCTCCTGTCTTGTAAGTTTCAGGGTGATTCGTCTAGCGGGGGCCGAGAAAAAAGGATGGTCCCTAAACGCATTTTCTTTATGTTAATTTTAATAGGAAAGTTTAGACAAGGCTACAGCCCGAACTGCTGAACGGAATTACACCAAATTTGGCAAAAAGGTAGGTCTCAGTTTTAAATGGTGTAAATCTGCTCAGTGGTTCCTGAGAAAATGATACATAAAAAGATATTAGTATCTGGTGACCGTGGTGGATCCGCGAACCCTCCCGAGCGCGAGCTTGAATCTGATTGGCTGCCAACACTTCAAACTATGAAATATTGGCAGCCCGAAAAAAAGGTGAGAAAAACGCTAAAAAATAAGAAAAGGGGGCAGGGTAGGAACACCCTGGCCATCTAGGCCTGCTCAGGGTGTCCCCCAACGACCCCAAGGCCAAAAGAAGCATTTTTGCTTTTTAATTTTCAGAGGGATTCGAGTACGGTGCGCGAATCCCGCCAAAAAAAATGAAATAAAACTGAAGCGCGGTCTGCCATGCTTCATTTAAATAAGCCCCAGGGTGGGCCAAGTCCCAGGGGCAATGTTATAATATGGTGCGGGGGTCCCCGCAGCCCCAGGAACCACTACCTCTCTGGGGATTGTTGATCATTAATATGTGGGAGCACGCAGCCCCCCGCAGCCTAGGGGACCACCACCTCCCGGGGCTTTTAAATAAAATAAAAATGCGAGGGAGGTTCCTGCCCCCATGCTGCCCTGTGGACCGCCACCTCCCCAGGGCTTTATACAAATGTTGGAGGCGGGCTGCACAGCCCCCATCGTGGAGCCCTCTATAGCCCTGGGGACCGCCAATCCCCAGGGCCGGCTTCAGCAATGTCTCGGGGTGCCCACCCCTGGGACATTCTAGTTTGCTATGGCAGGGAGGGAGCACTGCTCCCGCCCTGCCATAGCAAACTTCTGCTTTGCTTCATGGAAGCGAGAGCAGGACGTGGACTTCTTCCCTCTGAAAAGCTAGAAGGAAGTTAGCATGGAAACTGCAAATACAAAGACAGAGTTTATTAACCCTTAAGGGTGGTCCTACAACCTATACAACACTCTTTAGTATTGCATAGAGTAGCACAAAGAACTTGCGTACACGGTCCCCTTTTATACACAACAGAGGGGCTCAAAAGGGGGTGGGTACAACATGAGGCAAAAAGCATGACCTTTTATGGACATTTTCGATACAGAATCAATATGTGGGCGGAGTTAACACATTCCTGGGCCCGCGAAAACATGGTCAAACAAGGACTAACTGATAACATATGTGGTCAAGTCTGGGCATGCGCCAGACGGACAAATGAGCTATTTATAGACTGTTACTAGGTAGATTAAAGAGCAACTAACAAAAAGAAAGGACTCTTCTCGTGCAAAGCACGTGGAGACATGACATTACAAGATGGAGTCCAGACATTAGTCAACATAAGACAAAAAACATGTTCTAAGGAAGGAGAATTCATGTCTTTAGTGAATGCTCAATCATATCGCTGTTTTAGTTTTCAACAGACGACCCTTTCAGCATTTACTGAAGACATTCGGCTTATTAGGATAATCATCATATATGTCAATTTTCATCATCTCTTCCACTTCTTTGGTTAAATGTTTCTGATAGGTGACATTGGCAATAGCTTTCTTATCAGGAATACAGAATGACACACATAGAGAACAGAGTAAAGGACCACACTGAACACAGATGCAACAGGAAAACAGAACTGTTACAATAATACAGAGACCAGTTAAAACCTTCCATCCCCATGTAGTGATCAATGCCCAGAACCATCCAGAAAAAGTCCAAGTGCCATTTTCTGTATGAATCTCAGCTGCGATTTTATGCAATTTATTAATAGCGTTATAAACTGATGGCGTATGGTCAGGAATGAACACACAACAACTACTTCCGATAATTTTACATGCTCCACCTCGGTCAGCTAACATAACATCTAATACCATACGATTCTGCAATGCAACAATTCTGGTAATTTGTAATTCTTCCGTAAGATTCCCAAGAGCAGCAGCGGTCTGATTCGTCACAGCCTCTACAACTCTCGTTAACCTTCGAACCTTCCTACTATTTAGGGTAGCTCCATCAAAGAAAAACAATCCCAAGTTAAAATCAATATATTGCTGTAGGCTAGTATCAGTTTGATCAACATCATCAATGGATAGAGTACGTTTATACCTATTTACAGTCACATTATTCAACAACTTCAAATCTTTATGATAGGATGCAGGTGCTAAGAATACAGGGGGTAATAAAAATGCTACATAGCATACTCCGGACCAGCCGGCTGGTAAGCGATAATAGCCCTTATTCCCACATACGAAGTATGTGTTATGGGAGGCTAAGAAAGTACTATTATTTAATCCATCTATATTCAGAACAATAATACAATCGCTAACACCAACAGGAATATAACCCACACTCTGGACACACAGGTCCGCTTGAGCTTGTGCCACTTGAATCACGAATTGTTCATTCCCAGCAGTGTCTCTGGTGTTCGTGAAGATGTAGGGGATCGATTCATTGTCTGGTCGATATTCTTCCCATTCCCATATAGTCCCATTCGCCTGTGGATAGCCATCTTTATCTTGATGACATTCCCTATTAAGTCTGAAAAGTAATCGTCCCACTGTGGGTTTCCGTGTGGCGAAAAGCAAAGTGTACCATGCTCTACAAGAGCCATTATGAGAGAAAGCAAGAGGTATGAATTGCGTTCCTCCTTTCTTCTGATGAGCCGGCATCATACCACATATCCAACAGTTCGTAGCATTTGTAGCAACATGGGTATGATGCAACATCTGGATGAAAGTGTTATTCAAATAAGACTGACGATGCTTCAATTCTTGATACAGAAGGGTATAAAAGTAGTGTTCCTCAGGCACTGGAGTGGTCAAAACAAGCAACTCGCGGGCAGGAGTCACATCCTCAACAAACCATGTGGTTATACCAACAATAGCCACAATGATAATAAAGCTTGTCGCACAAAGAATCTTCTTCTTCTCCATCTTGTAATAAGAAGTCAATATCTTCCTGAAACTAAAAAGGTTGTCAGAACTCTTCCCCTTAGGCAGCCGTTGATTTCTTCACCAGCGGGCCAAGACGGGTGTCACTACACTAATGCAGGGCTGATCCCCCCCCTTGCCTCATTGGCTCTCCGTTTCACTAACCTAAGGGCCGTTCTGACAACGTCTTTGGATACAACAATCGCTTCCTTGGTCTGAGGTGATATCTTCTTCCTCCAGGAATCGCTTGGTCCGGGAAGAGCTCCTCAGTGTCGTTCGGTTCCACAGCACGGCCTTTCTCTGCAGTCAGGATTTCTCGATGGTCGGTCAACACAGCAGGCTCCACTAATCCAGGCGGCACTTTACGACAGTGCAAGGAGTGGATCCAGTTCTTTCGATTGGAAACCCGCACAGCTGTCCTCGTTGTGAGCAAGACTTGCTCAGGACCAACCCATCTCAGCTCCAGACTGTTCGTCCTTTCGAACACCTTGATCATGACATGATCTCCAGGTCGGAGATTATGACCTTCACCTGTGGACCGATCAGGGAGCGCTTCTCGAACCTGTTGATGAATAGAAACCAAATTATCCGTTAACTGTGCCAGATAATCATTCATCATTACACAAGGTACATAATACACTGACTTCGGTTTTGGTGGACCCCAAATATTCATTGGGCGTCCGAACACGATCTCGTAGGTTGTGAGACCGGTCCGAGAATGCGGTATCGATCTAATTGACAATAATGCCAGTGGTAAAGCATCTGGCCAAGTCAAAGAAGTCGAAGCTTGGATCTTAGCGATCTTAAGCTTCAAAGTACCGTTATATTTCTCAACCAATCCCGCAGACTGAGGGTGAAACACTGCATGAAATTTCTGGGTAATGCCTAGCCCTTTCAGGACATACTTGATAACGTCTGCTATAAAATGAGGTCCGTTATCACTCCACAACAAACTACAAACACCATATCGAGGGAAGAACTCCTTCAATAGCGTCTTGGCTGTAGTCATTGCAGTATTGTCTTTCGTAGGGTATGCCTCAACCCATCTACTGAAGGCACAAACCACTACTAAAACATACTTCAGATTATTACAGCGCTCAAGCTGAATGTAATCCATCTGCAAAACCTCAAAGGGTGCAGTAGGTGTCGCAAATCCTCCTGCTGGAGTTCGTGTACCCTTTCCCGGGTTATACCTCAGGCAAATCATGCAGGTCTGCACTACCCTCTTTGCCGTACTAGCGATCTCCGGATGCTCCCAAACTCGTGTGAGTAATTTAACAATTGCGGAAGCTCCGACATGCGCTAGTCCATGTGCCATCTGAACCATAGGTTGTACGAAAGCTGTGGGTAACTTCCATCTATCCATCTGCTTACTTCTCCAACACCCTTCATCATCTAATTCTCCATCATTGGACCATTGCTCCCGTTCCTTATCGGAAGCGGTCCTCTGTATCTCCAGCACTTCTCTCCTAGCATCATGCCATCTTTCTGTCTGCGACTTCACAACATACATTGCAGTAGCACCAGGCTGCATCGCAGTCTCTCGTGCCACCCGGTCTGCTAAAGCATTCCCTTCTCCAACTTTATCAACCACCTTCTTATGGGCACTACATTTAACTATAGCAATCTTCTTTGGATATGTTAATGCAGTCAAAAGGTTGTGAACTAACTCCCCATACATTATCGGTGTTCCTTGTGACGTTAGAAACCCTCTCTCCTTCCAGAGTAGGCCGAAATCGTGCGCTACTCCGAAGGCATAGCGGCTATCTGTATAAACATTCACACACAATCCTGTACTGAGCTCACATGCTCGTGTTAATGCTATCAGTTCCGCTGCTTGAGCTGATTTCTGCGGTATGCGTGCAGTCTCCACTATTGTTTGTAATGTGGTAATTGCATACGCTGCTGAAGTCGTACCATCTGGTAGCTTCAGGCATGATCCGTCCACCCATAGTTCTCCATCTACATCTGTAAAGGGCGTATCCTGGAGATCAATACGACCCTTTGTCTGTTCCTCAGTCACAAGAATACAGTCATGTGCTTTTCGTGCTTCAGACTGAGTTTCCGGGAACGGCAACAATGTGGCTGGATTTAACATTGCACATCTCTTTAACGTAATATGAGGAGCCAAAAGCGTCAACTCATATCCCGTTAAACGAGCACTGGTCAAATGCTGCGTCTTTGTCTGATTAAGCAGGGCATCAACAGCATGGGGAACTAATACCAACAGTTTGTGAGATAACACAATTCCCTCGCTTTGGCGTATTGACACAGCTGTCGCCGCAACCTGGTAATGCTCGGGCAACAGGATCAAGTACAGCCGAAAAATATGCACAAGGGCGCTGCTTGTCGCCGTGCATCTGCACTAAAACTGATAATGCGCATCCATCTTTCTCATGCACATACAATGAAAAGGGCTTCGTATAATCAGGGGTACCTAACACTGGTGCTGAACAAAGGGCTTGTCGTAATTACTGGAAAGCAATTTCACACTCATTTGACCAGGGAAGAGGAATCGGAGTGTCTTTTGTCAAGAGTGCTAACAATGGCTTAGCTATGTGTGAAAACCCCAATATCCATTGCCTACAGAAAGAAGCAAGACCCAAAAATGCACGCACATCCTTCTGTGTGGAAGGTACTGGCGTGTCCAAAATTGCTTGCATACGATCTGGTGTAAGTGCACGCCCCTCCTTAGACAAAAGCTGACCCAAATAAGTCACCTTTGGTCTACAAAATTGCAATTTCTTCCTCGACACTTTATGATTGTGCCATGCCAAAAAGGAAAGCAAGGATAACGTACACTTCTCACACAGCTCAGGAGTATCGCCCGCCAACAAGATGTCATCGACATATTGTATAAGGGCGACACCATCAGGCAGAACAAAGGAATCCAATTGTCGTTTCAATGCTTGACTGTAAATACTAGGGCTCTCTGTATAACCCTGAGGGACTCTACAAAATCTATAAGACCTATTATTCAAAGTGAAACCGAAAAGGTATCGGCTATCAGGGTGAATAGGAATCGAAAAGAAAGCATTTTTCAAATCAATAACTGAAAACGTGGTCGCCGTTGGCGGGACCAAAGTGAGTAACGTCGTGATATCAGAAACCACCGGATACTGAGGTATCACTATCTTATTCACTTCCCTTAAGTCAATGATAAAACGATAAACCCTGGTATCGGTATCTTTCTTCAAAATGGGTAAAATAGGACTGTTGCAGACATTATAGGGAACTTCCTCCACTACTCCCACCTTAATCAAATCCTGCACAATCTGTATGAGTGCCTCCTCCCCCTCCTGGGAAATACGATACTGAGGGAGGCGTGGTAACACCGCACCCTCCTGGACACTAATGTGGACAGGCGGAATCACCATCTGTCCCACATCAGTATCCGAAGTGGCCCACAAAGAATGAGGGAGGGAAGCCAATACAATATCCTCCGCAACCACACACATCCGTTCTGTCATTGGGTGATTATCGTTTAATATCACACGTACTCCAGTAGGGGAGCAGCAGATCGTAGCTCTGAAGTGCTTAAGCATATCAAGACCCATAATGTTGTCGGGCGTGTTCGGAGCAAGCAAAAACGGACAGGGTGCAGAAAAGTGGTCAACATGGAATGCAAGGGGTCGGGAAAGAGGGCTTCGAGAGAGTGTACCATCAAACCCTACCGATGTAACCATTAAGCCAGATGGGGGAGCCCTCGGAACCAATTGTTTGGACAGTGCACTGCGAGTAGCTCCTGTATCAACTAGGAACCGATCAGTAGAACCCAAAACATTTGCTGAAACATAAGGACCCTTCTGATCAACCGGTACTTCAACTGATTCCAACCCCCATCCAACGCAATCCTATGCATGCTGCGAATCATGGTACCCAGGGCGGTCATTCCCAGACATCTGATACTGGTGTTGCCGATCAAACACATTAGGTCTATCTCGTTGCTGTACGTTAGGCTCAAAGCGAGCACGATCGTTGGAATTCCCTCTAAAATTCGAAAAGCCCCCTCTACCTCTCGGTGGTCCCTGACCACGTCCCTGACGAGATGCATATAATACCGGACAATCTCTAGCCCAATGACCCGACTGTTTACAATACGCACATTGATTTCTATTAACATCTGACCGACCGGAAGGGGGACCATAAAATCCTCCTCTACCTCTTTCGACACCCCGACGAGGCGGACCATATACTTGTGCTAACATCACCTTAGTTTTCAAATCTTTCGATTTCTTCTCCTCATTCCCCTTCGCTTCTTGTTCCTGACGCTCATAATACTGAGCCATAGTCAGGAGGGATGCCGGAGACGAGGTGGACCACGAACTTTCACTCGCTTTCAATCGAGTTGCTATTCCCGGTAATAAATTCGCCACATATTTATCAACAAAAAGATGTCGACCCGTATCATCCGTGAGCGACTGACCACTGAAATCATGAAATGTCTCCTCAAAGCGCGTAAAGAAGTCTGAAACTGATTCATCAACCTTCTGTTTACATGAGGCTAACATGTTCCAGTCAATCTTTTTAGGGGGGATAATTGTTTTCAATTTAGTCAAGATAGCAGCAGGAAGATCTAAAATAAGCTGGGGTGGTTTTTGCGCGGGTTTTCTCTCCCTATCCACATCCTCAATCTCAGACCATTTGGCCTTAAAAACGGCTTGATCATCCACCTTCCGCACAGATCGCCACATATCCGGTGGTAAAATAAGCCCAAAGAACAAATCTATATCTGCCAAAGTCATAGTACAAGAATTCAAGGCCCCTTCGACCTCTTCGTAAAAGGCCACTGGATTCTTGCGGGGGTCAGGCAATGCATTCTTTAATGCCATAACATCAGCCCTATGCCAGGGAGTATAAACCCAATTATACACAAAATATCCCCTAGCATCGGGGGAAGATATATCTGAACTATTTCCTGCTCCTTTAGGAGGAACATACAAAGGTGCCCCCTCTCGCATCGGTTTAGCATGCACTAGTTCACTCTTATCTGAATGGGAGGTAGATGATTGGTCGCCGCCGATATGTGAATCCGATTGCTCCTTCTCCCCTGCCTGCAGGCGCGCTCTCTCTTTAAGTTCAACCGTCGCGTCCTGCAATGCAAACAGCCGTCGGACCGCATCGGGTACCTTAGAGGGAGAAAAAACACCATTACGTAATGCTTTAGCATCTGAAACTACAGCATCAGGCTCGAAAACATCAGAATATTTCCGAAAGGCAGTAATCACTTCATCAAAAAAAGTTGCCGCAAAATACAGCTTCTCTCTATCTTGCCAACTTTCCAAAGATTCCAACAATTCAGCAAGAGATAATTTGCCTTTAAGCGCACGCAAAGAAATTTTCCGAAGCTCACCCATACGCTCAACTGATAACATGGACCGTGTGTCTACCTTATCCGAAACCGATCCAGAATCCTGTGATCTCGGGGCGGACGCGCCAACATAAGGGGGCGGAGAGCGATCTAATAAATAAAAATCATCTTCAAGATTAGTAAGGACAGGATAAAGTGGCTGGCGGACAGCATATTGACCCGAGACTTGCAACCTACGCTCTTTCTCTTGTCTCTCCGCCAGTTCTCTTTCCTCCCGACGCTTCGCTTCCTGCGCTCTCACATGATCATTTTTCCGTTGCTCTTTATCAAACAGCGCTTTCTCACGTTTCTCTCGCTCACGCACTTCCTTCACCCATAACCGTACACATTCAAACATGTCTTGCCGAGCACGCCGTTTACACATACACTGTTTCACATACTCAATCTTACGCATATCAAACGATCCATACAAAGGCCATCGTAACTCAGGATCCTTTTTGGTGTATTTCCTCCACACTGTGCTGTACATTATAGAGGAAAGACCATGCTTCACATACATATCCCTGTTAGGAGTCCCCTCTGGGGGGGCTGGAGCAGCTTCCTCAAGATCTAACTGGTTTCCAAAGCAGCAGCACCACTTACGGAGTGCGCTAAAAGCAGGCATGCTCAAAAATAATGCAAAATATGCAGTATTATCAAAAATGGCACTTAAACTTTGCGCCGTTCAGATTTACACAACTCCGGAGAAATATCTCCACATTACCTGCCTATATGTGTTGCAACGCATATATTCTCACAGTAATCAATACAAAATATGACCGGTCATCACAAATCAAACTCAAATAGCCAACCCAGGCTTCAAAACTCGGAGCAAGTACCGTACAACGGTTCTTACCAATCAAGAGTGTCCAGATTCCAACTGCCAAGTTCCAAAATTCGCCCAAACGGCTGTCGCGGCAGACCGACAGAAGAGGTCTCAGTCGATGACCGGCGCCACCCAGAAGGTCAGTTCGGAAGGGAAGGAAGAAAACCTCGGGATGCCAGGACTAAAAAACACCACTGGCAGTGATCACATCCCTGGCCAAATTCCTCACCTTCGTCACGACCAGTCCTTCGAGCATCCGAGTCGCCGATGAGCCCCACGTGACGGGCGCCAATTGAAGAATACAGGCCCCAGCTAGGCCCGCAGAATACAAGGGTTCGCCCACCTGTAACAAAAGCTAGAAGGAAGTTGGCACGGAAACTGCAAATACAAAGACAGAGTTTATTAACCCTTAAGGGTGGTCCTACAACCTATACAACACTCTTTAGTATTGCATAGAGTAGCACAAAGAACTTGCGTACACGGTCCCCTTTTATACACAACAGAGGGGCTCATAAGTGGGTGGGTACAACATGAGGCAAAAAGCATTACCTTTTATGGACATTTTCGATACAGAATCAATATGTGGGCGGAGTTAACACATTCCTGAGCCCGCGAAAACATGGTCAAACAAGGACTAACTGATAACATATGTGGTCAAGTCTGGGCATGCGCCAGACGGACAAAGGAGCTATTTATAGACTGTTACTAGGCAGATTAAAGAGCAACTAACAAAAAGAAAGGACTCTTCTCGTGCAAAGCACGTGGAGACATGACATTACAAGATGGAGTCCAGACATTAGTTAACATAAGACAAAAAACATGTTCTAAGGAAGGAGAATTCATGTCTTTAGTGAATGCTTAATCATATCGCTGTTTTAGTTTTCAACACCTCAAGGAGCAGTGCACCAGGAGGCACGTTTACAGAGTGGTAAACAAGGGGGCATGGCCTCTGACCACTCTCAGCAATCCAGCTGTGTGGGGATTACTAGTGGTAACAGGAGGGCTAGTTGGCCCCCAGGGACCCTCAGAGGCAAGGGGACTTCATCCCCAACCAAGAGTGCACCAGGAGGTGCGTTTGCACAGTGGTGGAGAAAGCCGGGTGCATAGGTGTCTTTTGGTGTTAGGTCTCGTCGCTGTTTTCTATGGAGACCAAAGAAGACTTGCTGCTTGCGGTGACTGAAGAAGTGTCCGGTGGAATCCAAGGCTGGATTCAAGATGTAGAAGACCTGAAAATTTAAGGGACAGTGTTCACAGTCACTTGCCAGTGACCCGGGGCCAGGAAGATGGATGCCCACGGATGTCGGGTGATTTCAGGTCGTCAATGGTGTTTTGACTCTTCGCTAACGAGGTCCAGGAGAGATCGATGATGACCAGCAGCTGGATTCGGAGTAGCCCACAACGTCTGAAGCTGATGGCGGTATTGGCAACCGGATTGGAGCCAACAAGCCTTGGCAAAAGCAAGTCTCATGTATAGTGAAGAAAGTCGATGGTACAGACCAGCAAGGTTTGAGAGACTCACCCAGCAAGGGTGAGTGAGGGCAGGCCCGGAGCAACCAGAGGAGCCCTTTGAGTTGATAAGAAAGTCTTCGGGGGACCCACAAGCCAACAAGCAAGGGATCGCAAAGACGCCTCTTGAAGAAATGCTTCACAGGAGCCCACGGTCACTCAGGATGGGGTAGGCCACTGATTTTTGCTGTAAAGCCTGCTGGAGGCTTGGGCCACAAACGGTCCAAAGCACAAGTTTGTAGAATGTCGTGAAGGGGTTGCACTCGACAATAGTGCACAGTTCCCACGTATTGCAGTTCCTCGTCACTCGTGGGATCCAAACGCCACAGCTTTGCTGGGGACTCAAAATGGCCAACGAGAGGTCAGGAAATCCACTTCTGGGGCTGCAGGGACTTCGGACTCCGGCGGGAGCGAGAAAGTTTGCGACTGTTGATTAGAGTTTCAGGTGCCTGCCAAGCAGGGGAGTCACTCCTTGACTCCAAGGGAGATTCTTCCGTCTTCCAAAGGTAGTGGAACGTCGAAGGGCCAGGATTCTTCTTGTAAAGCATCGTCCAGGGTTATCTAACTTGCAATGGTAAGGTGTTCCTATCTTATAGTAAAAGAAAGGGAGGGACTAGCGCTATGACCACTCCTCCAGGAGGGTCAGGGAGGTGGGTGGTTACACCCACTTCCCTTTGTCCAGTTTCACGCCAGAGCAGGGGCTGGGAGCCCCTGAACCGGTTTGAGCTGGCATATGCACAGAGGAGCCTACTGCTCCCACAATGCAGGACTTCAAAGCACTCTAAGAGTGCACCCACCCAGCTCCAATACACTAAATCCTGTCTGGAAGGTGGTGACACCTCCCTGTGACAGGATGTCTATTGTTGGGCCTCCTCCACTGCGAGTTTCAGTCAGCAGCAAAAGGGCAGCCCAGTGTCTGTGCTGGTGGCATCCATTTTGTGATGCCAGGGCTCTTTCAGATTTCTACTGTGTTCCCACAGTAGGTACATGTCATCCCCTCTAGAAGGGTGGGATCATACTCCTGGAGGTATGATTCCAAGTTGTTTCACACCAAACATGACATGTTGTGATGCAATCATTCCAAAGTTAGCATTAACCGGGAGGTTATAATGCACTTAAGATTATATGGTTTAACCGCATCCACAAACAGCCACAGGGAATAGACCCTACCAGCTGCAGAGGGGCCCTGCTCAGGCAGAGGCACCCCCTCACATTGTAAACCAAGCACCCTGCCCTCAGGATTGATAGGGCCTGTCATAGGGGTGACTGATAGGTTTATATGTGTGAGATATAGGAACCTATACCTCTGTGAGGAGTGCTAACACTACCTCACCCAGGCTGCAGTAGCAGGCCTGAGGTGTCAGATTTAGTCTGCTTCCCAGGGGTGGCATAATACATGCTGCAGCCCCTGGTAGGCCTGTGAAGTACCTATGCCCTTGGTACCTAAGGTACCATATACTAGGGGCTCATAAGGTACCACAGTATCCAATCACTAGTGCACTAATATGCACTCCAAGTCGTTTAGAGAGAACAGAGAGACTGGGGCCTTGATTAGCAGGGACCCAGACTGACTATAGCCAGAAACCAGTGTATACATCAGAAAAAAAGTGGGGGCAACATAAGTGCAGATCCTACTCTCCTACACAACCCCCCCCTCCCCAAACGCAGGGAGATTAAACTAACCTTGACCAGTTGAGTCTTCATGTTCTAAGTGGAAATACCTTGAGAGTCCATCTGCATTGGCATGTTGTGTCCCAGGTCTATGTTCCACTGTATAGTCCATCCCCTGTAGTGAAATGGACCACCTGAGCAGTTTAGGATTTTCACCTTTCATCTGTTTGAGCCATAGGAGGGGCTTGTGGTCAGTCTGAACTATGAAGTGAGTGCCAAACAAGTATGGCCTCAGCTTCTTCAGGGCCCACACCACAGCAAAGGCCTCCCTCTCTATAGCTGACCAACGTTTCTCTCTAGGGGTCAGCCTTCTGCTTATGAAAGCTACTGGCTTGTCTTGACCTTCATCATTAAGTTGAGACAGTACAGCTCCCACACCCAGCTCTGAAGCATCTGTTTGGACAATGAACTTATTTTGGTAGTCTGGACTCTGTAAGATGGGGGCAGTGCACATTGCCTGCTTCAGGTCATCAAATGCCTTTTGACAGCTAGCTGTCCACTGAACCTCTTTTGGCATTTTCTTAGAGGTAAGATCAATTAAAGGGGTCACTATAGATCCATATCCCTTAACAAACCTCCTATAGTACCCAGTCAGGCCTAAAAAGGCTCTCACCTGTGTCTGGGTGGTTGGAGCTACCCAGTCCATTATGTTCCGGATTTTGCTCTGCAAGGGTTGAACCTGGCCTCCACCTACAAGGTAGCCCAGGTACACAACCTGACTCTGCGCTATCTGGCACTTAGTGGCCTTGATAGTGAGGCCTGCTTTTTGCAGGGCCTCCAAAACATTTCTGAGGTGGACCAGGTGATCCTGCCAGGTGGAACTAAAGACAGCAATATCATCAAGATAGGCTGAGCAATAGGTTTCCATATCAGCCAGAACTTTATTCACCAACCTCTGAAAAGTGGCAGGGGCATTTTTCAAACCAAAGGGCATTACCACAAAGTGATAGTGCCCACCAGGGGTTGAAAATGCTGTTTTGGCTTTGGCATCATCAGCTAACTTGATTTGCCAGTAGCCAGCTGTTAGATCAAATGTGCTCAGATATTTGGCTGAGGCCAAAGTATCAATGAGCTCACCTGCCCTTGGAATTGGGTAGGCGTCAGTCCTGGTGACTGCATTGAGGCTTCTGTAGTCTACACAAAACCTCATCTCTTTCTTACCACCCTGGGTGTGAGGTTTTGGCACTAGGACTACTGGACTAGCCCAAGGGCTATCTGAAGGCTCAATAACTCCTAATTCCAACATTTGCTGGACTTCAGTCCTGATACAGTCCCTGACATGGTCAGGTTGCCTGTAGATTTTACTCTCGACAGGCAGACTGTCTCCAGTGTCCACCTCATGGGTGCACCAGGAAGTCTGACTTGGGGTCAGGCTAAACATATGTCTGAACTGTTGCAGAACTTGCTTGCATTCAGTTTGCTGATGCTCAGTGAGGCTGCTTGCCAAAGCAACACCATCAACTGACCCATCATCAGGGTTCTGTGAGAGCAGGTCAGGGAGAGGGTCACTCTCCTCCTCCTGGTCCTCATCAGTTGCCATGAGCAAGCCCATGTCAGCCCTGTCCACATATGGCTTTAATCTGTTGACATGGAGCACCCTAAGGGGGCTCCTGGGAGTTCCAAGATCCACCAAGTAGGTGACTTCTCCCTTTTTCTCAACAATTGTATGGGGGGCACTCTATTTGTCCTGGAGAGCTGCTGGGGCCACAGGCTCCAACACCCACACTTTCTGCCCTGGCTGGTAAACAGTCAGGACAGCCTTTTGGTCACGCCAAGCTTTTTGCAATTCTTGGCTAGCCTCAAGGTTTTTGGTTGCCTTCTTCATGTACTTTGTCATTTGGGAGCGGAGACCAAGTACATAATCCATCACATCCTGTTTGGGAGGTTTGAGAGGTAACTCCCAGCCCTCCTTCACCAAACATAATGGACCTCTGACAGGGTGCCCATACAGAAGTTCAAAAGGACTGTAGCCAACCCCCTTCTGTGGGACCTCCCTGTATGCAAACAGAAGGCAGGGAAGTAAAAGGTCCCATTTTCGCCTAAGCTTTTCTGGGAGGCCTTTAATCATTCCCTTTAGGGTTTTGTTGAATCTCTCAGCTAACCCATTGCATTGTGGGTGATAGGGAGTAGTGAATTTGTAATTGACACCACACTCCTTCCACATTGCTTTCAGATATCCTGACATAAAGTTTGTATCCTGTGAGATATAACCTCCTTAGGGAAACCCACTCTGGAGAAGACTCCAATGAGGGCTCTTGCCACCACTGGGGCTGTGGTGGTCCTGAGGGGAATTGCTTCTGGGTACCTGGTGGCGTGATCCACTACCACCAGGCTAAACCTGTGCCCAGATGCTGTCTGAGGGTCAAGGGGACCAACAATGTCAATCCCTACCCTTTTAAAGGGTATGCCCACCACAGGTAGCGGTATTAGGGAGGCCTTTGTTGTGCCACCTGACTTGCCACTGACTTGGCAAGTGACACAGGAGCGACAAAACTCCTTGGTGTCCTCTGACATGTGTGGCCAATGAAAATGAGGGCAAGCCTGTCCCAGGTCTTCGTTTGGCCCAAGTGTCCTGCCAATGGGATATCATGTGCTAGGGACAAGAGGAACCCCCTAAACTTGAGTGGTGGTGGTTTGGTCTTTGGACTTGGTACAATCAGAAGTCCAGTGACCTTTCTGTTTACAGAATTTGCACCAGGGCTTCTTTTGGCCTCTTCCCTTTGTAGACTGTGAATCCCCACCAGATGCAGATTTTTGGGGCCCTTGTGAAGACTTCTGGTCTTTTGCCTTATCCCCACCTTTCTCAGAGCCTTTAGGATCTTGCTTCTTGGTGTCACCCCCTTGGTTCTGGGTTTTCTGCCTCACCCTGGTTCTGACCCATTTGTCTGCCTTCTTTCCCAATTCTTGGGGAGAGGTCAGGTCAGAGCCCACCAGGTACTGATGCAACAACTGGTTTTGGCAATTATTACGGATCTGTTCTCTCATGATAAGATTATACAATCCCTTAAAATCAGTAACTCTACTACCAACCAGCCAACCCTCCAGAGCCTTGGTTGCACAATCAACAAAGTCAGTCCAGTCCTGAGTCTGTGCTTTCTGGGTATCTCTGAACTTCAACCTGTACTGTTCAGAGGTTAAGCCAAACCCATCTATTAATGCACTCTTCAGGACTTCATAATCATCAGCATCCTCTTCTCTAACAGTGAGGAGCTTGTCTCTACCTTTATTAGAACATGAGAGCCATAAGATTGCTGCCCACTGTTTCTGGGGGACCTGTTGAACTTTACAGGCCCTCTCCATAGCACTTATCCATTTGTGGATATCATCTCCTCTCTGGTAGGGAGGAACAACCTTGGACAGGTTCCTATGGTCTGGAATGTAATCTCTGTATCTAGGGACACTGTTGCTGCCACCAGGGGGTTCTAACCCCTCTTTTCTAGAAGCTCTCTGGAGGTCAAAGGCTGCATTATCTAAGGCCAATTGCTTGGTTCTTGGGGCAAGCCTAGGTTCCTCATACTGGAGCATCTTGTACCTTCTTTCAGAGGAGGTCTCTCTATTAAAGTATGAGTTCCTCTGTTGGACAGATTCTCTGCCAGAGTGATATGAGTGGTTAGATTCCCTTGAAGCGGACCTAGGCCTCTCTTCACTCCTGTCACCTCTCTTAGGGAGAATTCCTCTGTCCTTTGCAGACCCGTGTGGGTCTGGCCCTTCAACCACAGACTCCAGGTCATCTTGATCTTCATCATCAGACCCAGAGACTGTGGCTGACCCACCCCTTGATCCAGATCCACTAGGTCCTAGAGCTAGTTTCAGATCATCTGCTGTTAGCAAATTTATCAGGTGTTGTGTGGAGGGACTCTGTCCTAACCCCAGGTGTATTGCAACACACATGGCCTTCAAGTCAAAGAAGGTCATGTCCTTATACTGAGGTTGGGTGGATCCACTGGGTCCATCCCTTGAGGACATTCTAGTGTTGTGCAGTGTTGTACTCCCTACTCTAGTTTGTGGCCTACTGATCCTAAGTTGAGCTGTAGCAAGGGTGTGCTATCCCTTCACAAACAGCTCTAAGTTCAGTAGAACTTATTGATACTAAGCTTGACTTTATATGTACCTTGAGTACCTTAAGTCGTTTTCAGTTAGTAATTCAAATAGAGATTTTCTGGTAAAACAATGGCAAGCTGGAATCCCACACGCTGCCCACCAATCTGAGAAGTTGGTCTGGCATATGCTGGTCACTAGTTATAGTGGCCACCTTGCACCAGTCCAATTCGACTCTTATGGTAGATAGGTTTAAGACAACCTTTTAAAGAAAGCTATCCTAGTGGTAGCTGTGGAGAGCAGCCTTCAGGCTAAGTCTCAGAGGAATGTAAAGCAGCTTGTTTTACCTTATAATCTCTTGAATTACCAAATGAAAGGACACCACACAGGTATATATATCAAATATATATGTATTTATTTCTAGACACACTCTACTAATCTCTTTATGAGATTAGAACTCAGGAACACATTCAAATATCAACGTTTCACAATAAGTTAAGCACAAATATGGCTGGGGCCCTAGGGGCGTACCAGACGATATACTAAAAAAGAGGTTTAGGAAAGTCGACTTGCAGAATGACAAGGCCTAGGGCCTGTAGAATCGCTGGGGCTTCCGACTGCAGTGATAGCAGGTAAGTAACAGACCCACGGGAGATGCGTGCAGTGTGAGAACACAGCCGCGGGTTCCCTATTGATTACAATGGAGCAAGTTGCGGTTTGATTTTTAAAGTTTTAGGGTACTTCGAGGAAGTCTACAAGCAAGCCACTTACAAGGCAAGTAATTCGAGGGCCAACACACACTAGGGCACCGGAGTGCACAAGTTACCTCACCCAGGGAAGCCGGGTGCATAGGTGTCTTTTGGTGTCGGGTCGCTGTTTTCTATGGAGACCAAAGAAGACTAGCTGCTTGCGGTGACTGAAGAAGTGTCCTGTGGAATCCAAGGCTGGATTCAAGATGTAGAAGATCTGAAAATTGAAGGGACAGTGTTTACAGTCACTTGCCAGTGACCCGGGGCCAGGAAGATGGATGCCCACGGATGTCGGGTGATTTCAGGTCATCAATGGTGTTTTGACTCTTCGCTCACGAGGTCCAGGAGAGATCAACGATGACCAGCAGCTGGATTCAGAGTAGCCCACAACGTCTGCAGCTGATGGAAGTGTCGGCAACCGGATTGGAGCCAACAAGCCTTGGCAAAAGCAAGTCTCATGTAGAATGAAGAAAGTCGATGGTACAGACCAGCAAGGTTTGAGAGACTCACCCAGCAAGGGTGAGTGAGGGCAGGCCTGGAGCAACCAGAGGAGCCCTTTGAGTTGATAAGAAAGTCTTCGGGGGACCCACAATCCAACGGGCAAGGGATTGCAAAGACGCCTCTTGAGGAAATGCTTCACAGGAGCCCATGGTCACTCGGGACGGGGTAGCCCACTGATTTTTTCTGCAAAAGTTTGCTGGAGGCTTGGGCCACAAATGGTCCAAAGCACAAGTTTGTAGAATGTCGTGAAGAGGTTGCACTCAAAAATAGTGTATAGTTCCCAGGTATTGCAGTTCCCCATCACTCGTGGGGTCCAGACACCACAGCTTTGCTGGGGACTCAAAATGGCCAACGAGAGGTCAGGAAATCCGCTTCTGGGGCTGCAGGGACTTCGGACTCTGGCGGGAGCGGGAAAGATTGCGACCGTGGATTAGAGTTTCAGGTGCCTGCCAAGCAGGGGAGTCACTCCTTGACTCTAAGGGAGATTCTTCTGTCTTCCAAAGGTAGTGGAACATCGAAGGGCCAGGATTCTTCTTGTAAAGCGTCGTCCAGGGTTATCTAACTTGCAATGGCAAGGTGTTCCTATCTTATAGTAAAAGAAAGGGAGGGACTAGCTCTATGACCACTCCTCTAAGAGGGTCAGGGGGGTGGGTGGTTACACCCACTTCCCTTTGTCCAGTTTCGCACCAGAGCAGGGGCTGGGAGCCCCTGAACCGGTTTGAGATAGCATATGCACAGAGGAGCCTACTGCTCCCCCAGTGCAGGACTTCAAAGCACTCTAAGAGTGCACCCACCCAGTTCCAATACACTAAATCCTGTCTGGAAAGTGGTGACACCTCCCTGTGACAGGATGCCTATTGTTGGGCCTCCTCCAGTGCGAGTTTCAGTCAGCAGCAGGAGGGCAGCCCAGTGTCTGTGCTGGTGGCATCCATTTTGTGATGCCAGGTCTCTTTCAGATTTCTATCGTGTTTCCACAGTAGGTACATGTCATCCCCTCTAGAAGGGTGGGATCATACTCCCACACCAGTTACTGGTGTGGGGGTATGATTCCAAGTTGTTTGACACCAAACACGACATGTTTTGATGCAGTCATTCCAAAGTTAGCATTAACCGTGAGGTTATAATGCACTTAAGAGTATATGGTTTAACCGCATCCACAAACAGCCACAGGGAATAGACCCTGCCAGCTGCAGAGGGGCCCTGCTCAGGCAGAGGCACCCCCTCACATTGTAAACCAAGCACCCTGCCCTCAGGATTGATAGGGCCTGCCATAGGGGTGACTGATCGGTTTATATGTGTGTGTATGATGAGATATAGGAACCTATACCTCTGTGAGGAGTGCTAACACTACCTCACCCAGGCTGCAGGCCTGAGGTGTCATATTTAGTCTGCTTCCCGGGGGTGGCATAATACATGCTTCAGCCCCTGGTAGGCCTGTGAAGTACCTATGCCCTTGGTACCTAAGGTACCATATACTAGGGGCTCATAAGGTACCACAGTATCCAATCACTAGTGCATCTAATATGCACTCCAAGTCGTTTAGTGAGAACAAAGAGACTGGGGCCCTGCCTGACTATAGCCAGAAACCAGTGTATACATCAGAAAAAAAGTGGGGGTAACATAACTGCAGATCCTACTCTCCTACATGGGCCTATAGTTTGCTACTTGCATGGGGTCTGTTGAAGGTTTTTTTTAGCAGCTGTCGCACTTTTGCACTTTTCCACGCTAATGGAACCACCACTGTTGTTAGCGAGGTGTTGGTTCACAGTGGTGGTGATAGAAGGTGCCACCATCTGTAGTACTGCAATAGGGCAGGGGTCAAGGGGGGAGTCAGACTTTAAGCTCTTTAGAGCAGCGAGAGACTTAGAGGGAGAGATGGAAGTGAATGCATCTAAGGAAGAATATGCAAGAAGGGGTGCCGGTACCCTGCACACCATGCTCTGTGATTTGGATGGTGGAGCTCTATGTTGGAAGCTGTTTTGAATGTGTGAGAAGTTGGCCTGATATATGCTGTCCACTAGTTATAGTGGGCACCCTGTATCAGTCTAAACAACATCTTATGGTGATAGGTTAAAGACAACCTTTATTGAAAGCTATCCTAGTGGTAGCTATGGAGAGCAGCCTTTAGGCTAAGTCGTGAAGGAATGTAAAGCAGCTTGTTTTACCAGTCTATAATCTCTTGACTGACCAAACGAAAGGACAACCACACAAGGTATATATTTGAAATATATGTATTTAAGATAAAACACACCCCTCTAGTCTCTTTATGAGACTGGAGTTCGAAGTACTTAAGTTACAAGTCAGCAATCAACAGTAATAGCACAAATACACGTTTGAGCCCTAGGGGGCGTACCAAACCATATACCAATAAAGTGGTGTAAGAACCACGACTGAGCTAAACACAAGGCCTAGAGCCTGTAGAAGTGCTTGGACCACAAGGAACCACCCAAGGCAGTGACACAGGGGACCCAGGGGGACGCGTGCAGTGTGAGAACACAGCCGCGAATCGCTGTTTACTTTTATGGGGAATGTCGCGGTTGGAAATTTAGAGTTTAAGGACACTTAGAAGATATCTACGAGCGAACCCTTTTGGACTTAGAGGTGTCTAGGGCCAACACCCACGGGAGCACCAGAGTACTCGAGTTACCTCACCCTGGGAAGCCGGGTGCATAGGTGTCAAATGGTGTCGGGTCGTGTCGCTGGTTTCAATGGAAGCTGCTCAGGAACTGCTGCTGCAGTGAAGAGAAGTGTCCAGAGAGATCCAAGCCTGGATCTAGGATGGAAGGAACCTGAAAGCAGAGGGGACAGAGTCTGGGTCACTTACCAGTGACCAAGGGCACGATAGACCAATGCCCACAGATGTCGGGTGCTTCAGGTGAGTTGATGCGTGTCTTGACTCTTCAGCCAGGAGGTCCAGGAGGTGCCAATGATAACTAGGAGCTGGGTTCGAGCTGTCCCACAAAGTTTGTCCAGTGCTGCAGTGTTGGCGACCAGATTGGCCCTAACAAGCCTTGGCAACGGCAAGTCACTTGGAATCAGAGAAAGGACGCCGGTGCAGACCAACAAGGTCTAGGGGGACTCACCCAGCAAGGGTAAGTCGGGGCACATCTGGAGCAACCAGGAGAGCCCAATCAGAAGAGGAGTTGCCTTCGTGGGGACCTACTAGCCAACGGACTAGCGATTGCGAAGGAGCCTCAAGCAGTCACACCGGAAACTGGCCCACGGGTCACTCGTAGAGTGGAGGCCAGAAATCTTCAGTGCAGGAGGTGCTCAAGGCTGGGGCTACTCAGAGCCCAAAGCACAACTTCAAGGAAGACCAGGAAGATGATGGAGCAGCAAAAGTTCACGGTGTCCAGGGGTCATGGTTCCACGTCACCCACGATAGCCACAGGTCTCAGCTTTGCTGTGGACTCAGGGTAGCCTTGGGGAAGTCTGGAAATCTACCTCTGGTGATGCAAAGACTTCGGCGTCCGGCGGAAGCTTTAGCGATGCAGACCGGTCAGTTGCTTCTTTGGTGCCTGCCAAGCAGGGGAGTCACTCCTTGACCCCAAGGGAGATTTCTTCAGTCTTCTAGGCAAAGTAGAACATCGAAGGTCCAGGATATATATTGCAGAGTTTCATCCAGAGTAATCTAAAGTCGCAAGGACTGGGTTCCCATACTTATACAAAGTTTGGGGGTTGGACATACTCTAGGGAGCCACCCATGGGAGGGTTTGGAAAGAGGGGTGGTTACACCCATTTCCTTTGTCCAGTTTCGTGCCAGAGCAGGGGTAGGTAGCCCCTGCAACCGGTTTGAACTGGACTATGCACAGGGACACCAAGTGTGCCCACAGTGCAGGACTTCAAAGCACCAAAAAGTGCTCCTGCCCAGCCCCAATACACATCTACCTGTCTGGGGAGGTGGTTAAGAAAATCTTGCAAACAAGCTGTAAGAGCCTGGCGTAAGTCATATCTGCCTGATAGGAAAACGCAGTACCTTGTCAGGATTAATAAATATCATTGAGCGGTCTGAAAAGCTCGTGCCGCTTACTTTTCTCGTGAAGTTAACATCAGCACCAATCCCGCTAAATTAATATTTAAGGTGCTTAAGGATCTTACAGCCAGTAGAGCCCCAGTTGCTGAGATCTGCTCTGCCTCGCATTGTGAGGGCCTGGCCGCCTTTTTTGTGGAAAAGGTGGAGGCCATTTACCGTTCTTTTCCTGGCTCATCCGCATCTTCGGAGAAGCTGGAATCTGACCCGAAGACAACCATGTCTTTGCGCTCTCTCCCAGAGCTCTCGATGGAGGAATTTAATAAAATTACGGTGAAAGTCAAATCAGGTTCACCAATGGATCCTCTACGACCTGCCCAATTCAGAGAATCTGCTTCACTCTGTTTCCCTCCTTTATGCGACCTTATCAATTTATCCCTGACGTCAGGCTTTGTCCCTGGTAGCTGGAAACAATCCCAGGTGATGCCCATTTTAAAAAAACCTGCCCTGGACTCATCAAAATTGGAGAACTATCGTCCCATATCCCTTCTTCAGTGGGTGGCAAAACTGATCGAGGCCTACGTCAATGCCATCCTATCCAACCATCTCCATTCTGCCAATATCTTAGACCCTTCGCAGAATGGCTTTTGACCTGGCCACAGCACTGAGACTGCGCTGCTCTCAATGGTCGATCACCTGCGAACCTTGGTTGATTCTGGTCAAACGGCGGCACTGGTGCTTCTTGACCTCAGTGCTGCGTTCGACACAGTCTCCCACGCTGTTTTATTACAGCGTTTGGGTGAGGCAGGCGTCGACAACGTGGCACTTGAATGGTTCCGATCGTTTTTATCCGGTCGCACATTCAGGGTTGCCACTCCTCCCTTCCGATCTAAACCCTATCCTATTGCACAGGGTGTTCCGCAGGGGTCGGCTCTTAGCCCCACACTTTTCAATCTCTATGTGCAGCCGCTGGCTGCTGTCGCCAAGCGTTGGAACCTGACTATGGTGTCCTACGCTGACGACACGCAGCTGGCGGTTGCAATAAATGGGGCCTCCGACCTTGAGGCGGCTAAGTTCCGTGAGGGAATTAGCTCAGTGGCCCATTGGATGACAGACAACTGCCTGCAATTGAACGCCAAAAAAACTGAGGTGCTCATTGTTGGGAGGCAGAGTCATCTCTGGGGTGATCCTTGGTGGCCATCTGAGCTCGGTCCAACCCCTATCCCTGCCACCGAGGTTAAAAACCTAGGGGTCTGGTTGGATTCTAAACTTAGTTTTGTCTCTCACACTAAGAAAACCGCTGCCACGTGCTTCGGAACTCTTCGTAGGCTCAGACCCATTTTTAAATTCTTTGATTCTCCAACCAGACAGCTTATTGTACAAGCTACGATTTTGTCCAGGTTGGACTACGCGAGTTCCCTTCTGCTGGGAGCTAATCAGGCCGAACTTTCCAGACTTCAACGCGTTCAAAACTCTGCCGCCAGGGCTCTGGTAGGCTTGCCGAGATTCTGTTCGGCCTAAAAAACCATCTATAAACTCCATTGGCTCCCTGTTGCTCAGAGGATTAAGTTTAAGTCTCTTTGCCTTTCGTTGAAAATTCTGAAGCACTCCTCTCCTCAAATCTTGGAGCATTTTATCTTGCCGTATGTACCCCCACGGTCTCTAAGATCTTCAGGACTCCATCTGGTCACAGTCCCGCGCTTCAAGAGGGCTAGGGCCGGTGGCCGCTCTTTCAGAGTGCTTGCTGTCAGGCTATGGAACTCTCTTCCTGTCCATATCCGCGCTATTGACGAACTTCTGGTCTTTAGGAAGGCCGTAAAAACCTTCCTTTTTCCTCCGGATTCCTAGAGTTGTTATGGTTGTGTCTTTGGTACTGCTTGTGTCCGGCTTTTTGTCCATTATGCGCCGGGACGCCCCTTTGCTGGGGCAGCTGCGCGCTCTACAAATCCGGAAATAAATAAATAAATAAATAAATAAATAAATAAAACCTATTGTCCAGGTCTCCCCTGCCGGAGTTTCGGTCAGCAGCAGGAGGCCAGACCCGTGTCTTTGGCAGTGGCATCCATTTTGTGCTGCCAGGGCTGTAGAAAGTCTTTACCGGGTTAGACCAGTGTGACCATGTCTCTCCCTCTAGAAGGGTGGAATGCTACCCCCGCCGCCAGAACTGGTGGGGGGGGTAGTGTTCCAAAGTGTTTGACACCAAACACAACATGTTTCCGTGCAGCCATCCCAAAGTTAGCATTTACCGCGAGGTTATAATGCACTTAAGGGTATATGGTCAGGCTGCACCAAAAACAGCATCAGAGGAAGTACTCCGAATGCTGCAGATGGGCTCTGCTCATGCAGGGTCACCCTCTCACATAAAAACCAAGCTCTCTGCCTTCAGGATTGTTAAGGCCTGCCATAGGATTGACTCATAGGTTTTATATGTGTGTGCAATGGTAGTGATATAGGTAGCCTATACCACTGTAAGGGGTGCAAACACCACCTTACCCAGGCTGCAGTAGCAGACCTGTGGTGTCCTTTTGTAGTGCTTCCCATGGGTGGCATAATACATGCTTCAGCCCCTGGTAGGCCTCTGAGGTACCTATGCCCTAGGTACATAGTATACCATATACTAGGGACTTATAAGGCACTCCAGACTCCAATTGGAAATGTACCTAATGTACATGGAAACCATTTTAGAGAGGAAGCGGCTAGGCTGGGGTCCTGATTAGAAGGGCCACAGCCAGACTAAGGTCGAAAAACAGTGAAACACGAGCAAAAAGTGGGGGTACCCATGTGAAGCAGATCCTACTCTCCTACACAACACGCCCCCAAATGCAGGGACATTAAACTAACCTTGACCCGTTGAGTCTTCATGTTCTAAGTGGAAATACCTAGAGAGTCCATCTGCATTGGCATGGTTACTTCGAGGTCTATGCTCCACTGTAAAGTCCATCCCCTGTAGGGAAATGGACCACCTAAGCAGTTTGGGGTTTTCACCCTTCATTTGTTTTAGCCATAAGAGGGGCTTATGGTCTGTCTGAACTAGGAAGTGAGTACCAAACAAGTATGGCCTCAACTTCTTCAGAGCCCAAACCACAGCAAAGGCCTCCCTCTCAATAGCTGACCAACGTTTCTCTCTAGGGGTCAGCATTCTGCTTATGAAAGCTACTGGCTGATCCTGACCTTCATCATTCAATTGTGACAGTACAGCCCCTACCCCCAATTCAGATGCATCTGTTTGGACAATGAACTTCTTGGAGTAATCAGGACTCTGCAGAATGAGAGCAGTGCACATGGCCTGCTTCAGGTCATCAAATGCCTTTTGACAGCTAGCTGTCCACTGAACCTTTTGGGGCATTTTCTTCGACGTTAAGTCATTCAGAGGTGTCACTATTGATCCATACCCCTTGAAAAATCTCCTATAGTACCCAGTCAGGCCTAAGAAGGCTCTCACCTGAGTCTCGGTAGTTGGAGCAACCCAGTCCATGATAGTCTGGATTTTGCTCTGTAGTGTTTGAACCTGGCCTCCACCTACAAGGTGGCCCAGGTACACAACCTGACTCTGCCCTATCTGGCACTTAGTAGCCTTGATAGTGAGGCCTGCCTTTTGCATGGCCTCCAAAACATTCCTCAGGTGGACCAGGTGATCCTCCCAGGTGGAGCTAAAGACAGCAATATCATCTAGATATGCTGTACTTTAGTCTATTCACCGACCTTTAGAAAGTGGCAGGTGCATTCTTCAAACCAAAGGGCATTACCACAAACTGATAGTGCCCACTAGGGGTAGAAAATGCTGTCTTTGGCTTTGCATCATCAGCTAGTCTGAGCCTACTCTCCTACAGAATGGTCTTGATTTTTTCATGGGAAAATGTGTCCAGTTAGTCACACCTCTCTGTCGTTGGGGTGCAGGCTCTGGGAAACAACCTTTACAACGCAACTTTTACAACGCAATGCTTTTACAACGCATTTTTTACAACGCAAAAGCTTTTACAACGCATGCATTTACAACGCATGCTTTTATATCGTAAGTACTTTTACAACGCATATACCATTACAACGCATTTTTTTAATTTTTTTATTTTTTACTAAAATAATGTTAGAAAAATAATTAATTAATATTTTATTATTTATATTAATACTATATTTTTAAAATATGAAAGTGTAATGAATTATTTATTGATTAAGGATTTTTTTGTTAGTTTAATTAAATACATAAAAAAATATAAAAAATGAATAGAATTATCAGAGATTAATACTTGAGTATTTTTATCTGTCTTTTAATACTTGAGTATTTTAAAAAAAATAAGAGTATTATTTTTAAAATTAAATAAATAACAAAAGTTTAAAAAATGAGTAGTAATATGAGAGATTAATACTTGAGTATTTTTATCTGTCTTATTAATAATGTAATTACAAATATATAAAAAATTAAAATAGAAAGAGTAATTAAGAAGTTTTTAAATATTAATTAATAAATAATTTAATATTTATGTTAAATACTATATATTAAAAATATGAAAGAGTAATTATTGTGTATGAATTATGTAATAAATATGTGAAATTTATAAATATGAGTAGTATTATTAAAGATTAATGCTTGAGTAATTTTACAATATGAAAGAGTATTTTTTAAGTTTAAAAAAAAATAAAAACAATGACTAGTTTTATGAATGATTAATACTTGAGTATTTATAATCTTGTAATTTAAAATGTAATTTATGAAATAAAATATTTAAAATGAAAGAGTACTTTTTGAGTATTAAAATATTAAATATGAGTACTTTTGAAGTATTTAAATATTAAATATGAATATTGTTTAAAAATAAATTTTAAAAAACAAAAAGTTATTTTTAAAAAAATTAGAGAGAAATTATAAAAGAATTTAACATGAAATTATACCAAAAGAAAATAGAAAAAAGAAAATAGAACTTACTTTTATAAATTTCCCACGCTTTTGCATTGAAGTCAATGTACTAAATTGTCCTTCATTTATTTTGGCAGCTTAAGAAGATACAACCCGCGGAACAAGAAAAGAAGGAGCGAAAAGAGAAGGAAAAGCAAGTTTGAAAGGAAAAAGAAAATAGAGTAGAGGTAAGCAACACATTTAGTAAATTTACATATTATAATTTACATTTTACATGCTTAAATAAAAAAATAAGAATAAATAACAGTAAACAAATAAGGTTTAATAAATATATATTTATTTGAAACAACATATAAAAAACATTTTTGATTTATTGTTTTTATTACATAATGTACATCTTTTAGAAAACATATATGTAATTTATTACTAATTTAACACATATATTTATTGAAATAGCAAATAAAATAGTCCTTTTTTAACATTGATGCACGCGATGACGTCATGACGTGAATGTAACCGTAAGGCGCCATTTTGAAGAGCATCGGAGGAGGAAGCAGCAGGAAGCTGATCTGCGTCCAGGTAGGAAACTTTTACACATTTATTTATAGATATAAACTTAAAACAAGATACATATATAGTAAAAAAGGAATAAGGAGAGGTTGCGGAATAACTAATTGATGTTTAAAATGTAAAAAAGGATGTCCACGTTTATGTCATTAGTGTATGCCTATGTTGGGTAGCGAAAATGTTTTTATTTATAAAAAAATGTAAGTAACTGTAACAGTAAATAAAGTTACAATTAAAAAAGTTTATTTCAAAACTTAGGAACGATTAACAATGAATTATATCTTCATTTTTTCATAAAAAAAGTTTTGCGTATTCATAATTGCTGAAAAAAAAGTTTTTAAATAATTTGGTGTTTATGCAGCAATGTGCATTTTGGAACATTTTATGTGATTATTGAAAAATTGAAAAGGTAGAGTTTTTTGGATTGTTATGGATGGTAGTTAGTTAGGGAGTTTACAAATATTTATTTACTGGCCTTTGATCTTTGGAAAGTTGGACAAATATTATGGAAGAGTTGCTTTGAATACATTGGTTGTTTGGAAAAAAATGAAGATTGGGAAAAAAAAGAAAAAAAAAAGACTCGTAATTTTTAAAAAATGTTTGGTAAAAAATTGCATGCCAATTGTAATTAAAGGATATTTAAATTTGAAGAAAAGCAGGAAAGTAAGTACATAACTATTTTTAGAAGGAAAGAATGTTAGAAAGATTTTCCAGGTAGTCTATAGCCACACACAACGAAAATTGTTGTAATATAGCCAATAGTCCCTCAGACATTTCCTTAGTTTTGACAGTTACTCGTGGGTTTAGACTACCTGCAAGTGTTTGGGCAAGTCTCATTTCTTGAAAACTTTGCTCCTTCTTCAAAGTTTCCAAGAAAGAGTAGAAATTTGGATGAGGTTTGCCAATGGTATGGTTGAAGGAGTTATGCCATCCCTCAATGGCATTGTTTGTTTTTGCTTCTCCCTCTAAGCAGCTCGTGTAGCAGTTCCACCACTCCACATGGAATCGTGGCTTCCTCCTGCGACCCGATCTGCTTAGGTGCCCAATCCATGTGTCCTCGAAATAATTTAGAATGGGTGCCAATTTCTCTTCATTACTTGTATAATAAACAGATTCTATAATAGCAGTGTAGTACTCGTCCACACTATCGGGAGGAACAAAACAAAGTGCAGTTAATTTTTTTAGTTCAAACTGTAGTTTGCTATCACGAGAATATTCTGCAACTAGGGATGTTTTTTGTAGTTTACGCCAAAAAGCCTGGGAAAAATGGAAAAAACACCCCTGAATTTGGGTATCCGTGTACGTTTTATTGATCACATTGATCATGCTCAATTCAAAATCAATAATTATTTTCCTAGGACTTTGAGAAGTTTTACTTTTAATAACTGATAAAAGTTCAGTGTATGTTGCAGAAGTCTTATCAGGTAGCAAACTATATACTAAGGGGATTACATTATTGTTAATTTTGGCATGTATAGTGTAAATTTGAGTGAAAGGATGGGGTGTACTTTTAAACGTCCCATCCATCATCCAAATTTCACTATTTTCTAACTTTGCTAGGTTACGCGGGGTACTAAAAATAAGAATTCGTTTCTGAGGGTTTTGGTTATCATGCAGAAGGAAAGGTTCATCAGAAAAAGAAATAGAAAGATCATGTGGAATTCTAATATCAGAAAAAGTATGTGGTGCAGATAATTGGATGTTACTTGCCTGCTTTTGTCTTTGAATAATTCTTCTCAAATTTGGAATTATAGGCATGTTACTAGCAACATGACTGGGGACATGCTGTGCAACCTCTCTTAAAATGGATCCTGTAGAATCATTGGAGGTGCTTGCAATAGCTTTCATTTCATTAACAGTTTCTCTTATTTCTACCTCCATTGCAGAGGCAGAGTGGTTATGTTCAGTTGTTTTTACAACTAAATTATCAAGTGTAACCGCTCTGCCACTGCAATGGGTAGTGTAGTATTGCACACACCTCCAATGATTTCTAGGAAAACTTATTCTTTCCTTACTATATATGTATCCAGCATGGTTTAATAAATTTTTCCCTTTCTTGGACTTTATGTATTTTGCTGCCTCAAGAGTAGACATTATCTGTGAAGAAAAGAAAACAAAAACAAATTAGGATGTAAAAGTAAATACACTAGCTCTAATGTTACCCCTACACCATCCAACTCTTTCCCTACTGCTGCACCTTCCTGGAGTTAGAATAGTAAATATTACCCCTACACCATCCAAAACTTTCCCTACTGCTGCACTTTCCTGGAGTTAGAATAGTAAATTATACCCCTACACCATCCAACACTTTCCCTACTGCTGCACCTTCCTGGAGTTAGAATAGTAAATTATACCTCTATACCATCCAACACATTCCCTACTGCTGCACCTTCCTGGAGTTAGAATAGTAAATATTACCCCTACACCATCCAACACTTTCCCTACTGCTGCACCTTCCTGGAGTTAGAATAGTAAATTATACCCCTACACCATCCAAAACTTTCCCTACTGTTGCACCTTCCTGGAGTTAGAGTAGTAAATATTACCCCTACACCATCCAACACTTTCCCTAATGCTGCTCCTTCCAAGAGTTACAATAGTAATAGGTATTTCAAAATGTTTGACTCATATATGGTTGGATTTATAACAGTGTTTATTTAAAATACCTTTTGTTTTTGGCTTTTTTTCCTTGGAGTGGCTTCTGCTGTGGTTTTGGCCTGCTGGCTGGAGTTTTAAGTTGTGTGTTTAAAAGATTCTTACAACAAAGATGCAAACAAATGTCTGTAAAAATGAAAAAAAAAAAAAAAAATTAAACACTTTCACAACGTTGGTGACAAATGCATATTTTGAAAAAAAAGTTTGAAATGATGACATGGTATTCAAGTATAACTATATAACACTTTCAATAATGCTGCAACATCCTGGAGTTAGAATAGTAAATTTTTACCCCTACACCATCCGACACTTTCCCTACTGCTGCACCTTCCTAGAGTTAGACTAGTAAATTATACCCCTACACCATCCAACACTTTCCCTACTGCTGCACCTTCCTGGAGTTAGAATAGTAAATATTACCCCTACACCATCCAACACATTCCCTACTGCTGCACCTTCCTGGAGTTAGAATAGTAAATTATACCACTACACCATCCAACACTTTCCCTACTGCTGCACCTTTCTGGAGTTAGAATAGTAAATTATACCCCTACACCATCCAACACTTTCCCTACTGCTGCACCTTCCTGGAGTTAGATTAGTAATTGTTACCCCTACACCATCCAACACATTCCCTACTGCTGCACCTTCCTGGAGTTAGAATAGTAAATTATACCCCTACACCATCCAACACTTTCCCTACTGCTGCACCTTCCTGGAGTTAGAATAGTAAATATTACCCCTACACCATCCAACACTTTCCCTACTGCTGCACCTTCCTGGAGTTAGATTAGTAATTGTTACCCCTACACCATCCAACACTTTCCCTACAGTTGCACCTTCCTGGAGTTAGAGTAGTAAATATTACCCCTAAACCATCCAACACTTTCCCTACTGCTGCACCTTCCTGGAGTTTGAATAGTAAATTATACCCCTACACCATCCAACACTTTCCCTACTGCTGCACCTTCCTGGAGTTAGAATAGTAAATATTACCCCTACACCATCCAACACTTTCCCTACTGCTGCACCTTCCTGGAGTTAGAATAGTAATAGGTATTTCAAAATGTTTGACTCATATATGGTTGGATTTATAACAGTGTTTATTTAAAATACCTTTTGTTTTTGGCTTTTTTCCCTTGGAGAGGCTTCTGCTGTGGTTTTGGCCTGCTGGCTGGAGTTTTGAGTTGTGTGTTTAAAAGATTCTTACAACAAAGATGCAAACAAATGTCTGTAAAAATGAAAAAAAAAAAAAAAATTAAACACTTTCACAACGTTGGTGACAAATGCATATTTTGAAAAAAAAGTTGGAAATGATGACATGGTATTTAAGTATAACTATATAACACTTTCAATAATGCTGCAACATCCTGGAGTTAGAATACAAAAATTTTACACCTACACCATCCAACACTTTCCCTACTGCTGCACCTTCCTGGAGTTAGAATAGTAAATTATACCCCTACACCATCCAACACTTTCCCTACTGCTGCACCTTCCTGGAGTTAGAATAGTAAATATTACCCCTACACCATCCAACACTTTCCCTACTGCTGCACCTTCCTGGAGTTAGAATAGTAAATATTACCCCTACACCATCCAACACTTTCCCTACTGCTAGTATTCAGTAGGGCCACCCTAAACTGTTTCTACATTGCGGCAGCGTGATCTGGGCTGCGACCGGTCATAGAGGAGGATGGCACACTAAGGGTCCAGACACAGCTGGGGCAGATAAAATCTTCACAGACAGTGCCAGGAGACCAAAGGGCAGAACATTTCCTCGGAGGGGCCATGTAAAGTAAAGAGGCCCTATCAAAAGCAATGTGGTGCTTGTCTGCTGACAAAGAACCGGCATAGTGGCTGGTGCTGGGCGCTTCCAGGATGTTGACGAGCGCAAACTGTCTTGCCTCCGCACCGCGGCTCCCTTTATGGACATGGAGGCAGGGAGGGCTGGATGACTAGAGAGCGCACCAACCAAGACGACACCTCTCGGGAGTCTCAGGCCTTCCCAGCCTGGAAGAGAGAAGAGTCAGCCCCCCCCTCCGCTTCCCTAGCAGGAGCCTCGCTTCCACGCTGCTTAATGTGAGCAAGGGAGGAAGCCGCTGTACCTGGGAACCAGACAAGCGGGACAGTAGCAGCAATAAAAGTGAGAACGACAAGTAAAGACCGAGTTAAAACATAGATTAATAAAACAGGGTGCAAATAAAATTGTGTGGGCAGGCAGCAATTAATAGCAGTGTGCACTCTCCTTTAAAACAAATTCAAATTTAATTACAGATTCAGTAGTATCCACAATGTAAGTAGTACAAGTAAAACGATGTGCCAAAAGAGCTAGCAGAGATAAACAGTTGCGAGCTTAAAGCCCCAAAGCCTTAGTGCATCCGTGCTGTGGCTCCCTATAAGGACATGGGAGCAGGGAGGGCAGGACTACTGGAGAACGCACTGACCAAGATGGCGCCTCTCAGGCGTCTCGGCCCTTGCCAGCCCGGAAGAGAGGAGAGTCAGCCCCCACTCCGCTTCCCAAGCAAGACCATCACCTCTCCACGCTGCCGAATGTGAGCGAGGGAGGAAGCAGCTGTACCAGGAAACCCCACAAGCTGGACAGTAGCAGCAATAATGGTGAGAGTGGCAAATAAAGACTGAGTTAAAACATAGATTATTAAAACAGGGTGCGAATAAAATAGTATGGGCAGCAATTAATATTAGCGTACAATCTCCTTTAAAAAAAATCTAATTTAATGACAGATTCAGTAGTATCCACAATGTAATGCAAGTAAAACAATGTGCAAAAAGAGCTAGCATTGATAAAGTGTTGCGAGCTCGAAGCCCAAAGACAGTCGCACACAAAGGGAGCTGATGTCTGCCCATCATCAGTCAGATGGGTCTTCCTGAGCTAGAGTGAAATGGAGGAGCTGACACTTGCACCTGAATGTGCATGTCCCCACAAAAAAGGTTGCATACCCCCCTGTAGCGAGTCTGGAGCCAGGGAGGAAAAGGGCATGGTCGTGTGCACTACAAAAATCTTTATTTGAAGTCTCCCTACTTCAAAGGCTAAAAGGGCTATCAGTACTGGACCACTGGCTTCATATACTCAGAACACTTCTGGAACTAAACACATTCTACCAGGAAGAAGAGTTGTTGTACTGCCTGGAGGGACTGCCACTTTGCTGCTTGCTTTGCTATGTAGACCTGTTGCCAGCGGATTCTTGCCTGGGAGTTAGAGGACTAGACTTGATTCTCTACATCTTATGTCTCTAACAGCTCTCCAATGGCTTGTTAGACTAGCATCCTGTTTGTGAATGCTCAGGGATATCAACGACTTCATCTACATTTTGCTACTAGCACCTCAGCTTCTCTGCTGTGAGTCCTGCTCTGCCATGTTGCGCCAACTCCATTGCTGGGCCCTTGGAACTGAGTGTTTGGTGCTGCAACTAAAATAAATAACACCTTGAAACCGAATTGTTGATGAATTGCCACTGCCTGCACCAAAGCAGTGGCACAGCTCGCCAATGGTGTGACTCAATGGCCTTGAATTACAACACAGCTGAACTTTGTCAACACAGCACCTCCGAATCACCACTGCTGCATGAGTCGCGAAAACTGCAACATCGACATCTACGATGCACTGTCCCCTACCCCGATGCATTCCTGGCCCCATGCAGCTTTGTGCAAATGCATCGCCTACAGCACAACAGTTTGACATCGATGCATCGGGCCAGCGCACATCACTCCTGACATAGTTGCCCGACTTCAAAAATGACACATACCATTCTACAGCGATGTATCTACTCCTTGGCTCAACGCATCATCCACTCCTTGGCTCAACGCATCATCCCCTAGCTTTGACACATCCAACGTACTGTCAGTGGGTTTGTGTGACACCTTTATCTGGCCCGTGCTCTTTCCCAGTCAGACTGAAAGTTTGGACTTGCCCCAGGCAAGCGTTACCAGATAGCCCCAGTTGCAGCGATTGATTTCTAAGCACTGCATCTTGATTTAATCTTGCAAAATTTGAATCTTGAATTCGGCATGTTGGATTTTTATTGTATTGGTATTGTTGTTCTCAGATATAGATTGGCTATTTTTCTAAACTGGTGTGCAGTACCTTTGTGGTATTTTCACTGCATTGCTGTGTGTGTGTGTGTGTGTGTGTGCACAAATGCTTAACACATTGCACCTTTAATTTAGCCTCAGTGCTCTCTGCCAAGCTACCAGAGGGTTAGTACAGGTAAACATTTTAACAAGGATTGTGGTTCCTGCTTGGACAGGGTGCATACATCTGCCAACCAGAAACCCATTTTCTAACAAGATATATAAAGATATATATGTAAAATGCACATGTATACATTACTACAGTGGAAAGGTCACATTCCGTAATAGCAAGGGTTCGAATAGAACAGTTTTGGCACTGTATAGAAAAATGTGGTCTCCAGACAATTTCTATTCTTTTGATTGATACACAGGTGTGCCAGAGTTTAAAGTTAAGCCATCTTATATATTGATTATGCTTCAATAGGAAGACATTAGTGTATTTGTAGAAAATAATACAAAATTGATGGGTGGAATGCAGAACAAATCAAAACATTCACCCACAGTCAAGAGATGTGGGTTAAATCCATCATTCTTTTGCTCACCATGCCACCCCAGTTTAGACCTGGCCATATGCAAATCAAATCAGTCTTGACTCTGTGCCTCATGGGAACAGTCGAACTTGAACTGCCAAGGCAGGTCCTCCCTGGACCGGAAACAAGCATCCTAGGACCGGTTTTGAGGTTTCACCCCTCATTAGCCAGGATAGCTTGAATCCAGTGTCACAGTGAGCCCACGACTCACCTCTTGACATCTTTTGCTACTATTGACAAAAGTGAGCATCTAAATGTAGAGTTACCTTTAGAGGTGTGGGGTGTATTTAGGTTTAGCAAACAAAAGCAAATTACCTTAATCCAAATAGAATTAGGCCTGGGCAATTTAAATTTGTGAATTTTCCATTCTGTGAAATTTCATGAGATCTCTCTGAAGAGAATGTGTGGTTTTTCGCAGCCAGAGACTGGTTTAAGTCTCACAGAAACAGTAAAAGAATGACTGAAACAAAATGTATTTTTATCTGACTTGACTTTTGAATGTAAGATGTACACGTAAATTTAGTTTTCCCTCAAGATATTGGCAAATATCGTTTCGACATTTCACATGAGTTTTTACTACATTTTGGAAAATGTCATGAAACAAAAACAAATTCATTTCATTTAGCCCTTAATGTACAAGCGTTTATATTAAGGTCTTGAGGTCCTGTTCAGGTATGAACATTTAATACCCCTCAGTAATTATAGTCCATGGCACAAATGCATTAAGCATCTTCAACAACATACAGCTCAACAGTCTTTGTTCTTACTATAACCAAGTTAGAAACAGATGATCCCCAATTGGACTTCATCTAAAAGCTCATTATCAAAGATATATTTTTTAAGAGCCAACATAACTTTCAATTACCTTTAAGGGCTAAGGAACTCCTAAGAAAAGCTGTAAACTACTAATATCTCCAGCCTCAGCATAGGGATTCGTCAGCAATGGAGACTATTTGACTAATTTCAAGGCAATGGCAATGGCATAAGAAAATACTGCAAAGCCTAATAACTTGGACATTCAGCAATTTCAGGAGAAATTTAACACTGGGAAAAGGTTTAATGGGTTTGCCTTGAGTACAGCTTTCAACATATCAGGTTGGAGGATTTGTTTGAATTGCAGACATTTATCCCTGAATTTCCGTTCAACAGTGAAATTTATTTCCATAGGAGCTCAATTGATTTAACTACATAATTAAAGAACTGAGCAAACTTTTCACATTTATGCCAGGATTATCATATGGAGCAGGTTTATTGACCAATGTTATGAGCTTGAATAAGTGTCTGTATTATTTCTATTTTATCTTAGATACAAACTTAAGTTGTCTAGAGTGTAAAACAAGCCAGGCATTCTCTACAGAACCCTTAGATAATTCATCATAATGTTCCACATAGAACCAAGAAGCAAAGGGCTTGAATAATTTTCTTTTTCTTTGTAAAAGTGCTATATCTTCAAGCCTTTAATTAATGCATTAATTGTATTGATTAGTGGTAACATTTGTATTATCAATTGAAGAGATATAAGGGAACTTATTTGAGGCCAAAAGACTAAGGTCTTGTAAGTGGCCTTACAGCACAGGATTATTCTCCATCAAACAGAAGTGAATAATTGACAGCAGTGTCATTAAGGGCATGCCACTGCAGGTTAAAATCCACTAAGTAGACATAAAAGTCAGAGGAGACCAGTTGGTTGATTTAAATTCCATGCATTCCACTGTAAAGGTTGCATGAGTAATGAGATACGTAGGATTTAATCTACTTGAATGTGCTTTTAGTGATTTGATTTCCATTAGCAGACATTGGAAGCATGATGTCTGTGGGTAGCCATTTGCAGTGAAGAGAGTTCTTTTGGATTAATTAGATTATTTATTTATGGGAATTATAGAACTCATGACAACCCTGAGGGGCATCTTGCCACTGAGGTGAGCTTATAGCTAAAGGTCAAAGTAGTTAATGATAGCCGGGAGAAACAAGAGCCCCAAGTAGTTGGACAAGTGAATAATCAAATACTTAAAAAAGGTGGCCAGATTTCAATGTCGCGCAAAAACTGCCCAAATAAAATGTACCAGTAGTCCTTGTATCAAGTGTCCTTTTTGTGATTCAACTGGGTAGACGGGTAGCCACCAAATATCGGTGATGCCTGATATCACTGTAGATTCCTGGTGAGAAATTCAAGGATAACACATCAAGCCTTGCATGTAGTATCCAAATTTATTTTCTTTATTTTCATTAATTTCCTCTAGCCAACTGTGTTTTATCAGGTACCCTTAGCCACGACTTCGTCAGGGTTAGAAAATACATAAGCAAATATAATATGGTATAGTAACCAAATATACTAATTTAAAATGGTCCACAACCTCCACCCAAAAGGTGTGTAAATATCTCAAGAAATCCATAGAAATATGTCTGCCGAGCACCCATTATAATAACATGAGTATCCACAGATAGAGTCACATGTGCTGAAGGACGTAATATAGTTTAACTTATCATCAACTCCAAAAGCGGTTGATTATGTTACGTTCAATAGATACCATAATATGAGTGAGGGACCAAAAGCAATTTCACCTAAAAAAACGTGCAGCAACCACCAATGAAAAAATAACTAAAATTAATGTGGGGTTTAGAGAAAGAAGTGTACATAAAGTGTTAAAACTATATTAATTGTAACTGTTGTTACTAGGTGTCGCTTTCAAGTCAGATGCAAAGGACAAAAGCTCTCATGCACTTGCAAAATACTGCACCAGATACAATCCTGAAAAGTCAATTTTGAGAGTGCCTCACAAGGATGTACCTTGGAATTTTAATATTGCATGGTCTGTCAGCTTTGAAATTGTGATTTTCATTGAGCTAAACAATGAATTCCATTGCTCTGTTATTTCCATGGTTTCACAAATAAAAGGGTTATCTATGAACCCTGAAAAAGCAATATTTGCTCCTGTAGCACAATGCCGCTGACGAGCATCTTCTGAATAACAATCTTGCCCATCGCTGCTGCAAATTGTTGTGCAGGTTGTCATAGTGATATGGCACTCCAGTCCATATCCCTTGACAACAGGCATTCATGTGAGTGTGTGCTTTTACCTTGCACAAGGCATGCAGGACTGTTATAAGTTTCACCTTCGCCTAAAGTAGCAAAGAGCACCTGAGATATTTAGAATTACTTTTACACTAGAAAATGCTCAGATTTCTTACTCAAAATTTCTCTTAATTTTTCTAGCATACCTCACAAAGTAAGCATTTCTTTGTTATCTTTATTTTAAAATTAAGGTCTTCACCCTCTCTTTCCAATCAGTTTTACTTTTAGTGTCATGTGAGTTAGCAGTTACTGAACCCTTGTGGCTCCTGATGGACTCTGTAGAACTGTGAGTGTAGCGAAGCAAATGCAGGTTTGGAATACTGAGTTAGTGGTTACACGTAGAAGAATAAAGACGTGTCAGACTAAGCTCTGTGTGTGGTGTAATGATTAGTGGGTACCCAGGTTGGGAGGAATGCTACAGCTGGCAATGAGATAGGGGATAAGTACTCTAAAGATGGACAGTCCTCTCCCAGTGACTTTTCCGTGGTCCAACAAACTGCTTGTGCGTGTTACGTGTGCCTCCTTCGAAGTGCAGAATCAACATTTGGTGTACATGGAGTCAAAGCGTAGCCCCAGTCCATGTGAAGGATTAGAAGATGAAAAAAGCTACACTGAGAAGTCTACACATGTTTGACCGAGAACCTGCTGGGAAGGCCGCAAAGAGAGAGATACCGCACTACTACGCAACCTAAAGCTATAAATCATATGGAGTGATAACTCTAAAGGGGGATACAACCAGTTTTTGAAAGAGCAGCAAATAGCGACAGTCAATTGCAAGATAACGCTGCACTCAGAAGCGCTGTGATGCAGAGATCAAGCAGGTGTCAGGCAGTACAAAGAGTCGCTTACAAGCATAGCAATTGAAATACAAGAAATGGTCATCTGCTTACCAGAACTGAGTAATGAGCGTTGGGCGGAGTAGCCCCAGAAGAAGTACCCAGGGTTGTGTTTACATAGCTGTTCATACCTAAAGCAGCATGCCATCAAAGCTGCTTGGTGGCAGCTCAGAACAACGCTAGAGTTTTCTAGAAAAGTGAATGGCCCCAATGGAGGTCAAGAGGGGGGTCACTGTTCCACTGACTGGCCAAGATGACTCAGAGCCCAGACTAGCACAGGGCCTTTGAGACAGCAAAAACTGTCGGAGAGACTTTCCCTCTCAGTGTCAGCCAATCACACAAATGGTAACAATGCTGCCGCCTTCCTGACACCACCACCACCATCCTATACCACCAAAAAGCTTAATATTGGTGACAGATGGACTGCTTGGATAGAGACATTTGAAGATTTCATTGTTGTGCTAGAAGAAACTGATTACAAGAAGATTATCAAATACCTTAAGAATCTAGCTGGTAAAGGTGTACAATGCCGAATGTAGATTACGAAAGGTACATTTTCAGTCAAGAACGACAGACAGATTGTGAAATCATCAATTAATATGTTGAGAGACTGGATACACTCAAACACTGTAAGTTCAATTAATTTATTGATGAGGAAGCTATACTCCTCAGAATTATTGATAGATGCCTGTCAGATTGATTCTGATGAAAAATGCTGGGAGAAACGCTTAGGGGTCTATTATGATGTCCGGCGGTGGCACCACCGCTGTGCTGGCGTTGTGGAAAACTGCAATTTTCCGTCTGCGAGCAGCGGTCCTCACGTCCGTCATATTATCATGGGTCAAAAACAGCCCATTTCCCATCCGCCGCGGTGCGACGTGAACCGCTATCCAAAAGCACCCGCTACCGCGGTGGTGGGAGCCAATGGCCACACACCGCTGTGCGAAACGACGTCCCGTTCGCCATACCAATCAGGATGCCCCAAACAGCCAGCCACACCGCAGCGGAGAAACCACACATCCAGAGACACCGGAAACACCACAGCAGAGCAAGCGCAACCAGATTCACGGTCCCTGCCACCCGGACCCGACCGCAATGGACCCAGCCTTACACTTTTCTCAGCGCTGTATGTGATACACTACCAGCAAGTCATGGACCATCGCAAATGCCTCTGCAGGTACGCAATTACACAACTCCGCCCACAAACACAACACCAGAACTGACATTGGGTTCATGTCCACACCAGACATCCAGGTGGGGACAGGAACACATCGACAAGTGCACCCACACATGTCCCAATTGTCACAAATGCACCCCTCCGCATCCAGGCCACGCATCCACCGCAATCTTGCTGCAATGTCCCAGTCACGTCACCGCAGCAGTGAAGCTGTGGGAAAACATGTGCAGAATGCAGGAAGGTATGGCCGGCGCCAGGCCTGGGTAGTGCCCACAGGTCACAGGCCCACACCTCCACACATTAACCCCCCCTTAAAGGGACATGCCATGTGCCCCAGCTGTGCCACCCCCTGCACAACAACCACCCAGGTGAATCCACACCCTGCACCACACACTCCAAATAACTAGGGATGCAGCTCCAGCAGGTGGGCTGCAGATGAACACACAGCACAGAAACACATGGCCATGGCAACCCGCACACCACAGTTACACTACACACATGGTAAACAAAATTAGTCCAAGCACAAATTCAACACACACAGAATAGAACCAAACACCCAACTGGACACACAGCCTGTCAAGTCACACAGACATACCCCACACAGACACACAGACACCTACACAGACCACATGTCACCAGCATGTAGGACTACAAATGTTAAAGGAAAAGTGATCTGCACACTAATGAAAGGGCAAGGAGACAACCACCAAGCATATGTACACCACATGCAAGATAAATAACATATGACAACACCCTTACCCCATCGAACCACACATGGCTGCTACAGTGAGTCAAATCAAACCACAGCCACTCCATATGCAACAACCCATGGAGACAGCAAGGCAAACCATGTATATGCCAGGTATGAAAGGAAGTCACAGAAGTCAACCAGACACCAGCTACACATTAGTATCAAACTACTTGATAGATGAGGGTCAGCAGCACCACACACTGGGCCCATTTACAAACTCCCTAACTGACAAACACTAGTAGCATCCTCCACACACACACCCCCAACCACACATGCATCACACAATACCTGTGTCAAACACACAGAGGGTGGCAACAATGCCCAGTCAACACCTTGTCAGACAGTCACACCCCCTGGGGGGCATACCCAAACATCACACACTCAGGGATGCCCGAATCAATGCTGACACCAAACCAACAGCCAAACAACAACATCAACCATAAAACACACAGGAGTACAACAACACAAGGCCTGACCTGTGCAGCAAAACTGTAGTAAGGCAATGGGAGCACAGACAGAACAGGAGAACTCCACATCATCACTCAGCAACACTGCAGACACAACATACCCCAACACAGACAAGAGGTGCATCATCTCTAAACAAACATGCACACAAACAGAGACCAATGGCCCTACAATGAAACACAGATAGACATACCACACCACCCACAAAGTCAGCATGGTGTCAAACTGTACCACCTGCATGCTCACGCACAATCCTGACAAAAGAAAGCTCACACATGATAGGAAAAAACACCCTCGGAGGCATACAAAACAGGCCCAGGAACAACAATACCCCTAAGTGCATGTGACCGACATGCAAGTAATGCACACCACACTGGCAACACACATCTGGATGAATCACAACACACTTACAAAACACACACACTCGCATGCAAATAGACCACACACTGAGCAACTGTCAGGTGCAAGAGATAACACAGACCAAACACTGCACACATCCATATCAAACACACAACAGATGCTCATGCCAACACCTCACAGTGCCCAACACAGCAGGACATCAGGGGGTGCACACCAGGCAAGGACAAGGCAACATACACTCACATCACTGCATGCACGACAAGCAGTGTGTGCACAACAAACATACCAGTACCACACAGATAAGAGTGACCCAACAAGAACATACACACCATCAACTAGCACAGCACTGACACAACATCACCCTCAGGAAGTGAAGCAGTACCAAAGCAAACACACACACAGCCAATACAACACACACACTTGCACAGGTCAAGAACTCCCATGTGACCACATCATGACTAGAGGACAGTGCAGCACAGACAGCAGAAATGCAAATGAGCAGACATGTCTGCAAAACAAAACAAGAACATCACATATAACCAATTGGTCTACTGTCATCAGTGGGACATTGGTCCTGTGCACAGATCAGCACCACAAAGCATAGTGAAGCCAATGAACTGATGGGGAGGCACACACACTGGCAAGCCAAGGGGACAGCTGACATGAACGTGTAGTGGTGGGTATGACAGTAGTGGATAGGTGAGGAGTGACCCATACCAATATAGATGCAGGGCACACACACAATGGGTAGGCTTACGAAGCACCAATAGGCAATGGTCTTACGCCACACCTCACATGCCACAATGGCTACAAAATAGACTCAAGTGACAGCAATGCATGACAAAACACACCCACAATGTCAGTGTGGCTGAGCAGGGCTGCACAGTGAGCACAGACAGTTACTAAACACATGGCGGATCAACAAAACACAACACTGACTTGCCAGCCACACACCCTGCATACTCACAATAGCCACCAACAACAAGTAGTCGTCCCCCACAAGTGCAAGGACACACCAACACACTGTATAGTGCACAACCTACAACTCACACATGTGCACACAGCCACAAGCACAGGGCTGACCAACACAAACAACAGGCACACAACTCCAGGATGACACGTGTGCATTTCACATTGCAGGGGCACACACACACCAACACCAATAACAACGTGACCCCCTCACACTGCACACCACATGCCCACCCAAGTTCAAAAATAGAAAGCAATGCATGTGACATTGATGCCTGGATATCACTAGAGGAGCATACACCAACACTGCTGAGCACACATCAAGAAAGCACACACAGACATTACTAGCCTGACCTAACAGCCTGCAATACTGTGTATCGAATCCCACTCTGTGCTGGCACTGCATACAGACATGATGGGTCCAATATAGACAAGTTGACCAAAGAGTTAGCATTGCAACTGTAGTTCAACACTAACCCACATCATTGCACCCCCAAGCCCCAGAGTCAAGAAGAACTGAAGTGCATGTCACCTCTGCAAATCCCAGAAAAAAATGTCCCAAACCATTGGCAATGTTGAATTGGCATATAGAGCATGTGTCACAGTAAACCATACCCATACAGAATAACGCTTTATTCATCAAGGACACTGACAATGCAGTAACTGGTTTTTTTCACATATCACAGTGATAGGCACGAAAACTGGACAAGAGCAAGGCCAGTGGCCACCACAAAGTACATAGTATGTCCATGAGAACATGCACAGGGAAAGGGTAAAGAGCAAGGCCAGTCCAAGGTGCAGAGTATGTCCATGAGAAGCTGCACAGGCAAGGCTCGAACATCAGTGAACAACAGGGCCATTGGGCAGCACACAGTGCAGGTGAGGTACATGAGAAGCTGCACAGGCATGACTCGAACATTAGTGAACAACAAGGCCAGTGGCCAGGATAAAGTGCAGGAGAGGTACATGAGAAGCTGCACAGGCAAGACTTGAACATCAGTGAAAACAGGGCCAGTGGGCAGCACACGGTGCAGGTGAGGTACATGAGAAGCTGTACAGGCAAGACTCGAACATCAGTGAACAACAGGGTCAGAGGCGAGCACACAGTGCAGGTGAGGTACATGAGAAGCTGCACAGGCAAGACTCGAACATCAGTGAACAACAGGGCCAGTGGGCTGAACACAGTGCAGCTGAGGTACATGAGAAGCTGCACAGGGAATAGTCCAACACAGCGGTGAACGACAAGGCCAGTGGGCAAGACAAAGTGCAGAGTGAGTCTATGAGAAGCTGCACAGGGAATAGTTTAACACAGCAAGGAGCAACAAGGCCAGTGTCCTGTTCAAAGTGCAGAGTGAGTCCATGAGAAGCTGCACAGGGAATAGTTTAACACAGCAAGGAGCAACAAGGCCAGTGGCCAGTTCAAAGTGCTGAGTATGTCCATGAGAAGCTGCACAGGCAGGGGGCAAACAGCAAGGCAAGTAGCCAGTCCAAGGTGCAGCTGCGGTACATGAGAAGCTGCACATGGAATAGTCCAACACAGCAGTGAACAACAAGGCTAGTGGGCAGGACAAAGTGCAGAGTGAGTCCATGAGAAGCTGCAAATGGGAATGTGTGTGACTGTACCCTGCCATGGTCAGCAACACAGTCAGTGGTGTCACGATGTGCAGCACAGGCCCTGCTGTGGGAGAGACAGGTGTGTGAGGTTGACCAACAGTCAGACTTGGCTGTCAGTAGGACTGGGAGCTGGCTGTGTGTCGGGCACAGTTGGAGCACTTGACTGCAGAGTGAGAGGTCCAGCTGAGGTAGAGCTATGAGTGGCTTGGGACGTGAGACACAGTGTGGGTGGGAGATTGTGGAGGGGTGCCTTTCCACTTCTTGGGGATTCTAAATGGCTTGCCTGACTTTGGATAAATGGGAAGTGGTGTGGACACAACAGGCACATGCAAAACCAAGGCTGCATCAGATGCAGACACTGGCCCTACCACTGGGGACATGCTGGATCCAGTGGAACGCTTCACCTGGCCTTGCCTCTGCCCCTCCATCCCCTGTTTACCAGAGGTTCCCACTACAGTGCCATCCTTTCCCTGCTTCACTGGGCTTGGAATGGGAGTCCAGGTAGTGGGTGAATCTGCCTTGGACCCCTTCTCATGTGTAGCCTTGGCAGGCACTACCTTCTCAATGGGCACGGAAACTGTCTGCTTGTCTTTGCAAGACGCTTGGCTGGGGATGCCTCTGAGGCATGTGACCCTGAGGTCTGCTTCTTCACTTTTTGTGTCTTGGTGTCGCCTGACGGGGTTTTCTCTTTGCGCTCTGGGGTGGCTTTGGTTTTCTGTGGGGATGGTTGGTGTCTGCGGCCTGAACCGCTTGTGCTGCTGCTGCTGTGTGCTACGTGTGCTGTATCGTGACCTTGAGGTCTGTGGAGCGTAGTCACTATCGTCAGACGTGGCCACTGGCATGGGGGAGGACAAAGGGACTGGAGCTGGACTACGAGATTGTGCCAGCTGCCATCACTGCGGAGGACATTGACTGGACAGTCCAGTGCGGCCCACCCACGTCTGAATGTATGCCCTCCATGAAAACAACCCCCTGTGCCAATTTTTTCTCATGGTCTTTGAATGCATTGAGGAGAGCTGTTTGGCCTACACACAGCTGGTGCAAAAGGTCCACAGACTCAGCACTGATGGCAGCAGGGGGGACAGGGGCAGGGTCAGCGGTGCCTGGGGTGAAGGACACTCCTCCCCTCCTACTGGTGCGAACATGGGCAGCACCAGAGGAAGTGGCTGAAAAGGTGGGCACTGTTCGCTGTGTGGCAGAAGATGATGCAGAGTTCCAGTTCCCTGTGCCCGCCAACATGGATAAGTCACTGCTGGCATCAGATGAGGTAGAACTTTGCGTCTCGGGCTGTGATTCTTCCAGCAGACTCTGGTCCCCCTCAGAGGCGCTGGTCACATCTGTGTTTCTGTGCAGCTGTTGTGCTAGTTTCCCCATCACTGGTGTCTGCCCCATGTCCCTCCATGACCACGGAAGATGCTGCATGAGAGTGATAGATTTAGGGTCAGTTCAGTGGCAGCAATAGAACAAACATATGCAAGCAAAGCAACACTGAGGATGACTAAATCTACATGTTGCACGCCAACCTGTGTAATAACATTGTGCAAACACACTTTTGTCACCTAAACAGTATGTGTAAACAAGAAAACCAGGCATAAGTGAGCCATGTGATGATCACACAGCACTACATCCTGCTTGTAGCTCCGTTCAAACAATAACACAAATAGCTCAGACATGAAGCCCACCGCCCAGAATGCTATTGAAATGCAGAGTACTCGAATTTTCTTAGGCAGTACAGGTGGGACATATGCATGACAGCTGCTCCCAGTACAGAGGCCACTCACAAGCCACTGCAGCACACTACCAACATCACATAGCCCTGCACTGGCACAGGCTTGGTACACAGGTAGCCACACACAGCCAAAGTCACCCTTCCCAGAATACTCACCCCCACTTTGCTGCTGATACTCCTTCGATCATGCATCCAGCTCAGGCTGTGTCACAGCCAAGATGCAGCACATCAGTGGTGTCATGCGGCACCGTGCCAACCTGCCACTGTGAGGGAGCAGCACCAGTGTCATCTCCGCAATGTCCTTTGCCAGCCGTGAAATGTCGTCCCACTTCTTGTGGCAGTGGGTGCACCGGCGGTTTGACACACCCAGGGCCCGCACCTTGGTCGCAATGGCCCTCCACATGGCCTTACGCTGCTGTACTTTGAGCTGCAGGCATGGGAGACAAGAGTGGGAGAACATCAGTGACACAGTGTTATGTAACAAAATCCCTCAGTACTGTAGCATGATACTGACTCATCCCAACTCCACAGATATGTCTTGCAGAGACAGGAATGCATCTCACAGGGTACATCTGCATGTGAGAAGCACACATAAATGCATGCAGGTGTGAGGGGAGACACAATACCTGCACATCTCACATACAAGCAGGATGCTAGCACACAAAGCCATGTGTAGTCTGCCCACATCTACTGTCCATTTCCAGGTAGAGCAAGACATACGTCACATGTCTACATGTATTTGGGGGGGAGACTCACTGTCTCCAACACTGCGCAGGCCTCAACGACCTTGCCCTGTGAATAGCTCACTGTGTCATGATGTCACATTGAGGGACATTGTGAGAAGGTGGCCTGATATATGCTGTCCACTAGTTCTAGTGGGCACCACGTATCAGTCCAAACAACGCCTTATGGTGATAGGTTAAAGACAACCTTTATTGAAAGCTATCCTAGTGGTAACTATGGAGAGCAGCCTTCAGGCTAAGTCTTGAAGGAATGTAAAGCAGCTTGTTTTACCAGTTTATAATCTCTTGAATGATCAAATGAAAGGACAACCACACCAGGTATATATTTAAAATATATGTATTTAGTTTAACACACACCCCTCTAGTCTCTTTATGAGACTGGAGATCGATGTACTATAGTTACAAGTGTTTAAGCATCGGTAGAAGCACAAATACACGTTTGGGCCCTAAGGGCGTACCAAACCATATACCAAAAAAGTGGCATCAGAACCACGACTGGAATAGGCACTAGATCTATTGCCTCTAGAACCGCTGGGACCCCAAGGAACCACCCATGGTAGTGACGCAGGAGACCCACAGGAGCCGTATGCAGTGTGAAAACACAACCGCGGGTTCCTATTATCTTCTATGGGGAATGTCGCAGTTGGAAAATTAAAGATTAGGGACACTTCTAATCGAGTCAGGACCAAACCCTTTTGGAATTAGGCAGTTCTAGGGCTAGCACCCACGAGAGCACCGGAGTACTCTAGTTAACTCACCCAGGCAAGCCGGGTGCATAGGTGTCTTGTCGCGTCGTTGATTCCAATGGAAGCCTGCAAAGAACTGCTGCTGCAGTGAAGAGGAGAAGTGTCTGGATAGATCCAAGCCTGGATCTAGGATGCAAGGAACCTGAAAGCAGAGGGGACAGAGTCTGGGTCACTAGCCAGTGACCTAGGGCAGGATGGACCAATGCCCACAGATGTCGGGTGCTTCAGGTGAGTTGATGGGTGTCTTGACTCTTCAGCCACGAAGTCCACGAGCCGGATTCGAGCTGTACCACAAAGTTCGTAGAGTGCTGCAGTGTCGGCGACCAGATTGGACTCAACAAACCTTGGCAACGGCAAGTCACTGGAAATCAGAGAAAGGACTGTGGTGTAGACCAGCAAGGTCTGATGGACTCACCTAGCGAGGGTAAGTAAGGGCACGTCTGGAGCAACCAGGAAAGCCCAAGCAGAGAAGGAGTTGCCTTTGTGGGGACCTGCTAGCCAACGGGCTAGTGATCGCGAAGGAGCCTCGAGCGGTCACACTTGAAGCTGGCCCACGGGTCACTTGTGGAGTGGAGGCCAACAATCTTCGGTGCAGGAGGGGTTCAAGACTGGGGCTACTGGGAGCCCAAAGCACAACTTTGAGGAGGACCAGGAAGATAGTGTTGCTGCAAAAGTTCACGGTGTCCAGGGGTCACGGTTCCACATCACCCACGATGGCCAAGGGCCTCAGCTTTCCTGTGGACACAGGGTAGCCTCGGGGAAGTTTGTAAATCCACCTCTGGGGATGCAGTGACTTCGGCGTCCGGCGGGAGCTTCAGAATTGCAGACCGGTCAGTTGCTTCTTTGGTGGCTGCCAAGCAGGGGAGTCACTCCTTGACCCCAAGGGAGATTTCTTCAGTCTTCTAGTCAGGATAGAACGTCGAAGGTCCAGGATGTACGTTGCAGAGTTTCGTCCAGGGTAATCTAGTCCTAGGGACTGGATTCCTATACTTATACTAAGTTTAGGGGATGAACTAACTCTAAGGCCCCACCTATGGGTGGGCCAGGAAAGAGGGGTGGTTACACCCATTTCCTTTGTCCAGTTTCACACCAGAGCAGGGGCAGGTAGCCCCTGCAATCGGTTTGAACTGGAGTATGCACAGGGACATCAAGTGTGCCCCCAGTGCAGGACTTCAAAGCACCAGAGAGTGCTCCCGCCCAGACCCAATACACATTGGCCTGTCAGGGGAGGTGGTTACACCTCCCCTCGACAGGAAACCTATTGTCCATGCCTCCCCTGCCGGAGTTGTGGTCAGCAGCAGGAGGCCAGACCCGTGTCTGTGGCAGAGGCATCCATTTTGTGATGCCAGGGCTCAGGAAAGTCCTACCGGGTTTAGCCAGTGTGAATATGTCTCTCCCTCTAGAAGGGTGGAATGCTACCCCCGCCGCCAGAATTGGCGGGGTGTAGGATTCCAAAGCTTTTGACACCAAACATGACATGTTTTGATGCAGCCATTCCAAAGTTAGCATTTACCGCAAGGTTATAATGCACTGAAGAGTATATGGTATGGCTGTATCACAGAACAGCCATAAGGAAGTATTTACGAAAGCTGAGGAGGGGCTCAGCTCATGCTTCGGCACCCTCTCACATAAAACCAAGCACTCTGCCTTCAGGATTGTCAAGGCCTGCCATAGGAGTGGCTTATAGGTTTATATGTGTCTGTATAGGGAAGTGATGTAGGTAGCCTATACCACAGTAAGGGGTACAAGCACACCCTTACCCAGACTGCAGTAGCAGACCTGTGGTGTCATTTTGGAGTGCTTCCCAGGGGTGGTATAATGCATGCTGCAGCCCCTGGTAGGCCTCTGATGTACCTATGTCCTAGGTGCATAATATACCATATACTAGGGGCTTATAAGGCACTCCAGAATCCTATTAGATATGTACCTATTGTACATGGAAACCATTTTAGAGAGGAAGCAGCTAGGCTTTGGTCCTGATTAGCAGGGCCACAGCCAGACTAAGGTCGAAAAACAGTGAAACACCAGCAAAAAGTGGGGGTACCCATGTGAAGCAGATCCTACTCTCCTACACAACCCCCCCCAAACACAGGGGCATTAAACTAACCTTGACCAGTTGAGTCTTCATGTTCTAAGTGGAAATACCTAGAGAGTCCATCTGCATTGGCATGATTACTCCCAGGTCTATGTTCCACTGTAAAGTCCATCCCCTGTAGGGAAATGGACCACCTAAGCAGTTTGGGGTTTTCACCCTTCATTTGTTTTAGCCATAAGAGGGACTTATGGTCTGTCTGAACAAGGAAGTGAGTACCAAACAAGTATGGCCTCAACTTCTTCAGAGCCCAAACCACACCAAAGGCCTCCCTCTCAATGGCTGACCAACGTTTCTCTCTAGGGGTAAGCCTTCTGCTTATAAAAGCTACTGGATGATCCTGACCTTCTTCATTCAATTGTGACAGTACAGCCCCAACCCCCAATTCAGATGCATTAGTTTTAACAATGAACTTTTTGGAGTAGTCAGGACTCTGCAGAATGGGAGCAGTACACATGGCCTGCTTCAGGTCATCAAATGCCTTTTGACAGCTAGCTGTCCACTGAACCTTTTTGGGCATTTTCTTAGAAGTTAAGTCTATCAAGGGTGTCACTATTGATCCATACCCTTTGACAAATCTCCTATAGTACCCAGTCAGGCCTAAGAAGGCTCTCACCTGAGTCTGGGTAGTTGGAGCAGTCCATTCCATTATGGTCTGGATCTTGCTCTGCAATGGTTGAACCTGGCCTCCACCTACAAGGTGGCCCAGGTACACAACCTGACTCTGCCCTATCTGGCACTTAGTAGCCTTGATAGTGAGGCCTGCTTTTTGCAGGGCCTCCAAAACATTCCTTAAGTGGACCAGGTGAGCCTCCCAGGTGGAGCTAAAGACAGCAATATCATCTAGATATGCTGCACTAAAGGCTTCCAGGCCTGTGAGAACTGTATTCACCAACCTTTGGAAAGTGGCAGGTGCATTCTTCAAACCAAAGGGCATTACTACAAATTGATAGTGCCCACTAGGGGTAGAAAATGCTGTCTTTGGCTTAGCATCATCAGCTAGTTTGATCTGCCAGTAGCCAGCTGTCAAGTCAAATGTGCTAAGGTACTTGGTTGAGGCCAAGGTATCTATAAGCTCATCTGCCCTTGGTATTGGATGGGCATCCATCCTAGTGACTGCATTGAGACCCCTGTAGTCCACACAAAACCTCATCTCTCTTTTTCCACCACTGGTGTGAGGCTTTGGTACAAGGACCACTGGACTAGCCCAAGGGCTATCTGAGGGTTCAATCACACCCAGGTCCAACATTTTCTGGACTTCTGTCCTGATACAGTCCCTGACATGGTCAGGTTGCCTATAAATCTTATTTTTAATAGGCAGATTGTCCCCAGTGCCCACTTCATGAGTGCACCAGGTAGTCTGGCTTGGAGTCAGTGAGAACATGTGTCTGAACTGATTGAGAACCTGTCTGCAATCAGTTTGTTGCTGGGCAGTGAGGCTGCCTGCCACGGCTACACCATCAACTGACCCATCATCAGGGTTCTGTGAGAGGAGGTCAGGGAGTGGGTCACTCGCTTCCTCCTGTCCCTCATCAGTTGCCATGAGCAAGCCAATGTCAGCCCTGTCCACATATGGCTTTAGCCTGTTGACATGGAGAACCCTATGGGGACTCCTAGGAGTTCCAAGGTCTATCAAATAGGCAACCTCCCCTTTCTGTTCAACAGTAGTGTGAGGTCTACTCCACTTGTCCTGGAGAGCTGCTGGGGCTACAGGATCCAACACCCACACTTTCTGTCCTGGCTGGTAAACAGTCAGTACAGCCTTTTGGTCATGCCAGGCTTTTTGCAGTTGCTGGCTAGCCTCAAGGTTGTTGCTTGCCTTGTTCATGTACTCAGCCATCCTGGAGCGGGGACCAAGTACATAGTCCACTATGTCTTGCTTTGGGAGCTTGAGAGGTAACTCCCATCCTTCCTTCACCAAACACAATGGACCCCTGACAGGGTGACCAAACAGAAGTTCAAATGGGCTGTAGCCAACCCCTTCCTGAGGCACCTCCCTGTATGCAAATAAAAGGCAGGGCAAGAGAAGGTCCCATTTTCACCTAAGCTTCTCTAGGAGTCCTTTGATCATGCCCTTTAAGGTTTTGTTGAATCACTCAACTAACCATTGCATTGTGGGTGATAGGGTGTGGTGAACTTGTAGTTCACTCCACACTCCTTCCACATAGCAGTTAAGTAACTTGACATGAAGTTTGCATCTCTGTCAGATACTACTTCCTTTGGAAAACCTACTCTTGAGAACACACTCAAGAGAGCTCCTGCCACTACAGGTGCTGTAGTGGTCCTTAGGGGAATTGCTTCTGGATACCTGGTGGCATGATCTACTACCACCAGTATAAACCTGTGCCCAGATGCTGTTTGGGGATCCATGGGACCAACAATGTCAATCCCTACCCTCTCAAAGGGCACCCCCACCACAGGTAGTGGTATCAGGGGGGCCTTTGTAGTGCCACCTGCTTTGCCACTGGCTTGGCAGGTTACATAGGAGCGACAAAACTTCTTTGTGTCTTCAGACATGTGTGGCCAGTGAAAGTGAGGAACAATTCTGTCCCAAGTCTTGTTCTGGCCTAAGTGTCCTGCTAGGGGAATATCATGGGCTAGGGTCCATAGGAAACCCCTAAACTTCAGAGGTATAACCAACCTCCTGGATGCACCAGGTTTGGGGTATCTACTCTAAAAGTAAAGGAGTCCATCATCCCAATAAACTTTATGGGTGCCACTAGCATTCCCAGCAGCCTCATCAGTAGCTTGCTGTCTGAGGGTTTGAAGAGAGGGGCAGGTTTTCTGCTCCTGGCTCTGATCAGACCTGGAAGGGCCCCCTGTCCCCAAGAACTCAACCTGGTCAGCTTCAAGCTCCTCTGGGACAGTTCCTTCTTCAGGCTCAAGATCATCTCCCTGAGGAGACTGATCAGCATCCTGAGACAGAGGGAAGGCTCTGCCTTAACCCTACTGCTCCTCCTCTTGTGAGGCACCTAGTCCATTATTCCAGAATCCAGGGCCTGTCCAGCTTTTGACATTTTTGCCTGTGACCTGGTCACAGCAAAGACATATGCAGGGATCGCTAACATTTCTGCATGTGTCCTGAGCTCCACTTCAGTCCAGGCTGATGTTTCCAGATCATTGCCAAGCAAGCACTGAACTGGTAGGTCTGCACGTACCACAACCTTCTTAAGGCCAGTTACCTCTCCCCAAAAGAAGTTAACAATGTCCAGAGAATGGTCTGTTCTGATATTGCTAGCATTGGTCACGTGGTACATTTCCCCAAGTATAATCTGCCCAGGATCCACAAGATCTTTTGTCACCATTGTGACACTTGCTCCTGTGACCCTGAATGCCCAAGCTTCAACTCTATTAATTAAAGGCTGCTGTCTGTATTTGCCCAGGTTACTGGGGCTCACAAAGGGGGACATATCCATGCCCCCATCAATGACAAGCACAGCCTGAGTTGGTACTCTGACTAGGCCAGAGTCCAGCGCAGAACCCAGGGTAAACCCTAGTACACCATTATTCTGTGTATTCCCACCAACGATTGTAACTGTACTAGGGGGAATAGGTGCCTTAGGGGCATTGGTGGTGGTTGGAGTATTTACTATGGCCTAGGTGCAGCCACTAGTCCAGTGAGTTTTCTGCTTACAGATTTTGCACCAGGGCTTCTTTTGGCCTTTACCCTTTCCTGACTGTGAATCCCCACCTGAAGAAGATTTTTGGGGCCCTTGAGAAGACTTCTGGTCTTTACCCTTGTCCCCACCCTTGTCAGAGTTTTGGGAATCTTGCTTCTTTGGGTCACCACCTTGGTTCTGTACCTTCTGCCTCGCCCTGGTTCTGACCCATTTGTCTGCCTTCTTTCCCAATTCTTGGGGAGAGGTCAGATCAGAGTCTACCAGGTACTGGTGCAACAGCTGATTTTGACAGTTATTAAGAATCTGCTCCCTCATTATCAGATTGTACTATCTTCTGAAGTCACACACTTTACTGCCCAATAACCAACCTTCCAGAGCCTTAGCAGCACAGTCAACAAAGTCAACCCAGTCCTGATTTTGTGCCTTTTTGATGTCTCTGAACTTTAACCTGTATTGTTCAGTGGTTAGGCCAAACCCATCTATCAGAGCACTTTTCAAGACTTTGTAGTCATCAGCATCCTCTTCTCTTACAGTGAGGAGCTTGTCTCTACCTTTGTCTGCAAAGGAGAGCCATAGGATTGCTGCCCACTAACCTTGAGGGACCTTCTGTACTTTACAAGCCCTCTCCAAGGCAGTTATCCATTTTATGGATGTCATCCCCACTCTGGTAGAGAGGGACAATCTTACTTAGGTTTCTATGGTCATAGGACCTCTCCCTATCTCTAGGGAAATTGCTGCCACCAAGGGACCCTAGTCCCTCCTTTTTACTAGCTCTGTAGAGCTCCAGGGCTTCCCTATCTAAGGCCGTCTGCTGCTTTCTGAGGTTGAACTTGTCTTGCTCATACTTCAGCAGTCGCTCTCTCCTCTCCTGGGCGGTTTTCCTCCCTCTGTGAGAAGAAACAGAGGTTCCAATAGAGGAGTTAGACTAGATAGATCCCCTTGACAGAGATCTATCCCTTCTAGCCCTGTTGTCAGGCCTACCATGAGGAATAAAGGAAGTGGCATTATTGTCATCATCCTCCTCCTCCTCCTGGTGGTCTGTGTTCACCAGAGTCTGGTCATTGTCACCAGTCCGGTCAGCATTAGAGTTAGGATCAGAGAAGGTCCCATTTTCACCTAAGCTTCTCTAGGAGTCCTTTGATCATGCCCTTTAAGGTTTTGTTGAATCTCTCAACGAAACCATTGCATTGTGGGTGATAGGGTGTGGTGAAATTGTAGTTCACTCCACACTCCTTCCACATAGCAGTTAAGTAACTTGACATGAAGTTTGCATCTCTGTCAGATACTACTTCCTTTGGAAAACCTACTCTTGAGAACACACTCAAGAGAGCTCCTGCCACTACAGGTGCTGTAGTGGTCCTTAGGGGAATTGCTTCTGGATACCTGGTGGCATGATTTACTACCACCAGTATAAACCTGTGCCCAGATGCTGTTTGGGGATCCATGGGACCAACAATGTCAATCCCTACCCTTTCAAAGGGCACCCCCACCACAGGTAGTGGTATCAGGGGGGCCTTTGTAGTGCCACCTGCTTTGCCACTGGCTTGGCAGGTTACATAGGAGTGACAAAACTTCTTTGTGTCTTCAGACATGTGTGGCCAGTGAAAGTGAGGAACAATTCTGTCCCAAGTCTTGTTCTGGCCTAAGTGTCCTGCTAGGGGAATATCATGGTCTAGGGTCCATAGGAAACCCCTAAACTTCAGAGGTATAACCAACCTCCTGGATGCACCAGGCTTGGGGTATCTACTCTCTGAGTAAAGGAGTCCATCATCCCAATAAACTTTATGGGTGCAACTAGCATTCCCAGCAGCCTCATCAGTAGCTTGCTGTCTGAGGGTTTGAAGAGAGGGGCAGGTTTTCTGCTCCTGGCTCTGATCAGACCTGGAAGGGCCCCCTGTCCCCAAGAACTCAACCTGGTCAGCTTCAAGCTCCTCTGTGACAGTTCCTTCTTCAGGCTCAAGATCATCTACCTGAGGAGACTGATCAGCATCCTGAGACAGAGGGAAGGCTCTGCCTTAACCCTACTGCTCCTCCTCTTGTGAGGCACCTAGTCCATTATTCCAGATTCCAGGGCCTGTCCAGCTTTTGACATTTTTGCCTGTGACCTGGTCACAGCAAAGACATATGCAGGGATCGCTAACATTTCTGCATGTGTCCTGAGCTCCACTTCAGCCCAGGCTGATGTTTCCAGATCATTGCCAAGCAAGCACTGTACTGGTAGGTCTGCACGTACCACAACCTTCTTAAGGCCAGTTACCTCTCCCCAAAAGAAGTTAACAATGGCCAGAGAATGGTCTGTTCTGACATTGCTAGCATTGGTCACGTGGTACATTTCCCCAAGTATAATCTGCCCAGGATCCACAAGATCTTTTGTCACCATTGTGACACTTGCTCCTGTGACCCTGAATGCCCAAGCTTCAACTCCATTAATTAAAGGCTGCTGTCTGTATTTGCCCAGGTTACTGGGACTCACAAAGGGGGACATATCCATGCCCCCATCAATGACAATCACAGCCTGAGTTGGTACTCTAACTAGGCCAGAGTCCAGCGCAGAACCCAGGGTCAACCATACTACACCATTATTCTGTGTATTCCCACCAACGATTGTAACTGTACTAGGGGGAATAGGTGCCTTAGGGGCATTGGTGGTGGTTGGAGTATTTTCTATGGCCTAGGTGCAGCCACTAGTCCAGTGAGTTTTCTGCTTACAGATTTTGCACCAGGGCTTCTTTTGGCCTTTACCCTTTCCTGACTGTGAATCCCCACCTGAAGAAGATTTTTGGGGCCCTTGAGAAGACTTCTGGTCTTTACCCTTGTCCCCACCCTTGTCAGAGTTTTTGGAATCTTGCTTCTTTGGGTCACCACCTTGGTTCTGTACCTTCTGCCTCGCCCTGGTTCTGACCCATTTGTCTGCCTTCTTTCCCAATTCTTGGGGAGAGGTCAGATCAGAGTCTACCAGGTACTTGTGCAACAGCTGATTTTGACAGTTATTAAGAATCTGCTCCCTCATTATCAGATTGTACTATCATCTGAAGTCACACACTTTACTGCCCAATAACCAACCTTCCAGAGCCTTAGCAGCACAGTCAACAAAGTCAACCCAGTCCTGATTTTGTGCCTTTTTGATGTCTCTGAACTTTAACCTGTATTGTTCAGTGGTTAGGCCAAACCCATCTATCAGAGCACTTTTCAAGACTTTGTAGTCATCAGCATCCTCTTCTCTTACAGTGAGGAGCTTGTCTCTACCTTTGTCTGCAAAGGAGAGCCATAGGATTGCTGCCCACTAACCTTGAGGGACCTTCTGTACTTTACAAGCCCTCTCCAAGGCAGTTATCCATTTGTGGATGTCATCCCCACTCTGGTAGAGAGGGACAATCTTACTTAGGTTTCTATGGTCATAGGACCTCTCCCTATCTCTAGGGAAATTGCTGCCACCAAGGGACCCTAGTCCCTCCTTTTTACTAGCTCTGTAGAGCTCCAGGGCTTCCCTATCTAAGGCCGTCTGCTGCTTTCTGAGGTTGAACTTGTCTTGCTCATACTTCAGCAGTCGCTCTCTCCTCTCTTGGGAGGTTTCCCTCCCTCTGTGAGAAGAAACAGAGATTCCAATAGAGGAGTTAGACTGGATAGATCCCCTTGACAGAGATCTATCCCTTCTAGCCCTGTTGTCAGGCCTACCAGGAGGAATAAAGGAAGTGGCATTATTGTCATCATCCTCATCCTCCTCCTGGTGGTCTGTGTTCACCAGAGTGTGGTCATTGTCACCAGTCTGGTCAGCATTAGAGTTAGGATCAGGGGAGTTTCCACCCCTTGACCCTCCAACAGTTGCTGCGCCACTCACACTGTCTAAATCATCAGGCCCACTAGGCCCTGTGATATCATCCAGTTTCACTACCTTTATAAGATGCTGGGTGGATGGACTTTTGCATGTCTTCAGCTTCCTAATGGAACATAAGGCCCTAAGCTGAGCAAAAGTGAGATCCTCATATTTATAGGGAAGGAGCTCACTGGTTCCTGGTAGGGACCCACTGGTTCCTGGCTGGTTAGACATTACTAATGTGGTGTGGTGTATTGCACTACCTACACTAGTGTGGCCTACTAAACTCTCTTGAGTTGTAGAAAGGGTGTGCTATCCCTTTACACACAACTCTACGTTCAGTAGAACTTACTGTAGCTAAACTTGATACTTTAGTGGTTTTCAGTTGATCAATTCAATTGAGATTATCTGGTAAAACAATAGCAAGCTGGAATCCCACACGCTGCACACCAATGTGAGAAGGTGGCCTGATATATGCTGTTCACTAGTTCTAGTGGGCACCTTGTATCAGTCCAAACAACCCCTTATGGTTACAGGTTAAAGACAACCTTTATTGAAAGCTATCCTAGTGATAGCTATGGAGAGCAGCCTTCAAGCTAAGTCTTGAAGGAATGTAAAGCAGCTTGTTTTACCAGTCTATAATCTCTTGAATGATCAAATGAAAGGACAACCACACCAGGTATATATTTAAAATATATGTATTTAGGTTAACACACACCCCTCTAGTCTCTTTATGAGACTGGAGTTCGAAGTACTTTAGTTACAAGTGGTTAAGCATAAGTAAAAGCACAAATACACGTTTGGGTCCTAAGGGCGTACCAAACCATATACCAAAAAAGTGGCATAAGAACCACGACTGGAATAGGCACTAGGCCTATTGCCTCTAGAATCGCTGGGACCCCAAGGAGACACCCAAGGTACTGACGCAGGGGACCCACGGGAGCCGTATGCAGTGTGAAAACACAACTGCGGGTTCCTATTATCTTCTATGGGGAATGTCGCGGTTGGAAATTTAAAGATTAGGGACACTTCTAATCGAGTCAGGACCAAACCCTTTTGGACTTAGGCAGTTCTAGGGCTAGCACCCACGAGAGCACCAGAGTACTCGAGTTACCTCACCCAGGGAAGCCGGGTGCATAGGTGTCTTTTGGTGTGGGTCGCGTCGTCGATTCCAATGGAAGAAAGCAAAGAACTGCTGCTGCTGTGAAGAGGAGAAGTATCCGGATAGATCCAAGCCTGGATCTAGGATGCAAGGGACCTGAAAGCAGAGGGGACAGAGTCTGGGTCACTAGCCAGTGACCTAGGGCAGGATGGACCAATGCCGACAGATGTCGGGTGCTTCAGGTGAGTTGATGGGTGTCTTGACTCTTCAGCCACGAGGTCCAGGAGGTGTCAACAAAGTCCACAAGGCGGATTCGAGCTGTCCCACAAAGTCTGTCGAGTGCTGCGGTGTCGATGACCAGATTGGACCCAACAAGCCTTGGCAACGGCAAGTCACTGGAAATCAGAGAAAGGACTGTGGTGCAGACCAGCAAAGTCTGATGGACTCACCCAGTGAGGGTAAGTAAGGGAACATCTGGAGCAACCAGGAAAGCCCAAGCAGAGAAGGAGTTGCCTTCGTGGGGACCTGCTAGTTCAACAGGCTAGTGATCGCGAAAGAGCCTCAAGTGGTTGCACTTGAAGCTGGCCCATGAGTCACTCGTGGAGTGGAGGCCAACAATCTTCGGTGCAGGAGGTGCTCAAGGCTGGGGCTACTGGAAGCCCAAAGCACAACTTCGAGAAGGACCAGGAAGATAGTGTTGCTTCAAAAGTTCACAGTGTCCAGGGGTCACGGTTCCACGTCACCCACGATGGCCACGGGCCTCAGCTTTGCTGTGGGCTCAGGGTGGGCTTGGTGAAGTCTGGAAATTCACCTCTGGGGATGCAGAGACTTTGGCATCTGGTGGGAGCTTCAGAATTGCAGACCGGTCAGTTGCTTCTTTGGTGCCTGCTAAGCAGGGGAGTCACTCCTTGACCCCAAGGGAGATTTCTTCAGTCTTCTAGTCAGGATAGAACATCGAAGGTCCAGGATGTATGTTGCAGAGTTTCGTCCAGGGTAATCTAAAGTCCTAGGGACTGGATTCCTATACTTATACTAAGTTTAGGGAATGGACTAACTCTAAGACCCCACATGTGGGTGGGCCAGGAAAGAGGGGTGGTTTCACCCATTTCCTTTGTCCAGTTTTGTGCCAGAGCAGGGGCAGGTAGCCCCTGCAACCGGTTTGAACTGGAGTATGCACAGGGACACCAAGTGTGCCCCCAGTGCAGGACTTCAAAGCACCAGAGAGTGCTCCCGCCCAGCCCCAATACACATCTGCCTGTCTGGGGAGGTGGTTACACCTCCCCTCGTCAGGAAACCTATTGTCCAGGCCTCCCCTGCTGGAGTTTTGGTCAGCAGCAGGAGGCCAGACCTGTGTCTGTGGCAGAGGCATCTATTTTGTGATGCCAGGGCTCAAGAAAGTCCTACCGGGTTCAGCCAGTGTGAACATGTTTTTCCCTCTAGAAGGGTGGAATGCTACCCCCTGCCAGAATTGGCGGGGGGGTAGTATTCCAAAGCGTTTGACACCAAACACGACATGTTTTGATGCAGCCATTCCAAAGTCAGCATTTACCGCGATGTTATAATGCACTTAAGAGTATATGGTATGGCTGTATCACAGAACAGCTATAAGGAAGTATTTCTGAAAGCTGCAGAGGGGCTCAGCTCATGCTTGGGCACTCTCTCACATAAAACCAAGCAATCTGCCTTCAGGATTGTTAAGGCCTGCCATAGGAGTGGCTTATAGGTTTATATGTGTCTGTACATATATGTGGATATAGGTAGCCTATACCACAGTAAGGGGTGCAAGCACACCCTTACCCAGGCTGCAGTAGCAGACCTGTGGTGCCATTTTGTAGTGCTTCCCAGGGGTGGCATAATACATGCTGCAGCCCCTGGTAGGCCTCTGAGGTACCTATGTCCTAGGTACATAGTATCCCATATACTAGGGGCTTATAAGGCACTCCAGAATCCAATTAGATATGTACCTAATGTACATGCAAACCATTTTAGAGAGAAAGCAGATAGGCTGTGGTCCTGATTAGCAGGGCCGCAGCCAGACTAAGGTCGAAAAACAGTGAAACACCATCAAAAAGAGGAGGTACCCATGTGAAGCAGATCCTACTCTCCTACATCCCTCACGGGCCAAACCTTCTCACTCTGTTAGGCACCATTAAGAGAAGAGGTCATACTACCTTCCACTTGTTTAAACTTCTTGATACACATAACAGACATGCTCTGAGTCTCTTTAACAAGAAATGGGAACCCAATTCCTAATCGACAGACACTCCCCTGTTTGACGAAATAACATAGCAGAAGATCCGGAACACCCCCTTTGAGGCCAAAATCACCCCCGTCCTTGCACAATCTAGATTTTTGTCTATTCACTAAATTTACTGGACCCCAGCCAGACTAGACAAACTTGGACTGATGGACTCGATCGCACGCTGGCGATGTGAAGATTGCCCTGGGAACCTTCAACATGTGCTTTTTAACTTTAAGATGACATTAGGACTGAGGACAAAAATCCAAGACCTGCTGCGCCAAATGATAAAGTTTGCAATTAAAATTCACTTGCTAACAACGACCATGCGTGACGGAACTTGACCCTTACACCTCTTCACTTGTAGATCTCCTCATCCCCTTAGGCACCAAAACTGTTCTGTGACTGGAAATCCACAACCACCAGCATCTTTGACAAATGGTGGGATTTGCCATACTTAGTTAGAGGGGCTGAGAACATCTTACACCATGGCCCCTCGATCCCTTGACTGCTATGGGATGTTTTTGACAAACACCCACAGAAGAACAAGCTGCCATATACCCCCCATGCACCGGCATCTTCCTCATGTGGGGTTATATTCGGAATTTATCCTACATTCCGAATTTACCCAAGACCCTGCCTAGCCCTGCTCAGTGTAGCCGTACCTTCTTTTCCTCTCTCCCCATTCCCTGCCCCTCCTTTCTCTCTTTCTCCCACTCTCCTTCTCATGAGCCAGAGGATTTGGTAAATTGCGGTACTCTTTATTCCGACTGTTTAAATTGGGATTGATTTGACCAACCATTTACTAGGTGTATCTATCTCCATATCTGCTTTGAAATACCAATCGTTGGGGCATATCATCAACGAGGCGATAAAAAAATATGGCCGCTTTTGCGCCCGTTTATCGCCTAATCAGCAAGGTCATGCTATCGCGTGAAACCTTGCATTAGCGCCTGTTTTCTGAACGCCCAGCTTTGCATCTCTAATGAGATGCAAAGTGGGCGTTCCTCCCCTGACATAACTGGAGAAATGTCGCTAAGCCTCATTTCTCCAATTATCAATGGGCACGCTAACCTGCAGAGCGACAAGCAAAGTAGCGATAACCTCTGTTATCGCTACTTTCCTTACGCCTGCTTCAAGACTGACTTAGCCATGATATCCTATGTAAGGTGGATATCATGGCTAAGTATGCCTTGCCCTATCATCAAGCTATCGCCAAACTTTGTGAGATTATCACTGGATTTCCAGCGATAATCTCACATTTGGCAGTTAGCGCTTGGAATGTTATCGCTTTTGAGATAAGCGTTGCTAATAGCACGCCATCTCAGTGATAAAATTCCACGTGACCCGGCGATAATTGTCCTAGCGCTAAGCGATAATTATTGCTGGTCCTTGATGATATACCCCGTTCTTTTTTGCATCCACGCGTTATTACGTAGATACTGTTACCAGCGATATTGTGTTATGGAGACCAATTACTGTGACACTTGGAGTGCACTGCTTTCTTTTTATTGTTTGTTTCTAGTCTTTATCTTTATTTTTGTAAAACAAAAAAAAAAGTTTTCAAAAATGTTTTAACTTCCCATTTATGCTGTACTGCACATACAGTGTTATGAATGTGTTAAGCCACATCAAAGCATAGGATTTTGTACTGGAAGAATATCCTTCTATATCTGAACATTGTAGGTTAATGAGTTTCTAACTGTAGTGTGGCTTAATTGTTCCACTTGTACCACACATATTTCTCTGAGGAAAGTCTTGCACCTTGAGCCAAGATACAAATGATGAGACAGCGTTACCTCATACAAAACAGATTAGCTTGTGGAGTTTATATTATTTGGTCCATGTTGGAGCTCTCAATACCACTGTAGACTGAGTTTCTCAAAAACCCAATTTCTTCCATACTCCTGCCCCTTGGTAAGTGATCATGCCCACAATAATGGAAGGATGTACTCCATGGAGCATTTGTCTTAATCTAAAGTCTTTACTCACTATATAAAAAGAGTGCTCACAGTAGAAATAAAATTGACAACTTTGTCTCCGTCCAAATAAAATCTGTCATAAAACATGCTTACCTTAAAAAGACCATAGGATCATTTCTAGTCAGGCAGGGTCAGAATAGTTGGAATAGGGATCATAGCTCAACCTATATGCCTTTTCCCCAACCCTCAGCAGGAAGCCCACTTATATATCTCTAATAACATAGGCAGGATGCAGCTGCAACCCATTGGAAAAGGTCTGGACAGTCATTCTATTCTGAACCTGCGCCCAGAATAAAAGCATGCGAAAGGTCAGCAGTTCTGTACCACGGAGGAAGTTGCTGAAGGTGGCAAGCAATACTTTGTTCTAGCAACTTGCTATTTTTCAATCATTCCAATTAGGAAGAATTTGATCACCCATATGTTTGGTCTGCATTATGAAAGAGCCACCTCTACAGTCTTTGATTGGTCACCTAAAAGGACATCAACCTGAAAAGATGATTGGTCAGATTATTCCTGCATTGGAGCCAGTACCTTACCAATGAATATAGTGGTTAAGAGCATGAATTAGCTCCTAATCACTTGTGCCAAGTAGTAAAAAGAGCAAACAAAAAATAAACTCTAGCGAGAAACGTCTTAGCGACCTGTACTCTGGGTCACTGAGAGTCTTTGTCCCAGAAATTCTTCCCTTTATTGATCTGGGGTTTTCAAGAAGGGAACAGAGCTTTCAGAGGCCCTATTACAGACAGAATATGCTTTTCCTGTTTGCGCGATGGTGCACCATCAACTAGTTGTGCCATACGCAAACATGGAAAGTTCACCCTATTACAGTACATGAGCTTCCCCATGGCAGTTGTGAATTAGTTCTACCCTGGGGCAGTGCATTTAAGTGAAATGCGGAGGAGCTGTTTCAAAACCGCTCCTTCGTTCACAGTGCAAGCAGCAACCCCACTGCAGTTTAAAGAGGGATTAGAGATCCCTTTGCATGCGGGTGCATTGAGTGACTGCAACCGTCTGCAAGGGAATGTCTTGGGGGTCCATGGGACCTTCTTTTCCTCCTCCGGAGGGCTGACATAAAGGGAGCACTGGCAGTGTGCCACCTTTTCGTGGCTCCTGGCAGCATCTTTGCTTTTGCGCCCACGTCTAAAATACGCCACGGGAGTAGAGGTAAAGAAATTCCTTAATTTGCATGGGGCCACACCCCCATGCAAATGAGGGGACACCCTCTTTTGCACAAAGCCGGCGCACATTACAGTTGCAACCCCATGGCACTTTCTGTAATACGGCCCCAGGTGTATGATATAAGGTGCTAGGTGCACATACAAGGGCCTAAGATCAGCATGATTACACCAAAGGAGCCACCACTGAGGTCACCTCAGGATGGGCAGCTATAGTTGTACTATACTGCCAGGATGCTTTTAATCTATGTTCAACCGACTTAGCCAGTGTTTCACTGCCTTCAGTACAAGGGGGCTCTTCTTATGCATTTTCTAGTCACAGGGATCTGAACACATAACTAAAGAAAGTTCATTGTTAGTGTATACACCCAGGGGTAAATGGTTGTATTTGTAAAGGTGTCAGTGGTACTAATAATGGTGCATGAGGCCATGCATGGTGAAGTTACAAGAAGGAGTGTCAGAGAGGAATGCCAGCAAGAAGCAGTACTGGATCCGGGCAAGGATCTTGTACAGCCCAGTGACAGAGTACTGGTTTGAGTGTTAGGTTCTATGTATTCGTAGGTGGCTCTTGTACTTTATGGCCCCTAATGAGACCAAATTAGCTGTATTATTTTTGCCAGATTGCATCCTGCCGAATATAATCCCTGCGTGGGCCATCAACACCAGAGAATGTGCAATCATTCCTTTTTTCTACTCAGATCACAATACTCTGTGTAGTACACTGTAACTTTGATCGAAAGAGGAGGGAGTTACCCCATTGCTAAGCAGAGGGACGGGGTATACACAGGGAGAAAAAAAGACAAAGAAGTCCCTAAACTCCAATATAAAGAGGGCAGACGCCTCACTAAGGACAAAGGGCCAGATATAGGTGGCTAAATACCAGATGGGAACGGCGAAATTCGGTAAATTTCAGCGTTACCGACCGGTATTTAGCCATGTGCGATGTAGGTAAGGAATCGGTAAATAAGGAATTGGTAAATACTGATTCCTTATTGCTCTTTCATTTAAGCAATCGGTAATACCGATTCCTTAAATGCAATGTAGGAAGCACTGAAAACAGTGCACCTCAGCCTTAAGGAATCGCTATTTACCACCAACTTCAAGTTGGTGGTAAGTAGCGATTTCCTTACAAAAAACACTTTTTAGCTTTTTTTAATGTGGCACAAATCCATGCCCTTAGGGCATGTATGTGCGCCACATGTGCACACATGCACATTTCAGGGGTGCAACAGGGTGTCCTTTGGACACCCTGGCACCCTTGAAATACCTCCCGCCATTAACGATTCAGTAATACAGAATCGCTAATAGTGAATGTCTTTACATTCATTCCTATGGGCCTCCAAGCCCATAGAAATGAATGGGTAGATATTCCTTATTACCGGAACTCAATTACCGATTCGGTAATAAGGAATATTAAGGATTCTGTATTTTTTACCGAATCTTTACCTACATAGGAAATACCGATTTCTTAATACCGAATTGGTAAAATTCGGTATTAAGGAATCGGTATTTCACATTTACCTACATCTGGCCCCAAGTGTGTGTGTGAGCATATAGCTGATATAGCATGAGAAATATGCAGCAAAAACTTTCATATTAAAGAGGGCAGACGCCTCACTGAGAACAAAGTGTCTATGTAAGCATACAGCTGATCTAGCATGAGAAATATACAGCAAAAATGTTTGCCAAACTTGAATAACGAGATATATATGAATAAAAAAAGAATTTATTTAAATAAAAAGTATATTTGTAAGCATACAAATTTGATCACATATTCATCCAATGGGTATGAAAAGACGCTTCCCAATGGAGGTTACAATCTAAATACTTCACAAAAATAGATAAAAACTTTAAAAACAGTTGACGCAGCGTTTCGGTGACACCTTGATTTTTTCACCTTCCTATGGACTAAAAAAGTTTTCATCAAATCTAAATGGCAAAATTACTTTGTTTAGACACATGTACATTTTTGAAAGCTAGTCATGCTACATTTTACACAGCTCTATATTAATACTAAAATTCTATAATGTCTAGATATATCACTAAATGGACTAGTCATTTGATCTATGTACATATTATACTATGCTGTCCAGATATTTCAACACATACATTTGACACTTGGTCCCCCCACAGTTTATAAATCCTTTACATTGTTATTATCACAGCCTTTCTTCATAGTTTCTTTAATCCATTATTATACTTTTTTCTTAATTAGTTCTCCACTCGTAGTGTTTCCTTTATCGGGCACTCTCTAAATTACTATTTGCCTGATTGTCGTGTTGGGATTATGCTGGTAGAGTACTGTAACAAATAAAACAGTAACTCTAACGTGCCCACGAAATATCCATGGTCAATCAGGACTGTATTCTTGTCTAGAATCGTTATAGTCTTTATCTCTGGTGCACTGTTTCTTATTCATACCATTAGCAATTTAGCATTCAGGGTCAGACTAAGTAAATGGCTAGACTTATTCCATAACAATGCCCTATGTGTTATTCATATACTGTGTATAATTAGGCCATACCTTATAATGAGTTGGATTATGTTCCAGTTGCATACTCTGTGGGGGATAATCCTCTTGCCACACCAGAAGGCTACAATGATAAGGCATACAGATAAGGAGAGAGATTCATTATCTCTATATCTCTTGTCATAAATCTGGATTTTTATGTTCCTTCATTTATGATATATTATACCACAGGTACCACTGTTACTGCAAACCTTTCAAATTTGATAATAAATGTCTTCTCTTTGTCCGTTAGAGCCACCGTCATATTGAGAATACACGAATTAAAATTAACAATTAAAAATCAGCTCTGTCAGGCTATTCTTCTATAAAAAATGAACAAATTTCATTACTCAATCGTACAGTTTTATTCGAGTAACATCATAAATGTCAGTACGATTGAGTAATGAAATTTGTTCTTTTTTTATATTACGGTGGCTCTAACGGACAAAGAGAAGACATTTATTATCAAATTTGATAGGTATGCAGTAACAGTGGTACCTGTGGTATAATATATCATAAATGAAGGAACATAAAAATCCAGGCCTTATCATTGTATCCTTCTGGTGTGGCAAGAGGTTTATCCCCCACAGATTATGCAACTGGAACATAATCCAACTCATTATAAATTATGGCCTAATCATACACAGTATATGAATAACACATAGGGCATGGTTATGGAATAAGTCTAGCCATTTACTAAGTCTGACCCTGAATGCTAAATTGCTAATGGTATGAATAAGAAACCTTGTACCAGAGATAAATACTATAACGATTTTGGACAAGAATATAGTCCTTATTGACCATGGATATTCCGTAGGCACGTTAGAGTTACTGTTTTATTTGTTACAGTACTCTTCCAGCGTAATCCCAACACGACCATCAGGCATATAGTAATTTAGAGAGTGCCCGATAAAGGAAAAAGTATGAGTGGAGAACTAATTAAATAAGTATAATAATGGATTAAAGAAACTATGAAGAAAGGGTGTGATAATAACAATGTAAAGGATTTATAAACTGTGGGGGGACCAAGTGTCAAGTGTATGCGTTGACATATCTGGACAGCATAGTATAATATGTACATAGATCAAATGTCTAGTCCATTTAGTGATATATCTAGACATTATAGAATTTTAGTATTAATATAGAACTATGTAATATGTAGCATCACTAGCTTTCAAAATGTACATGTGTCTAACCAAAGTATTTTTGCCATTTAGATTTGATGAAAACCTTTTTAGTCCCGAGTAAGGTGAAAAAATCAAGGTGTCACCGAAACACTGCGTCGACTGTTTTTAAAGTTTTTATCTATTTTTGTGAAGTATTTAGATTGTAACCTCCGTTGGGAGGAGTGTTATAATACCCATTGGATGAATATGTGATAACATTTGTATGCTTACAAATATACTTTTTATTTAAATAAATTCTTTTTTTATTCATATATATCTCGTTATTCAAGTTTGGGAAAAATGTTGCTGTATATTTCTCATGCTAGATCCACTGTATGCTTTCATAGACACTTTGTTCTCAGTGAGGCCTCTGCCCTCTTTATTATGAAAGTTTTAGCTGTATATTTCTCATGCCAGATCAGCTATATGCTCACACAGACACGTGGTCCTTAGTGAGGCGTCTGCCCTCTTTCTATAGGAGTGTAGGGACTTCTGTGTCTTTTTTCTCCCTGTGTACACTGTAACTTCTCCAGCAATACGTGACTCTTTGATGCCTCTGTAGAGACTGCACTGCCTACATGGTCATATACAGCTGTAGTTGATGCCACAGGGCTATGCATATAATAGGGCAGCTACCATAACAAGCTTCCTCCACTGCTTCACCATATTTGAGCAGTGTGCTAATATGTAGCCAGATACTCTAGAAGTGGACTCCGCACTGTATGTACACCCTTCTGTCAGTTCTCGCATCTCTGTTTCATCTGTGTCATGACTGAGAGTGGGCCTCAACTACTATGCATTAGAAATGGCTGAAACCAAGCAAAACCCTATGAAGATGCCTACAGCAAAAGTTTTGAAATTTTCCTCAGATGCAAGCAGACCAACCATCCCACCTAGGCCCAGGCTCAGCAGGGATCCAGGAAGTCCCAGGAAAATTGGTTCAGACCAGTGAGACTAGCAATATTCATCAGGGCTCAGCCATCTTTTGCTGTGAGCAACACCATCCTGGGCTGACCAGCTGTCTTATAGACAGATACAAAAAGGGCTGTCATAGAGGTTGAACCCTCCATTGTACACCCTCCCTCTGGCAGGGAGCAGTTTAGGGTGGAGGGTGTTGAGATCTTCAATGTTAGAATGAAGACAGAAATGTGATGTGTGTTGTGAGGAAATGCCATCCTGTAGAGTACATTTTCTTTTTGCATGCATTTATTATACAATCATTTGTGTACACTTCAGATAGAAGGGAGATCAAATTGACTGTCTAGAAAAAACAAATCATAAACACCTAGTCAGCACATAAGGTCACTAAAGAATAAACTAGTAATCTGTACAGTGCTTCACTCGTAAAATAATAAGTGCCAATACTCAAATCTCTGCTCAGAAGCTAGCCGCCCACGCTATTAAAGTGTACTTAGCCATAAATCCACCTTATGACTCTTTAATCCACTACCAGGCACTCCCCTGGCCTAGGGTGACCACCGGTACATAATTTTCATGGCCTGTCCATGAATTAACCCTAATGTGCGTTGTCCATAATGAACATTTCAACGGACGGCAATTGTCCGTAATTTTTGCCTTCAGGCTCATAAGACCTATGTTACAGTTTAAATGTTTCGGATGAAGTGGAAGGTCTCCTGTGCTGTGATCCCGAGGGAGGGGCAGACACATAAACAAGAAACAAGCCTTTTTACCAGGGTGACGTCTGCCTCAAAGAAATGTAGGTCTGTACAGTTGGCTAATCTGTAAATGTAAAGGCTGGTTGGGAGCCGGTAGATGTGGTGTTAATTGATGTAGACCCTTTAGGCTTCTTGAAGACAAAGATTTATTCTTTTTAGAGGAATTGCCTGGGGCATTCCAAGCTGAGTTGTGGAATGTATGCTTTTAACCGACAGTTGTAAAACTGCATCATGATAGAGCCACCTCTACAGTCTTTGATTGGTCACCTAAGAGGACATCACCCTGAAAGGATGATTTTCCAGATTATTCCTGTATCGGAGTCAGTCTCATACTCCACATTTGCATTGTCAGTGTATGGCTAATGCTAATGCCAGTATCTTACCAATGAATATAGTGGTTAAGAATATGAAGTAACTGCTAATTACTTGTACCAAGTTGTGGAAAGAGCAAACAAAAACATTTGAACAAACTCTACTGAAAATAATCTCAGTGACTTGTACACTGGGTCACTGAGAGCCTTTGCCCCAGTAATTCTTCTCTTTATTGATCTGGAATTTTCAAGAAGGGAACAGGGCTTTCAGGGGCCCTATTACCTACAGGCCACACGTTTCCTGTTTACACCATGGTGCACCATGAACTAGTTGTACCGTGCCCAAACAGGGAAATTTCACCCTATTATAGTGAATGACCAGCCCCCAGGGCAGCTGTGAACTCGTGTTGCCCTGGAGGCAGCACATTTAAGTGAAATACAGAGCAGCTGCTTGAAAGCCCCTTCTTCTTTCACCGTGCAAACAGCCACCCTTGTGCACTTTACCAGGTGCAATCTCCATATAATTAAAATGTAACCTTTAAAAACACTTTTTGATTTCAACCTAAATTTACGTTGACATTTTGTGGCAGCCTATCTTATACTCTGTGTAATGCAAATTTAAAACAATGACCTAGGGCCTATTTAGAACTTTGGCAGTCCATCGGACCACTAAATTTGAGGTGGTGGTAGGGGTCACCTGCACGAGTGGTTCGGCTACTGTATTACAACTATGGCGGTCAGACCACAATAGGACCACCGCAAATGCCAGGGAATCACAATCCCTGGCAGTGGCACAGTGGTCTGGCAGTGTGGGAGCGGGGTAGTGGCGTTCTGCACCACTCCCACACAGCCAAGCTCATAATCAGGCCCTAACACATTCACAGTGCTTTCTGTGACGAGCAGTGGTCTCCTAGCACTAAAAATACACAAGTAACTGTTCCCTGCTGAATCAAACATAATTCAGTTTTATAGGCTTCCAGTTGCACACACATACATTGATAGTGATCACATTAACCAACAAAGGTTTTATAACATAAAATAGTGCATTTCCCACTGATTGTTTTAAACTTGCATTTGCTATTCATTCAAGGTGTGCATTATTTTTTATGTATTTACCTGATGGTGAAAGATCAAAAAATAGTCAAGAAATATTTTGTTAGCTGCGCCTTCGATTCTGCTTCCACGCTCACTAATCACATCCCCATTCCACTCAGGATCACACTTTTCAAACACTCATAATGCCCTTCGACCACTGAGAAAGCCAGTGGTGTTAGAATATGTTGTCCAGCAGTCCCTCACCTTCACTGTGTACTTTTTTGTTTTTTAGAAATCATGTCAAATTAACCTATGATCTGTATTTACTTAACATCTTAACATAGTGTACTATTCATCTGACAAAACTTTACAAAACACTGTCCTCCACTACTAAACGGGATTGAGAAAAAGAAAGTAATCTAGTCAGTTGCTTAATTGCACCACCAGCCGCGGTCGGTAGTAGGAGTAACTGCAGGGCGGTGACGTGGGGAGGGGGAGGGGCAGGGTGGCAGGTAGTAAATTATGGATTATGGAGGTTTACAGGTAAATTAACATATAAATTAATAAAACGAATTTCGTTGCGTGCACTGCATCGCATTTGGGGATGCAGTGCACGCAACGAAATTCGTTTTATTAATTTATATGTTAACTTACCTGTAAACCTCCGTAATCCATAGTTTACTACCTCCCACCCTACCCCTCCCCCTCCCCACGTCACCACCCTGCAGTTACTCCTACTACCGACCGCGGCTGTGCACCACGTGTAACCAGGAAACCTGGGTTCAAATCCTGGCTCACTGGCATGACTAAATTGTGTGAATAGAGTCAAATCCAATTACTTCATGTGTCTAGTTTGTTTGTTAGTGGCATTTGAGAGTCACTTGTATAGGCTTCAATAGCTTGTAATGTTCACTCATTGCTTTGTCAGGAGGGAGGGTTAATAAATGTTTTAAACTTCATGTGCAAATAAATGTCAAAGCAATATTTTGCTCTAATATACTAAACTGAAATACTTCTCTTAGAAAATGGTCCTCTCTGAGTGATCCCCCAAACTTGTTTTCTTCCTCCTCCTCTTTTTCTGACCTTGTTTTTGTTGGCCTTATGACTCTGAGCACTTTACCACTGCAGACCAGTGCTAAAGTGCATGTGCTTCTCCCTAAAACATGGTAACATTTGTTATATCCACAACTGGTATATTTAATTTATCTGTAAGCCCCTAGTAGAGTGCACTACATGTGCCAAGGACATGTGAGTGAATGCTACTAGTGCGCATGCAGCACTGATTGTGCTACCCACACAAGTAGCCCTTTAGACATGCCTCAGGTCTGCCACTGCAGAGCCTGTGTTCCATTTTACTGCCATTTCGTCTTTGCATTTAAAACCCTTTGCCAAGCCTGAAACTCCTCTTTTATTACACATAAGTCACCCTGTAAGGTAGGCCCTAGGTAATCCATAGGGCGGGGTGCTGTGTAAGTGAAAGGTAGGACATCCACTTTTGATATGTTATGTTATGTTATTTAAATTTATAGCGTGCACGGCTACTCCAAGGAGTGTCCTGGCGCGAGCAAGGGGCAACAGAACAAAACATGACTTTAAATAAAGAGATGAGTTTTTAACAATTTTTTTAAAACAGCAATATCTTCCACACAGCGAAGAGCCAAGGGAAGTGCGTTCCGGGCACGGGCAGCAAGAACGGACAAGGAAGCGCCCCCAAACGATGCCGCTGAAAACCAGGCATCTTTGCCAGTTTAAGGGATGAGGAGCGCAAAGGCCTCCCCGGAACATAAAAGGAGAATTGTTCCTGCAGATAGCCCGGCCCTAAGCCGTGGAGTGCTCGATGGACTATGGTGAGGGATTTAAACACCACTCGCGCCTTGACCGGAAGCCAGTGCAGGGAACGCAGGTAACTTCGCACACTCTCCCTGGGCGGGATCCCCCACAGGAGGCGGGCGGCCGCATTCTGGATCACCTGAAGTCTATTTAGGGAGTAGGCTGGAATCCCCACATAGAGCGCGTTCGCGTAGTCCAGACGGGACAAGATAAGCGAGCCGCCTGTGGAAGAAACGGAAAAAATCTTCTCAGGACTTTGAGGAGCCCAAAACAGCAACCCGCCAGTCGTTTCACTTGGCTGGAGAGGGAAAGATTACCATCAAACCAAACTCCAGGTTCTTCGCGATCTGGCTACTGGACAGAGGGGGCGGAAACTCAGCTGGCCAGATCAAGTCTCTAAACCCAGCTGGAAAATCACCAAACAGCAGCACCTCTGACTTGTCTTCATTGCATTTCAATTGGGCCTTCGCCAACCACTTGAAAACTGCAGAAAGACACGATTGCACAGGGGCCACAGTAGCCATGTTCTTATTCCATGTAAACAGCAGCTGAGTGTCATCAGCGTAGGCAATTACCTTAGCCCCCAGACCCTCCGCCAACATAACGAGAGGGGTAAGGTAGAGGTTAAACAAAAGGGGGCTAAGGGATGAGCCCTGAGGAATCCCTGTGCAAACCCGCTGAGGTAAAGAAGCCGCCGGGGGTAGCCAAACTTGCTGAGAACGACCCTCCAAAAAGGACTTAATCCAGCCCCAGGCTGAACCAACCACACCAATCTCCGCCAGTCTGTCCAGCAGTAAGGGATGGGGGACCGTATCAAAGGCGGCCGACAGGTCGAGCAGCACTAAGGCTGCTCTCCCGCCGGCATCGAGACACTCCCGAATGGCTTCCGATACTTCCACCAGAGCACCTTCCGTACTAAAAGAAGGGCGGAAGCCCGACTGAGCTGGATGTAATAGGCCCGCCCCCTCCACATACTCTGACAACTGTCTATTTACTATCTTCTCACAAACCTTAGTAAGGCTAGGGAGAAGAGAGATCGGTCTATAATTCCCCGGGATCGAGGGACTGAGAGTAGATTTCTTCAAGAGGGGGAGGATTTTAGCCTGCTTCCAAGCACTCGGAACCCTAGCATCATGCAAGGACAGGTTAATGATGTAATTTACTTCAGCATTCACAACCTCTGCCACGGAAGCCAATAATCTTGCCGAGCACAGGTCAGCCGGGGAGCCGGACTTCAAGCCCTTCAATACTCTCAACGTGCAGGACAGATCAACCGAGGAGAAATTTGCCAAGGAATGGTTGGAAGAAATAGCCTCCAGGCTGGGACCACGAAACACCTCAGATGGGGGCATGCATTCTTGAGCAGCAGGACATAAAAAGCTATCTTGTATCCCTTTAATTTTATCCAAGAAAAATTTGGATAGCGACTCGCAGCAAACCACCATCACAGGCATCATGCTGCTCTGAGCTGACGGGGACATAAAGCTCTGAACAATGGCAAAAATCTCTTTAGAGTTATTTTGAGCCTGGTCTATGCGAGTGGCAAAATACTGCGTTTTTGCTAAAGAGATGGCCTTGTAATAAATTTTCTGGCCCTGCCTGAGCCGGCCCTTGGCCTCCCGACAGTAGTTACTGAGGCGCCAAGAACGCTCTAATTTATTACAGTCCCGCTTCAGATGAAGGAGCTCCACTGTAAACCAGGGTTTAGAGGGAGAATCCCTAGACCGTCTAGAAGAAGTCGGAGTGGCAATCTCAGCCATAGAGTCCTCCAACCAGCTATAAAAGGTTGCCAGGCTCCCATCCAAGTCCTACGGCAGGGATGGCCTGTTGTCGTCCAAAACCCTGGCAAAATTGACGGGATCAATTTTCTTAAAAGGGGGTTTATGGCAAGCTGCAGGCCTAAAGCTCGGAGAGGCTACATCCCATGAAAAGTAAATTAAGTAATGATCTGACCACGGGACCGGAAGTGGAGCCTTAATTTTAATGGGAAAAGTCGAAAAAATGGGATCGAGAATGTGGCCACCTTGATGGGCCGGCTGGCAGACCCATTGCGAGAGCTGCGCTACCTGGCAAATATCAAGAAGCTCCAGCGTATCCCTTGAATCCCCTTGATCCAGATGGATATTGAGGCCTCCAAGAATCAAATAGTGGGAAAACCGAAGCGCCCGCAATGAAACAGCCTCATCGCAAGCCTGAAGGAAAGATTTAGCCACGCCTGGAGGGCGGTAGATCAAAGACCCGCCCAGCGTGAAATGAGCTGAAAACGAATACTAAAATCCAGGAATTCGCAGCCACCCCAATTACAAAGCTCACTTTTCCGAGCTCCCATTTATCCTTAAAAATAACAGCCACCCCACCTCCTCTCCCCACAGTGCGAACTAATCTGCAAATTTTATAACCCAGAGGGATAGCCATTGTCACTATAGGGTCAGAGGAGCTGATCAGCCAAGTTTCAGTAATAAATAAAAGGTCCAGAGAGTTTTCCTCCAATAAATCAAACACCTCCAAGTGGTGCTTCTTCAGTGAGCGCACGTTTATCAATGCTGCTGCAATGGAAGGAGCTCTAAACGCCGGGATAGGTTCCAAACAAAGATGATACCCACAAACCCCGCACACATAGTTTTGCATCCCCCATAGGTTGGGGTAGATCTGATTGTCACAGCATGCTCCCTGCAAACATTTAAGAGACTCACTCGAGAAGCACCGCCGGCCTGAATCACCCAACACTTGCGGAGCAGCATAACTGGCCCCGGCCGCCGACGAGACGCTGACGAGCGCAGACGTGCAGCGTGCATTTAAGTCGCACCGGTGGCCAGAGAACTAGAGCGCGCCTGCCAAAACAAAATGGCGCCTCTCTCTGGCACACCGGAAGTGAGGGAAAAAACGGAGATGCGGTCAAATTAAAACTGCCCCCAAATTCATGGAGAGAAACAGAACATGTGCAAAAACGCCATGAATGATTTTTTTAAAAAGACACCCCACACAGTAAAACAGCAAATAGCAGCAAGAAAGAGCAGCGTTTCAACAGAGAACAGGTAAAATGAATGTCAGCCCCTAAGCACCTGCGTAACGTGCAGCGTGCATTTAAGTAGCACCGGTGGCCAGAGAACTAGAGCGCGCCCGCCAAAACATAATGGCGCCTCTCTCTGGCACACCAGAAGTGAGGGAAAAAACGGAGATGCGGTCAAATTAAAACTGCCCCCAAATTCATGGATAGAAACAGAACATGTGCAAAAACGCTATGAATGATTTTTAAAAAAAGACACCCCACACAGTAAAACAGCAAATAGCAGCAAGAAAGAGCAGCGTTTCAACAGAGAACAGGTAAAATGAATGTCAGCCCCTAAGCACCTGCGTAACGTGCAGTGTGCATTTAAGTAGCATCGGTGGCCAGAGAACTAGGGCGCGCCCGCCAAAACAAAATGGCGGCTCTCTCTGGCACACCGGAAGTGAGGGAAAAAACGGAGATGCGGTCAAATTAAAACTGCCCCCAAATTCATGGAGAGAAACAGAACATGTGCAAAAACGCTATGAATGATTTTAAAAAAAAGACTCCCCACACAGTAAAACAGCAAATAGCAGCAAGAAAGAGCAGCATTTCAACAGAGAACCGGTAAAATGAATGTCAGCCCCTTTTAAGTTTTTCATGTACTGGACGTGAAAAACACATATTAATTTTTCACTACTGTGAGGCCTCCTCCTCTCATAGGTTAACATTGGTGAATTCCTTATTACACTTTTAAGCTATATTTCCTGATTGAGAAGGAATAGCTCTGTCAGGTTTTATATCTTTGGAATGGTAATAATAATTCTTCTTAACTAGTAAAGTTGGATTTAACATTACTATTTTCGAAGTGCGACTTTTTAGAAAGTGGAAATTTCTCTGCTCTTAAAGCTCTGTGTGCCTGCAGCCTATCTACAATATACATCTGGGGTGGGTGACAGCTTGGCTTTGTGCATTCCCTTTAGACAGCCACACAGGAATGAAGGTTAGGTGTTTTATCCTGATGGCTCATCCTAGGCAGGATAGGAGGGAGGACCTGACTTACACATGAATAGGTAGTATGCTGTCTCCACACAAAGGGTTGAATACCCCCCTGTATTGAGTCTGGAGCCAGTGCACTTCAAAGACCCTTCTAAAAAGTCACCCCCACTTAAAAGGCACAACTGGGTATAAGTACTCCACCAAATCTGACACTTCTGAACTTGTAAAGAACCTGTGTCAGAAGAACTGCTATGCTACTACAAGGACTGTCACTCTGCTGCACTGGAAAGAACTGCTTTTCTGCTGTGCTGCCCTGCTGCTCTCTGACACTGCTGAGGGTGGGCTTGACTCTGCCTTGAACCCAGAGTGATCTCCAAGGGCTTGTTGGTTTGCTTTCTGCTACCTGAGACTCAGGGATATTAAAGTCTCACAATCTGCTCCTGTGCCTGGCCCATTGGAAGTGGACCCATGTGGTTATTCCAGTAAAATTGATACAGCATTAGTGTGCATGTAGAAGAACCGGCACATCAACCCTGCTGTGGGGGCAGAATTGGTGCATCGCATTCAGAACCAGGGCATCGCCATAAAGAACTGACGCATCAGAACCACAGCGTCACTGCTGTGTGAAAAGATCGAGGTGTCGCATCGGCTGCATGGAAAAACCCAGCGCATCCTCTACGGAATCAATGCCTCTCGGCCCTAGGCATCATCTTCGGAACTGGCACATTGCCACAACTGCGCAAAGAAAAATCAACACATCACCTCAACAACAGCCAACACATTGCTCGGCTCCACCCGGCCCCCGCATTTGTGACCAGGATCAACGTACTTTGGTCAGTGGGCCTTGAGTGGCTCCTGTATCAGGCGTCTGCTCCATCATGGTCGGCCTGAATTCTTGACTTTGCCCTGGTACAGCGTGACCATATAACCCCCTTAGGCGCTTATTACTTCTAAGCACTATTGTTACCTGGGAAATGACCTTTACATCGCGGTCATCACACCACGATGCCCTTACAACGCGGTCGTTACAACGACCGTGTTGTTACCATGCAATGCCATTACTACGCAAGTCATTACATCAACTTGCAGTAGATGGCTTGCTAACATTAGGAATAGTATAGTCTACTAGTCCAACACCTTCCCTACTGTTGCGTAGGCTGGAGTTGGAATAGTAAATTATACATTTTTAATGTCGCGCGCCATCTACTGCAAGTCGATCTAATGACTTGCGTAGTAATGGCATTGCGTGGTAACAACGCGGTCGTTGTAACAACCGCGTTGTAATGCCACGCGATGTAATGACTCGCGTTGTAACGAGTCATATTCTTTTTACCTGTAATCTTTAAAAATTCATATCTCGACTTCTATTAATTGTACTTTTGGTCTTGGTATATTTATAGCAATCATAACTATTTTGTGAACCTGATGTTGAGTCTTTTTGTGGTGTTTTCATTGTATTACTGTGTGATTTATTGCACAAATACTTAACACATTGCCTCTTAAATTAAGCCAGACTGCTCTGTGCCAAGCTACCACAGGTTGAGCACTGGTTAATTTAAGGGTTGCCTGCTGAGAAATAACTGGACTCTGCTTGAACCAATAGTGATTTCCAAGGGCTTGTTGGATTGCTTCCTGTTTTTGAGACTCAGGTATATCAAAGTCTTGTCACCTGCTCCTGTGCCTGGTCCACCGGATATGGACACAAGAGCTTGTACCAGTCGACTGAACAAATCTTATGTCTGTGTGTAGCAGGACCGAAACATCATTAATATTGCAGGAGCAGAATCAGCGCATCGCTCTCAGAACCAGCGCATCGCTTTAAAGAACCGACGAATTGGAAGATCAACGTAACCCCTCTACTGCGTGGAGAAACCCAATGCATCATCTATGGAACCAATGCCTCTCAGCTCAGCGCATCTTCTTTGGAACCGGCGCACCTCCACCACTGTGTGAAGAAAAACAACACATCAGCTCAAATGCACGATCGACACCAATGCATCATTCGACTGCACCGTGCATCGATCTCATTGTTTCAACAGGATTAAGGTACTTTGTTCAGCAGGCTTTGAATGGCTCTTGTATCCGGCCCAAGCTGCATCATGGTTGGCCTGAACACTTAACTTTGCCCTGCTCTAGCGTGACCAGATAACACCCATATGCGCCTATTGCTTCTAAGCTAATATTTTTATACCTTTAATCTTTAAAAATTCATATCGCTACATCTAATTATTGGATTTATGTTGATTTGGGCTTGTTTTAGTTATACAAATCATATCTATTTTTCTAACCCGGGTGGAGTCTTTTTGTAGTGTTTTTATTGTGTTACTGTGTGTTGTGTTGCACGAATACTTTACACATTGCTTCTTAAATTAAACTTGCCTGCTCTGTGTCAAGCTAACAGAGGGTGAGCACAGGTTAGTTTATGTGTGTATCTGACTTACGCTGACTAGGATTGTGGTTTGTGCTTGGACAGGGTGCATACCTCTGCTAACCAGAAACCCAATTGCTAACAACTTCCATGTGTCAAAGAACACTTTCTACATTTCAAAGCCTTTATCATGTTCTTACATTTTGTTTGATGTGTAATTTGCATCCTAAATGTTTTGAAGGCCCTGTATGCTCTTTGGCACTAAGGAATGAGCCAGACAGGGGTTCAGGTTTGGCTCGACAGCAGGGCCATTTTAAGACATGGACAGAGTAGGCAATTGTTCAAAGCCCAACATTCCAAGGTGCCGGTCCCTACCCAACTTCCAAAAGCACTACTAATAGACCATTGCATCAGCAGAGTATGCCAGGGTGGGAGGGTGCTTCTTATTTAACCACTTGACAGTGCCTCTCCTGTTTCTGGACTCTCTGCTGAGACTACTCTCCAGGTATGCAATACTTTCAAGTACTCATGGATGGCCTATCTGATTTTAGGAAATGTCTCGCCTTGTTCTTCCAGTAGCGGCCGGCGAGTTGACAGAGTGGTTGGGCGGGCATGTGGCGAATGGGGACGGGGTGGGAAATGGGGACAGGGTAGACAATTTGTTTAAAAAAAACTCTTACCTGCTCGCCGCATTAGGCTCCTCGCTTCTCCAGGCACAGGCTCCTAGAGTGCACTGCGGCAAATCCTGATGCTGCTTTCATGCTGCTGAAAACAGTGTCGGGATTGGCCTAGGCGCTGATGATGTGAATTCCCACATAGACTGGCATCCTGTGCTAGCTCTTCCCAAGCCAGCAATGCAGTTGGGGCTGGAGAGACCTTCACGACATATGTGGGTTTGGACGACCTGAGACAGCCTGCCAAACACACATGCGCAGTGAAGGCACTGCCCAAAACTCCCCCTTCAGCCTATCACCACCCTGGCACCAAGCCTCGGCTCAGAGAGAAAAATAAAACGATAATAAACGAGTTTCTTATTATTCTTTTTTTCCAATTGCTGGTAGGAGGGGCGTCGCTTTTCTGCCATAGCGGAGGATTTGCTGCTGTGTTCTCATTCTTATTTATCTAGTTTTTAGCAATGACCCTTTGAATCAGTTGCTGCAGCTCTCACATCTAATCTTGACTTCTTCATGCTCCTTAATTCTCTGTCTGGTGGTCAGGCTCCCAATTCCAAGATAAATATAGAGACCCTGATGCACACTTTAATGCAGCAATCAGGCCTTCTTGGCGCTTTGAGACTAAAGACAAGTTGTGGGTATATCACATCCTGACATTTGGTGAGAGGCTGTCACCCACACCATCTGCCTGCCTCATTAGTTTTTTTAGATCTGACGTCAAATGGAGGGTCAGGTGAACAGGATGTGTTTGCTTACGTTGCCTAAGTTAGCAGAAGGTGAAAAAGTCACTTACCTTAATGCTTCCCAATCAGTTTGCGATGCATATTGAACTGTTTAGAAACATAATCAAAGGGAAGCTGTTGCTTTTTCTCCAAGAAAGATTGGGTATATTTAGTTAGAAATATACAGTGTTCAGGGGCAACAATTTAAAACTGAACAAGGACATAATGTGCCATCTGAATGTAGCATGCCTAGAGGCAATCTCATACAAGACACTGTGAATAAGTAGTGCAATATAAAAAACAGTAAATAAATTGATTGAGAAAATAGTGGGGTATGGCCGCTCCTCCTTTTGTCCTGAATTTTGTCCTTTTGGCCTGAATTTATTATAGCCCTGTCCTGAATTTGCCTCAATGCCAGGCCTGTCCCTTAACCTCACATTTGCAGATTCTTGCCTTCTCCATTTTTAGGTCGAGCATTCGAGACCTATTGTATATACTTTAGTATATACTTATATGTGTATGTACTTTGTGGGCTCTGGAGATTAGCCCTAGGACTTGTCTGCTTCGTCTTAGGGACTTTTTTCTGTTCAATTGCCTCTATCTTACGGTCTTGATAGTAAACGACCAGGTGTGGCCAGTAAAATACCAGAATTGCTTTCTGCTGAATCCCTGTAGCATGCTCTAGATTCCAGTCCATAGAAATTGTCTTCCACAAGCACCAGTAGACTATAATATTTTTTCAAATCTTGTATTTTCTGTGATATAACTACGGAATGCCCTGATTTTATATCAAAAACAGAGCTTTGGACAAAACCATTTCCCGCTGAAAGGCAATATTTCTCTCCATGTTTTCCCAAACCTGGCGTGTCACGCACTTTGGTGCTTGCTTTCCATCCATGTCAAAGAACAGTAGCTGTTTCAGCACCCAGGCCAATGTGCTGCATAGCTAAATACATATAAGGTATTAAAGGCGAGACCGATTCCATTGCAAATGCTTGTTGAAAGTATGTCCGTTTTTTGCTTCCTCCTTCTTTGCCCTAGTGTTCTTGTCCCTGTTTTTGCACGCCGGTAAACGGCACCAAAAATGACTGCTGGTGGACCCCACAGGCAACCAACGGCTCAAATTAAGCACCGAATCTGTGCAAATTACACGTCACAACGGAAATAAAACAAACATACACTTTACGGCTGAACAGTCTGTGGTGATTCTGTTACTTCCACCCCCCGCATCTGCCGCTCTGAAACAGAGATACTTCCAGGCATGCATAAAATAGTTGCAACAAACCTGTGTGCATTACCACAGAGTCTCCGCGTGCCATTATGTAAGACATCAGGTTACAGTGGGCGTGCTGCCCTATCCGATCGAGTGTCAGCACATGGGCCGGATGGACTAGGTCGCCGTCTTTTCATCACACTAAGCACCATTAACAATGCATGTAACTCATTATAAACAGATTTAAAATGTAAACTCATTTGGCGGAAAAGGTACATTTCTCAATGGAAACAAATCTATTCTATTGAGTTTAGGGTGACAAGACGATTGAGTTGTCACAAAAGATAAAAACCTTCAGAACTTTATTTTTTAAATGTAATTCCCGAATGCATTCTGGTAACTGCAGGCTTGGTTACCCTCAATGAAACTATTGCAGTGGATTTCATCACGCCTGCCTAAAACCGAACCGTTGTATACTTTCTGACGTCGGTCTTGAGCAGACATTTTCTGAGTTATGCAGTGTTCATCACCTGCCAGTAATGGCCACCATGCATCATTAACTCTCTGTTCGACCTTGCAATTAGGCATTCACACGACGTTTATTAGTTCGTGTGAACTCTTTACACCGCTGTAACACTTTCCATTTCCATTGCTTCTTGCTTCTGTAATCGAAACCTTTATTTTTAAGTGTCACAGTTAATGAAAAACAGCACAGACAGGTTAACTTAATGAGATGCAGTGTTTTTCTTTAATTAGAGCATCACGCGTGGTGTATTGACACGTCTTAGCACATGGAGCTTAGTAAGAGCGCTGTTTTTTAAAGGCACTCCATCAGACATTCAGTAGGAAACATTAATCAGTAAAATAAATTCTACATAAATGTGGTTTTATCTGTCATGTCCCTTTTTAATAATGACAGTGAAGAACAGAGTGGGCAGCATTCAGTTTAGAGCTTTTATTTGTGGAAGCTAACTATTATAAGGGCCACTGGAATTATGCAGCAGCGAGCACCAAATTAAGCGGCATGGTTAACTATATTGTGTAGTAAGAAAATCAAACTTATGTGGCATAATTTTTACAGGTTAATAGTAAGCCTGGGCAGTGAACTCTGCTCCGCTCATGGAGTTTTTGGCGTTTTCCGCACTCTGCGTTACACGTAGCTCGCGGAGTTACGAAAAACTCTGCTTTGCTTTGCAGAGCAGAGTTTTTTCCTTGTTCGCGTTCCTCATCGTCAAGTTGGCGAGCGCGAGCAAGAAAAATCCATCTCCCGGTGAGATTTTTCCTCATTCGCAATCGTCAACATCAAGTTGGCGAGCGTGGAAAATCAACCTCGCAGCGAGGTTTATCAACGCAGGTGGTCAGATTTCTCATTGCGGGTGGTCGCGTATGGTTGTGACCGCTTGCGCTGAGAAACTGTCCGTTTGCGTTGAGAAAGCTGACGCTCGAGTAAAAATGTACTCAAGCGGCAGAAAGGAAGCAGCACCCGCTTGCACTGTACATGGTGCTGTTTGTAATGATTGCACGGCACGGACAAGCACCTGGCACTGAAAATCACCGCAAATAGCATTTATTTAACGTACTCTGCTGCTCATGGAGCTTTGTGTAATGCAGCAGAGGGTTTTTTGCACTTCGAGGAGTTCCGCGAAGCAGAACTCCTTGAACTGTGCCCAGGCTTAGTTAATAGTATCTGGCCAAAGATGTCTTCTTATTAGTAATAACCAAATACAGAAATGAAGGATGACCAGCTAACCTCTGTGAAAGCCTTCCACTGCGCGTTAGTACGTCATCATGTTTTTAGTAACTTTTCATCAGTTTAGGGTAGAAACACTTTTTTTGTTATAATCAGTGGATTATGCAGCAGATTATGGATTAATGTGGCAAATGCATCAAATCCATAATTATACAGCCAAAGAATTACATAATTCCAATAGCCCTGACTATATCTTGTATTCCGATATATTATGATTACTTACCAGTAATCTAAATAGCAATGAGTGCAACTCACCCTCACCCATCATAAACCACCAGGTGAGCCCAACCCCAAGTCTGTAACTTGTTCTGGTTCACAACCTTAAAATGAATGCATTTATACACCCTAGTTGGGGTGAGGTATAGGGCCAGCCCTCTGCCAAGTATTCCCTGTAACAGTCACCCAAACAGAGTAAATGTCAGCGTTATAGAAGTTCCTGTAAAACAAGCATTGGCAAAGCTAATTGGTCTTGCATATCAAAAGATGTTGGCTTTGGCAATGGGTTATAGCTAGTGGATTTGTTGGAGTAGAGTGCAGTAGGTGGTGCATAGTGTTGTAGAGAGGAGTAGAGTTCAGTGGTTAAGTGGCAGAGTGTTGTAGAGTGCAGTGGCATAGAGTAGAGTGGGGAGGAATGGCTGGAATGGGTTGGAGTGCATTGAGGTAGTGGGGTGGAGGAGCATCGCCCCACTAGTCAAATTGCCCCCAGATATGGAAAAGTGAAATGGTAATAAACTAAATTTATTACCATTTTATTTTTCCAAACCCCATCCTGAGCCGAGCATCAGGACAGGGGGTGGGGTGGGGGAGGGCTTTCTGGTTTCTGCTGCTGCCACTCAGGCAGCAGCAGAGAGGAGTGATAGGCATTGCACGTAGGTTTAAACTGCGCAGGTCTTTATGGCCGGCCCTCTTGTGATGTCCAAAAAGACCTGCACAGTTTAAACCTCTGTAACGCAGCTGTCTTAGACAGCTGAGCTAGAGACAGCATAGGGTTCTAGTGCCCACGGGAGCAGCAACAGAGGCTGCTCCCTCCAATCCTGGGGCAGCTTTCATGCTGCATGAAAGCATTGCAGGCATTGGTGACTGCAGCTTCCTGGTCCCGCACTGGTGCCTGCCTTCCTGCCTGGACCCCAGCGAGGAGGACTTTGCACTGGGACCAAAGGTAAGTGTACTCTTTTTATTAATAGCTTTTATTGTTTTTCCTCCTTCCCCACTAGCCACCACTGAAGTAGAGTGTGGTGAATTAGATTGGGATACAGGGCGGTGGATTACATTGAGGTAGAGTGGGTGGATTGAAGTAGAGTGGGGTGAATTGGAGAAGAGTGGGGTGGATTGGAATAGAGTGTGGTGGAGTGGACTGGAGTGGAGTGCGGTGAATTGGGGTGGACTAGGCTGGAGTGGATTAGAGTGGAGTGTGGTGAAGTAGAGTTGGGTGGGTTGGAATGGGGCATACTGGATTGAAGTGGGGTAGACTGGATTGGAGTGGGGTGAACTGGATTGAAGAGGGGTGGATTGGATTAGATTGAACTGGAGTGGGTGGATAGGAGTGGGTTGGATTAGACTGGAGGAATGTGATGGGTGATTTGAATTGTAGTGGGTGGATTTGATTGACTGATTTGCCTGGGTTGGGGTGGATTGGGGTGGGACGGAGTGAATTGGAGTGATTGGACTCGGGTGGGGTGGATTCAAGTCGAGAGAATTGTGGTGGAATGAATTGGACTAAAGTGGAGTGGTAGTGGGCTGGGGTGGGGTGGATTGGATTGAAGAGAAGGGAATTGGATTGGAGTGGATACGATTGGGAGGAATGGGGTGGGCTGGATTGGAGTGGAGTGGGTTTGATTGGAATAGGGTGGATTCTATTAGATACAGGGATTGAGTTGGGTGGATTGGAGTCAATCGTGATGGGGTGGGTTGTATTGGGTGGGGGGGATTGGACTGAGGTCGGGTGAATTGAACTGAGGTGGGGTGGACTAATGGGGATATACTGGATTGAGATGGGGTGGTTTGGATTGGGGAGGGGTTGATTGAATTGGGGTGAGTGGATTGAATTGGAGTGAGGTGGGGTGGATTGAGTTGGAGTTGGTGAGGTGGATTGGATTGGATTGGTGTGGATTGGATTGGATTGCACTGGGGTTTGGTGCATTGCATTGTAGTGGAGTGGGTGGATTGGCTTGGATTGGGGTCTGATGTGGTGGCTTAGATTTTATTGGAGTGGGGTGAATTGTGGTGGATTGAAATGGAGTGGGGTGGATTGGACTGCGGTGGGTGGATTAGACTGGAGTGCAGTGGATTGGAATGTTGTGGATTGGTCTAGAGTGGATTGGATTGAAGTGGGTAGGGGTGGGGTGGAATGGATTGAGTGAAATTGAGTAGGATGGATTGGATGTTGTGGATTGAATTGGAGTGGGTTGGATTGAGTGGGTGGACTGGATTAGAGAAGGGTGTATTGGACTGGAGTAGATTGGGAAAGAAGGATTGGAGTGGGGTGGGTGGATAGGACTGGACTGGAGTGCGATGAATTGGATTGGATTGGGATGGTGTGTATCAGGGTAGATTGGATGAGGTGGATTGGATTGGAGTAGGGTTGATTGGAGTGGGGTTAATTGGAAATGGGTTGTGGTGGATTGAAATAGGGGTGGTAGATTTGATTAGGGTGGGTAGGGGTGGATTCGGAATGTGGTACAGTGGAATGGATTGGGCTGGGTGGGGTGGATTAGGTCGGAGTAGGTGGATTGGTGTGGGGTGGAGTGGATTGGATTGGATTAGGTGGAGTGGGGTGGGGTGAAATGACCTGGGGTGAGGATGATTGGTCTAGACTGAGGTAAATTGGACTAGGGTGGGTTGGACTGGAGTGGGTGGAGTGGATTGAGTGGTGGTGAATTAGAGTGGGTGGATTGAATTGAATTTGAGTGGGGTGAGGTAGAGTGGGGTGGATTGCATTTAAGTGGATTGGATTGGTGTGGGGTAGATTTGAGCAGGGTGGATGCAATTTGACTGGAGTCTAGTAGATGTTTTGGAGTGGGTTGGAATGGGGTGGATTGAACTGTGTGGATTTGATTGGGGTGGATTGGATAGGAGTTGATTGGATGTGATTGTGGTGGAATGGAGTGGGGTGAATTAGACCGGAGTGGAGTGGAATGGACTCGAGTGGGGTGGATTGGAGTGGTGTGGACAGGGTGGGGGGATTTAATGAATTTGATTGGTGTGGGATCGATTGAACTGGGGTGGGGTGGATTGGATTGTGGTGGGAAGATTGGATTGGAGTTGGGTGGATTGGTTTGGAGTGGGGTGGACTGGGTTGGAGAGGGGTGGTTTGGAGTGGGGTGATTTAGAATGGGGTGGATTGAGGTGGATTGGAATGAATTGGATTGGGGTGGAACAGTAGTGGGGTGGATTTGACTCAAGTGGGTTTGGATTAGACTGAAGTGGAGTGGATTGGACTGGAGTGAGGTGCATTGAACTGGAGTGGGGTGGAGTGGGTGGATTGGACTGGAGTAGGGAGATGTAGATTGGAATGGAGTAGGGTGAATTGGATTGGGGTGGACTGGAGTAGTGTGGATTAGACTAGGGTGGTATGAATTGTATTGTAGTGGTGTGGATTGGATTGGAGTAGGGTGAATTGGATTGGAGTGGGTTGGATTAGATTGCATTAGAGTGGGTGAAGGTGGGGTGGTGGATTGGAGTGGGGTGGGTTAAAGTGGATTGGAGTAGGATGGATCGAGGTGAATTGGAATGGTGGGGGTTGGATTGGCATGGAGTGGATTGGATTGCCATGGGGTGGAGGAGTAGATTTGATTGGAGTGGGGTGGGTTGGAATGGAGTGGAGAGGTGTAGACTGGATTGAATTGGAGTGGGTGGATTGGATTGGAGTGGCTGGGGTGGAATGGATTTTAGTGGATGGATTGGAGTGGGGTAGATTGGGGTGGTTTGGATTGGAGTGAGGTGGATTTGACTGGAGTAGGGTGGTTTGGATTGGAATGGGATGAGGTAGGTTAGATTGGAGTGGGTGGATTTGAGTGGGGTGGATTGGATTTGAGTGGGGTGGATTGGAGTATGGAAAATTGGACTGGAGTGAGGAGGATTGGATTGCTGTGGTGTGTATTGGATTGGATTGTAGTAGGGTGGGTTGTAGTGAATTGGATTGTAGTGGGGTGGATCGGAGTATGGAAAATTGGACTGGAGTGAGGAGGATTGGATTGCTGTGGTATGTATTGGATTGGATTGTAGTAGGGTGGGTTGTAGTGGATTGGGTTAGAGTGGGGTGGGCTGGGGAGATTGGTGGATTAGAGTGGGTGGATTGAAGTGGTGTGCATTGGATTGGTGTGGGGTGGATTTGATTGATTGGTTTGGTGTGGATTGATTAGTGTGGATTTGATGGGACTGAGTTGGGTAGATTAGATTGGAGTAGGCTGGATTGGATTGGAGTGAAATTAATTGAGGTGGATTGTTGTGGGGTGAGGTGGGGTGGGTTGGACTGGATGGGTGTGAATTTAAGTGGGATCGATTGGGCAGATTGGAGTAGAGCAGATATGATTGAGGTGGATTAGTGTGAGGTGGATTGGATTAGGGTGGATTGGAAGGATTAGTGCGTGCGGATTAGGGTGGACTGGGGTGAGTGGTTTGGATTGGATTGTGGTGAGGTGAGGTGGAGTGGGGTGGATTGGTATGGGGTGGATTGGATTTAATTGGTCTGGGGTGAATTGCATTGGTCTGTGGTGGGTTGAATTGGGGTGGATTGGATTGAGTGAGGTGGAATGGATTGAAGTTGAGTGGATTGGATTGGGGTGGATTGGAGTGGGGTGAGTTGGAGTGGGGTAGACTGGATTGGGTGGATTGGTGTGGGGTGGATTGAGGTGGAGTGAATTCAAATAGGGCAGATTGGATTGGGGCGAGCGGGTTGGGGTGGAGTGGATTGTGTTGTATTGGGGTGAGTGGTTTGGACTAAATTGGAGTGGGGTGAGTTCTGGGGTGGATCAGATTAGTCTGAGGTGAATTGGATTGGTCTGGAGTGGTTTGGGATGAGCTGTATTGGATTAGGGTGGATTGGATTGAGTGGGGTGATTGGATTGGGGTGCATTTGTCTGGGGTGAGGTGGATTTGAATGGGGCATATTGGATTGGGTAGATTGAAGTGGGGCAGATTGGGGGTACAGCACAATATGTTACAGCATAATTCCAGAAATTATACATAAGAAAGAAACATTGGCACTTTGAAATCTTTAGAACAAGATAATCGTCATTTTTTTTTTAACATTACCCACAAGCAAAAACAAACCATGAGTACAAAGTGAGAAAAAAAGACTGGCAAAACAAACGAAAGTTAACTTTAGAAAATAAAACTTTGCAATTTTGTTTGAACTGCTGGGCACTTTTTTGCTAGTCACATACCTTCTGTTTGCAGGGCACTGTAAGTTAAAAAGAACAAAATAGTACCTCAAACACGTTGGGGGCAGCGGACAGGCACTAATTAGGCTGAATCAATCAGTGCTTGGTCCCTGCTCCACAGAATGGAATGGAATGATGCTTGGCCTGCAGTAAGCAATTACTGGGCTGGAAAGAAGAGTGCCACACATACCCACAAATTGTAAGCCAAGGGTGGGCTCCATGCCAAATTTGTTAACAATATCCATGCTCTAATGCATGCTATAACAGCCTCAACCCTAAAAACAGAAGAGGGAACAATGACTGGATGAGGAAGAGTTAACCTCTTTGAAATTAAGTTTTCAAACAATTAAACAGGGCTTTAGCACATGATTCCTTCACCAGTTTCTTAAAGCATTACCCCCTCCATCCTTCTTTTGACCCCATACTTACTATTTTGAGCTGATATCATCTCCCCCAGTTGTAACCTAACCTAGACAAAAAATGTAAAATCCCATTCTTTTCCAAACCCACATCCTCACCCTTAGGCCCCACTCTCAAAAAGGAATATGCTTGTCACATCTCTGTTATTTTGGTCTAACCCCTCCGACGATATTGGAGAATTTTGATGGGCCATTTCCCTTCCTTCATGCCCTCTTTTTATACTTGATAAAAGAGAGATGCTGGACCATATTACAGACAACCCTTGAATCCATGCTGATGAGACATGCTAGAACCCTCAGCTTCAGTCATGCATGCCTTTCTGGGCCAATGTTCAGCTGTCAGTGGGCTGGGCCACTAAAGCAGTATCGCAGCTGACAGAGGAGCCTAGCAGTAGAGCTAGTAGGAGACTACCTGGCGGCTAAATAATTAACACTAAGGTAAGAATGGCTCAAAATAAGAATAAACTGAGAAAAAGAAAGAATTTTTTTTGATTAATTATAGTCATTTTGCTGGCTACCCTAGGCATTTGTCTGCTTTACTTCTTTACTTTTATTCAACGAGAAAGATGGAAATGGAGGGTATTTCTCTATATTTTCCCTTCCTATAAATAAACATAACTTATAGACTGTTTCTGGGTGCTTTCTGTTGTACAGAGAGGTGGTAGGACTATTGTCTCCTTTTTATGGTCTGGCTTAATGATGTCATACTCGAAATCTGAAGAAGGGCTTTGACCCCACCCACATTTTGGGAGCTAAGTGTGCATGGTTCGATTGGGCAGAAGTTGTGTGCTTCTGCAAAATAATGCTTGCCCTCCACACAGCTGTAATCATTTTGTTTAATCATCCAGCTACCTGAGCATGAGCTCTCATTGCCATACAGATGACAGTGTAATGCCCTTGAACTGTTTTAGCTGACTAGATAATTCATGGTCTTTGCTTTTCTGTGGAAGCAGCACAAATGAGAAGAGGGCAGTCACTACCTTAAGTATGTGTTAAAGACAATAGGCTTTTATGGAAGGATTGCTACAGCTCTGTGCTAAAGCCTCTGGGTAGGTATTTCACAGATTGCCATTGTAGGCAAGAGATCTGGTGGTGGTAATCCAACCAAAATAACTAGGAGGATAGAAGATATGCACTACTTTAGTCCTTGTTGGGCTCTTTTAGGAGAGATAGTATTCTGCTTTGCCAAATGTAATTTTGTTTGCACTTTTACATTTATGACTGTATGTCAAATGGTTGCTATGTGGAAAGCTTACACTCAGTACAATGGGCCTCCATTGTTTATGGTAATAAACTAATGATAGAGGCTGTATGCCTGTTGGTTTATGGTAAGCCTGATATATATATTTTTATAACTTCTTTTTATTGCTGAATTACAACAAAATTACATAAACACCACTTGTTGGTTATCCGCCCTTCCGAGAAAACAGCAGCCCATCATATCAACAGTTTATATAGTTATTTCACAATTTTTCGGTCTACTCCCCCTTCCAAGGTTACGGTGTGGTGGTTACCATCTTTCTGCCCCCTTCGTCTAAATTGGGCAGTAGGAGCTCAACGCAGAAGGCCTCTATATTTATTCCATTTATCCCACACCCTTCCCCACTTTTGGGGACAGCCGCTATCCTGATATGTGGTTTTTGCAGCCAGCATGCACCAGTCCATGTCTTTTTTTTACATTCACCGAGTTTTGGTGTTGTTTTGGCTCCCCAGCCGCGTGCTATGTTTCTGTTGGAGATTACAAGGGCTAAGGTCACTCCCGTTCTATCCCCCTTCCTAGATCCGTCCCCCCCATACATTAAGCAGGCAGAGCTTGGTTGACAATGGACTACAACTCCATATGATGTTCTTATAAGCACTGTATTATCCTAGTCCAATCGGACTGAATTCTGACACATGTCCATATTATGTGGAAAAATGTTCCCTCGGCTCAGCAGCCTCTCCGGCAAAGTGAGTTTGACCCTTTGCCCATCATCACTAATGCGGTACATGAAATATAAGTTCTATGGAGGACTTTAAGCTGTACGAGACGAAAACGGGATCTGATGGCCACTTCTCTAGGGGAGGATAATGCATCAGGCAAATCGTTTGCTTGCATGTCTATGATGTCTCTTTCCCACTTTTCTCGCAGTTTTTAAAGCAAGTCAGGGGCATTATTTACTAGCTTTTTTTATGATAGTGAGATTGCCTTTTGGGTTATGTGTTCCCCGAGCAATCTGTTTTCTAGAGGTAATGATTCTGGTACCTCTTCCTGTCTGGGTATTATATTATTTAGGGCATGCCAAAGCTGCAGGTATCTGAACTTCTCTGTGGGTGCCAAATGGTACACTCTCTGTGGGTCACCGAAGGACTTTATTCCTTTTGATGAGTAAACATCTCCCACCTTTGCGATCCCTAACAAGTCCCTTTTGTCGAAACCCGGTCTCGTTCTCATGTCCCCAAGAAGGTCAGACTCCTGGTCAGTGTGATCTTATTCCTCCATCCAAACTTTCTGTGTGTAGAGTGCCAGGTCTGGACTGTCAAAGCTGTCGGTCCCTCTAAGAAAAGGTTCAGCGGTGTCGAATATAGCGCATGTAAGTATCCCCTGGATTGCAGTATTAGTCTGTCCATCTGGTATGCCGGGTCTGTCATTGGTTGGTGGCCCACTGGTTAATTACTATCAATTGTGCAGCTTGGTAGTATGTTTGAATGTCAGAGAGGGCAATTCCCCCATCAAAGTTAGCTTGTCAAGCCCCCTTCCACAATAGAGTCCTAACCTTGCTCTGTATGTCCTTGGAGTAGGCCTTAGACACTGGATAGGGAGTATTTTATAGGACATATAGAATATGTGTCAGAGCCATCATCTTAAAAAGCACCGCCCTTCCCAACAAGGATGGCGGCAAAGACCGCCAGTAATTTACGTCGCCCTTCAGTTGTTTTAGTGAGGGGAGTAGGTTTTGTATCTTAAAGAGATCTTGGTTGGGCGTAACAAATATCCCCAAATAGTGGAATCCCTCTGTTACCACCTGTGCCTCGCACCTGCACCTCACATTCCCTCTGCACTTACTGTAGTGAGTCACTTACAACAAACAATACTGATTTAGCCCAGTTTATCTCATATCCGAAATATCGCTGGAATGTAGCAAAGATGTTAAGAATTCTGGAGATGGATGCCTGTGGAGCCCCCACATATAAGAGAGTGTCATCTGCATACGAGGATATTCTATCCTCCCAGTCTGCAGTCCATAGGAGGCCTCGGATCAGTGGGTCCCTTCGAACCCAGCCTGCCAGTGGCTCCAGAACCAGCGCAAATAGTAATGGTGAGAGAGGGCAACCCTGTCTGTGCCTCGTCAGAGCGGGAAGGTGCGGGACACGCTACCATTTACCACCACCTGTGCCAGTGGGGCAGAGTAGAGGAGTCAGATCCAAGAGATGAACCGATGTCCAAAGCCCAGGTGCTCCAGGACTGCCTATAAATATGTCCACTCCATGGTGTCGAATGCCATGTAAGCATCAAGAGACAAGACCACTGCATCTTCCTGAATTTGGTTGACTCATCCCAGGACTCTGTGCAGATGTCTTAGATTGAGTGCAGTATTCAGGCCAGGCATGAATCCAGACTGGTCAGGATGTACCAGTTTAGCAATTAGTGGGACAAGACGGACGGCCAGCAATTTAGCCAGGATTTTTGTCTCAGCGTTTATCCAGGATATGGGTCGGTACGAACCACAATTATCTGTCAGTTTACCCTCCTTGCAGATAACCACTTTTTTGTCGCAAGGCATTAGTCTCTGGGCAGAGCACCAGCATCCCTGCAGTCCTCGTACATCCTGAGCAAATTAGGCACCGTAGTTGTTGCTATTATTTTATACAATTCGATTGGGATCCCGTTGGGGCCCAACGCCTTTCCAGATCTGAGTGTGCTGATCGCGTACCTCACCTCATCCTCCGTCAGGTCGCTGTTTAGGGTCTGTATTTCTTAAGGAGAGGGTTTAGGGAGGCATAAGCTATTTCCTAAGGATCGGTGAGTACATCTTTGTTTGCCAGTTGGATTGAGGCTACCCATCGGCTGGCCCTCTCTTTCTTATCAAGCCAGGCAAGAAGTCTCCCCGCTTTGTCTCCCTGTTCATAGATGCGGTGCTGACTCATCTTTATCATGGCTCTGGTGGTTTCAGTAGTCATGTTTCTATACGTATGTTGTTTGAGGCTCAACAGGTGTCTGGTGTCTTCGTCCTTTTGACATACTAGTTATGTTTCAAGGTCTAGGATGTTTTTCTCTAGTTTCTCTACCTCTTTTCTCTGTTCTTTCTTATAACCAACTATCAAAGTGAGTGCCTTCCCCCTGAGTACTGTTTTATATGCTTCCCAGAGAGTCACCTGTGATGTCACGGACTGCTCATTTTCTTTAAAATAGAAGTCCATTGCCGTATTCAAGTCTTCACTAATCTTAGGAATTTGCAAGTATGAGGGATTAATACATAAAACATTTCTGGTACGCTGCTTGGCGAGTTTGTATCTCGCCTGTGTACAGGAATGATCAGATATGCCCCGGGGTAGGTGGATCACCTTCTCGAAGCTCAAAAATTGTGATGGGAGGGCAGCCATGAGGTCTATCCAGGAGAGACTCCCATGTACGCCAGAATGAAAGGTAAACTCTTGAGCAGTCGATTTCAGCACCCTCCATATATCTGTTAGTCTCAGGGGTCCCCATGAACTCGTTCAGTCGTGTTTGCGGTTCGTGAGTCTTCCTCGCAGGCAGTGGGTCTAATGTGTCATTCAATGTCATCTTAAAACTCCCGCCTAGGAGGGTGTTACTCAGAGGCAACTCTAACAGCAGCGCTCCCAGATCCGAGAAGGTGGTGTTGTGGAGTGATGATGGAATATATAGCGATACTATGTTTACCGTTTCTCCCTCCCATTTCCCTGAGATTACCACGTATGTTTTGCCCAGTAGCTGGGTTTCCTGCAAGAGGATTACGTCTGGGGAATGCCAGTTTAGGAACTGAAGGACTATGCCTCATTTGATTTTATCCCCCAAGCCGTTCACGTTCCACGTCACTAGCCAGGGTACAGGGTTGAGTGTATTAGTCATGCGGTGTAGTGGCAGTTACGCTGGTTACCTGTGGAGCTGGGGTCAGGTTGGGGGCGGGGGGAAAGTGCCTTGTGGAGTTCATTTGTCCGTCGCTACTGGTTTGGGATAATTGTCGTTATTAGCAGTGGTGTGACTGTACATAGATCGAGTAATGTGAAGAACACACAGGTTAACAAAACAAAATCACCATCGAACCCATTGCCCAAAGAACAGCCCTCCCGCCCCGTATCCCCACCTGGTAGATTCACAATTCCCTGTCTCCCCCAACTTAACAAGGCACCTGTAATCCCACCCAGGTTCCTAGAAATGTAGAAGGGGTGGCCAAAGACCCCAGAAGTACCTGACCCCAACCCCTGAACAAAGATTTGTGTCACCCCATTGATCATGACTATAAATCAGAGCGTTGTGTAGGTGGGCCCCATTAACTTTCATCTTCACCCATTACGCATTGTCAACTCAATGTCATCAACATCCCCCCTAGACCCCTCCCCCAACCCGACCAGTGAAGTCATTTGACTTGATTGCATATCTCAGGAAAATTGGGTTTCTAATGCAAACAGTTCAGTTCAAACTTCCCTTTTCTCATTTTCACCGACAGTCTTTAGCAGTTCCCTCTCTTGCAGCAGTTCCACAGCCACTTCACCGGGAGGGGCGGATGAATCCTTTCTCTGCCTTCCTCGGTGTGTCCCAGAAGGGGAAACCCCCCACCATGCTCAACCCCACAAGCCAAGCCCAGCCAGCCTCTGGCAAATCAAAGAACCACGTTTTAAGTTTGTCTTCTACGCGCATTTTGCCAGAAAGATCTTGGAGTATTTCAGTCTCTTCTTTCGCAACACCTGCATGACCTCCTGAAAGTTGTGCCTTTGCTTATGCACCTTCAGGGTGAAATCTGGGAAGAAGGTTATATTGGCATTTTCGAATAAGACTGGTGTTGCCACTCCGGCTGTTTAGAGTATCACATCGCGGTGTTTGAAGTTAAAAATACAAGCAAGGGTAGGCCTAGGCAGAGTACCAGGCCGAGACTGCCCTCCCGGTACTCTTTGCGCTCTCTCCACCAAAAAGAACTTGGAGAGGTTCCTGGGCTGGAGGTGTTTGAGGATGAGGTCCTCCACAAAGGGATCCACTGCTGGCCCTTCTGCCCGTTCCGGGACCCCCAAAATACGCACATTATTATGTTTTGATCTCATCTCATAGTCTTCAATCCTCGCCTCATGCTGTGCTGCAGTTGTTTGAATCTCTTTCACTTGGTCATTAAGGGTCTTAGTATCTTGCTGCAGTTCAGTTGCTAGACTCTCCACCTCATGGACTCTTGTGTTCATATTGCGGATTTCAGAGCGGATCAGGGACACTTCTGATGTGACATTTTCTATTCGTCCCTCCAGGGCAGTCTGGATCCTCTGGATCGCCGTAATTATGTCCTTCAGGGAGATCGCATCACCATCTGTAGATTGGGAGGGTGTACCTGCTACACCAGTCTCAGTGTGTCCCAGGCCCCCCTGCCCTTTGAGTATGGCAAATTTGTCGAGTTTTGTGTGTTGGGTATTTTTCATTCCTCTTCCTTTAGTCATAGCTGCACGGGGAGTCAGAATCAGTTAGTGGGGGGAGACAGGCTCCAGGGTACTCTCTGCTGCCAGCCACTGGAGTATCTTGGTACCAGTGCGGCATGTCAGGTTTTTACCGGGGTGCCTGGATCTCCTACACACCTGGTGGGTAGGTTGGGTGTTCTGCTGGGACTGCTTTATCTTAATTTGGCTCACCTGAATGGATTTGAGGCTTTATTGCAGCAGGATTCGCTCTTATTAAAGTTCCTGGTGGTGCAGCTGGGCTCACTAGCTATCCAGGAGTACTTTTATATATGTTGGTTTCAGGGACTCATAGACGGGCCATGGCAGACGGAAGGAGAGCACGGATCGTTTCCGCCCTCAGTGATGTTGGGGGTGGACCAAGCAGCACAACAATCACCCCCTCCATGCGGGCCAAGCGCTCTGCTCCAAGCCAGCGGCCACAGCCAAGGTCCTCAGTGGTGCTCCTCTGTTATCTGCCTCCTGGTCCGGCCTGTCCGATGTCAGCCCCTCCCGGGGGGGGATTCGCAGAACCAGGAGAGCCAGATAGATTCGCAGACGAATGCCTCGCCGCCTGCCGCTACCAGCTCCACCCCAGGGGGAGGCACGCCCTCTCTGCACTCCGGGCAGGGCCTCACTGGCACCACAGTTCTAGCGTCGCTCACACCTCACTCCGTCTCTCTCAGAATCAACTTCAGGGGGGAGAGCCACAACTCTGGAAGCACCAGGCCACCTCTCGGCCTGCTGTCACTTCTCCCGCCAAGCCAAGCGCGAATCTTTCGGGGACGGCGCTTTTATTTACACACAGGGTCAGGGCCTTGCCAAACCCGGAAGGCCACACCCGCTCCGCAGCAGCACCGGAGCAGCTATCACTGCATTAAATTCCTCATGGCTGGAGCCCACCGTTGTTATCTGCACACACTGCTTTCTGATGGGGGTGTACTGGTAGACCTGTGTACAGATAATCTGCTTGGAAGGGAGAGGGAGTACGGAGCTGCTTCAGCAAGCGGCCATGTTGTCCAGCGGTTGGCTTCACCGTAATAAGTCTGATATATTGATTGTGAAAAGCATATGTTAATGCAAATAGGCATCTAAGAGTGTAATGTTTTTACTCTGAATTAAAGCCTACAGCTAGTATTTTGTTACATGGAACCTCATATATTCCGTTAGTATGCAAGGGGTTTGGTGTCGTTTACTCCCTCTGTCAATCCACAAGTACATATTTGCGGTGTGAGAATCTTTGTTGAACCTTCTCAGGAAAGATGGCAATTTGCTTTCCGAACTGTCATTTTGTATACATTTGCCATTTTATTGCTTTATGCGTGATGATTGCCTTGTGGGAGATCTTATGCTCTGTACAGCTGGACAGTTTATTATGGTAACAAGCCAGTTTATCGCAATAAGCTTGATTGGCATTCAGGAAAATGTTATGCCCATGGCCACAGGTCTGGCCTGTTTATTATGAAAAGTTATTACAAAGTCAGTAGGCTAGGCCTAATCATGGTAAAAATCATATGATGAAGCCAATAGGGCCCTAATCGTTGATTGGTAATCTTACTGATTAACATAGTAGGCAAGGGTTTTGGTGTTGGTCACCCACTATGACAAACACAGGGCGTAGAATTTAACTGCAAAGATTCTTGTTAGGCCCTATTACGAGGGGTTGCATTGTATAATATTTTGCCATGTGTAATTGTGTACATATTTGTAGTTTTATAAATTTATGCCTGATGGTTGTCAGCTTATGCTCAAGTCAGTAGGCTGCTGTATATAGTGTCAAGCTACTGGCATTGGCAAGAGGCCTTATCGGTTTACTGGGAAAAGTTATGTCAGAATCCTTAGGTGAGATATCTTTATGATGAAAAGTTAAGACAAAGAACATAGGCCTTACTTAATTATTGCAAAATGTATTGTTTTTAAGACTAGACTTTTAAGGGCAGATTTTTTATTACACTGATCTAAAGCCTGTAGACAGGAATTTTGTTACAAGGAAGTTTGCAGATTGCTATAGAACGTCAAGGTTTTGGTGATGTTGATCCTCCTGAACAAACCATGGGAATAGATGAATTGCACTATGGTAATCATTATTAGGCCCTATTAGTAGTGATTTTATATTGTTTTGACACTTGTATCTTGTACATATTTGTAATTTTATAATGGTACACCTGATGGTTGCTGTGTGGGAAGGCTTACGACTCAACTCAGTAGATCTGAGTTGGTATGGTGGCAAGCAAATGATAAAGGGTATATGCCTCATTGTTTATAGTGAAAAGTTATGATAAAGGAAGTTGCCCTGCCATATCGATTGTGAAAAGCATATCTTAAATTCAATAGGCATTTAAGGGTAGATTGACATTTCTCTATATTAAAGCTCACGGATAGGTGAATATGGTACATTGCAACTCGATGTATTACATCGCCTGCTTTTACAACGCGGTTGTTACAACGACTGCGTTGTTAGTACGCGATGCATTTACATCACAAGTCATTACCACTTGCACTAGGGGCGCGCTGGACTAAGGAATAGTATTATGTACTATTCCTACCCCAGTTTGCGCAACAGTAGAGAAGGTGTTGGAATTAATTTCCAATACTTCAGCGCTCGCTAGTGCAAGTTGTTGTAATGACATGCAATGTAAATGCATTGCGTACTAACAACGCTGTCGTTGTAACAACCACTTTGTAATGGTACAGCGATGTAATGACAGCGTTGCAAACCCTGTTTCCCCAGCTAGGTATTTTGTCACATTAAATTTCACAGGTTACTTTTGTAGGGAATGATTTTGGTATTGGTTATTGCCTCTGACAAATTCTGGGGGAATGATTTGCACTATAATAATTCTTTCAAGTATCTCTTCTTAGCTGTATGCTAAGATCTTGTAATAAAAATATTCAAATAATACACGTATCCATATGTATAAACATATATTCATATATAAACATATTGAGGTGCCCCCTCCAAGCGCTGGGCTTCGGTAGTGGGTTCTGCAGCTGATTTCTGCATTGCATCAACTGCGTGAGAAATTCTGCCGCATCGCCCTTCGACACCAATGCAGAGGCTGCTCGATAACAGCAGTTCCATAGCCTGCAGAGTTCGATGACGACACATTACATTCACTTCAACAGAGCTCGATGACGACGTTGAAACCCCTTTGAGTGGCACAATGACAACGCAGTAGGCTTTCAATGTCTACACTTCCTCCAGCCAAGGTATTTCTTCAGTGAGACCTATCTGAGACCTGTAGCCGGCCTGCACTCCTTCGCGTTTGGCCTGAACTTTGGATTCGTACTGGTGCCTTGTGACCTCAAGTAACTTTTCAACTGCAACTGACTGCTAAGCACTATTTTTGGTTTATTCTTTAAAATATAATATCTCAACTTCTTGTAGTTTTGATGTCATTTTGCTCAGATAAACATTCTCTGTTTTCCTAAACCTGTGTGGAGTCTTTTTGTGTGTGGGGGGGTTGGGTTAGGGTGTGCGTGTGCATGTTGCACAACTACTTTAAACATTGCCTCTTTATATAAGTCTAACTACTCTGTGCCAGGCCACAAAAGGGTGAGCACAGGTTATCTTTTTGTGTATCTAGCTTACCCTGACTAGAGAGGTGGTTCCTGCCTGGCCAGGGTGCATACCTCAGCCAACCAGGAATCACATTCATAACAACAACATTATCAGCAAACACACACCATTCGTTATTATGTTTCCAGTTCTCTAGTTGTGGCACGGGATCCGCAACCCACATTTTAGCAACATTATGTTTAGCTACGGCCAACCCCATGGTTAACCATATACGGTCAATACGAGCAAATCTGTTTCCTCCCAGACATTTAGGAGACACCACTTCGCCAAGGAGGTGAGGAATGCCCGGCACACCTCACTCAAACATTCAACCACCGCCACCCAGAAGCCCTGCAGAATTGGGCAGTCCCAAATATATGATAAATGGTGCCAGTGTGGCCACAACCTTGTCTCTAGTTAACATTCGGCACTCTACCCATCTTAACTAGTGTGATCTGAGTGTCATAGAAGTGGTGGAGAATCTTTATTTGAACTTGGTGAAAACCTGACCATATAGCCACCTCTCAAGAGGATGCCAGGGCCTCCTCCCACTCATCATCTTTGAGGCCACCAAAGTCATGGACCAAGCACACTTTCAATTGTGTTAGGGCATTAGCTGTATTGTTGAGTAACTTTTTGTATGCCGGAGACGTGGCTTTTTGTGGTAGGTATTTATCTAGCAGTCTGTTCTCTAAGAGTGTAGACTCTGGGAGCACCACTCGTTTTGGCAGTGACCCCCTCAGTGCGTGGTGGATTTGTGTGGAGTCATATGTTTCAGCAGGTGCAAATTGATAGTTACGCTGCAGGTTCTTTAAGGAGATAACATCTCCCTGGATCCACAAGCCTTCAACCTGTGAGGGACCAAAAAGGTCCCATTTGCAGAAGCCTGGTAACTGTCCAAGTGTACTGCAGTATTCATACACTTCAAAGAGATTTGTAGCGACTTGTAAAGTAGAATTTATTACAAGTTCAGGAACCACAGAGTACACATCTAAAGGGCCCAGTAGATCAGCATACACTGCCTCCCAGGTTCCTTTTCATTACATAATGACATTCTACATTCTACGCATTCTGGCACAGTAAAAGAAACATAACCTTACAGTACACAACCAGACATCTGCAATAAACTCATATTACTAAATTATGCCGAACACCACATGTACCCATTGCTCCTCTATCCCAGAGGGGAGTAAATTGTGTGATCCACCCCTGCCAGTCCAAGGCCTGTGTGTCAGAGGTCAACCACAGTCGCTGTTGGTCCATAAATGTTAGGGTGTTTCGAAGAACCATAGAGGGCCCTGAGATGTTCCCCCGGCTGCATCACAAGCCTTTCCATCTGGCTCCTATTGGGAGTGGTAGACCCAACCATTGATGATGGTCAATTGCGACACCCAGCAATATTTTTGAATATCAGGTGGGCCAGCCCATCAGACTACCCTCTTGTTAGTTTGTGTTGTGCTATTTGTGCCGGGACTCCATCAAAGAGCAATACCCTGATTTCACCATCTATTTTCTTGAAATATGATTTATGTACAGGGTATAGCGTATTTTTCAAGACATAGAGGAAACGTGGCAAGTACATCATGCAGCTTTGCCTAAAAGCAATAATGTGAGGGACCTCCAGTGTTGGACGCCTCGATTCAACCTCTGTAGAGATGGTAAAAGATTACTATTGAAGAATAAGTCAGGTTTTGTAGTTACATAAAGCCAGTGGTAGCAGAAACCCTCAATTACTATCTCAACTGCACAGTTGCGGGGCAGTCTCAGCAGCTGTCCCTGTAGATTATATATTTGTGATTTACACCAGTTTATTGTATAACCCGAGGATTTGTCAGGTAAAGCAGAACTTCGTCAGCATATAATGATATATTGTCATCCCATTGGTCAGTCAACTGAAGACCGGGGACCAGTGGATCCTGACTGATCAGGGCTGCCAACGGCTCCAGTGTTAGGGCAAAGATTTATAGCGACAAGGGGAGGCCCTGTTGAGTTCCTTACTGAAGCCGAAATACGTGGGATTAACCCCTTTCACCCTCACCAGTGCCAGTGGGTCAGCATATAAAAGTTGCACCCAGCAGATAAAGTGTGGGCCAAAACGTATTCTAGCCATCACCCCGTACATATAGGCCCACTTCACTGAATCATACGCCATTCTGGCATCTAGAGACAACACCTGCTCACATTCCTGATATTGCGAGCCCGGCTCAGCATACTATGAAGGTACCTCAGGTTAAGGGTGGTGCTGCGATTGGGCATAAAACCCGACTGGTCCCGATGGACCAAGTCTGTGATCACCATAGTGAGTCGGAACACCAGGACTTTAGCTGGGATCTTTGCCTCAGTATTGATGAGTGATATTGGGCTGCAGGAGGCACAATCATCAAGTGGTTTCCCCTTTTGAGGGATAACCACTATTGTGGCCAATTTCTGCTCTCTAGGTAAAGAGCCTCGCTGATGACTCTCCTTGAACATTTTCAGCAGATGGGAGAGGGGCTAGTTTCTGGCCCATCAGTTTATAAAGCTTGCGCGGTATCTCGCCTGTGTACAGGAATGATCAGATATGCCCCGGGGTAGGTGGATCACCTTCTCGAAGCTCAAAAATTGTGATGGGAGGGCAGCCATGAGGTCCATCCAGGAGAGACTCCCATGTATGCCAGAATGAAAGGTAAACTCTTGAGTAGTCGATTTCAGCACCCTCCATATATCTGTTAGTCTCAGGGGTCCCCATGAACTCGTTCAGTCGTGTTTGCGGTTCGTGAGTCTTCCTCGCAGGCAATGGGTCTAATGTGTCATTCAATGTCATCTTAAAGCTCCCGCCTAGGAGGGTGTTACTCAGAGGCAACTCTAACAGCAGCGCTCCCAGATCCGAGAAGGTGGTGTTGTGGAGTGATGATGGAATATATAACGATACTATGTTTACCGTTTCTCCCTCCCATTTCCCTGAGATTACCACGTATGTTTTGCCCAGTACCTGGGTTTCCTGCAAGAGGATTACATCTGGGGAATGCCATTTTAGGATCTGAAGGACTATGCCTCATTTGATTTTATCCCCCAAGCCGTTCACGTTCCACGTCACTAGCCAGGGTACAGGGTTGAGTGTATTAGTCATGCGGTGTAGTGGCAGTTACGCTGGTTACCCGTGGAGCTGGGGTCAGGTTGGGGGCGGGGGGAAAGTGCCTTGTGGAGTGCATTTTTCCGTCGCTACCGGTTTGTGATAATTGTTGTTATTAGCGGTGGTGTGACTGTACATAGATCGAGTAATGTGAAGAACAAACAGGTTAACATAACAAAATCACCATCGAACCCATTGCCCAAAGAACAGCCCTCCCGCCCCGTATCCCCACCTGGCAGATTCACAATTCCCTGTCTCCCCCAACTTAACAAGGCACCTGTAATCCCACCCAGGTTCCTAGAAATGTAGAAGGGGTGGCCAAAGACCCCAGAAGTACCTGACCCCAACCCCTGAACAAAGATTTGTGTCACCCCATTGATCATGACTATCAATCAGAGCGTTGTGTAGGTGGGCCCCATTAGCTTTCATCTTCACCCATTACGCATTGTCAACTCAATGTCATCAACATCCCCCCTAGACCCCTCCCCCAAACCCACCAGTGAAGTCATTTGACTTGATTGCATATCTCAGGAAAATTGGGTTTTTAATGCAAACAGTTCAGTTCAAACTTCCCTTTTCTCATTTTCACCGACAGTCTTTAGCAGTTCCCTCTCTTGCAGCAGTTCCACAGCCACTTCACCGGGCGGGGCGGATGAATCCTTTCTCTGCCTTCCTCGGTGTGTCCCAGAAGGGGAAACCCCCCACTATGCTCAACCCCACAAGCCAAGCCCAGCCAGCCTCTGGCAAATCAAAGAACCACGTTTTAAGTTTGTCTTCTACGCGCATTTTGCCAGAAAGATCTTGGAGTATTTCAGTCTCTTCTTTCGCAACACCTGCATGACCTCCTGAAAGTTGTGCCTTTGCCTATGCACCTTCAGGGTGAAATCTGGGAAGAAGGTTATATTGGCATTTTCGAATAAGACTGGTGTTGCCACTCCGGCTGTTTAGAGTATCACATCGCGGTGTTTGAAGTTAAAAATACAAGCAAGGGTAGGCCTAGGCAGAGTACCAGGCCGAGACTGCCCTCCCGGTACTCTTTGCGCTCTCTCCACCAAAAAGAACTTGGAGAGGTTCCTGGGCTGGAGGTGTTTGAGGATGAGGTCCTCCACAAAGGGATCCACTGCTGGCCCTTCTGCCCGTTCCGGGACCCCCAAAATACGCACATTATTATGTTTTGATCTCATCTCATAGTCTTCAATCCTCGCCTCATGCTGTGCTGCAGTTGTTTGAATCTCTTTCACTTGGTCATTAAGGGTCTTAGTATCTTGCTGCAGTTCAGTTGCTAGACTCTCCACCTCATGGACTCTTGTGTTCATATTGCGGATTTCAGAGCGGATCAGGGACACTTCTGTTGTGACATTTTCTATTCGTCCCTCCAGGGCAGTATGGATCCTCTGGATCGCCGTAATTATGTCCTTCAGGGAGATCGCATCACCATCTGTAGATTGGGAGGGTGTACCTGCTACACCAGTCTCAGTGTGTCCCAGGCCCCGCTGCCCTTTGAGTAGGGCAAATTTGTCGAGTTTTGTGTGTTGGGTATTTTTCATTCCTCTTCCTTCAGTCATAGCTGCACGGGGAGTCAGAATCAGTTAGTGGGGGGAGACAGGCTTCAGGGTACTCTCTGCCGCCAGCCACTGGAGTATCTTGGTACCAGTGCGGCATTTCAGGTTTTTACCGGGGTGCCTGGATCTCCTGCACACCTGGTGGGTAGGTTGGGTGTTCTGCTGGGAATGCTTTATCTTAATTTGGTTCGCCTGAATGGATTTGAGGCTTTATTGCAGCAGGATTCGCTGTTATTAAAGTTCCTGGTGGTGCAGCTGGGCTCACTAGCTATCCAGGAGTACTTTTATATCTGTTGGTTTCAGGGACTCATAGACGGGCCATGGCAGACGGAAGGAGAGCACGGTGTCGTTTCCGCCCTCAGTGATGTTGGGGGTGGACCAAGCAGCACAACACTCACCCTCTCCATGCGGGCCAAGCGCTCTGCTCCAAGCCAGCGGCCACAGCCAAGGTCCTCAGTGGTGCTCCTCTGTTATCTGCCTCCTGGTCCGGCCTGTCCGATGTCAGCCCCTCCCGGGGGGGAATTCGCAGAACCAGGAGAGCCAGATAGATTCGCAGACGAATGCCTCGCCGCCTGCCCCTACCAGCTCCACCCCAGGGGGAGGCACGCCCTCTCTGCACTCCGAGCAGGGCCTCACTGGCACCACAGTTCTAGCGTCGCTCACACCTCACTCCGTCTCTCTCAGAATCAACTTCAGGGGGGAGAGCCACAACTCTGGAAGCACCAGGCCACCTCTCGGCCTGCTGTCACTTCTCCCGCCAAGCCAAGCGCGAATCTTTCGGGGACGGCGCTTTTATTTACACACAGGGTCAGGGCCTTGCCAAACCCGGAAGGACACACCCGCTCCGCAGCAGCACCGGAGCAGCTATCACTGCATTAAATTCCTCATGGCTGGAGCCCACCGTTGTTATCTGAACACACACTACTTTCTGATGGGGGTGTACTGGTAGACCTGTGTACAGATAATCTGCTTGGAAGGGAGAGGGAGTACGGAGCTGCTTCAGCAAGCGGCCATGTTGTCCAGTGGTTGGCTTCACCGTAATAAGCCTGATATATTGATTGTGAAAAGCATATGTTAATGCAAATAGGCATCTAAGAGTGGAATGTTTTTACTCTAAATTAAAGCCTACAGCTAGTATTTTGTTACATGGAACCTCATATATTCCGTTAGCATGCAAGGGGTTTGTTGTCGTTTACTCCCTCTGGCAATCCACAAGTACATATTTGCGGTGTGAGAATCTTTGTTGAGCCTTCTCAGGAAAGATGGCAATTTGCTTTCCGAACTGTCATTTTGTATACATTTGCCATTTTATTGCTTTATGCGTGATGATTGCCTTGTGGGAGATCTTATGCTCAGTACAGCTGGACAGTTTATTATGGTAACAAGCCAGTTTATAGCAATAGGCTTGATTGGCATTCAGGAAAATGTTATGCCCATGGCCACAGGTCTGGCCTGTTTATTATGAAAAGTTATTACAAAGTCAGTAGGCTAGGCTTAATCATGGTAAAAATCATATGATGAAGCCAATAGGGCTCTAATCGTTGATTGGTAATCTTACTGATTACCATAGTAGGCAAGGGTTTTGGTGTTGGTCACCCACTATGACAAACACAGGGCGTAGAATTTAACTGCAATGATTCTTGTTAGGCCGTATTACGAGGGGTTGCATTGTATAATATTTTGCCATGTGTAATTGTGTACATATTTGTAGTTTTATAAATTTATGCCTGATGGTTGTCAGCTTATGCTCAAGTCAGTAGACTGCTGTATATAGTGTCAAGCTACTGGCATTGGCAAGAGGCCTTATCGGTTTACTGGGAAAAGTTATGTCAGAATCCTTAGGTGAGATATCTTTATGATGAAAAGTTAAGACAAAGAACATAGGCCTTACTTAATTATTGCAAAATGTATTGTTTTTAAGACAATAGACTTTTAAGGTCAGATTTTTTATTACACTGATCTAAAGCCTGTAGACAGGAATTTTGTTACAAGGAAGTTTGCAGATTGCTATAGAACGTCAAGGTTTTGGTGCTGTTGATCCTCCTGAACAAACCATGGGAATAGATGAAATGCAATATGGTAATCATTATTAGGCCCTATTAGTAGTGATTTTATATTGTTTTGACACTTGTATCTTGTACATATTTGTAATTTTATAATGGTACACCTGATGGTTGCTGTGTGGGAAGGCTTACGACTCAACTCAGTATATCTGAGTTGGTATGGTGGCAAGCAAATGATAAAGGGTATATGCCTCATTGTTTATAGTGAAAAGTTATGATAAAGGAAGTTGCCCTGCCATATCGATTGTGAAAAGCATATCTTAAATTCAATAGGCATTTAAGGGTAGATTGCCATTTCTCTATATTAAAGCCCACGGATAGGTGAATATGGTACATTGCAACTCGATGTATTACATCGCCTGCTTTTACAACGCGGTTGTTACAACGACTGCTTTGTTAGTACGCGATGCATTTACATCACAAGTCATTACGACTTGCACTAGGGGCGCACTGGACTAAGGAATAGTATTGTGTACTATTCCTACCCCAGTTTGCGCAACAGTAGAGAAGGTGTTGGAATTAATTTCCAATACTTCAGCGCTCGCTAGTGCAAGTTGTTGTAATGACATGCAATGTAAATGCATTGCGTACTAACAACGCAGTCGTTGTAACAACCACTTTGTAATGGTACAGCGATGTAATGACAGCGTTGCAATCCCTGTTTCCCCAGCTAGGTATTTTGTCACATTAAATTTCACAGGTTACTTTTGTAGGGAATGATTTTGGTATTGGTTATTGCCTCTGACAAATTCTGGGGGAATGATTTGCACTATAATAATTCTTTCAAGTATCTCTTCTTAGCTGTATGCCAAGATCTTGTAATAAAAATATTCAAATAATACACGTATCCATATGTATAAACATATATTCATATATAAACATATTGAGGTGCCCCCTCCAAGCGCTGGGCTTCGGTAGTGGGTTCTGCAGCTGATTTCTGCATTGCATCAACTGCGTGAGAAATTCTGCCGCATCGCCCTTCGACACCAATGCAGAGGCTGCTCGATAACAGCAGTTCCATAGCCTGCAGAGTTCGATGACGACACATTACATTCACTTCAACAGAGCTCGATGACGACGTTGAAACCCCTTTGAGTGGCACAATGACAACGCAGTAGGCTTTCAATGTCTACACTTCCTCCAGCCAAGGTATTTCTTCAGTGAGACCTATCTGAGACCTGTAGCCGGCCTGCACTCCTTCGCGTTTGGCCTGAACTTTGGATTCGTACTGGTGCCTTGTGACCTCAAGTAACTTTTCAACTGCAACTGACTGCTAAGCACTATTTTTGGTTTATTCTTTAAAATATAATATCTCAACTTCTTGTAGTTTTGATGTCATTTTGCTCAGATAAACATTCTCTGTTTTCCTAAACCTGTGTGGAGTCTTTTTGTGTGTGGGGGGGTTGGGTTAGGGTGTGCGTGTGCATGTTGCACAACTACTTTAAACATTGCCTCATTATATAAGTCTAACTACTCTGTGCCAGGCCACAAAAGGGTGAGCACAGGTTATCTTTTTGTGTATCTAACTTACCCTGACTAGAGAGGTGTTTCCTGCCTGGCCAGGGTACATACCTCAGCCAACCAGTAATCACATTCATAACAACAACATTATCAGCAAACACACACCATTCGTTATTATGTTTCCAGTTCTCTAGTTGTGGCACGGGATCCGCAACTCACATTTTAGCAACATTATGTTTAGCTACGGCCAACCCCATGGTTAACCATATACGGTCCATACGAGCAAATCTGTTTCCTCCCAGACATTTAGGAGACACCACTTCGCCAAGGAGGTGAGGAATGCCCGGCACACCTCACTCAAACATTCAACCACCGCCACCCAGAAGCCCTGCAGAATTGGGCAGTCCCAAATATATGATAAATGGTGCCAGTGTGGCCATAACCTTGTCTCTAGTTAACATTCGGCACTCCACCCATCTTAACTAGTGTGATCTGAGTGTCATAGAAGTGGTGGAGAATCTTTATTTGAACTTGGTGAAAACCTGACCATATAGCCACCTCTCAAGAGGATGCCAGGGCCTCCTTCCACTCATCATCTTTGAGGCCACCAAAGTCATGGACCAAGCACACTTTAAATTGTGTGAGGGCATTAGCTGTATTGTTGAGTAACTTTTGTATGCCGGAGACGTGGCTTTTTGTGGTAGGTATTTATCTAGCAGTCTGTTCTCTAAGAGTGTAGACTCTGGGAGCACCACTCCTTTTGGCAGTGACCCCCTCAGTGCGTGGTGGATTTGTGTGGAGTCATATGTTTCAGCAGGTGCACATTGATAGTTATGCTGCAGGTTTTTTAAGGAGATAACATCTCCCTGGATCCACAAGCCTTCAACCTGGGAGGGACCAAAAAGGTCCCATTTGCAGAAGCCTGGTAACTGTCCAAGTGTACTGCAGTATTCATACACTTCAAAGAGATGTGTAGCGACTTGTAAAGTAGAATTTATTACAAGTTCAGGAACCACAGAGTACACATCTAAAGGGCCCAGTAGATCAGCATACACTGCCTCCCAGGTTCCTTTTCATTACATTATGACATTCTACATTCTACGCATTCTGGCACAGTAAAAGAAACATAACCTTACAGTACACAACCAGACATCTGCAATAAACTCATATTACTAAATTATGCCGAACACCACATGTACCCATTGCTCCTCTATCCCAGAGGGGAGAAAATTGTGTGATCCACCCCTGCCAGTCCAAGGCCTGTGTGTCAGAGGTCAACCACAGTCGCTGTTAGTCCATAAATGTTAGGGTGTTTCGAAGAACCATAGAGGGCCCTGAGATGTTCCCCCGGCTGCATCACAAGCCTTTCCATCTGGCTCCTATTGGGAGTGGTAGACCCAACCATTGATGATGGTCAATTGCGACACCCAGCAATATTTTTGAATATCAGGTGGGCCAGCCCATCAGACTACCCTCTTGTTAGTTTGTGTTGTGCTATTTGTGCCGGGACTCCATCAAAGAGCAATACCCTGATTTCACCATCTATTTTCTTGAAATATGATTTATGTAGAGGGTATAGCGTATTTTTCAAGACATAGAGGAAACGTGGCAAGTACATCATCTTAAAAAGAGCAGCTTTGCCTAAAAGCAATAATGTGAGGGACCTCCAGTGTTGGACGCCTCGTTTCAACCTCTGTAGAGATGGTAAAAGATTACTATTGAAGAATAAGTCAGGTTTGTAGTTACATAAAGCCAGTGGTAGCAGAAACCCTCAATTACTATCTCAACTGCACAGTTGCGGGGCAGTCTCAGCAGCTGTCCCTGTAGATTATATATTTGTGATTTACACCAGTTTATTGTATAACCCGAGGATTTGTCAGGTAAAGCAGGACTTCGTCAGCATATAATGATATATTGTCATCCCATTGGTCAGTCAACTGAAAACCGGGGACCAGTGGATCCTGACTGATCAGGGCTGCCAACGGCTCCAGTGTTAGGGCAAAGATTTATAGCGACAAGGGGAGGCCCTGTTGAGTTCCTCACTGAAGCCGAAATACGTGGGATTAACCCCTTTCACCCTCACCAGTGCCAGTGGGTCAGCATATAAAAGTTGCACCCAGCAGATAAAGTGTGGGCCAAAACGTATTCTAGCCATCACCCCGAACATATAGGCCCACTTCACTGAATCATACGCCATTCTGGCATCTAGAGACAACACCTGCTCACATTCCTGATATTGCGAGCCCGGCTCAGCATACTATGAAAGTACCTCAGGTTAAGGGTGGTGCTGCGATTGGGCATAAAACCCGACTGGTCCCGATGGACCACGTCTGTGATCACCATAGTGAGTCGGGACACCAGGACTTTAGCTGTGATCTTTGCCTCAGTATTGATGAGTGATATTGGGGTGCAGGAGGCACAATCATCAAGTGGTTTCCCCTTTTGAAGGATAACCACTATTGCGGCCAATTTCTGCTCTCTAGGTAAAGAGCCTCGCTGATGACTCTCCTTGAACATTTTCAGCAGATGGGAGAGGGGCTAGTTTCTGGCCCATCAGTTTATAAAGCTTGCGCGGTATCTCGTTAGGGCCTACTGCCCTGCCTTAAGACGAAGCATGTATGGCCATTAGCTCCTCTTCAAGAAGAATGGGATTTAAGTAGGGACGCTCAGCAGACAGATGACAGACAAGAACTCCCAGGATACCTCTGCTGTGGTTGTCACAGCTAGGGAATATAACTGGGTGTAGTAGGGAGAGAAAACATCCACCACCCCTTGTCTAACCCTCATAAGCATAACCTCCTGTGACCTCACCTCCAACACCCAGCGACCGGCCTCTTCTCTCCTGTCTTAGCATGCCAACAGTTTGCCCGCTTTGTGTCGACATCATATAAGCAGTGACACGTGGACCTATGACTCATCCGTAGGGCCTTGTTAGGCACATCCCTGTATTTTCTTTGCTTCAGTAGGAGAGTATACTTGGCATCGATTCTGTCTTGTGAAAAAAAGTCCCTTTCCTACATTTCAATCTCCTGCTCCAGCAAGTCTAGCCGGACCCTTCTGTCCCCCTGTGTCTCAAAATGAGGGAAAGCTTCTTACCTCTAATCACCACCTTGTATGCCTCCCAAAGTATCTGAGTGGATTCAACTGATGTCTCGTTCTCGCCAAATTAATGCTCTATTGAGTCTATTAGTCCCTCTCTGATACTGGGCAGCTTAAGGTACCAAGGTTTAAGTGATATGGAATATTGTGCAGGGCTTCCACCAAGGCTAAAGACCGCCCATGTGGGGGAGTGTCACGATGTGCCCCCACATAGCGAGACAGAGAGGGAACGAGAGGAGGAAGCTGACACTTTGCCCCCCTTCTTTTCCCCTTTTTCACAGCCTACAATCTCAGTTGTTCCCGACGTCAGCAGGAGCGAGTCAGCTCAATCAGACTCCGCTGCTGCAGGAAGAGCCTAGAAGCGATACTGGCCCTTTAAGAACAACCCCAGAAAAAGAAGGAGGTGGGACTCAACCACCGGGTCAGAAGGAGGATGCGAGGGACGTGGAAGACGGGAGACAAGAAGAGAAGGCGGTGTTGCTCTGCAGGACACACAAGCCAGAAACGGAGAGAAGCCAGCGCTGGAGAGGAGGAGACGCGGTGCCCCACCACGTTCCCAGAGGAGCATGGCTCTCTCAGGTGCGTGGCCGGATCCGTAGTTGGCTGGAAACTGCTCGAAGGAGTGAGCAGAGTTAGACTAGGGAGGGAGGGTGGTTTGGGATGAAGAACTGAGGTGAAGGGGGGGAAGGTAGTCACGAAAGATTACACTGGTGATGGTTTTGTTATAAATGGCTCCGGACATACTATTTTTACAGAGAGAGACTCTGTGATAATTTACCTAAACAGAAGAAAATAAAGTAAAAAAATAGAATCACGTACCTCCTCATTTCGTAACCCAACTAGGAATACCAGTAGAAGTGTCACATTTGGTGCCGAAACCCGGGAACTGTTGTCCATTTGACTGACAAAATGGAAAACCTTTTACAGCATGTTATAAGTGGTCAAGAAAAGTTGGAGTGGGCAGTGGAATGACAAATGACTTCTGCCCAAGCTGACCGGGAGCTATTTAAAGCCTCAATGACACAACAGTTAGAATGTTTTCAGACGGTGGTAGAGAAACAAGGTCAGGTAGAACCAAGACTAAACACCACCCCTAACAGGACTTCCGGGTGTCGGTCTTCAGAAATACATACCAGGGGAAGATCCTGATGCTTTTCTATTAAATGTTGAAAGAGTTGCCAGGGCGTGTGGTTGACCTGAGGCGAAATGGCCATTTTTTTTTGCCCCCCTGTTGACTGGTGAAGCGCAGGCGGCATATCAGGTCGCTAACCCTACCGGTACAGCCACGTATAATTATGTCAAGGAAATAATATTGGACCATTTAGGTATGGACCAAGTGGCGTAAAGGGTGAGGTTCAGAAAAGAAAAAGGTGCCCCAGGGGATAACCGAAAGACGCTATTTTTCAAACTAAAGGCAGATGCCAACAAGTGGCTTCGTCCACAAGAAAACAGCAAGGAGGACATAATGAACTTAATCTATTTAGAACAATATTTCGAAGCCCTCCCCTATTCTACCCAGCGATGGCTGAGGCAACAACCTCACCTTACAGTCCAGCAGGCTGTAGAAATGGCTACAACCTTCGCTAGGGCCCAACCAAAACCCCTTTCCATGGAATGGGAAAAACACTTGCGATCAATTTCAGTACAGGGAAAGGGTGAAAAACTGAACCCCAAGGCAGTGATAGAACCAACCAGAAACCAGACCATCAAAACAGAGTTTCCGCCGGCGAAAGGTCCCCAATGTTTTGATTGTGGCGAATGGGGCCACATAGCCAGACTCTGTCCGCACAAGAAACAAACTGAAGAACCCATGGACATAAGGTATATACCTCGATCCCTTTGATATACAGAAGAACTGGGTTCCTACTTTTATGTAAGTCTAATTGTCAACGGGGAGAGAGTTACTGCTTTGTTAGATTCCGGGTGTCGCCAGTCGGTAGTACACAAAAGCATGATAAGATCTTACCAAGTGTCTTCCGGTATACAAGTACCCATTTGATGTGTTCACGGAGACATTAAGTTGTATCCCCTAGTGGACATACCGGTGCAAACATTAGAGGGAATAGTGATGCAAGCGAAAGTAGGGGTAATGGACAATCTCCTTGAGAAGGTTATCTTAGGAACAGACAACCCTGTTTTCCTTCGGCTTATGACAGAACAGCTGCAGTATAAATGTCGAGGGCAGGAGTCCAGCTCTGCTTTCCTCTCTCAAGCCCCCTGGGTGTCTGATAGGAGTTTTCATTTTGCCCAGACTCAAGACCCTACATTAAAAGCAGCCTGGCAACAAGCCAAAGACCCCTCTGTCTCTCACAACGTGTCTTACCCCTATTTCATCATACAACATGGTTTGTTGTGCCCGTATAGGGAAGCAAGGTGATGTGCCTCAATTGGTCATACCACAATCATTCCGTGAACAAGTACTCTTTTATGCCCATGCCCATCTCATTGCTGGACATTCGGTAGCCGAAAAGATCACACAAACCGTTTTACGATATTTTTATTGGCCTGGCATCTATACACATATAGTTAAGTATTGCCAAGAATGTGAGATCTGCCAAAAGAGGAACCCTTATAAACCTCCTCCTGTCCCTTTACAACCCCTCCCGATAATAGGGAAGCCCTTTGAAGGAGTAGGCATGGATCTTATAGGTCCTCTCCCTCGATCAAAAAAAGGGAATATGTATGCCCTAGTAATAGTGGACTATGCAACAAGGTATCCAGAGGCTTTTGCTCTAAGAGCCCCCACTACGACCAATATCTGTGATAAAATAATGGACCTTTTCTCTAGAGTCGGGTTTCCACGAGAAATCCTGACCGATCAAGGAACTCCATTTGTGTCTCACCTTATGCGCCAAATTTGTAAAACCCTTAATATCACTCATATCAAAACATCAGTTTATCATCCACAAACGGATGCTTTGTGTGAGAGATATAACGCTACACTTAAATTAACCCTCAAAAAAATGCTTGCCACCGAAGGCAAAGAATGGGACTTCCTTTTACCCCTTCCACTCTTTGGTATCCGGAGTCAAAAAAACAAAGTATCCTCGGGGCTTCCCCCTTCGAGCTTATATATGGAAGAGAACCACGAACCCTACTAGAAATGACAAGGGAAGCATGGGAACAAGAGAAACCTGAAGACACCCTAACCCCGTTAGCTTATACCCAGGGATTAAAAACCTGCTTAGGTAATCTAAGGGAGTTTGCATATGCTAATCTTGAAAGGGCCCAAAAGAGACAACAGATCATTTATAATCGAGGGAAGAAATGGAGGAACCTGGAAGTCCATGACTGGGTTCTGATCTTACAACAATCCCCTATAACAAAAAAACAACTCGAATGGAACGGACCCCACAAAATCGTAGAAAAGATCAGTCTCACAACATATAGGATACAGATGTCCCCACATAGAACACAAATCTATCACATCAATCTTTTTAAAAAATGGATAGGTCCTACTCCCAAGGGCAATAGTTTTCTAATAACCCTTTCTTCCCTTGAGCATCTTGCTATTAATGAGGCTTTGAATGAAGACCAAAAAGCCTCTCTTCAATGGGTACTAAGTTCTTTTGCGTCCATCTTTTCGGACCTACCGGGGAAAACTAATCTTGTTGAACATACCATTATCACCCCCCCAGGAAAAATAGTGAAGCAACGTCCTTACCGTATCCCAGCAGCCAGAAGAACTGCTGTTGATAAGGAAATAGAAAATATGTTACAAATGGGAGTTATAAAGCCTTCACAGAGTAACTGGTCTTCTCCTATTGTAATAGTACCAAAACCAGATGGCTCAATCCGTTTCTGCATAGACATTAGAGCAGTCAATGCTATTTCAAAATTTGACACTTATCCCCTTCCCCGGATCGATGAGTTGATCGAAAAACTCGGTGAGGCCCAGTATATCACCACCTTGGATCTTACAAAAGAGTATTGGCAGGTCCCGTTGAGAGTAGAAGACCAAGAAAAAACCGCCTTCAGTACCCCTACTTGTCTCTTTGAATTCATGGTCCTTCCTTTTGGTTTACATGGGGCTCCTGCTACCTTCCAAAGGCTCATGAATAGGGTTCTCCATGACCATCAGTCCGATTCATCAGCCTATTTATATGATATCGTAATCTTCAGCCCCAATTGGGAACAACACCTAATACACTGCCAAAAGGTATTCCAAGCCCTACAAACCTCAGGACTCCACGTAAATGCGAAGAAATCCAGGGTTGCTTTCAATAAGGTCAGATATCTGGGGTATCTTCTAGGGAATGGTATCATCGCACCACAACAGGAGAAGGTTAAGGCTATCCTAGACACTCCTTTTCCGACCAGCAAAAGAGATATCAGGGCCTTCTTGGGCTTGATCGGGTACTACCGACGCTTTATAGCCCAATATTCTGAGATAGCGGCACCTCTAACAGATCTGTTAAAAAAAGAAGTGAGAAAGAAAGATCTTCTAAACCCCCCCTATGTTGCTCAGAGGGCATTTCAACAACTTAAAACAGCCATAGCATCCAGCCCCGTTCTGATCTCCCCAAACTTTAAGGAGCATTTTAAATTGCAAACTGATGCCTCAGAAAAAGGGCTAGGTGCCGATCTCTCCCAAACAACCAAAGTGGGAGTTGAACGTCCAGTGTTATTCATTAGCCGGAAACGACATCCTCGAGAACAAAGATATTCCGTCATTGAAAAGGAATGTCTTGCTATTCAATGGGCCATAGACATATTACGCTATTATCTAGAAGGCTCACTGTTTACTTTATACACCGATCATGCCCCCTTACAGTGGATGAGTCGTAATAAAGGGAATAACCCTTGTATATTACGGTGGTTCCTTTCATTACAGCCCTTTTCGTTTGAGATCAAGCATCGCAAAGGCTCAACCAACATAAACGCTGATTTTCTCTCACGCTTCCCTCTCTTCCCCGATCGGGAAGAGACTGGGGGAGGGGTATGTCACGATGTGCCCCCACATAGCGAGACAGAGAGGGAAGGAGAGGAGGAAGCTGACACTTTGCCCCCCTTCTTCTCCCCTTTTTCACAGCCTACAATCTCAGCTGTTCCCGACGTCAGCAGGAGCGAGGCAGCTCAATCAGAGCCGGCTGGCCACGTGACGGGACTCCGCTGCTGCAGGAAGAGCCTAGAAGAGGTACTGGCCCTTTAAGAACAACCCCGGAAGAAGAAGGAGGCAGGACTCAACCACCGGGTCAGAAGGAGGACGCGAGGGATGCGGAAGAGGGGAGACAAGAAGAGAAGGCGGTGCTGCTCTGCAGGACACACAAGCCAGAAATAGAGTGAGACCAGTGCTGGAGAGAAGGAGACGCGGTGCCCCGCCACGTTCCCGGAGGAGCGTGGCTCTCTCAGGTGCGTGGCCAGATCCGTAGTTGGCTGGGAACTGCTCGAAAGAGTGAGACTAGGGAGGGAGGGTGGTTTGGGAAGAAGAACTGAGGTGAAGGGGGGGAGGTAGTCACAAAAGATTACACTGGTGATGGTTTGGTTATAAATAGAATAAATGGCTCCTCACACCCCCTACTGCATTGTCTACAATAAACAAGGCAAATCTATTAAGAGTTAAAGGCAAACACTTACCTGGGTCCTGTTTTCTCCAGAGGGATCGTCGGAGGGGAACTGGAACGTTCTAGAAGTGCATTGAAGAACCTGGAAAAGGAAGAGAGACAAAGAAGACTGTAAAAAGGGGGCGAACATACTATTTTTACAGAGAGAGAATCTGTGATAATTTACCTAAACAGAAGAAAATAAAGTAAAAAATAGAATCACAAAAGATACACGTACCTCCTCATTTCGTAACACGACCAGGAATACCAGTAAAAGTGTCACAGGGAGTGATCCTTTATGCCTCTGGCCAGGTGACGGGCCTCTGAGAAGCAATGAAGGTGATATGTAAGGGTGAACGGATAGTCAATGCGGGAAAAGACTGCCATGTGCCCCCGAGTGGAATGTGAATTGCTGTCCATTGGGTTTGTGGGTGAGCCATATGTAAGTCACCTGAGTGCTGAAAGGAAGTCAGACAGAAGGAGGGTGGAAGAACCCACCTGCTTGAGGTTGAGTTCCTCACACATCATCAGATTGAAGTTAACCCCAATAAGCAACTTTATGTCTGGCAGTCAGAGCTGTAGGACACCCAAGTCAGGAAGCATAACATCATAGAGGAGTGGTGGGACATAGACCAAGCATACATTGACCGTCATTCCCCTCCTTCTCCCAGTGGGCGCCACAAACCTCCCATGGGTATCCGGCCAGTCCTGATGTACTAAGAGTGGGATCAACTTTCTTATCAAAATCCCCATGCCTCTGGATCCTGCTGTATAACCTGCATGTACCACTAATTTATAACCCCATCTATTCAGCACTTTGTATATGTTGCTGTTCAAGTGGGTCTCTTGTAGAAGGGCCACATCAGGGACCTATTGTTTAAGTTACTGCAGTATTACCCCTTTTCATTATGTCGGCCAGGCCATTTACATTACAGGAGAATAGCATGTCAACCTGTTCTCCCATCGATGCATTTGGATAAAGCGCTGCTACTGCCTTGCGGGCCTGGTGGCCAGCCCTGGGAATGGGGTAAGGGAACAGACCGTGTAACTGTGTCAAAGTGTATTGTCAGTGCTGTAAAACACAACTGTACCCACAACGCAAACAAAAATAACATTTTGAATCCTGAAACTCACCCCCACTGACCGCATAGCGGACTTAAAACTGCCCCCCCCCCCCCCATTGCAGAGTGCCTGCAATGGGGGGGGCAGTAAGAGACAGTGGTAGCCACCCACAAGTGCCCCACCTGTCTTCCCCCATGACATTTCTCATGTTACCAAGAGTCATCTGGTACTGCCATCAGTAAAACTTCTGCAGCTGCTTCCTACATACAGCCATGGGTATATACAAAGATCTGTGTGTGTCACTGACACCATGTGATGGAGATAATATGTGCTGCAATCAGTTTCAGCCTGCTCCGTCAAACCAGTGTTGGTGTGGCACCTGTAGCATTGTCCTCTGGGAGTCTGGTTGTTGTGTCGACTGAAAATCATTGTTCACGTTGTCGTTATCCTTTCCCTGAGTCTGTGGCGGTGAGCTCACTTCATCGTTGGGACAGTGGTTCCTCGATCCTGCCCCTTCAGCCTGCTACCATCGATCAAGTGAATCCCTTGCCACCTCCTGGGTCACAAAATACCAAGCCTTCCCTTTAGCTACCACTCTGAGTTGCGCAAGAAACAGCATAGAGTACGTCAGTTCTTGCTCCTGTAAAACCCATTTTACTATGGCGAAGTTGTGGTAGAGTCTGTGGACTCGGAATGTGTGAAACCTGGGAAGAAACTAATGACTGTGTTTTCAAACTTGACCATTGAGGCATGGCAGGGTGCTTGAAGAACCACATTAGGATCTCCAAAATTGAAGATGCAAGCTATTATTGTTCAACCGATAAGTAGTTTGAGAGTTCACGGGTTTGTAACAGCTTGAGAATAATATCCTTGAAAAAGAGGTCTACTGCTGGTCCCTTTGCCAACTCTGGGACCCCGGCCAAGTGAATATTGTTACATTTTGAATTACCCGCTATGTCTTCAAGCTTTGCCCCTTGGACCTCTGTGGTAGTGCGCAGTTCTTTGACCTGTTTCTTTAAGGTAGCAGTCTCAGCCCTCAGGGACATGATCAAGTTCTCTGCTTCCTTTAATCTTGCACTCATATTTCAATCGTCAGTTCTTAATAGCGTAACTTCCATTGAGACAGTTATATTTTTGTTTCTATGGACTCCTGAACCCCCTCAATATGTTTCATAATATCTTTGAGTTTAAGCGTCGCACTTCTTTCAGTATGGCTTTACTGGAGCCATAGCGGGGGAGGGTGAATTTGTCCAGTTTTGCTTGATGCACCACAGCCCTCATCATCCTCGGGGCTATAGTGGTAATCGCCACCACCAGCCAGGGTTCCGTCTAAAGAAGGACCCACCTTGAGGCCTTTCGGTTTTCTCACAGTGTACCACCAGTCGGTCCAGACAAGCCAGTAGCCAATTCCCCTAGATAAGAACAGTTTGCATCAGCAAGGCACACCTCGCTCCTTGGCCCCGGTCAATGGGGATATCCACCCCTAGCAGTGTCATCGTGGGCCAGTCTCCTCACACTGTAAACATTTGGAAATTGCACAATCTAGGCTCTGTTTTCACCTGAAGTGTCTATAATTGTGCTCCCCCAGTGGGACATCCACCACTGCGCTTACAGTTGTATTACAAACTTTATATTTCATGTCGGCACGATATGGGGGAGACTCCCTTATTTGAACATAAGTGCTGGTGTAGAAGCCAGGCCGCAGTTTACAGGCCCCTCGCCATGAATACTACTTAATTGGTAAGGCACAACATCACATAGGAACTCTCAGTTTTTTGCAGCAGGGCCGCAATGTTCTCATCTCCACTGGGGCCAAGTCAAATTATTTAAAGATATGAGCCAGCCGCCTCTGCCTGCGGGTGACTGGCTCCTTGGGCATGGTCTGGCCGATGTAGTTACTCCCAAACATTCCAATGGGACCCCCTGCCACTCACCAGGGGGTCCGCAATTCAGGTCTGCTTGTCAGTCTGCATCAGGGGGATTCAGGAGTCCACTCGATAGGGCTGCCAGAAGGGACCAACATATGAGACTGCTCCACCTTGCAGATCTGCACATCAATCGGGCTCTCTCCCGAAGCAAGACTGTGTCACACGTCCCCGCGTAGGGACTCGCCTCGCTACTGTTGCTGCAGTGAGGCCACTTACAACCCACGTTGATGTCCGCACCCTTTCAGCTTCTCATGTGGACCACTGCAGAAGTGCTCACTGATGGGCAGAGGCCTCTGCATCATTAAATCACATGGAGGGACCCTGTTCAAGTCATCACTTCACTCGAGCCGCGGCCTCACGCGGTGCTCGGGCCCCACTCAGCAGTTGTGTCATTGGTGTGGCGGTGGGGTCTCTCGGAGCCCACATTGATATCGCACCTTTCCCAGCCCTCGTGGGGACCACTACTGTAGTGCTGCACTTGTGAGCAAAGTAATAGGCACTGCTCGCCCTCACCACTCCACACCACTCTGGGCTGTGGCCTCATATGCTGTTATGGGCCTCACTCCGCACTTTCAGTCGTCTCTCAGAACAGGAAGCTGAGAAAAATAACCTTGTTATTTATGCAACCTCCAGCGTTCAAATTAGTCGAGATGGGTCTGAAGGACACAGACAAAGTGCTGATGTCAGGGGGGGCGGGGCTTGCCCGAACTCAAGATGGCCGCTCGGTAATCGAGCTCCGCCATCCACCGAAAAAATCCTGCAATATTTGCTGCCTCACACGCTCAAATGAGCAGGGCTTCACGGGTCAGGAAGTTCCCTGCTGCTGGCTGATTCCACCGAGGGGTTTCGGTCCGGTCTGGAGCCATGCGTTGGTGAGATCTGGGCCCCTGTGATGGGCGGCGGCGCCCGGCCTGGCTGCATGGCTGACGTTCGCGCTTCACTGTCCCGCTGACTTCGGCAGAGGTTGCGGCTGTGGGGGGCGCAGAGAGGTGCCGCCGCTGTACTCCTGTGATCAGCCGGAGGTCAGGTGAGTAGAGTGCTGGGTCGATCCTCGGTCCGCAAATTGGCGGTGCGGATTCGACCCGGGGGGGGCAGGAAGCTGTGGGTCACGCTGCGGCCCTGCCTGGTTCTGATCTTTCGCCGCTGCCCGCATTGCCCCGAGACGCGGCTGCCCTGTGCTACCGGAGCCGCGCCCTGACGCAGCACCCGCTCCTGCCTTCTGTGGGGCCGGCCCTCTAGCTGAACTGCATGACATTTACGCGGCAGTTCGAGGCCTAGCCGCTCCCCATGTGGGGTCATATGTGAGCTGGCGGTTCCACCATACCGTTGGCGAGTGTAAAATTCCCTCAGAACTGTGCGTCTGATCTGCTGTGTGGAGTTTCTTGATCTCAGCCAATCGTCTCCGGTCTCCATTGCGCACTGCGGTGGTGCAATCATGGGCAAACCAGATAAGTCTCAGCCCAAGATTACCTTTGAGCAATGCAAATCGAAATGTCATGATTAGGCGGCAGATTCGGCGGTGGCGGACTCAGATACCTCCACAGAAGACCCTGTGAGTGACATTAAACAAATTATTGCACCTATGCAACGTGGCCTGACAGCAATTGATGCCAAAATAGACATGCTTGCCTATAGGATGGATAGAATGTCAGAAAGGGTCGATAAGCACGCAGAGCGCCTGGATATGGCGGAGCCCCGTATCACTGAAGCTGAAGAATCTCAAACCGACACAAATGCTGCCCAGCGACAAGTTGAGAAGGCACTGGCCGCATGGCAGGACAGGGCTGAGGATTTGGAGGCGCAGTCGAGGCGGTGTAACCTCCGTATTGTGGGCCTTCCTGAATCCACCGCCACAGGTCCCATGGAACTTTTTGTGGAACAGCTCCTTAAAACACTGCTTGGGGCTGATACCTTCTCAGCTATGTTTGTGGTGGAGAGTGCTCACCGATTGTTGGGCCCTAGACCCCAGCCGGGCGCTTCCACACGGCCTATTATCGCTAAGCTTCTCAACTACCGAGATAGAGATGCTGCACTGCGTAAGGCTAGAGAACTGGGTACGCTGCATTTTGAGGGCTCCTCACTCTCTCTCTTCCCTGATTTTACCATCAAGGTGCAAGAGGCTCAGAGGCAGTTCGTCCCCCTGAAACGTAAACTGCGTGATCATCACATTGAGTATGCCATGCTATATCCTGCGCAGCTGAAGGTTCTCTTCGATGGCAAACCCAGAGTTTTTCCTGATCCCGCAGTCCCTGCAGAAAGCCTTGAACGCCTGGTAGGTGTCGGGGAAACCTAAGTCAGCCAATGGTGTGGCTTCGGGCGGCGGGACTTTGTCGCAGGACCTTGAAGAAAACGACTGACTGATAAAGAACTGTGCCCATACTACTTCTCCTTTTGTATCTGTCTATCCCATTTGATGTCATTTATTACGTTGGCCTCGCTTTGTTATCTGTGATGCTGTGGGGGGAGGTGAGGGGGTTCCTCCCCATCATTGGTTGATGTCTATCTGTAGGAGCTCCGCTTCTGCTTCTTTGGCCATAGTGGTGTGGGGGACTCTTCTCCTTCTTTTGACGGTGCCCACGGTTTGTTGCTATGTTTTTCTTTTTTGAGGCATTATCATAATAGCTTCCTGTTTGAAGTATATCCTGACCGTTTGAGGCCTACTCTTTGCATACGGTGAAATTGGTTCTCGGAGCCAGTTGCTCTAGACTGTTGGGTAATATCAGCCCCTAAGCGTTACCCGCTGATGTTGAGAATATTGTTGGGGTTGGTATTTGTGGTCTTTATTTTTTTTCTTTTGGGTATATTGGATCATTTTCCTCTTTGGGTGGGGTGTGGTTCGCTATTGCTTGGTTGGGGACTGCAAGGCGTGGGTGGGGGTGGCAATGTGGTTGTTTTTTTTTGTATGTCATTGGTATTTTTCTCTTCGTAGGTCGCATGTGCAGGTTATAAATTCTTGCACCAAGAGGTGGGGCTCCTATCCTTGGCTGTTCATTGCTCTGATAATGGCATTTCTCATTTGTTAATTGCTGAACGTTAAGGGTCTTAATGACCATAGAAAGGTGCGAAAAATCCTGACTTTTCTGAAAAGGAAAGAGGTTGATATTGCACTCTTGCAGGAGACGCACCTTCATCCCGGCTGCAGACTGCTGATGAGTAGCCGTACGATGGGGGAGTTTCATGCAGCTGGTTTTACCTCACACTCAAGGGGTGTCCTGACCTGGGTTAATCGTAGTGCGAAACTTCAGATTGACCGCTTTGAGTCGGATTCATCTGGCAGATACACCATATCTTGCTGCTATAATTCCTCAGTGGATTTATTGGTAGTTAACTCCTAAGGCCCGAACTATGACAATCCACCAGTTTTATCATTCTCTCTTTCGTGCTATACACTCACACGCCCCTTCTTCTATAGTGTAGGGTGGGTACTTTAATTGTGTACTGGACCCACTGTTGGATCGCTCCAAGGGCCCACTTAGGCCACCTTCGGCTGCTGCAAGGGCTATTGCTCATGTGTCTCTACAGTTGCAGCTGGTTGACGTCTGGAGGGCTCATTCATGGGACAGGGGGGGATTCACACACTATTCGGCACCACACGCCACACACACATGTATCGATTACTGGCTTATCTCGCAAACCTTATTGTTCACTGTGCAGAATTGTGAAGTGTTGGCGCGGACCTTCTCGGACCACTCACCTCTCCTTCTGACCCTATCGCTCCCTCCATGTGGGCCTCCCCCTTTTCTGTGGAGGTTCCCCCCTTATTCGTTACTGGACGCAGCATTCAAAGCAGAGCTAGGTAATGCTATCTCAGAGTTCTTTGCGTTGAATGTTGGCTCAGTGGATTCTTATGCTACAGTATGGGAATCGTTTAAGGCTTACATTAGAGGTATTACTATCAGTAAACACGCTGGGGTACTCCGTCCCATCCGTGGCAGGCTGGCGTTGCTGGAAGCCCGTATCTCCGCATTGGAGGACGAGCTATCTCGGGAATCCACTCCACGACTGCAGGATCTACTTAAATCTGCGTTAGCCGAGTTTAACGAAGAAGCGGATGCTAAGGTTAAACACATGGGAAAATATGCTACAGCACGTGTTTATGGGGAAGCGGATCGGCTGGGCTCGCTCCTGGTGGCCATGGCGAGGTGCAGAGCCAGCTCCGGTTGCGTTCTGGTATTGTCTTCAGTTTCTGACTCCACTGAGTCTGATCCGGTGGTCGTCGCTGATCAGTTTCGCCAATACTATCAGGAGCTTTATAGCTCTAAGGTTTCCCCAAGTGACACGGACATATTGCGATATTTGGAGTATATCAAGCTCCCCTGGCTACAAAATTGGCATAGGGAATTTCTAATGCGCACTATAGAGCTGCCGGAAATCCGTCTATGAGGGAGGGCAGCGCGCCTGGTCAGGACGGCCTCACTGTCGCGTTTTATAAAGCCTTTAGTGACCTATTGATTCCCCAGTTGGCCACGCTGTTTCAAGACATTGGCGCTGCTGGGCTTATGCCACAGACAATGCGGGAGGCCTTGATTGTCACCCTACTGAAGCTGGATAAGGATTCCAGCCTCTGTTCCTCTTATTGTCCGCTTTCATTGTTGAATGTGGATGCTAAGATCTTTGCTAAAGTCCTTGCACACCATCTCTGCCCTCTGATGCCTCAGTTAAATGGGCCTGAACAGGCTGGTTTTATTCCAGGCCGTACATTAGCGCAGAATCTTCTTACGGTGTTCGCCGTTTTACAACACACACGTTCGGAGGTCCCTGCAGTGGCGGTCTTTTTAGATGCCGAAAAGGCATTTGACTCTATTGAGTGGCCGTTCCTTTAAGCAGTTCTGTGGCGTGGGGGGGTCGGCGATGTTTTTTTACAGTAAGTCCAGGTCCTCTATAATAGGTCGAGTGCTCGGGTTCGTGTGGGGGATGCGATGTTTGATCCAGTTCTTATCTCTAGAGGTACTCGACAGGGGTGTCCCCTTTCCCCGCTCCTATATGCTCTGGCGTCTGAGCCCCTGTTGAGGGCCTTGAGAGAATATCACAGTCATAGAGGCCTGCGATTTCCTGATTATAATTTAATCGTGTCAGCCTACGCAGATGACACTCTCCTATACATCAGAAACCCGGAAGTTCATCTCCCGCCGGTCATTCATGAGGTGTTGCGCTATGGGGGCTTATCGGGACTAAACATTAATTGGGGCAAGTCCCTGATTTTGCCGCTGACTCCCTCTGCCATTCCTATGAAACTTGAATTCCCATTGCAATGGACCACTGATCCGGTCCGCTATCTTGGTATTCAGATCCATTCTGATGTGGACCAGGGCTTTCGTGCAAACTATGGTAGAATTATGGCTAGACTGAGCGACGACGTAGACCGCTGGATTCATCTTCCGCTATCTCTAGTGGGTAGAGTCTCTCTGATGAAGATGCCTCGCCTTCTTTTTTTATTTGTGAACATTCCCATTGTTGTTCCGCGGCATATGTTTAAGGAATTACGTGTGCTGATGGGTAAACTAGCTTGGGCAGGAAAGGCACAGCGCATCTTGATGGACACACTCATGTTACTGTGCTCTGCCTGGGTGCTCCGGACTTTGAGGTTTATTATAGGGTTCCTCAGGCGTCCCATGCACATGCCTGGTTTCACGGTCCCCCAACTCTCCCGCATCTTCATATAGAAAGGGTTGTGGCGGCGCCCGAGCCCTTGCCCTGGCTTTTAGCTAAGGCTCTAGATCGACGTTGTGGTATCCTTGACTCGGTAAACTCTGTTGCCCATCCGTGGCATACGTTGCTTGGCTTGTTTGCTGGCGCTCAACTATATTCGTCAAAAACAAGGAGAGAGCAAGGGAAGAAGAAAGGGGGTTGCGTCCGTATCCCCTGTGTAATGTATGAATCAACAATAATGGACGAACCCAAGTATGTGAGGTACAGTCACTGCTAGGCAGTGTTGGGGACCTACTGGGTTACTTAAAAGACCCCTCACACACCAACCTAGTTGGTGTCATGCTTCATCATTGGGGTCCCAACCGGGTGGCCGAATGCGCCCCGGTTGTGCTATGACGCCTGATTACAGCGGAGCTGGTGTGGTGCAAAAGTGTGATGTGATGTGGATTAAAAATACCTCTGAGAATCCTTGCCTTTCCAATTTTATTACTGGCGGCTCAGGATATGATTAAAAAAATACTTAGTGGTGCAACTAAAAACAGAAATTAGTTATCTGGTAGTTGTCTTATGTGATTGGTCTACATGTTTCAGCCCGCGAAGTTATGTAGGTGGGGCTTTCTTCAGGACCGGTGAAAGTGGTGAGTGGCAAAGTGTGTAGTGCCACGTGAAAAGTGAAAGAAAGTACCAACACACGCGCTAAGGTGGGTGGACTGGGTGTCTACGTACTTGCGGACACCAGAATGAAAAAACCTGTAGGGGAAGAAAGAGACAGCACACAACATATACATATCATAGATAGATAGCTTGATATTCAGCAGTCATTCAGCAATTATAAAATGCAATCTTTAGTGCTGTGGTCCGCTCCGTGGGTCTGCCAAGTGATGGTACTTGAGGATGCAATGAAAACATACAGTGCGCATGCTGCATGCTGTGGTAGTGCAGCAGCTGGTTTACATATGGTCTAAAAGCTATTATAAGGCTGTGCAATTTACACATGCTTACCTAGTGGCAACCAAGGGTTGTCAAGAAATTGGTTTGGTTCACCGTGAAATGTGGTGCGGGAACTCAAAATGTGGAGCCTTGCGACAGTGGAGGCTGGAGTGAGAAAGCCGGCAATAGCCGTCATGCGGGGCGCGTGGTTATCTCTTTATGCGGTAATTAAAAACAAGGGGAGCGGCGCTTGGTCAAGGAAGTATAATTACACTATGGCTGAGCGTTAATAGCTGATCGGGACTCGGGAGGAGTGCGCTCCTCTAACAGACTCTGGAGAGAGAGAAAATAAAATTGTGCGAGTAAGAGGCTTGTGAGCTGTGGAGTCGCAAAAGCTCACGGAAGGCCTCTATGGGATGTGTGCCACGCATCCTTACTTGGTATCAGAGCGTCACCCGCTGTTAACCTGTGCTGGTCTCCCGTCGTCCCGGATGGTGTGGGGGACAGCGAATGCTCTGGAGTATATAGCTGCTGACTCCATGGAGTACGTGTCGGTAGTGGGCGAGTGCCGGGCCCGGTCGTGGGCGTGGTCTCGTGAAATGGAGTAATGCGCATGTGCGAAGGAGTGAGTGTTGGGACTCCCGCATGTGCGGAAAGGTATCAGGAATTGCATTGCGCGCATGCGCAGTTTAACTGCGCGAAGCGTGTGGCAAAGTTCGATGAACTGTAAGGACTGCAAAGTGAGACGGTCCTCGCCTTCAGGGTACTCGGTTGAAAAATAGTGGAAGAGTGGTCACAATAAGAAATGAAGGGGCACTGGTTAGAAGTAGGCAAAAACGGCAATGTGGTCTAAGATAGTAATGAATGAGATGGAGACCATCAAAGGGGTGACAGCCTAGCTGTATGAGGGGGACACCTATTGTCGGGCCACCCGGAATGTGTGCTGAATAAATATTCAAAAAGGGGGTCCCTTCTGTGTGTGCGCTAAATGTGGCAGAGGATATTATGGCTTAGGCACACGAGAGGGAGGTACGTTTGACAGCTTAGTAGCTGGTTGGAGTCTGTGATCTACTAAGACTCTTCTCGGTTAGGTTATCATGCACTCCTGATAAATGAGCGCAACGGAAGGTTTTGTTCTGGTACATGAAAGCGAGATGCGTTTGTTAAGCAGCTGGGAGACTATGATCTTCTTAGACTATTCCAGGGTATATTATCGTTCAATCCTGTGATGTGGCTTGATAAACGATATATCCATCTCTGTTCTTTTTCAAGAAGGAGGTTCTGGATGTTGGGTGAGTTGGGGTCTAGAGCTTCTATGACCACCCATCTCGTGTCGTTGGTTGTGTGACCTGTCTCAAGAAAGTGGTTGGTCATTCTGGTTGTGTTTTTCTTGCATTGTATCGTGCTGCGGTGTTCACAGATCCTGGTTTTGATTTTACGGGTCGTCATGCCGATGTATGTGAGATTGCAAGGGCAGATGATCCAGTATATCACATGTTCTGTGTTGCAATTAGTGTGTTTCCGCAGTTCCCATACTTTGCCAGGTTCCAGGTTTAGATTTTTAACTGTCTCAGTGATGTGGCAGACACTGCAGTTTCCACATGGAAAATGGACTGTGATGCCGGGGAGTCCCCATGCGTTTAAGACGGTGTTTGTTGGTTTTTGTGGGGGTGGGGGTCTGGTAGATACTAAGGCGTCTTTTATGGATCTCGCTCTCTTGTTGGAGAGAAGGGGAGGGTCCCAATTGAAGTTGCCTGTTTTCAGTATTTTCCAGTGTTTTCTGATGATTTGTGAGACTTTTTTGGTCACGGTGTTGTATGTGGTCACACATGTGAGAGGTGGTGTGGTCAGTTCTCGCATGTGGGTTTCGATGAGTCCTTCGCGGTTCTGGTTTCTGGCCCTTTTGTTGGCTTTCTTTGTTATGCGTTCAGGGTAACCAAGTAGGTGTAGTTTTTGACTCAGGTCTTTGGATTGTGTTTTGTAATCTTTTAATTTGCTGCAGTTTCTGCAGAGCCGAAGGTATTGGCCATATGGGAGGTTCTCGCGGAGTTATCTCGGGTGGAAACTAGTGAAGTGTAGTAAGGAGTTGCGAGCAGTGGGTTTGAAATGAGTCTTGCTCTTGAGTCCTCCTGCTACCGCTTCAATGTCCAAATCCAAGAATGTCGTCTGGTGTCAGTCAGAGTTGTGTGTGAAGCGAAGGTTAGGATCACATGTGTTGAGCCATTTACAGAAAATGGCTAGGGAATCATTGGTGCCTTCCCAAATCAATAGAATGTCGTTGATGTAACATTTGTAGAATTTGATTTGGGGGATGTGTGGTTGGTTATTATCGAGAAGGTATTTGGTCTCAAAGTCATACACGTACAGACCCACTACACTTGGAGCGAAGACGCTCCCCATTGAAGTACCATACTTTTGGAGGTAAAGTTTACCCTCATATTCAAAGAAATTTTCTTTGAGTGCAAGAGTGGCACAGTCCAGAACAAAGGTGGTAGAAGTATGGTATTGCCAGTTGGAGTTGTTCAGGGCTTTCTCTAGTACTCTGAGGGTGTCATCTTGTGGGAGGCTGGTGTATAAGCTCTCCACATCAAGGGATACTAGGAGAGAGGTGTTAGGGTCATAGGATATGGCCGCTAGTAGTCCTAGTAGGTCTTTGGTGTCTTTCAGATAAGTACTGGTTGATTGTACCAGGGGTTGTAGAAAATGATCACAGTAGCGTGACAGTGGTTCCAAAAGAGATCCAATGCCCGGGACGATGGGGGGTCCAGGGGATGGTATTATGTTCTTGTGGATTTTGGGAACAATATAGAAGTACGGTATTTTGCCTTGTGTGGTGGTCAGGAATTTGGCCTCACTCTTGGTGATTTGACCGGTATTTTCTGCATTCTCCACCAAGGTGTGGATGCGTGTTTGCAGTGCTGTGCTCGGGTCGTGTGTTAGTTGCCCATAGTTTTTGGTGTCATTGAGTAGTCTTACACATTCTCGATGGTAATCCTCTTTGTTGAGTATGACAGTACCCCCTCCTTTGTCGGCTGGTTTGATTATAATCCCAGGGTTGCTTTTCAATGATTGTACGGCCATGTGTTCTGACCTACTGGTGTTTTGAAAAGTGTTGGGTTCTTTAAGAGCTTCAATCTCTTTGAACACAGTTTGCTCATACACAAGAATTTCCAGTGGAGTTGTGCTAGGAGGTGGAATTAAGGTAGATTTTGCTCTGAAGGGAGTGTCCCCTTGATGTTCACAGTCGGGTTGAGTGGGGGCATTTTCAAAGAAGGCTTTGAGCTTGAGTTTGCGAAAGAACTCAGCTAGCTCGCAATGTAACATGAATTTGTCCAGTTTTGCTGTGGGGCCATAACCGATTCCTTTTTCAAGGACTGCCTCTTCTGTTGGTGTGAGGGCATGTTTGGAAAGGTTGGTTACAAGGCTCAGCGTGTGCTCGGGCCTGGTTGTTGGGGTCTTTGGTTTTTCTCCTTGTCAGTGTTCCCTGTTGTGGGTCATCTTCCCAGTGTACCTGATTCCCTCTGCGTCTTCTTCCGCGTCCTCGTCGGCCTCTTCCTAAAAAAGATTGTTGTTGGTTTTGGTTCATATAGGTTGGTGGTGGTCCAAAGGGTGTGTTCCAACCATATCCAAAATGTGGATGCATTTGGGGATACATTGGTGGGAAGAGTGAGTTGGGTCCTGGTGGTCCTTGGTTCCATGGTTGTTGCCATCCTATTGGGCCACCTCTGCCCTGTTGTCGTCTGCGATGGCTGCTGGTGCTGGAGCTGCTGCTCCCTGATGAGTCATCATCGGATGATGCACTTGATGTGTCAGCTCTATTCGGTGGTTGATAATTGGCTTCCGCATACGGGTAGGTTTTGGGATAAGAAAAACGTTTTAGATCTTTCTGGAATTTATTGATCTTGTTTTGAGTGAGACCTTCTTTGTATTCGTTTATTTCCTTGTTGGTTTCGTCGAGCCGTTTTTTGTATGAGGAAAGTGTGGCTTTGAAATGGGTTTCCGTGGCTTGTATTTCAATGAGAAAAGCGTCTGAGAGACGTTTGGAAGTTTGGATGATAAGGATCATCCAGTCTCGTGTGCATCGCCATGCTATTTGGGCCCAGTCTTTTCGGAAGGTAGCATCCTCTAAGAAGATGCGTTGGGCCAAAGTCAAGTCAAATGATCTTTATTCGGATATATTAAAAACATCCATAAAAGTGCATGTAAATCACAACAATCATCCCTATTGACAATAAAAACAGCATTTGGTGGTTATAATATATACAAATAGGGCAAACGTTAGTGCAAATAAGCAATGTGCAAGTGATACAGAGGTAGTTCAGGCTTAACAAACCGTATTCATTATTGCTCAAGGTCAAACAGCAAAAGATAAAAAGACGAATAACTCTAAAAGTTGCATCCATAAAAATACATGTAAGTCACAACAATCATCCAGATAAGACAATAAAAACAAACATTATTAACCATGACATGTACAGAGGAACAGCCACTGTGCAAAAGTGCAATGTGCAAATGGTGCAAAGGAATAATGCAACCTTATCAGGCCATATTCATTGATGCGCGGGAACGGACAGCAATTTGGAGAAAACGACTAACTCTAAAAATTACATCATCTGAGCTTAACATCAATAAGTCTCTAAAAGCCACGTTAAAATCCGTCAAAGCACTATCTCTAAAGTAGGGGATTAGGAAGTGTTTGGTGTATTTGACATAAAAACCACACAAGAGTGTAAAATGTAACAAACTTTGTTTACCACCTAGGTTACAGGGACAGCTTAAATTTCCCAGATTTTTAATATAGCCTAAGGGGAAACAGAGTAAATTTACCACACTTCCGTCCCTGAACCGAAACAACAAGCTCCTATTCCATCTACCCAGTTTCTTGCGCAGGTAACCCTGAGGCATATTGTGGGGCCTACCACATGGTTCCTGAATGGGGATGTACCTGAGGATAGCTGGCTTTACAAACTCGATCTTTTCTCTATTTTCTCGGTACAGGTCGTATAAAGCCCTTTTTACTATGTTCTTATGCGAGCAATCTATTGTTTGGGGTGCTGAAAATAGATGCCCCATTTCCACACTTTCTAAACTCTTCTCTACTGCCCTGAGCCAAGGGATATAATTGGCCTGCTCGCTTTTTAGGCAGTCTGAGATAATATCGTGGGTCAAGGAGGCAGCAGGGTTCCGCCATATTTTCAACCAGAACAAAGCGGGTCTTGATTTTATAAAGTCCTCTATATAGGGGAGATTCAATTCTCTGTGACACACATAGGATGGGGCTGAAATGACCCCCTCCAGGGCCTTCCTACAGAATTTATTCTCTTCCGTCTGTATATTAGTACAATTCGAATATCCCCACACCTCAGCGCCATTGGTTCCTGTAGGTAGGCACTGGGTTCTATAAATTTGTAAAAGTGGCAGAATGACCTCAGCATGTTTTGGTTGACGAAGGGTAATTATAGAGTTAATAGCTTTACCCAATTTGTTCCTCCCTCTGGCAACGTGGGGTTGCCAGGATCCGAAGTCAGAAAACAACAGGCCTAAATAAGGGAAAGTGCAAGTGCTATTTAAAACGTTGTTCCCTGACATGATATGGCGAATTTTGTGTTTCTTTGGGCCGCAAGACATTATGTAGGATTTTTTAAAATTGGTACATAAGCCGAGATCGGCCATGTAGGAGACAAATCCTGAGATTAAAGTGCGCAGTGCATTGGGTGTGCGGCCCATAAGGACCGCATCGTCCGCATAAAGAAGTCCAGGAAGTGGATTGCGATTGATGAGCGGGACATCGGTAGTTAGTATGGCCAAGGATGTGCTTAGTTCATTTATGTATAAAATAAAGAGCAGGGGGGCCAAGACGCAGCCTTGTCTTACCCCCCTGCCTATTAAAATCTCGCCCGAGACCTCACCGTCATTATTTATTCGAACACGGGCTTTTAAATCACTGTGTAGGTGGGCCAAAAAGTGGACCAAAGGTTCATCTAAGCCATAACTCAACAGAGCTGACCATAAACGGGAGCGATTAACAAAATCAAAAGTAGAACTTATATCCATAAAACCGAAATAAAGTGGGGATTTTTTAGCTATAGTGTATTTGGCTAATACTAAATTTAGATTTAGGCATTGCTCCACGGTCCCTACATTACTTCTGAAGCCTAGCTGGCATGGGTGGAGGATCGTGTTTTCTTCAGCCCAATTACTGATTTTATTAAAAATGACCCTGCCCAAGATCTTCAAGGTGTTATCGATTAACGATATTGGGCGGTAACTGCCAGGATCAAGTCTGTTACCTTTTTTAAAAATTGGTACAATAGTACTATTAGACCAAGAATCAGGCAGTAGGGTATTAGATAAATTATTAAAAACATTGCACAATAAAGGTGACCAAAAGTCAGGCTCTGATTTGATTAAGTCGATGGATAGTCCATCAGGGCCAGGAGCTTTGTTCCCTGCACTTTGTAAAATGGCATCCTCCACCTCCATTATGGAAATGTTCGGTAACTTGGGGGGCTGAAGATTTACCATAAGAGGGGTCGGTGCCATATAAATATTTGAAAAATGCTCCACCCACACGTCCCCTAATATACTACAATTTATGGGGGTGATATTAGATCCAATCGATCTCAAGTTCTTGACCTCGCTCCAAAACCCAGCAACGTCCTTCGTTGCTGCTGTGCATACAAGGGATTCCCACTGGGTTTTTAGAAGCTCTTCAGATCTTGTTTTTAGGGTACGCTTGTATCTTGACCTCAGAGTCCTCACCAGTAACTGATCTGGTGGATCAGCTGTAAGGGCGGCCCTTAGTTCCCTATTAGCTTTGGAGCATAGGTTGTCAAACCATCTTGGATTTTTGTTGGTGTTGACTGTGGCTGGTTTGGAAATCTCCTTTTTTATAGACTTGCACAGCCCTGAAAATGCTTCGACGATAGCATGTCCGGGGCTGTCGGTGGATAGGCAGGTGGATACTAGTAAAGGCTGCGATTGTATAATACGAGCTAGCACCCCCTTGTTGTCAATCCCCTTCCAGACCACCCTAAGTTTGTCTGTCGACACAGCTAAGTTTTTAGCCCCGATTTCTCTCCGATTCACCATTTTCTTAATAGATTTAAAATAGGATAAAATCGGATGATGGTCACTGTATATGGTACTAACGACTGTGGCCTCTAGTAAAAGATCCGCGAGCAGGGAGGTTGTGAATACACAATCAATTGTAGATACACTCCCACGCCCGACGTATGTGGCCACAGGGCCTTTATTTGCGGCAATATTTGCCTTTTCCATAACATTAACTAGGTCCCGTGTGGCAAGATGGTTAGACAATTCTTCACCTCTTTTACAAGGAGGGGTTTTAAGGTAAATATGTGCATTGAAGTCTCCTCCTAAACATATGCCATCAAGTTTACCATACTTTTGACCATCTGTGATTTCATCTATAAAATCAAACAATTTTATAAAATTCATATTAGGATGTGTTATGAAGTCGTTATTATAAAAATTAATTAAACATAGTCTTATTCTGCTGATGTAAAGCAGGGCCTGAAAGCTCGTTTCATTTGTTTCCAACAGTTCTATTTTAACTTCTGCCCTGATTTTCACCCAAATGGATAGTCCCCCACTGGGTCTACCCGTGGCCGGGATTGGTACAGTTTGATTATAACAGCTGTAACCCTCAAAAAGTAGGGGACTAGTACACCAAGTTTCTTGGAACATTAAGATGTCGAAGTCAAAAACCCAGTCCACCCAGTCCCTAATTTTTACTTTCGCATTAAGACCTGCTATATTCCAACTCAGAATTGTCAACTTATAATTCGATGTTGGCGTGGCGATGGAATGGCTAATGACTTTAGGGTGGGATGACAATGTAGGCGCTTTAGTGCCATTGGAGGTCTTTGTAATGGGGTAAGTTGACAATTCCCCCACTGAGCCAGGTATGTTAATATAATTCCTGGTTACTAAATCTGGGGTGGTAACTGATGGTCAGTCCAGGGTACCCAGCTCAGACAATGCGCTGAACCTATTATGCAATGGTAAAGGTGGTGGGACAGGGCTGGGTAATCTGTGATGGGGTCTGTAAAAATAGCCCAGTGGCAAAGAGGTTATAACAGTAGGAGGGGAGAAATAATTATTAATACTGCCAAGGATGGATTTATCTGTGGTGGGATTTCTGAAGTTGATTACAATACAGTCTCCTGCTATATTCTTAGGTGATGGGCCAACCCAGCACACCCGTCGGACGGACAAAATTTCTCTCGATATATTAGGGCCTACCACTTTGTGTTTGGACAGCCAGTCTAAACACTTGTTGTTTAGCTGAACCCATGACTCACTCTGTCCATCCCTTAGCTGTGGTACCCCTGCCAAAATTATAGCATAAGGGCAGGCATCGGGAGGCAGATGAAGGGCAGGCCCCAGGTGTTTGATCGGCCTGGTAGCAATGGTTTGGCCCTTGTCTGACCCAATATTAGTGGGTGCCTCCAGCCTTATAGAGGGCAAGGTAGAGGCGTCCTTTAGCGTTTTGGAGGCCATGCTAATTGGACAGACTGATTCCATAGCTCCAACCGGGGTATGCTGAGGAGTCAATACAGTCTGATTACTCCCCCCATTGGCACCTTTTGATGCAGTGTTGGATGTGGCTGTGCTGCTTATAGTATTGGACCCTCCACCCAGGAAGCCCTTACTAGCAACTTCCAGCTCTTTCAAAAGGTGATCTCCCCTCATTAAATCAAGGCTAATCACCCCTTTCCTTTTCGCATCTTCATTTTTTATCAAATTTTCTAGTCTATCTAATCTTTTAAAAATATTATTAAACTGTTTGATCATTTGACTTTCCATCTGTTTAAAAATAGTGTCAACTATAGTTTCCATGAAATTCTCATTTGACTTTTTTAAGGTGGCGCTTTCGATTACGGGATCAGTCTGTATACATGCGCAATTATGTCCTTCTTTGGAAGGAACAGTGTCCGAAAGCCCTTCAGCGAGTTGCAATGGTTCAGTTATGACGCTGCGACCCTCTGGCATTTTTTGCTTCCCTCTAGTCCACATACTCTGCGGAGTTGGTTGGCTCTTGTTGCGTGGGGGTTGTTTCCTTTTGTTGGCTGACGGTTTCAAAGTGCCTCTTTTTCGTTTTTCCCCTGCAATTTTGTTATTCGTGGGCAGAGGAGGGATGAGGGCATGCGTAATGGGATCAGACTGTGTATCGATTACGATTGTACCACAGTTACCCCCTGATGGTGTGGGTAATAAGTTGGCCGAGTTAGGTTTAGCAACTGTGACCACGGGGGACAGCGGTAAAATGTAATTTGGGCTTATTTCCTGGGACTCTGGATGTAAGCGTATATGCTCCATAGACATTCTCCTCTCGGTGTTAGCTATTTCATTAGTGACCATGTTAAAAGCGTTGTCCAGCATGCTTTCTAAGGATAACGGGATGGCAGAGTGGACCGCAGATGACTTTATGGTTGTATTGGCGTTACGTTTCCCCATGCTTGACATATCACTGACCTCACCTTAATTGGCAGCTTAGAGGGATGGCCCGCCCGACCACTGTTGACCTCTGAGGGCCTCAGATGGCCCGCCCTTTGCCCGGGCTTAGCCCGCGCGCGGTCCCACATCGCGGGGAGTGTAGCTGGTTTTATGGCGCCTCCAGACGCGCCTGCCGGGATGGTAGCTTCCTGTTTCCGGCTGCAAAGGAGTCTGGGGGTTGTGGTCCCCCCTCCACACAGCGGCCGCAGGTGTGTCAAGCGCGGCAGCGGGAGGGAGAGCCGGGCAGCAACGGCAGCGTCAGGACAACGGGTGAGTACACGGTACAGTGTTGGCCCCAGGAGTTTGCTATTTGGAACGTGGGGCATTGGTGACAATTAAGACCCTGGGCACATTGTTGTTCCGTAAGTATTCAGTGAGGATGACCCCATGGAGTATGGTTCTTATCCGGTTCCGCTTTTTTTCATTTAGGCTTTCCCAGTCAGCAGTTTGTGCGATGGAAGATGCCATGCTGAAATCGGCTAGTAATGGTGGGTTGTCAAGGATGTAGTTGACATCATCCAGAGTGAACCCCAGACCTGGGTTCTCAGCCATAGTGGAAAAAGCGTGCTAGATGGAGTGTTAAAAAGTGTTCGCTCTCACAGCTGTGCACTGTGAATAATAGTCAAAAACAAGGAGAGAGCAAGGGAAGAAGAAAGGGGGTTGCGTCCGTATCCCCTGTGTAATGTATGAATCAACAATAGTGGACGAACCCAAGTATGTGAGGTACAGTCACTGCTAGGCAATGTTGGGGACCTACTGGGTTAGTTAAAAGACCCCTCACACACCAACCTAGTTGGTGTCATGCTTCATCATTGGGGTCCCAACCGGGTGGCTGAATGCCCCCCGGTTGTGCTACGACGCCTGATTACAGCAGAGCTGGTGTGGTGCAAAAGTGTGATGTGATGTGGATTAAAAATACCTCTGAGAATCCTTGCCTTTCTAATTTTATTACTGGCGGCTCAGGATATGATAAAAAAAATACTTAGTGGTGCAACTAAAAACAGAAATTAGTTATCTGGTAGTTGTCTTATGTGATTGGTCTACATGTTTCAGCCCGTGGAGTTATGTAGGTGGGGCTTTCTTCAGGACCGGTGAAAGTGGTGAGTGGCAAAGTGTGTAGTGCCACGTGAAAAGTGAAAGAAAGTACCAACACACGCGCTAAGGTGTGTGGACTGGGTGTCTACGTACTTGCGGACACCAGAACGAAAAAATCTGTAGGAGAAGAAAGAGACAGCACACAACATATACATATCATAGATAGATAGCTTGATATTCAGCAGTCATTCAGCAATTATAAAATGCAATCTTTAGTGCTGTGGTCCGCTCAGTGGGTCTGCCAAGTGATGGTACCTGAGGATGCAATGAAAACCTACAGTGCGCATGCTGCATGCTGTGGTAGTGCAGCAGCTGGTTTACATATAGTCTAAAAGCTATTATAAGGCTGTGCGATTTACACATGCTTACCTAGTGGCAACCAACGGTTGTCAAGAAATTGGTTTGGTTCAGCGTGAAATGTGGTGCGGGAACTCAAAATGTGGAGCCTTGCCACAGTGGAGGCTGGAGTGAGAAAGCCGGCAATAGCCGTCATGCGGGGCGCGTGGCTATCTCTATATGCGGTAATTAAAAACAAGGGGAGCGGCGCATGGTCAAGGAAGTATAATTACACTATGGCTGAGCGTAAATAGCTGATCGGGGCTCGGGAGGAGTGCGCTCCTCTAACAGACTCTGGGGAGAGAGAAAATAAAATTGTGCGAGTAAGAGGCTTGTGAGCTGTGGAGTCGCAAAAGCTCACGGAAGGCCTCTATGGGATGTGTGCCACGCAACCTTACTTGGTATCAGAGTGTCACCCGCCGTTAACCTGTGCTGGTCTCCCGTCATCCCGGATGGTGTGGGGGGACAGCGAGTGCTCTGGAGTATATAGCTGCTGACTCCATGGAGTACGTGTCGGTTGTGGGCGAGTGCCGGGCCCGGTCGTGGGCGTGGTCTCGCGTGGTCTCGCTCAACTATATTCGCCACGCATGCATATAGAATGGTGCCACTGGTTCATTTTTAGTTCAGACAGAGGCATCCTCCATGCTCTGCATAGTCTCGGGTTGTCTGAAATGGGTGATCTTTTCCGGGACGGTAAGCTTGTCACCTGGACTGAGGTCATTGCGAATAGGGAGCTTCCCTCTGCATTGACGCAGTTTCAGATATTTTGCACCAAATATGCACTGTGTGAGGTATTGGGTGAGGAGTTAATTGAACCTATGGATTCTCCTCCCTTGTCCCTACTACTCCGGTCACAGTCCCCAGTCAAGTTGGTCTCTAAACTATATGTTTCTGCCTTACAGACGAAGACATCTCCATACACGAAAGCTCGACAGGCTTGGCCGGCTGACATTTGGGAGCGGCTCTCGGATGACGTTTGGTTTTACTGCTGCAAAGTTACCCGCAAGATCTCTCTTAATGGCAGGCACAGATTGGCACACTTTAAATTTCTCAATAGGGTTCACTACACGCCGGCACGATTGTATAGGTGTGGATTACGTGACTCTGATTGCTGTGAACATTGCAATAGCCCTGGTGCAGATTGTTACCATTTGGCATGTTTGTGTCCTCCAGTGGCGGAGTTTTGGCGTAAAATTTTTGAGACTCTCAGTGCCATTGTAGACTCTCCTGTCACACCTGATCCTTTACTCGCACTTTTGGGATACACAAAGCCCCTGCGTAAAAAGCTTCGCGAATTAACAGCAATGGGTCTTCTTTTGGCCTAACGCCGACTTGCCATGAGATGGATGCGGGGGCCTTTACCAACAGTGATCGAATGGGAAAGAGACATGGTGTACTGTAACACCCAATCAGATGTATACAGTGAATTCCTTCCACCTTCCTCGCGTCCCTTAAGCTTTTGGGGCCTCTTTGCTCAATATCAGGAGTCCAAACGCTGGAGTAGTGTCGTTTGATACATTATTGTCTGCCCGCCAATGTCAACTTTATAGATAGGTGATACTGTGCCGCCAAAGTGGGGTTAGTATTTTATTTAGTATTTTCACTATGTATTCTCAGGGGATGCTATTGTTGTGCAGTTGTTATTCTGTTTATGGAATGTCATGGATCCTTTTCCTCCTCCCCATATTATTCAAATGATGTGTTTGTACTCTGTATGTGACCTGCGCTTTTTTTCAGTTCGTTTTTTAAATTTTTCTGTGTATTGTTGATTGTATTTTCTTTGGAATTTTTTGATCTGTATCTTTCGAAAATCTCAATAAATACAGTTACAAAAAAAAAAAAGTGCTGATATCAGGGTATTGGGCAGGTGGATAGCAGGAGCCACTTAAGCAAGTGGCCATCGCAGTCGACCACACCCACTCACACGAAAAAGTCTTGATGGATGTAAAGTGATGTTCTTAAAACGACATATTTTGCCACTGCAACCAATGTAGCAGCTTTACATCAGATTTATTCAAGCCATTGAAAGGCAGATGGTGATCCGAAGGCGGGTCTGATACCATTATATTTCTTGGGTACTACTTTGTTTGAAAATCAATTTATAGAAATCCCTCAAAAACTAGCAGCATACACAGATTTGTAAGTCTCATATTATAGCTCAAGCAGTTCTTCCTTCACTCCACTAGCACACATCTGAGGCTCCAGCTTATCAGGGTTCGTACCAGCCTTTTTGCTTTCAAACCCAAAAAAGCAACGCTGTCAATTACTTTCATGAACAACTGACTTTGCCACTCAGCTGCCAGTGTTCCAGTGGAAGGACACCTCTCCCATGGCAAATTCTATTAAGGACCCTTAAGTGTTGAGTTTTCTTCTCCACAAATGCCAATATGACTTTGTAGAAACACCTCCAGATACAGAGATTTTTTCTACTCCTGGCCCAGAGACCTGGCGCAGGAACAATCCTTCATGCTAGGAATTAGACAATTTGTTAGAAAAGGAGAGGATTTGGGGCAAAGCACAACCGCACCTATCCCTAGTGAGATTATTTAAATAGATGGTGCTAATGACCGGAGATCCAAAGCCTCTAAATCTCCTGAAGCTACACACTTCAAACAACCAAAGCAAAATTTAATGGTCCAGCACCCAAAAAGCAACAGATATTAGACATTTGTTCATGACATAAATAAATGTCGACAGTTCGTCTTTCAAGAAATGGATTTTCAGCAGAAACGATTCTTTTCTTTTTTTGATCCTTTATTCAGAAATTTTCTTTCAACATGTTAAAACAGACCATAGCCAACGCGTTTCATCCTCACGGACTTCTTCAGGGCTATAAACAATACATACATATACATAAAATTAATATACATTATTTACACAAAGTTTCTCATTTTATATTACACTATATACAATTCAAACAATCATAACATATGATTAAGAAAAATGACTTTAACAATTCTTTTAACATGAAAGAATAAAGCAAAAGTACTCAAAATTCGTTATTTCCTTCTGCCCATTTTTCAATACATCTACTATGGGATCATAATCACTCTGCTGAATTCCAAATTACAAGAGAGGAACAATTATATATACTATTCCTAGAGTATTTCATTTATTCAAGATTCCATGTACGTTTCACATCAACCCATACTCTCATATTAGAGCAACTCAACAACCTTGGCTAGAGTAGTGAAAAAGTGGTATCAATTCCAACAGGCTTACCATAAAATAATAGCTTTGTTTTTCTGTGGTCTGTGCTCTTTCCTTACGATTGTAGGTAGTCTATTTGTTGTGTGCGTTTTTACAATATCTAAAAAAAGGGATATTATTTTTCATTTCACATTTTATATAAAAGAATTTCTTTAGATCTTATAAGGTGCGAAAGTATGTATACAAGCTTCGTGGTGTTATCCACAAACAGATAATAAGGTTAGGATACGGGGATTTATGCTATTTCTTACTTTCCAAATTTCCAACCAGTTCCTTATATTTTTCCAGTTTGTTGGAAACATATAAGGAACTGGTTTTTCAATCGCCAGAGCACTCTGTCAGGTAGGGATATGCAAAGTAATTGAAATTGGAAATTTGGAAAGTAAGAAATAGCATAAATCCCCGTATCCTAACCTTATTATCTGTTTGTGGATAACACCACGAAGCTTGTATACAAACTTTCGCACCTTATAAGATCTAAAGAAATTCTTTTATATAAAATGTGAAATGAAAAATAATATCCCTTTTTTTAGATATTGTAAAAACGCACACAACAAATAGACTACCTACAATCGTAAGGAAAGAGCACAGACCACAGAAAAACAAAGCTATTATTTTATGGTAAGCCTGTTGGAATTGATACCACTTTTTCACTACTCTAGCCAAGGTTGTTGAGTTGCTCTAATATGAGAGTATGGGTTGATGTGAAACGTACATGGAATCTTGAATAAATGAAATACTCTAGGAATAGTATATATAATTGTTCCTCTCTTGTAATTTGGAATTCAGCAGAGTGATTATGATCCCATAGTAGATGTATTGAAAAATGGGCAGAAGGAAATAACGAATTTTGAGTACTTTTGCTTTATTCTTTCATGTTAAAAGAATTGTTAAAGTCATTTTTCTTAATCATATGTTATGATTGTTTGAATTGTATATAGTGTAATATAAAATGAGAAACTTTGTGTAAATAATGTATATTAATTTTATGTATATGTATGTATTGTTTATAGCCCTGAAGAAGTCCGTGAGGATGAAACGCGTTGGCTATGGTCTGTTTTAACATGTTGAAAGAAAATTTCTGAATAAAGGATCAAAAAAAGAAAAGAATCGTTTCTGCTGAAAATCCATTTCTTGAAAGACGAACTGTCGACATTTATTTATGTCATGAACAAATGTCTAATATCTGTTGCTTTTTGGGTGCTGGACCATTAAATTTTGCTAGGAATTAGACATCTACTTCAAAAACAAGCTGTGATCAGAGTTCACCCAGCAAAGGTCCATTTGAGACTCATGTATTTCTAATACTGAAGGCATCGGAAACTATAGACTAATCATCAACGTCAAGCGACTAACCAATTAATAAAAGAAAGGTCTGGTTTAAGATGGAAACACTGCGAAAATCATATGAACATAAAATATGTATTAAATCATGAATTCCATTCTTACATTTGTAACATACACCACTATCTTCATCTAGGTCACTCCATGTTCTTGTGTAAAAGTTTAAAGCAGTATACCTAGTCGGAGCATGATGACACATCTCCGGACACTATGCTACAGACTAAATCTCACATACTGTTGCGGAGTCTTCAACACTATAGTAGGAGTGATGCATTTAGAATGGGAAAGTTGAAGGCAATATGCCTTATCAAGCTCATAGCTTAATCGGGGAGTCATATTTATTAAAAAGATCTTCAAATGTGCTAAAGACCAGGATTAGAGAATGCGTTCAGTGCATTGGAAGGATTCTAGAGCGGTCTTGAGAGTTGATTTAAAAGTGTCTTGTTTTTTCCCTGACTTGAAAATTTCAGATTTCAATAAGGCTGTGAAAGAGCCTCCTTCAGCGTGCAAGGGTTTAAAAGCCCATCTAATTATGTTGGCTAAAGCTATTGATAATGCACTTACAGTTGCAAGTTCTAAGCGAAGGATTTGCACCAGGACGGCCTGGCTCTACAGTGTTATTTTACATAATAATATGCATTCACTAATATTCAGTATGTTCCATCTAGCTATTGGAATATACTAATCCTGGGCAGAGTTCTCTGAGTTCCGCATAGTGAAACTCTGGAAGTGACAAAAAAACTCTGTCGCGCTACGTGGATTTACGCAAGCGGCGGAGTCCGTTAGGGTCATGCCGTGAGCGGTGATGTTCAGTGCCGGATGTTTGTTCCAAGCTGGAAAATAATCCCGAACGGCACCAAGTGCAGCACAAGAAGCCGCTGCATTCTTTCTGCTGCTTGTGTAGATTTTCTACCTGAATGGCAGCTTTCTCAATGTTAACTGAAGGTTTCTCAACGAGCATACGCAACCACTCTCATTGAGAAATCCGACTGCCCTTGTCGAGAAATCTCGCCGGGAGGTTGATTTTCCATGCTTGCAGTCACCAACTAGACATTGATGAGCGCGAGCAAGTAAAAGTCTCACCGGGAGGTGAATTTTCCTCTCTCGTGCTCGCCAACTTGATGTTGATGAACCAAGTGAGGAAAAAATCTCTGCTCCGTGAACGGAATGCGAAGTGTAGAAAACTCTGCAAACTCCATGAGTGGAGGGAGTTTACCGCCCAGGGTTAGAATATACTCAATGGCATAGGTTATGGTTGTCAGCAGTTTTGCACTATATATTTCTAAAAGAGCATAAAAGTGTAGAATTTCCTCAGGGCATTTATATGTGCTACTGTTTTATGTTTCATTTGTTGAAGGTGGGAGTGTACTTCTAGGGCTGGAGGGAAGACCCTCTCAAGATAGGTGTAAGCTTTTACCACCTCTATTATAGGACCACCTAGTTTCCATTTATAATGAGAATAATGTTTCCTACCTCTAAATGGGACTACCTTAGTCTTAGAAATGTTTACCTTCAGGTAGTCATTTTCTGCATGTGCATCTATATTCTTCTGCAAGCCCGACTGGGTACAGTCGAAGAGTATCACATCGTTGCCTTATATTAACACATGTATATATCCTGAAGTTACTTTTGGGGGGAAACTGTTTACATTAAAAAAATTCTTAAGTAAAGTGAAAACTGGAGGAGAGCTGATAGGCAGCCCTTTTTGAGGCCGTTCCGAGGAGAGATCTTGTGAGTCAAGCCTTTGTCACCTCCCATCTGAACTTTACACCATGTTGAAGTGTGGAGGGCTACTATCAGCCTCAAAAAGTGAATACCGCATCCCCATTTTCTTTATTTTCCACCATAGAGTTGGTCTGCCGATCCTATCAAAAGCTGTGGAAAAAAGTGACAAAAGACTACATACTATTTGTGATTTAGATAATACATACTTATCAATGATTGTCTGTAGAGTGCCTATATTACCTATTACAGAATGATTGGGCTGAAAGCCCGCTTATACCATCGGTATTATGCCCCTGGTTGAAGCCCAGTCCCTAGATGGTCAAGAATACTTGCTGCAAATTTTTTCCCTTACTCTATGTTTGGTTTATAAAGATCAAGATGGTAGCTTTACCATTCGATTTCTGATACAGGGGTGGCTTTTAATGATTTGAGGCTACCTTTTCCTTTGGCAATCAAGTGCCAGAATTGCTTGGTGTTTCTTTGAGTGGCTGCCATGTGTAGTTCCAACCAATATTTATTTGAGGAGGCTCTGTTTTTTCCTTATTAATTCTTTACAGTTTTTTTTCAAGCAAGCTATTTCTATTTTCCTTGACTCTGAGAAGGTTATGAATTGCTGTCTAATTAGTTGCTTTCTTTTTTCTGAGATATCCCCATTTCAGTGATCTTTTTAGGCTTAAGAGATTAGTTATATGGAGAATCCTTCTTTTGTAGCTTGTTAGTTATGGAAGCAAGAATTTCCTCAAAATATTTGATTGGGCTGATGGTACTATCTGACAACTGGAACTGCAGAGAAGATATTGCTTCATTAATTGTATTTATGCTTGCTGTATTCCAGATTATTTGGCCATGCTTGGAAACTATAAGCGTCTTGCTGTTCATCCAAGAGAGCGTACATGGTGAGATCGAATAGAGATTTAAGATAAGACTCAAATGAAGTACCGCATGGTCACTCTCAGGTTTGAAGTGGGTTTCAAGGAAGTTTCATTTTTGGGGTAGCACAGGGTTGCTTATTATATAATCCAATATTCAGCTACCATGGACACGTTTTCTTGTATAGCTTGCAGGTACCTCTCCTTCTAGCCTTTCATTTAAAATCACTCCGCTAATTCCGTTTATTAGTTCAAATTAGATTTTCCCGGGTTTGTCTGTTTTTATGTCATCAGGGAAAATAGGAGTTGTTATAGATCAGGTGTATTCTTCTTCTCTGTTTCTACAAGATTTAATCATGTGGTTAGATATTTTGCATTGAAGTCTCCTGTTATGAAAGCTTGATGTCTTCTACATGGTTCTAGTATTGTGTCTATAAGAGCAAAAAAATGGATGAGCATGGCATTCAATTCAGAGTCGGTCGGAATTTAAAGGTTGAAAATAAATATAAATCTGCATTTTGAGGATTTTTGTTCCAGGTATTTATGCTTATATATTGCACGTTATTGCTGCTCAGGTGAATACTTTCAAAATTCCCCTTTATGTCTTCCTTCAGAAGCATCATCAGAACCCCCTTTATGTGACCTCATTTTACCCTTGTTGCTGGGAATTCGAATAAGAAATAATCCTTTTGATAAAAATCTCAGAGAGCCCAGGTTTCCTGGAGGCAAACAAATGCTGGTAAACTTTTAAGTAGACAGTGTCATTTTTGCTGCTCCAAGCCTGCAACTTCCATGTGAAAAAGTCAATAGCTTTTATGGAGGATTCTTCACTAAAAAGGAAGTGTAGCACCTTGTCCCTGTTTCTTTGCATCTAGGTTGTCTGCAAGCCATGACTAGGTGTTATCCTTATTAGATTTTGTAAATTCAAGGTTGCTATGGTTCCGGATCGATCTTTCTCCATCTGTTATACGTATTAATAACTTATCGACTTGGGGTTTCACAGAGATTTGTGGAAAATGAATTTGGTAAGAGGACAAGGAAATTTGAGGAAACCCCATTTTTGAGAGTAAAGGTGCCTTCAGCGAAAACTGAAAATACTTTTGTCTGACTCCAATCACATCAAATCCATATTTGTAAAGAGTTTCTCTATCATTTAGAATCATTACAGGCATCACACCAGACCAGAACTCGGCTCGCACTTTAGAGACGTCAGCCTTATGTGGGGAAGAGATCAATTTTAGTTCTGAAGATGAGAGCGTTTGGAGGTGAGAAAGTGTATGAATGAGGATAAGTCCCCTTTTCCGTTTTAATAGAACATTACCCACAGGAAAGGGCTCTAAAGTTAGATATACGTCTTGAGTTTCGCTTTCCCCTGCTATCATATCCTTGGAGTCGGGGGACAAAACAGGGGAACCCTACTCACTAAGGAACCAGGGTAATTAATTATAAAGGAAGAACAATGGTTCCAGTGGAATAATATGACCTATCGTAATAATAGTATGCACAATCACACTAAAGAGAGTTCAAATAATGTCAGAGGGGGAAAAAAGAAACCACTAGATACTGATATTTCAATATATACAATTTACAAATTTGTCAATTCTCAAGACAGAAAAATAGATATTTACATTGTGCCAAAGTCATGAAAAACATTTGTGCATAGTGTCCCAAGTGAAAAATGGAACCTAAACCATTAGTGAGAATGTGATATTTATATACAAGGTTTTCACAATATTCTGTAAATCGACCATTATCTATTATAGTCAATATAAACAACAGCTATATAAAGTGAAAAGCGCTGAGTAATGGTTCGCTTCTTTTCTGTGTCGACAGCGTTTCGACCCTTTAGTCAATGTAGGGTCTCTTCAGGACTGAACGATGTAGGGACATCTATAAGGGAATTGATAAAAAGCATGAGGCCCATATACCGGCACAAATGCAAAAAAATATGAGAAGGAATTTGGTATAATGAAGAGTACCTGTTTATTCAAATGCGCAGCCTAGTGAGATTGGTTTGCCACACGTGAAAAGAGTGAGGAGGAAAAGAAGTAGGTATTCACATAAGGACCCATCCGGGTACTGGTATTGTGGGGAGAGAGGTAAAAGAGAGGCCGTTAATCATGGCTCGTAATACCAAGGAGGGCGCTGGACTGAGGGAGTCCTATGCATAACATTTACCCTAATGTGAGCAGGGGAAGGCTGGCAGATGGAGGATTGAGGACAGCCAAACGGCTCTGAAATAACACACTACAGCCATAGCGGTATGGCAGTAAATTGTAAGGATGTGTTGGCCAAATCTTGTAACAATCTACTGAATGTATCTGGAGAAAATAAAACACAGGGGGCAAAAATTGTCAACAATGGATGGAGCTAAAGTGAGCATTAATGACGGGGAGCGTCATATTCGTCTCTTACTAGGATGAAGAATTCCTGTTGACCAGCGTGACGATGCTATGCGTCTATTACACCAAAGCTGCGTGAGTCAGCTTTGTTTCTGGGTACGATGACAGTGATTCACTGGTTGCAATGCTCTTTTAAACAATGTTTTCCCACCGTTTGTACCGGGTGAGCGGCAGGCCGTACTAGTGATAGCTGCTGTAGCGTTCAATCTGGTTATCGGTGAATGTGAAAAGGGAGGAAAGACTTCAGTGTGAGTCGGGCAGTGAAGAAAAAGAATCGCGGTGCGTGGCACTCAATGTGGCAGGCGTGCAAGTTTTTCATGATCACAATATGATCGTACGAGTATTTGCGTGTATATATTTGTATCTCATTCAGCAATATAATGCCTATCACCTAGTCAATGTGGACATATTGCTTGTGGGTATATCCAAAAGGTTTGAAAGGAAAGGGAGTAACCCTGTTGCAAAGCAAAGGGACAGGGTAAAAGTAACACTACTAAAGAAAATAATGTCCCTATCAATAATATACACTCTAAGCCACTTCCGGCTTGGATGAATACCATATCATTCCTCCTATTTTAGAGAATACCGGGCAGCACTTAACATCTACAAATCCGCCATCCGGGCAGCGAAATCCAAGTTCTTTGAGGAGAGAATAGGACTCTCTTCTAATTCCTCGAAAGAGTCGTTTAAGGTCATCAGAGAACTTCTGCAAACCCCCGAACCTCCGGTCACTCATGACAACCCGCGTGAAAAATGCTCAGAATTAGCCACGTTCTTTAAATCTAAGATAGAAAACATCTTGGCGTCCCTCCCTCGGTTAGTGCAGGAGCAATCCTCCGAATGCAACCCTGGGTCTCAGCCTGGGGTGAGGACAGCAGAGCTGGACTCCTTTGGTCCAGTCACTGTGGACGAGGCTCTTGGGGTCTTGGTGACCCTGAAGAGTGGGTCTCCGAGAGATCCGGTACCGATGAAATACCTGAAGCAGGTAGCTTCTACCATCGGCGGCCCAGTGACGGACCTTTTGAACCTATCCTTCACCCAAGGAGTTGTGCCTCCCAGCTGGAAAGGAGCGGTAGTTAAGGCCCTCCTGAAGGAGCCCAGCCTGGACCCCGCTGACCTTGCTAATTTTAGGCCTATCTCCCTGCTCCCCGGCCTTAGCAAGGTGGCGGAGAAACTTGTGAATAGGCGCCTTTCGGGTTTTCTGGAATCCAACTCTCTCTTGGGTGACTCCCAAACGGGATTTCGCCCTGGCCAGGGGACGGACACTGCCCTGCTGGCAGTCGTGGAGAATGCCAGGAGCATTTTGGATTCAGAGGGATCGGTGGCAGTGATCCTCCTGGACCTTAGTGCGGCATTTGACACCGTAGACCATCAGGTGTTACTCCAGCGGCTGTCGGGGGTGGGGGTCTCCGGGTTGGCCCTGAAATGGCTCGCGTCCTTCTTAGAAGATCGGACGTTTGAGGTCTGGGAAGGCCACGAGAAGTCAGCATCGGTTCCCCTCCAGTGTGGTGTGCCACAGGGCTCATCGCTGAGCCCCACACTATTTAATATCTATATGGCCCCACTGGAGAGTGTGGTACTGCCACTGGGTATCAAGATCATCAGCTATGCGGATGATACCCAGTTGGTGGTTGGGCTTCCCCAGCCGGCGAACCAACCCGACCTGCTGCACACATGTTTAGCCAGGGTCTTCACCTGCATGTGCAACTCAGCACTTAAACTTAACGGTTCAAAAACTGAACTGATGATGCTGGGGAACTCCCCTCCCTCCTTGTCCCCTAGTAGCTGGCCTAGCTGTCTGGGAGCGGCACCTACCCCAAAACAGGAGATTAAGAGCTTGGGGGTGTGGCTGGAGCAGGACCTATCCTTCAAGACACACGCAAAAAAGACCGCAGGCGTGTGTTTCTGCCTGCTCCGGTCAGCCCGGAAGATCCTACCCCTCCTCCCGATGGCCACTAGGAGGTTACTAATCCAGGGTCTCATCATTTCACGGCTGGACTACAGCAATGCGCTGTTTCTGGGGGCTCCAGAATCAACTCTAAACAAATTGCAACAAGTGCAAAATGCTGCCGCCAGGCTTTTGACGGACCTTCCCAGGCGGCAGTCAGCCCGACCTGCGCTGAAGGCGCTCCACTGGCTCCCTGTGAGAGAGAGGGTGAAGTTTAAAGCACTCTGCATGGCTCACAAAATCTTGCAGGGAAAAGGGCCCCCTATCCTGCGGAGTATGGTCCAACCTTATAAGGCCTCTCGCGCCCTCCGCTCAGACCACCAACATCTCTTGCAAGTCGCGAAAGTAAAAAAAGCCAGGACTGGCGGTAGAAGATTTTCCGTCAACGTGGCAGCATTATGGAACTCCCTTCCGCAAGCCCTTCGCTCCGAAACTGGCACCTTGCGATTTCGCAAACTTTTAAAGACTCATCTGTTCCCTGCATAGTGCTCTGCTGGTTTGGTGTGTACTCTGGACGAGCGCTGGGATGCCCAAGGGTAACCACGCGCTATACAAGACTCAATAATAATAATAATAAGTGGCTTAGAGTGTATACTATTGAATATATGTTTATCATTAATAAATTGCACCGTGATATCTTTTATATACTATTAGTCCATTGCTTACTTTGCTCTTACTTACTACTAGGATTGCAACATTTCTCTAACAGCACATCAGATACTTGGTCCACGGAGAGGTAATTCTTCTTTTTTTTTAAAACGATAGGGACATTATTTTCTTTAGTAGTTATATCCAAAAGGTTGCATATTTACTTATACGGAGAGGACAGAGGTCCAGGGTCTATTATCTAATGGGTACGCTGCAAAGCAATAAGTGTCAACAATAGTGAGTTACACCTGTCTGGACAGACTCATTAAGAGTGAATCAACTTAGCATCAATGATCACATGTATCCTTGTCAATATGTTAACAAACAAACAATAGTATACTCCCTTAAATGTTACAGACATTGTTCTTAATGTAAAACATATTTATGTAAAACATATGTTAATCTGCTGCAAGGACATAATTTGTTATTTTCTGTCAACGCAAGCAACTTACATTTTAATTAGTGTATACGCATGCAGGATAAATATTACAAACATTTAGTACTTGTTCAGGGACAGGACAGGTCAGTCCACAATTAACATTTGTATTTCAGTGAAGTGTCATCACATAGCCCCTCCATTCTTCAGCTGAGTTGAGCCCTTCTCCTATAGAGTTAACTCTGTCTATCCAGCGGCATTCGCTGCGCTGTAATAACTGTGAGATGTCTCCACCTCTCTCAGGTAAACTGGCTAGGACAATGACCTGCCATTTTATCTCATCAGCAGTATGGTTCTTGTCATTATAATGGGATACTAGGGAGAATTTACTTTATTTGATTAAAATATAATCATGAAACCAGGAAATACATACCACAAATATGCAAAAAAAGATAATTAAAATGTCAGAGAATAATATAAAAATTCAAATTTTAAAACTAAATAGCAGCAAAAATGTTAATGATGTAACAAGGAAATAAGTGTTACTGTCAGAATCTAAAAAGAGGGCCCAGAGTTACAAGGAGACCCAGAGAGTGTAAACGCTTCATTAAAATAGCTGTCAAAAAATAGAATCCTCGAGATCGCATACCCTAATATTGCCGGCATAGAGAGCACGGGGGAGTCCAAAATAAAGTTTTGTAGGTCTACAGTTTTGTTTTAAACACCTGTGGCCCTCTTTGAAGTTGCTACCGGGCCCGCAATTTGCTAGGGGAGATCTGTTAACTGATCTCCGTATCCGACTGCAATGTTGCCCAATACAGGCCTTGATCGGTTGTTGTGTTTGGCCAATATAGGGAAGGCCACATGTGCACCATATACAGTACACCACATTGCGTGGGTTACAGTTAGAAAAGGATTCTAAATGATGTCTGACATTTCCGTGTTCAAAGGTATTTGTGTTAAATTTAAAATCGCAAGAGACACAGTTACCACATTTGTGGTGCCCTTTTATTTTAGGTAAACCCCACTCAGTCGTTATTGAATTAGTTCTTTCTGTAGTTATATCCATCGCTGACCTGACAAGATGATCTTTAATATTTTTACCTCGTTTGTAGGCAAACAGAGGGATGTCGATATTAGGATCAATACTCTTAATTATATTCCAATTTTTTGTTATCAGTTTGCGAACCTCGTTAGTGTGGGTGCCGAAGGTGGTGACACATACAATTTTGTCAAGATTTGGTTTTTCTTTGGTTTTGAGAAGTTCTTCTCTGGGGCAATGCCAGGCACATTTCATAGACTTCTTCACTAGTCTGTTGGGGTACCCTCTTGTGACCAGTTTGTTTTTGAGTATTTCAGCTTCCTGCATGTAATCTGCTTTGCGTGTGCAATTTCGGCGTACCCTAAGGAATTGACCAAAGGGCAGCCCATCTCGTAGAGCTGGGGGTGTTGACTCTTGTATGAAAGGAGAGTGTTCCTTTCCATCGGTTTTCTATGTAGGGAAGTATATAGTATCCCATTTTCATGGTTAAGATTGAGATCTAGGAAAGCTAAGGTGGATTTGTGAACTGTGGATGTAAAAGTAAGACAAGTCTGAATAGTGTTTAGGTAAGTGACGAAGTTATTGAAGTCTGTCTCACTACCTGTCCAAATAAGAAAAATGTCATCAATGTACCGTTTCCAACATTTAATGTTGGGGCGGTACATATTCTTGTCATTAAAGGCAGATTTTTGTTCCACATGGTCCATATACATGTTTGCCAGATTTGGTGCAAAAACGGCTCCCATACTGGTGCCGGAGCATTGTTGGTAGTAATTGCCACCTGACAGAAATAATTAGTTTCCAGTGCTATGCGTAGAAGTGTAATAATGAAGCTCGTGGGTACTTGGATGGGCCTAGTTCTTGTCTCAAGCAACTTTTCTACAACCTGAATACTTTCAGTTTGAGGTATGTTCGTGTACAATGAGCTAATGTCTAAGGTAGTCAACAGATCAGTTTCAATATTAAAAGGTATACCGTCTACAAGATTTATCATATACATTGTGTCTCTTACGTATGTGTCCTGCAGGAGGACAAAATCCTTAATGAAATGGTCTATATATACCCCAATAGGTTCTATAATTGAACCGCAGCCAGATAGTATTGGGCGACCAGGGGGGTTTGTTATGTTCTTATGTACCTTGGGTAAGGTATACAGCACGGGAGTTCTGGGACTATCTGCTATCAAGAATTCAAATTCTTTTTTGGAAATGTATCCCTCATTCTTACCATCAGTGGTGACTCGTAATATTTTGTTCCGAATTTCTGTTATGGGGTTGGTACTGAGTTTCTTGTAATGTTTTTTCTCACTAATTTGTTTGAGGATCTCTATCTCGTAGTCTTTGCGATCTTGGACTGCAATCCCACCGCCCTTATCTGCCGGTTTAAGTATTATCGACTCATCACTTTTGAGTGAGTTGAGCGTTTGTCGCTCTTGTAGTGTGATGTTGTAAGGTATGAATGATCTTGTGGTTTTCATTTTGTCAATGCCTTGTAGGACCAGCTTCTCAAAGGTGAGTAATTCTGGTGGCCGTAGTGCTGTCACTGAGTCCTGTGTCATGGGCTCTTTATTTTGAAAAAACTATTTCAATCTGATCTTTCTAAAGAACTGAAACAGTTCTGTTTTAAGGGAAAAGAAATCTGTCCTCTCTGTAATAACAAAGGATAACCCCTTACTCAATAGTGATATTTCTGACGATGACAAAACATGATTGGATAAATTAAAGATGGGAATAGTCTCCATTTCGTTCCTGTTGTGTCTCAGTAAGGTCGGGGACCCCACTGATAGTGTTTTTTGCGTGTTTGTCTCTCTCCTGGATATTGGTGCCAGGGTTTTCTCTTGGCCTTGCCACCCCGGTCAAAAAAAGGATGGCCTGGGTGATTGTCTTTTCAGCTGGGGCCTGGTTGTGCGTCAGAGTCGTCTGATCACCCCGAAGATTCAGAGAATGTGACTGGTTTGTTCCTTCTAAATCTGTCCCAAGTGTTCTGTCTATTTTGATTTCCTGCGGTGGAGTAGTAATCTTCTCTCAAGTATGGGTATGCTCTTTCTTTTGAAAAGTTTTTGATATCCTTAGTGACCTTATTTGCCTTTTTCTTCAACTCAAAAGAGTTAAAGTCTTCAATGGTTTTGTTTAATTCATCTAATAGGATTTTCGCATCTGCTACTCCGTCACTACCAAGGAGTTCTTTTTCTTACTCTTCTATTTCTTTGAGTTCAGTCTTTGCATGTTCTATTGCTCTTTCCGCACCTAACACCATCCAATGGCGCGAACAGGTTGTGGAAATATTGCTGAAATTTCCTTTGAATTTAGGATCTTCTCGGAATCTACCTGGGACGTTCCTGATCTGTACTCCTTGCGGTATAATGCCTGCTTTCAGGTACTCTGTCAGCATCCGAGCGTAAAGCTCAGTTCTGACGTGTTTTAACTTTGCCTTCTCTAATTTCTGCAGCAATTGTGTTCTAGGGTTTGTGCTTTTACTGGGTTTTGCAGAAAAGAGTGATGGTCCACTCATAATTCTCGCGATGTATTCATCAGTTTAAAGTGGAGCTTCGCTCTCTGACATTTTAACCCTCAGGACAAAATAATAACCCTATATGTATAGGGTAAGAAGAACTTCCCGAATACTTTTCTCGTGGTGTAGCCACCGCACTAAAAGTCGGGCGACAAAACAGGGGAACCCTACACACTAAGGAACCAGGGTAATTCATTATAAAGGAACAACAATGGTTCCAGTGGAATAATATGACCTATCTTAATAATAGTATGCACAATCGTAATAAATAGAGTTCAAATAATGTCCGAGGGGGAAAAAAGAAACCACTAGATACTGATATTTCAATATAAACAATTTATAAATTTGTCAATTCTCAAGACCGAAAAATAGATATTGAACATTGAGCCAAAGTCATGAAAAACATTTGTGCATAGTGTCCCAAGTGAAAAATGGAACCTAAACCATTAGTGCGAATGTGATAATTATATACAAGGTTTCCACAATATTCTGTAAGTCAACCATTATCTATTATATTCAATATAAAAAGCAGCTATATAAAGTGAAAAGCGCTGAGTAATGGTTTGCTTCTTTTGTGTGTCGACGGCGTTTCAACCCTTTAGTCAATGTGGGGTCTCTTCAGGACTGAACAATGTAGGGCCATCTATAAGTGAATTGATAAAAAGCATGAGGCCCATATACCGGCACAAATGCGAAAAAATATGAGAAGGAATTTTGTATAATGAAGAGTACCTGTTTATTCAAATGCGCAGCCTACTGAAATTGGTGTGCCACACGTGAAAAGAGTGAGGAGGAAAAGTAGTAGGTACTCACATAAGGACCCGTCCGGGTACGGGTATTGTGAGGAGAGAGGTAAAAGAGAGGCCGTTAATCATGGCTCGTAATACCAAGGAGGGCGCTTGACTGAGGGAGTCGTATGCATAACACTTACCCTAATGTGAGCAGGGGAAGGCTGGCAGATGGAGGATTGAGGACGGCCAAACGGCTCTGAAATAACACGCTACAGCTGTAGCGGTATGGCAGTAAATTGTAAAGATGTGTTGGCCAAATCTTGTAACAATCTACAAAATATATCTGGAGGAAATAAAACACAGAGGGCAAAAATTGTCAACAATAGATGGAGCTAAAGCGAGCATTAATGACGGGGAGCATCATAGTCATCTCTTACCAGGATGAAGAATTCCTGTTGACCAGCATGACGATGCTACGTGTCTATTACACCTAAGCTGTGTGAGTCAGCTTTGTTTCCGGGTATGATGACAGTGATTCACTGTTTGCAATGCTCTTTTAAACAATGTTTTCCTGCCGTTAGTACCGAGTGAGCGGCAGGCCTTACTAGTGATAGCTGCTGTAGTGTTCAAATCAGGGTATTGGTGAACGTGAAAAGGGAGGAAAGACTTCAGTGTGAGTCGGGCGGGGAAGAAAAAGAATAGCGGTACGTGGAACTCAATGTGGCAGGCGTGCAAGTTTTTCACGATCACAATATGATCGTACGAGTAATTGCGTGTATATATCTGCATCTCATTCAGCAATATAATGTGTATCACCTAGTAATGTGGACATATTGCTTTTGGGTATATCCAAAAGGTTGCATATTTAATTATACGGAGAGGACAGAGGTCCATTGTCTATTATCTAATGGGTAGGCTGCAAAGCAATAAGTGGCAACAGTAGTGAGTTACACCTGTCTGGACAGATTCATTAAGAGTGAATAATCTTAGCATCAATGATCACATGTATCATTGTCAATATGTTTACAAACAAACAATAGTATACTCCCTTAAATGTTAAAGACATTATTCTTAATGTAAAACATATTTATGTAATCATATGTTAATCTGCTGCAAGGACATAATTTGTTTTCTGTCAATGCAAGCAACTTACATTTCAATTAGTGTATATACATGCAGGATAAATAATACAAACATTTAGTACTTGTTCAGGGACCGGACAGGTCAGTCCAAAGTTAACATTTGTATTTCAGTTAAGTGTCATCGCATAGCCCCTCTATTCTTCAGCTGAGTTGAGCCCTTCTCCTATAGAGTTAACTCTCTCTATCCAGCAGCATTCGCTGCGCTGTAATATCTGTGAGATGTCTCCACCTCTCTCAGGTAATCTGGCAATGTCAATGAACTGCCATTTTATCTCATCAGCAGTATGGTTCTTGTCATTAGAATGGGATACTAGGGGAGCACTGGTAACTGACCTCCGTATCCGACTGCGATGTTGCCCGATACGGGCCTTGATCGGTTGCTGTGTTTGGCCAATATAGGGAAGGCCACATGGGCCAAATATAGTACACCACATTGCGTGTGTTATAATTAGAAAAGGATTCTAAATTATGTCTGACATTTCCGTGTTCAAAGGTATTTATGTTAAATGTAAAATCGCAAGACACACAGTTACCACATTTGTGGTGCCCTTTTATTTTAGGTAAACCCCACGCAGTCGTTATTGAATTAGTCCTTTGTGTGGTTATATCCGTCGCTGACCTGATAAGATGATCTTTAACATTTGTCCCTCGTTTGTAGGCAAACAGAGGGATGTCTATATTAGGATCAATAATCTTAATTATGTTCCAATTTTTTGTTGTCAGGTTGCGAACCTGGTTAGTGTGGGTGCCGAAGGTGGTGACACATACAATTTTGTCACGATTGTTTGTTTTTTTGGTTTTGAGAAGTTCTTCTCTGGGGCAATGCCAGGCACGTTTCATAGACTTCTTCACTAGTCTGTTGGGATACCCTCTTGTGACCAGTTTGTTTTTGAGTATTTCAGCTTCCTGCATGTAATCTGCTTTGCGTGTACAATTTTGGCGTACCCTAAGGAATTGACCAAAGGGCAGCCCATCCCGTAGAGCATGGGTGTGTTGACTTTTGTATGAAAGGAGAGTGTTCCTTTCCGTCGGTTTTCTAAGTAGGGAAGTATAGAGTATCCCATTTTCATGGTTAATATTGAGATCTAGGAAAGCTATGGTGGATTTGTAAACTGTGGATGTAAAAGTAAGATAAGTCTGAATAGTGTTTAGGTAAGTGACGAAGCTCTTTTCTTTTCTCTGCCTGATTTAGCTACAGTTTTTACCATCTATTGTTCCTCTCTTCAACCTAGCACTTTTATTTCCTCCTCAGCCCCAGCTTTCCTTTTCGTGCTACAGCAGCATCCCACGTATCATCAACAATGCCGTATTGGCCATGCATATTTAAATATTTAAAAATAAACAACACATTGGAGATCATTCAGTAGAAAAAGGTTTTTTTCAAAATGCTTATAAAGGATTGAATGTCATCCAATGGCTGTGGTGAGTAGTTTTCTTCAAGTACATAGCCCGCATACCAAAGATCATTCTTTAAAGTTGACCGCCATGTTGCTTTACTGCACTGGGGCAGTGACTGCCGAGTTCTCTTTTCTTTCTTTGGTTTCCAGAGGCATAACCATTGTATGTAGGCTACTGTAGAAGCAGAGGCACAGACTTAGAATCCAGGGTTGTGGCACCAGCTCGAATCTCCTCCCTCATTTCAACATACTACTGGACGTTGGGGGCGTCAGCGGACAAATGCGCATGTGAGTGGGATGTTTTTTGTCTGCACTACATGATATGATGTCGGTGGCAGAACTTGCTAACCAAACCTTAGTCCCTTCCATATTTCATAAAATTACTAGCTTCAGTCCACTAAAATTAGATTGCCATCATCAGTAGGCAGTCATTACATTTAATGGTCTGGTGAAACAGGCTACACCTACAATTGCCTGAGTCTCACACGTCCCCTTTATTTCATGTCCTGTTGTTGTGTGCAGATTTAGATTCCGTATATAGGTTTCCCGATTTATGCCCTTATATAGGTACAATTCCCATTGCCTTTATTTGGACATAGAAATTCGGCCCTCATTTAGACATTGTCCGTACAAATCAAATACAGGCGTGGCCACCTACATCCGTCTATCCACATCACAACGAATTCTTGGAAAACCAGACCCTTAAGCCTTTAGGAATTTCCCTCAGCTTGAATATTGATTTCTCCAAGAACTCATTAAGTATGCATGAACATCTATTCCTTAGGGGTTCATTCATGACGTTCCTCTGCCCGACTTTTACGTAAATACTGGCATTCCTAGACACCTTCAAGGTATAAATATACCAGCACTTGCCCTGGCAAATTGCGATTCCCGGAGGATTCGATCCAACCCAGACTACGCAGTTCGCCACGGCAAGTTCGGAAAGGAGATCGAGTTCCAGCCTGAAGCACTGACCTAACGCTGCCCCCCCTCTCAGAGAATCCAGTTCCAGTGCTTTCTGACTTCCCTTGCGGGGGGTTAGACAATCGAGTCCAGAAAAGAGATTCCAACCTCTCTCATTCTCAGGTATGGAGCTGACTAGAACTTAGAGAAACTCTTGGCTAAACTAAAATATAGCTAGCTTTACTTTAGAAACAGCACCTACTTCAAAACTCGTACTGCACTTAGGTTAGGTACACTGGGGTAGAACAATTTAGAAACATAAAGCGAGTAACACATTTTAGCATTATGTTATTTATGTATGTATTTTGATTTATATAGGTCATAGCTACAAACCATGCTATTGCAGTATTATTTTATCTTACTGCTAACCTCGTACATGTTGTACTTCGCAGTCTGTGTTACGATTGTAGCAATTCATATCTCTTGCATGAGAAATAAGACTGTTCAATAAACCCTTTTATTGAAACACCCGTCTCTCTATTTCTCTGCAACTCTGTAGAAACGAAGCATGTACGATTGACTGAGTGAAACTGTTATCTGTTGTTTCCACGATTCTGAGACTGTTCCGATTCTAAAGGGAAACAAAGTTGTCATGTTTATGTGGTTGTCAGAGACTAATCCCTTCTTGTATATTCGAGAAGTTTCTAGTGACCTCTGAGTCAGCTGGCCAACACAAGTAATTATGTTTAATATACTCGATAGAGACATACTGACCTTAGTCCTATGTCAAATCTATAGTGTATGTTATTCCAATGTGCAGAGCCTATCAGGGATATAGGAACTACACTACAACGGTTTGGTAAGACAGTAATTTAACGCTAGATACTGAAGTAACTCAGTCGTGCTTTTCTCAGAGACCCTCTACTCATTAAACTCCATAAGACGTCTGGAGTGGGTAGGGATAATATCCGCCATAGCTGAGTAGGACGAAAGTCCTATGTATTAGCTGTTTGGTTTTGTTCAACGTTGAAAGGATACAGTGTTCCAAAATATTGTGCACCTTATCTTTGTTCCCTTGAAACTTGCTCTGCATTTTTCATTTCAACATGTCCGAAAACGGCACAAACACCGATACTGGTGGAGCTGCGGCTGACCAAGTCGCAGCAGCTTTTAATCGTACAGGTTTTCAAGAAACTGACGAGGATGCTATAATCATCCTTCCAAATTTAAGGAGAGCCATCACTCTAAAACTTATAAAACATGGTCTAACACCAAGAGGTGGTAGAGCAGTTTTCATGATAGAGGAACATGAATCTCACCAGACAGAGGTATTCTATTCATGGATAATAGTATTCCCAGAATCAAGTCCAGTAACACACTTGCTTCACTTCTACAAAGAAGATGAACCACCAGAGGAATATATTCCTTTCGAGGATATTGAAATTCCACTCACATAACATGAGCATGAGCTCTGGTTTAAAGGCGCCCTAAAAGATTACAAACACATTACCTGGCTCGGTCCACTAGGTAGACCAGGAGCAACATTGCCGATTTTAGCCGGCTACACACCTCATCCTGACATTGAAGAAATGTCAGATGTGGATCTACTAGCTCAACTCAAGGAGCTAATCAAAATTTATAGATAATTGGTTCAATATGTCATGCGGACTTTCACAGTCCAACTACTATTAACCATTCAAAATCCAGCCCCTCATCAGGGGAATACACTAAAAATCACTCCACAGACTTTACACGCAGTCAAGGAAAAATGCTCACAAAACGTGAACTAATTACATTCTGGATAGCTCAAAAAATTACTCAAATCGAAGCAGTATTTCCTAATACTAGCCTTTATGAGAAACACAGAATTCTAACAATCTGTTTACCAATGGAGATTACACCACATCTGGAAGACTGCACCTCTTGGGGCACAGTCTTTGCTGCAATCTACACAAAAACACATGGTGTTCCGTCCATGGCGGTAATACTTGATGTCCTGAAACAGATTCAAAACGAATACGGGGCAGAGCCTGCTCTGAATCTAGGTATGAAGTTACTTACAAATTTTGACAATAATATTATCTAATATTAAAGGAGAAGCAGCATCAGTGGCGATCCGCCAGAAACTAAGGGTATTTGATGTAACAGAACAACCTCAAGAGCTAGCCAGAATAATTGAGAAATCCTATGAAGAATTAGGCAGAGACAGTTTTGGGGGGGGGACCAGTAAAACCACAACTGTCTGAAAGTCCTGATAAGGTCTTTCCAAAAAACACTCCTACCTCTTCTAAAAAGAAGTGGGAAAATAGCAAACAGACATCCGAAAGAAGAGGACGGTCAGAACGTGTGAAGTTCAAAGACGATCACCACGTTCAGAAAAATAAAGCAAAACCTCAATTCTCCAAGAAAAAGGTAGCAGTTCTAAAGATCAGAAATGCAGAGAATACTGAGAACCCAACTCAGGAACGGAGAATGGGCCCAGACCATGCTGGACAGTGCAGCAGAAGTTACAATAGCTTGCCAGAACCTGAAGGGACTTCTGGAGACAGTGGACTTGAATGAAGACATACAAGTTGAGACTGTAGACACCAGGGTTAGTTCTCCACATAGGTTACATGAAATAACACTCCGAATGGAGGGAGACATACCAAGAAAAGTGAAAGGACTCTTTTGGGAGCATCTTCCAAAGGGTTATGATATACTTCTAGCAGAACAGGACTGGCCACCAGAATTTGTCAGGGAGTGCCCACATGACGAGGCCATCATTATACCTGCCTTCTCCAACGATATTCCAGTTCATTTAAAATATACATTAGCCAGGAAATGGGCAGTAGCCCAATCCCCAGCACTGTATAAAAATCATGTAGGATGAGATGAGGACTCACCTCACCATACAATCCAGTTAAAAAATCAACCGACTGAACAAAGGCAGTACCCATTTAAGCAAGAAGCTAAAAAACAGGTCAGGGAGATCTTAGATCAACTTGAATATCAGGGTGTGATTGAAACATGCACCTCATCAATGAACAATCCTTTGTTTCCTGTCTCCAAACCAGACAATACTTAAATTCTTGTTGCAAAACATTTGCAGTTCAAAATGCACACAGTACAGCATTAATGAATAACATTGTGCGTAAAAAATATAAAACCACATTAGACATTTCAAATGGTTTCTTTTGTCAAAATATTGCACCAGAAAGCAGATATTTGACCGCTTTCTTCAATAATGGGGACCCAGCGTCAATTTTGCCGACTGCCCCAGCGATTCAAAAACAGCCCGGGGTTATCCCCCGCGATTCAAAAACAGCCCAGGGTTATTCTCAGCAAGGGTAACAGAGTTACTGCAACTTATGATGATGAGGCATTGTCATGTGTCGAAGATATTATATCTGACAGACGATGACCTGGATAGGCGCTTGAACAGGGTGAGCACCATAATATTGGGCTTCGCCTCAGAGGGTTACAAATTCAACTTTAAGAAGTCAAGAATTGCCCACCTCAATGTCCTGTTCCGAGGATATGAACTATAAAGTGAAGGAAAAAGCCTGGGAGCCAACTTTTTAGAAAAACGTGCGCTGCTCCAACCGCCAAAAACGCTGAAAAATGTACAGTCGATTCTAGGTTTCCTGAATTTTGGAAGAACTTACATTTTTAATTACGCAGAAAGGGTTAAACCTCTCTACGAATTAATCAAACCTGATTTTAAAATCACACATTGGACACAAAAAGACACAGAAATTTTGCCTTCACTACAAACAGACATGTTAGCAATGAAACACTTGCAAACACGCGTAAACGTACACAACTTAGTGATCCGAATATTCCGGGTCAATGCGGATTCACCTACTTAACTTTTAACGAAGGTGAAAAAGTACCAATTGCATACAAATCCCGCTTGTATACACAAGCAGAAATGAAATTCACTTCTACAGAACAAATTCTGACAGCAGTTCAAACCGCTGTAGCAAAAGAAAGAGCCCTAGCACAGGGGAAACGCATTATGGTTGTGACTCCTACACCTGCCCTAGAGGCAGTTACAAAGGCTAGCATTCCAAATGCAAAAGCTTTACATCCGAGATGGATACAATGGGTTAATTCTCTTGCTGCAACTGATGTTGAATACGTTTCTGATCCATATTTAAAAACACAAGCATTCCTGCAATACGAACACGAATGTCCTCTGCCTACTGAAATTCTCCCTCTTGACCAGTACGAATTTATAATTTATACTGACGGATCTGCACAGCCCGCTACGGGGAGTAAACAAGCTTACAGTGCAGTGTGTGCTATCGTTAAAGGTTGCATGCGAGATGGCAAATTCAGACCAATGGTCACAAAAACTCAATCTCTAGGAGATTGTACAGCTCAGCGAGCTGAACTACAAGCATTTAAGATGGCACTTGAAAACACGGTTCCAGAATTCCCCACACTCATAGTGTGCGATTCTTTTTACTGTGTTCAATCCTACAATTAATATTTACAGAATTGGATTCAAAATGGTTTCAAAGATGCAAAAGGTGGCATAGTCAAGCATAAATTGCTTTGGGAACAAGTAGTTCAGTTGCGAAACGGACTACAGAAGACTCACGTGATACACACGCTGAGTCACCAACGTGATGGCGTTCACGTTGAAGGGTATTCATTGACTGATGAAGTCGCGAAAGGGGCTGTGCAAACGGCTTCTGTAGCTGCAATCACTCGTTCAAAAACGAAAATAGACAGCGAAATAATGCTGGCTGTCAATGCATCAAGCAAAGGCAGCGGTGCGACATTGCCGAATAAGTTTCCACTCAAATATTCATATATAATTGATGCGAATGGCGTTCCGTTTGCTCGAATCCCTGGAGTGGGGGATAGAGTAATTCCAAACAGGGAACGTAGAGCAGCTTTGATTTACGAAGCGCATCTGGGAGAGAGTCTGATACATCAAGGGATCTCAAAGATAATTTTAGAGTTAAAAGAGATGTACTGGTGGTCAGGGATGAATACTTTCATTCACATCTTCATTAATAACTGCATAGACTGCAATAGAGATCGCAGTACAGAATGCCACCAGATACCTGACTACAACATAGCCAGCCCAGTTCAGACACCATTATTAGACAGCATTAGCCTATCTACGTGCAGGTGTCCTCTTGCACAAATGCAATCCCAGAAACACTAAGTCTAGGTTCCTATGGATGTGGCCTCAGCGCAGCGTTGGCAGGGTATGCTCAGACGTGAGTCCCTTGCTCACTTTGCCACTGGATTCAAGCAAGCCTGGCTGAAGACGGCTGAAATGCCAGAAACCGGTCCTAGGAAGCTTGTTTCCGGTCCAGGGAAGGCATGGCTTGGCAGTTCGGGCTGGACTGTTCCCATGAGGCACAGGGTCAGACTGATTTGCATATGGCCATGTCTGAACTGGGGTGGCAGAGTGGGCTAAAGAACGGTGATGGATCAAACCCAGATCTGTTGACTGGGTGTGAGAGTTTGATTGGTTCTGATGCTCCGTCCATCACCACCCCCTTTTGTACCGCTTTGTTCGCCATAAGTTGGCAGGGTATGCTCAGACGTGAGTCCCTTGCTCACTTTGCCTCTGGATTCAAGCAAGCCTGGCTGAAGACGGCTGAAATGCCAGAAACCGGTCCTAGGAAGCTTGTTTCCGGTCCAGGGAAGGCATGGCTTGGCAGTTCGGGCTGGACTGTTCCCATGAGGCACAGGGTCAGACTGATTTGCATATGGCCATGTCTGAACTGGGGTGGCAGAGTGGGCTAAAGAACGGTGATGGATCAAACCCAGATCTGTTGACTGGGTGTTAGTGTTTGATTGGTTCTGATGCTCCGTCCATCACCACCCCCTTTTGTACCGCTTTGTTCGAAATAAGTTGGCAGGGTATGCTCAGACGTGAGTCCCTTGCTCACTTTGCCACTGGATTCAAGCAATCCTGGCTGAAGACGGCTGAAATGCAAGAAACCGGTCCTAGGAAGCTTGTTTCCGGTCCAGGGAAGGCATGGCTTGGCAGTTCGGGCTGGACTGTTCCCATGAGGCACAGGGTCAGACTGATTTGCATATGGCCGTGTCTGAACTGGGGTGGCAGAGTGGGCTAAAGAACGGTGATGGATCAAACCCAGATCTGTTGACTGGGTGTGAGTGTTTGATTGGTTCTGATGCTCCGTCCATCACCACCCCCTTTTGTACCGCTTTGTTCGCCATAAGTTAGCAGGGTATGCTCACACGTGAGTCCCTTGCTCACTTTGCCACTGGATTCAAGCAAGCCTGGCTGAAGACGGCTGAAATGCCAGAAACCGGTCCTAGGAAGCTTGTTTCCGGTCCAGGGAAGGCATGGCTTGGCAGTTCGGGCTGGACTGTTCCCATGAGGCACAGGGTCAGACTGATTTGCATATGGCCATGTCTGAACTGGGGTGGCAGAGTGGGCTAAAGAACGGTAATGGATCAAACCCAGATCTGTTGACTGGGTGTGAGTGTTTGATTGGTTCTGATGCTTCGTCCATCACCACCCCCTTTTGTACCGCTTTGTTCGCCATAAGTTGGCAGGGTATGCTCAGACGTGAGTCCCTTGCTCACTTTGCCACTGGATTCAAGCAAGCCTGGCTGAAGACGGCTGAAATGCCAGAAACCGGTCCTAGGAAGCTTGTTTCCGGTCCAGGGAAGGCATGGCTTGGCAGTTCGGGCTGGACTGTTCTCATGAGGCACAGGGTCAGACTGATTTGCATATGGCCATGTCTGAACTGGGGTGGCAGAGTGGGCTAAAGAACGGTGATGGATCAAACCCAGATCTGTTGACTGGGTGTGAGTGTTTGATTGGTTCTGATGCTCCGTCCATCACCACCCCCTTTTGTACCGCTTTGTTCGCCATAAGTTGCCAGGGTATGCTCAGACGTGAGTCCCTTGCTCACTTTGCCACTGGATTCAAGCAAGCCTGGCTGAAGACGGCTGAAATGCCAGAAACCGGTCCTAGGAAGCTTGTTTCCGGTCCAGGGAAGGCATGGCTTGGCAGTTCGGGCTGGACTGTTCCCATGAGGCACAGGGTCAGACTGATTTGCATATGGCCATGTCTGAACTGGGGTGGCAGAGTGGGCTAAAGAACGGTGATGGATCAAATCAAACCCAGATCTGTTGACTGGGTGTGAGTGTTTGATTGGTTCTGATGCTCCGTCCATCACCACCCCCTTTTGTACCACTCAGCGCTCGGCTGACGCTCGAACTGTAAGAAAAGATTTGCGAGTCTTTATCGGCACACACGCAATAGGCACACTACATTCTGACCAGGGTCCTGCGTTTAGCTCTAGGGCTCACAAAGAAGCCATGGCCAGTCTTGGTGTAGCATTACGGTATTTTTCTCCATTTCATCCTTAGGGAAATTCTGTTGTGGAAAGAAAAAAACGGGACATAAAGCAGTCTAGAACAGCTAGGGTATTAGGTTTGGGTGATGGGTGGGTCAAACATTTATATGGGGTCCAGCGCGCACTTAACAACTTTCCAAGAAGTTCTCTAGGGGGTGTCACTCCATATGAGGTCCTCTTTGGGACTAAAATGTTGGTTCCGGACTTAGATATGAAAGGCACAGTGGTGGAAAACCAAAAATTTGATATCAACATTTTTTGGGCTGTTTACAGGACTTAAATGAACTTAGAACGCAACAAAGCAACGTGGTCCTGAAGCCAACCACCACTGAGAAAAATCCGTCCGTCCCAGAAAGGCCTGTCTGGATCCCAAAGCTTGGGGATCTAGTCAGAGAAAAGATCGCGGACAAGAGGGAATTTGGGCTTTCTTACAGACAACCAGTACCTGTCATAGCAATCCTCGGATCAAGAACAGTACTTCTGCCACCCCTTGCTGGTAAAAAGGAGAAAAGATTTGTGTCCATCGACCTGATCAAACCACACTATGTGGCCGATACTGAACAGTAGGCTAAGTGGACTCCGCCAATGTAGCAGACAGACTCCTCTAGCTACAATCCAAGAGGTTCAAACTGAGAGACTCATCACCTTTGAAGATTCAACAGTAAGAAATAGAGGACTAAGCAACAATGCTATGGACCTTGTACCTCTTGAGGCCCAAAAACAGTTCATCCAGATACACCTATTTACAACAAAGTAACAAGTGATCAACTGGTTCCAGCAATTTCATCAAATACGGATGCAATTCCAACCATTGACAGAACTGCTTCTGGTTATTTCATGAACTTTGATACGTTTTCTGAGGATCCCAGGGAACCTGAAACGGAGCCAGTTCAAAGAACTTTCAAAGAACAAGCAACAGACGTTTTTCATCTACTAAAAAAGGCTTATCTGGTTTCACCATGTATTGAACTATGGATTGTTTTCGGAATATTCTTCTTTCTACTTTGGTTAGCTCTGGTAATAACTCTGGGTATGCTGATTAAGGGAAGATATATTCAAATGGACACAGCACGTAAAAGAGTGAACTTATTTCTCCAGCCACACAAATCATCCCATCATGAAGCAAGAGACTTGTCAGCAGAGAACATCACAGCGATTCCTATACCAGATGGTATAGTTTGGGACAAAACCGAATAGGACATTTTTGGTCCGCCTGAGCTTTCTGAAGATTCCACATTTATTTAAAATGTCATTAAGTGACTTTATTACCTTTTCTGATGATTGGGACTTCGAGATTGTTAATAATATGATGTCTGATCTAGAGATGTCAACTGCATTTACTAATAATGAATATTTACAAGGTTCATCAGACTATGAACAATTGTATTGTTATAACCACTATGGTCATCACTTCTTGCATAAATCTGTAACACCTAGAAATGTATTTATGTATAACCAATGGGAACATTGTCCTACGCCACCAAAGGGTAGCTCAAAAACATTTGCAATGAAATTTCCATATTTTTTCAGGGTTTAATATCTCGAATGAAGAGACATTTTACTTTAAGAATGTCAATAAGACAGGAATGAAAAGTATGTAAACGAATATTAAACAGATTTATTCTACAGCCTTTATTTCCCAACTGTCTAGACAGGGTTACGACTCTTTGAAAGACAACATTGAGACAAAAACTGACTGGGGTACTAAAGATTGGCAAGTACAGGGAATAGAAACTTTGTTTAGAGCCTGTATCATCCCTGAGCAAATTATGTTTTTGAACGACACTGTCCAACAAACATCATGCCTTGGAATAGCCAAGTTAAAAGACATGAACACTCCGTCTATACCTGCACCTACAAGTGAAAGCACTACACAGGTGGAGGTCGACGCACATAATATTTTGCATCACAACAGATCAGATCCTGAATGGAAGAAATGGTTGCTCTGACCCTTAGACACAAACAACTGTCAAGATAGATTCCTGAACAAAACACAAGGTTTTACCTTTCATAGGCCGGACCCACGTTATGTCCAAAGACAGCATCCGGGGGTAGTAACAAGTTACAGTGTAGGGAAACTTTGCCTTGATTGGCTACAGAAAGCTACACTAGAGGATGTAAAACAACACTTAACTTTACTTCAAGAAGGCGCAGGACCAAGAAAACCGCATCAAAAATGTTTCATATATGCCGGTATCTACGCTGCTTATAATGAAGCATGGAAGGTCACCCAAGCAGAGACTGCAGAACGAATACGAGAAATTGATCATATTAATTTAGAGAAATCTCTCTCTGTAGTAGACAATGGGTTAACGACTCTGTCGTCCAGGATATATTCTTTGGACAGCATTGTATCCTCTGTCATAGACATCATGGAACAGGACTTGGTCATTTTGCAACATGGTCAGTCACAGCTACGTTCTATCATGCTGTTAGGCTGCAAGCTTCAAAACCTGCGTTCTGGCTATGTGACTTGGCGTTTAATCAATACGACGTCACTGTTTGCAGAATTCAATCTCACTGATAGACAGATCAAAATGGCACAAAGGGGAGCAGACTATACGGTGCTGAGCATTGAAAAACTGGAAAATTACCATTCACAGTGGCATAAAAACCAGCTACTGAGTGGATCATACATGGTAAGATTACTCTGCCTGTTACGACTTTCCATTTTCAGTATTGCCTAAAAAATATACCAGCGGGCAAATATGAAAGGTTGGGTAAAGAATACATCAAGACATCCTGGGATTTACCTTACACACATAGATGTTGGAGTGGGAGACGTGAAGTGTTTCTTAGCGGTGAAAACTGTGAACACGCACTAAGCGGTTCTCTCCTTTGTCAGGGTATTAACTTACATGGGGCCTGTGACTGTTCCATAACAAACTTATCCTGCCACCTGCACGGTTCACCGGCAGCAGTGATTAATCCAGTTTTTGGTCAACTTTCAAATGGGAGTTACATTATGTTGAATGATCACAGCTGCTGTGGCATGCTGCCAGGTATCCCATATCTAGTAACGGTTACATCCAGGGTCACTTGTTTCCACAAATGGACATAGTCAGGGAGTCGCCTTTATGGCCTTCACTGAATATCTCTTCTATACAAATTGATACTCTAAGCAGAATGAAAGCCATTATTTTACAAAAAACTGTGCCTTTGACCTCTGCCAAAGTAACCAATGATCTCCAAGTCGACAGGACTTCTGCGGAGATACATGCCCTTTTGTATGCAAACTGCCCTGTGCATTTCTCAGAAATGTTAGGTCGTATCTTAAACATGTCTGATACGAGTGGTATTTACATGTATTTAAGAACGTGTGTGCAGGACAGTTAGCACCTTTTCAAGCAGTCCTCGGAATTTTTCCAAACTTCGTGCACTCTGTGTTTGGCGGACTGCCGCTCCTTTTAGCCCTCGTTGCAGGGATACTATTTTTGCTCCTACTGCTACGATATGGTAAGCCAAATCACCAGCGACACCCAGTTCACCATGGAAAGAACTCTATTGGAGATGAAGTGTCGTGAGCGCATCGTCCAAATCCTGGGTTTACCTCGTCTACGAGAATTAAACACCACTTGGTTTCTGTCATTCAGACCAATCTGGCAAGATTGCATCTTACCTGTTCTACGCTGCCTGCTATGTGGTGAAGAATGCGTGCTGGACATTTGTCTGACACTCCCATCAGTCATGCCTATGGATATTGATACTCTGCTGGACCCGATAATGGCCCATGCTATGTGTTGCCCCCAGCGGCTACCAATCCTGATGGCGGCATTCATTGAGATCTCACAGACACAACATGCTACTGCTGAGGTACGAGAGGAGACACTAGGCGCAGGTAACATCCAATCCGGACATTGCTGATGCTTCCCATGCTGAAGGCTATAGATCGCATTTATGTGCTGTTGATCTTCTACACAAGGTATTCCAACTCTCACCCACAACGGGAGACGACTTGTTGTCTACAGGATTAGAAAAGTTTATGTTTTCTCCATCCCCACACACTGACTTTTGATTCAAGCACACAGTGTTCCGGAGAGACTCTGAATTTGGCCTTCATTCTTTTTCAAACGTGATACTGACTTTGGAACCTTTTCTATGATTATATTGTTTTTGTCCCCGTCCCAAAATTGTATTTTTCATTATTTGGCACAGTAATCTGCTTATAGTAGAACTATTCATAGATAACAGAATTATTTGATAAACACTTCCAGGGACAGTATGCCACCATGTCATGAATACCAATATGACTTATGTAACCTGATATGAAATGGTTTTGGCCCCTTTTTTCTTCTGTATTTACAAGCCATTTCATCACATGTATATATTTTGGTTCATTCATTTAGCATTCCAATGTGATCCTATGCTTAGAATGGAACATTGCTTTTAATATGTACAATCCTTTATGCATAGCAATGTTTTGTAACTATATTTTTATAGCGATACTCTGTTTTAAGATATGTTTAGAATGTTTAGGATTTAGTAACGTCGTTCATACGAAACTGGAGTGGGTGTTGTGTGCAGATTTAGATTCCGTATATAGGTTTCCCGATTTATGCCCTTATATAGGTACAATACACATTGCCCTTATTTGGACATAGAAATGCGGACCTTATTTAGACATTGTCCGTACAAACCAAATACAGGCATGGCCACCTACATCCGTCCATCCACGTCACAACGAATTCTTGGAAAACCAGACCCTTAAGCCTTTAGGAATTTCCCTCAGCTTGAATATTGATTTCTCCAAGAACTCATTAAGTATGCATGAACATCTATTCCTTAGGAGTTCATTCATGACATTCCTCTGCCCGACCTTTACGTAAATACTGGCATTCCTAGACACCTTCAAGGTATAAATATACCAGCACTTGCCCTGGCAAATTGCGGTTCCCGGAGGATTCGATCCAACCCAGACTACGCGGTTCGCCACGGCAAGTTCGGAAGGAGATCGAGTTCCAGCCTGAAGCACTGACCTGACGCTGCCATCCTCTTCGCAGATAATCCAGCTCCAGTGCTCTCTGACTTCCCTTGCGGGGGGTTAGACTATCGAGTCCAGAAAAGAGATTCCAACCTCTCTCATTCTCAGGTAGGAAGCTGACTAGAACTTAAAGAAACTTTTGGCAACTCTTGGCAAAACTAAAATATAGCTAGCTATACTTTAGAAACAGCACCTACTTCAAACCTCGTACTGCACTTAGGTTAGGTACACTGGGGTAGAACAATTTAGAAAAATCAGATGAGTATCACATTTTAGCATTATGTTATTTATGTATTTATTTTGATTAATATATGTCATAGCTACAAACCATGCTATTGCAGTATTATTGTATCTTACTGCTAACCTCGTACATATTGTACTTCGCAGTCTGTCTTACGATTGTAGCAATTCATATCTCTTGCATGAGAAATAAGACTGTTCAATAAACCCTTTTATTGAAACGCCCGTCTCTCTATTTCTGTGCAACTATGTAGAAACGAAGCATGCACGATTGACTCAGTGAAACTGTTATCTATTGTTTCCACGACTCGAAGACTGTTCCGATTCTGAAGGGAAACAAAGTTGTCATGTTTATGCGGTTGTCAGAGACTAATCCCTTCTTGTATATTCGAGAAGTTTCTAGTGATCTCTGAGTTAGCTGGCACACACAAGTAATTAAGTTTAATATACTCGATAGAGACATACTGACCGTAGTCCTATGTCAAATCTATAGTGTATGTTATTCCAATGGGCAGAGCCTATCAGGGATATAGCAACTACACTACACTGTCCTCACTTGTTCGAATTCACATTAACCCCTCCTAGATATCGACTGCATATTTTGGGGCCGATTATGAGGGAGGTCGGAAAGCCTCTGAGTTTCGATCAGAAGCTTTCTGACCCCATCGTCTGTTTTAATGCCGACCAGCCGATTATAATATATCAACCGGTCAGAATTGAAACAGGCCGGTCATTCCACCTAGATTCCAATGGGCTCAAGGAGCCCGTCGGCCAGTCGGAACCGGCTCGTTATCCCAAAGGGCTGGCCTTTCTGCCCTTGGGATTATGATGCATGGTTTCTGTGCCGGCCTGTCTGACATTAAAACCATGTCGGAAAGTATGTTTTGGCCCCCAGCAGGGCCCCCTTGTGTGTGCAGCCTCAGGTTGGGAGTCCTCTTGATTCCTGCACCCATGGCAGGCACCTTGACGTGCCTGCCAGGGGATGCCGGAATGAACAGCAGCTCCCATTTCCCTATGGGAGCATGTATTATGGCCATTTTACAGCCGTAATGCATGCTCCCAAAGGGAAATGTGGGAACGTGACCAAACAGTGTTCGGTCTCATCCTAATTAGGCGATCTGGACCACCAACCGGAGGTCGGTCGGTCGGTCCTAGGACCAAGACAGTGTTGGGTAGGCTTAAGTCTACCTGACATCGTAATTAGGCCCTTAGTGTCACACTTCCAGAAAGCATGCATCGATTCGCCGTTTCCACAAAACGGTTTACCTCCACTAACTCCAGTGAGACTGCCCTCCCTGTTCAGTCATATATACCACCCTCCTCACTTAGTTTATATATTTTTTTCGTTCAGGTTTAAAACGTATTCCGCACAGTGCATTCAGTGGGGAATTGTAACATCTATCTTTTTTAGGTTTCGCCTGCACAGCAGGGCCGGACTGGGAACTGAAACCGCCCCTGGCAAACTTTTGCTACAGCCGGTTTCAGCCGATTTTGTTACAGGGGGGCGATATTGCTGGCCCGGTAACAAAAACGGTCCTCTAGAAGCCCTAAATCGGCCCCCACGCTGGCGGACCACCGGGAAACGCCCGGTGCCTGCTACGGCCAGGTCCTGTCCTGCTGCACAACGCTTTCGATTAGGTTTCGCCTGCACAGCGCTTGTTTGGAAACTTGACATTTACACCCCATAATCTCACTGAATAAGCTACACCTCTAGTCTTGCTCACCATTTTGTTAAGGCTTTCACCTTCACTGTAACTCTATGTCACTTATTAAAAATAAAATAACAGAAAAAGCGTCTTTACGTAAGGCAATGATTTTTGTCATACTAGGTTAAATGTTGCCTCTGTTCTAAATCGCTCTGAGATCATCCATGCAGGCTGACATATTCTATGTTTACTAATTTTCTTTAAGTTCACGACAGAGAAAAAATAACCAAGAGTAATGAAGGGACCTTAAATACCAATAAATATATCATTAAAATGCTTAACAGCTCTTCCTCTATAGCTATGTATCACTAGATTATGACGATCTCGCCTTCTCTCTCAGACTTGTATTGCTATTTGTGATCCGATTGTGCCAAACATATCCTTGCATTAGTGCATTGCCTACCTGTTTGTTAACAGACCTGAGTACCATAATCCCATTTGTGAAGTAACAGATTATGTAATTTATAGCGGAGTGGATTGAATTCCTACTTCAGAGATAGGTGTGTGACCTCCAAGACACATTTTTGAAAGGAGCACGGACGACGCAGTCCCTTAGGGCCTCATTTATGAAAAGTGACGCATCACTGCGTGAAAACAGCGATGCGTCACTTCTCATTGCGCCCTACTTGCGACATGCTGGATGCGTCATATTTATAGTATGATGCATCATGTTGCAAGGAGTTACAGATACGTCAGCATTTCTGACGAATCTGTCATCGCAAAAATGACGCATTGCTGAAGTGTGTCACAAAAGTGACGCAACTTCAGCAATGGGTCATTTCAGATGGGCAAGTCCCATTTCAAATGTGCCTGCGTCAGTCTTACGCCTGCTGTGAAACAGGCGTAAGATATTGAGGCATGTGCGTCCTAGAAGTGGCACAGTGAAATCTCATAGATTTCACTGCGTCACTTCTACGAGGCTTACTTGCGTCAGAACACCCACCCTGCATACATTGGGGCTTATTTACAAGCCCCTTGCGCCACCCCTACGTCCCTTTTCCCATGTTAAAAATTACGCAAAAGTGGCGCAAGGGGCTTGTAAATAAGCCCCATTATACCTGGCACAGGAATAATGTGGCGCTGGGGTGTATAAAGTGATGCATCTACCTAGATGCGTCACTTTGTAAACATGACGCAACATGGTGCATTTTTTACGCCGCTGGTGCGTCACAAAAAGTGACGCACCAGTGGCGCAAAAGTGACGCAAGGGCTCATAAATAAGCCCCTTAATCTTTAAAGTTGGATTAAGTATGTACCACTTAAATTGGGTAGGAAAACAAATAGCTATGTATTAATTATTTAGAGACAATATAGTCCACAGTGCATTCTTTTTTAAATGGTCATTTCAACTGTAATTATGATGTCATATGACCTCGTCAATAGTGCCCTGCATGGGGATTACAGTTACTCCTTACCTGGCATATTTCACTTGTTTTCTGATTTTAGAATAAGATGTTAAAACTTAAGCTAAAATGTTTGCATCCAAAATTACTTGTGAGTGTTTCTATGGAAAACGACTCTGGTATCCGGTGCAGCACAATTCTTTTTTCCTGTCATGATGATACCTATTGGGACCGAAAAGCCCTTTTCATGGTAATGGAGGTACACCCCTGCCCGAGTGCCCAACTGTATTGATGTCTGGATCCCTAATACTGATGTTTGTTCCCCAGCTACAAGGTCAGGACTCGAGCCCCTATGCTACATTCTCTGCTTAAATCAAGAAGATTAGCATATAAAATGACTGGCACTCCTTTGGAATGCACAATTAAAATGCATTCCCCTCATGTGTTCCAAAGCTGCACCAGCCATACATATTTTTTTATTATGCTTATTTTTTTACTTGTTTAATTCACAATCAACCAATTGCTTCGAGAGCTTATTCTTGAAAAGTGGAAAATTGGTTTATCACTTGCACATACATGCTGTGCTAACATAAGACCATCAATCATGGGCCCCGATTCACAGAACTAACTTAAAACAAAATTTTAAACTTACTACCATTTTGGTATTCACAGAATGCACTTACTACTTCTGGTATTCACAGAATGCACTTACTACTTTTGGGATTCACAGAATGAACTTACTACTTTTGCTATTCACAGAATGGGCTTACGACTACTAACTTCACGTCCGCACTCGGGCCGGAATTCCCACCCTCGAAGCAGAAATTCCGCACCCGGATCAGGAATTCTGCTTTCAGGTCGGAATCTCCGCTCCCGGGCCGGAAGCTCCGCTCCCGGGCCAGAATACACAAACTCTGGCCGTTTCTCATTTTAGCCAAGGTTAAACACCTGTCCAAGTGTCTACCATCCCCCACCATGCATCAGCTGACACACTGCAGCCAATCCTAGCTCTGCAGCATGTATAGCTGCAGAGCAGACACACACAAACCCTTTCAACATGTCACTAAATGTGTTTGTTGCACTGCCCCTTGCCAAGCGGCAAAACGACTTGAGGAGGAGGAGAGCAGAGAGGATCTTCAGACAGAGGATCAACCTATTTGGAATGTCCAGACAAGATGTAAGGGCCAGGTACCGTTTCCCTCCAGAAGACATCTTGGATATGGTATGTGAGTGGGAGCAGGAACTTGATTCTGTGACCTGCTGCTCACATGCAATACCAGCATATCTCAAGATCCTTTCTGCGCTCCATTTCTTTGCCACTGGGTCTTTCCAAAGGGTCTCCAGTGACCATGTGGGCATATCCCAGGCGAGCCAGGCTCGGTGCCTGCATCAGGTACTGAGATGCATCACTGCTAGAGCCCACAACCACATACAAATGCCACATACACTGGCCCTGAGACAAAGGGCAGCACGAGATTTCTATCTCATTTCACAATTCCCACGTGTGCTGGGTGCAATTGATTGTACCCATGTGACCCTTCAGCCACCCAGCCGCATTGCACACATCTTCTGCAACAACACCGATGGTATTCCATCAACGTGCAAGCTGTCTGTGATGCCAGTGGGAGGTTCATTAATGTGCATGCGGTGTTCCCAGGCAGTACCCATGACAGCTTCATATTCTGCATGTCACCTCTTGCCCGGCGGATGACTGCGGGAGAATTTGGCAATATGTGGCTACTGGGTAAGTACCAAGCATTAAAAATGAGGTAAATGTGTTGTTGAAATGTCTGAATGGCCCCCAACATTAACCATTGTACAATAAGAATCATAAAGCTACATACATGGGCCAACAGATACTGCATGTAATAAAGAATAGATCATGTCCTGTGCAAATAAAAGAGGGAAATGTAAACAACTGCCCTTTCTTCACTCTTCAGGCGACGCTGGGTATGCACTCTCCCCACATCTCCTCACCCCTTACAGGCGTGCAAACACTGTACCACAGCGTAGGTACAATAGGGCAAACATACGGACTCGAGCCATCATAGAGTGCACTTTTGGTCTGTTGAAGTCGCGATTCAGATGTCTCGACTGTACAGGGGGTGTGCTGCTGTACTCCCCAGAAGTTGTGTGCAAGATCATATTAGCCTGTTGTGTTTTGCACAACATTGCCTTAACGCATGGCTTACACATTCCGCTGGAACCTCGGCTAGCTCTGAATCTGGGAAACCGGGCCATTGCACATAACCGAGGTAAGGGCATGCAAGTCCGTGATCAGCTCGTTGCCACGTTTTTCACATGAGCAATCTGTAGTGTCATGGAGAAAATGTGGTTTGCTGTCTGTTGCCAATGATGAAACTTGGATATACACGACTGTGTCAATAAATTCCTTCCTGAGAAGACTTTGCAAGCCACATTAACTGCATGTAAATCACAGCTGTTGACTAGGCCTGGGCTAAAATTCCGTTCCGCTCGCGGAAATTGCGATAATTTGACATTTTTGCGTTCCGCAGAGAGCGCGAAAATGTCAAAGTTTCCGCAATCTGCATTTTACCGGAAATATTTTGCTTGCTCACGCTGTAAAATAATACATTCTCGCGCGCGCGCGATCGCCTTACCTGAATCCCCGCGTTCGCCGACAAGTTTTCCCGATCTGGTCGCGTTCTCCACGAGATGTTGGATTGTTGGTAGCCATTTGCGCTGTCTCGTGACAGTTGGCGCCCGCAGTAACGTCATTCGTCGCGCGATCACGTCTTTCTTCTCGCGATCATGCACCGCGAGACAAGTGAAAAGAAGATGGCCGTGCCCGCGAGCAACCGCATGGGTAAGTTGGCGAGCCGCGACCACGCAGAAAATACCGCGAACGGGCGGGAAAAAAACTTCTGCATCTTCGCGATATTTTCGCGTGTTTGCGGAGATTTTTAACATTTTCGTGATAATTTGCGAAAGTGAATTTCGCAAATTCCGCCCACCCCTACTGTTGACAGTAGTCAAAAGGTTGAGCGTGCTTCAGCTCATGTGCCCATGTCAGCGATCAGTGTAGTGGATGTCTCTAAAGAATCTATTGACGCAGATGAAAAACAATGCATGTTCTGAGAGACCTAGCTGGACCTCATGAGGATGGGTCACTTAATCACAAAAGGCCATAACCATTGCATTGTCGGGCCTGTCCCCTCAACAGATTTGACTCCCCCACAAATGATGGGCCCACAACGTGAGTGATGATGTCATGGGTGAATCAGGCACCATCAGCCTCATGCATCAAGCCAAAATCCAGTCGGTAAAATACCGAATCGCTAATAACTCCCGTTAGCGAGTAAAAAAAAACGAATCCCAATGCATCAATCCAAATGCAAAAATCGCAATTTAAGGAATCCTTAAATAGCGATTCCTTAAATTGCGATTGCATTTAAGGAATCCCAAATTGAGATTCCTTAAATGCAATGCATTAAAGTTAAAAAATTAGCGATTTCGCTAATAGGGGGAGCAAATTACCATGAAGATGAACTTCATGGTAATTTGCAAAAACTTTGAAAAAGGCACTTTTGTGCATTTTTCAAAGTTTCATGTTGCGCACACAAATGCCCTTAGAGCATGTGTGTGTGCAACATATGTGCACATATCAATTTCAGGGGTGCAATAGGGTGTCATTTTGACACCCTTGCACACTTGAAATTGCATGAGCAATTTGCGAGAACCTACTGGTACTCGCAATTTGCTCATGCAATCTCCAATTCATTCCTATGGGCCTAGAGGCCCATAGGAATGATTGGGACGGCATTCCTTAATTGCTACTCGCAATTTGCTAGTCGCTATTAAGGAAAGTTAAGGAATCGCTATTTGAATAGCGATTCCTACATGCATAGCCTTTTGCTATTCCTTATTAGCGAATCCTTATTTTTCGCTAATAAGGAATCGCAAATGGCATTGTTGATGCATGTGTCTGTGATATATCCACACTGCTCCACCCCAATGTTACGTAACACATCACACAACTCTGGTAATGAGCACTCAATATGGACTACATGTACCATAATGCAAAGTATGAGAAACTGAAACTGGGGTTTGATGTTATGTCTGCCCCCCGTCCGTGCAGAAATGTCATTAAATGGTCTTTTCCCCATTTTGTTACATTTTCATAATTCTCACCTGCACTGTCATTTCATTTTTTTCCACAACAGAACAGCAGGATGGCAGGGGATTTGATTTCTGATTGTGGATGGATCAGGATGAACACAAAATGGCTGCCAACTATTTCCTGTGATGTATTTCCTGCCTCCCACTTCCTGTAAAGCATTTCGTGTTTGAAATAATGTGTTCCGGGTCATTTTCGGAGTTTTTTTGGGGGTGATGATCGCTTGGAGGGGCCAGGTCTGACTCATCGCCTACGTGTAGGTGGGTATTGTCCTTGGGCCTGTACAGGGTTATCGACATGTGCTGGGGCAGATGGTGTATGCACATTTGATATTTGTGCCTGGACAAGGGCTGGTTGTGCATGTGGTGGGAGTGCCTATACAGGCGTTGGTGGTGGTTGTGCAGGTGGTGGCAGTGCCTGTACAGGGGTTGGTGGTGGTTATGCAGGTGTGGCAGTGCCTGTACAGGGGTTGGTGGTGGTTATGCAGGTGGTGGCAGTGCCTGTACAGGGATTGGTGGTGGTTGTGCAGGTGACGGGAGTGCCTGTACAGGGGTTGGTGGTGGTTGTGCAGGTGGTGGCAGTGCCTGTGCAAGTGCTGGTGGTAGGAGTGCCTGTTCAGGCAGCCGGTGCCGATGTGTACCTTTGCTGTGGTGCTGTGCAGTTGGTGGTACAGGTGTGTGGATGTGCTGTCCTGTAGGCAGATATGATGGCTCCCCTCCCTGCGTTGACTGTGAAGGGAGACTTTGGATCACTTTCAGCATGCCCTCCATCATCTTCATGGCCAAGGCATGGTGTCTTGCACTCTCTTCCCTTTGGATGGATATCATGTCTCTCATATTCCTGGACATGCCCTGCCAAGTTCTAGCCATCCTATCCAAAACTTGGCTCAGCCTGTCTACCACCTGAGGGAATTGGACCATGTCCTGCAGGGACTCAGGCATGTCGGACAGGGTAGTCCCTATGGCACGAATGTCCTGCCTCACATCTGTCTGCTGTTGGAAGAAGTCCTGCTCCCACTAGCCATCATAGCCAGGTGCAGGCCCTCTCTGCAGGTGTCTGCCATGGATGGGACGAGAAGGTCCAACAGCAGGGGAGGGGGTGGCAAATGGGAGCCTGTGGGCAGGAGAATGGTGCCCAGGGGATACGTGCACCACAACAGGGCTGGTACTTCCCCCAGATGGTGGAGAGGATGGCAGGGATACACTGTATAGGGAAGAGCGGGTAGGGGAACCACCATGTCGGTCCTGGACGTGAGGGCTGTGAGGGAGTGATGTCTGTGTTGGGATGCGTGGGAACTGTGGCTGGTTTGCTCGATGCTGGGGACAGGTAATACTTTGCTTGGGAGGAGGCTGATGAACGTTGCTTGGCGGAGGATGTGATGCCCTGACAGATTTTGGCAATCTGGCATGATAGCTCTCATTGGCATCAGTATTGTCATCCCCGGAGTGGATGGACATGTAGTCATCATCATCCACCAAGTCCACGTCCTCAGGAAATTCCTCCTCTTCCTCTTGAGCAGTACTTGCTGCCGACATAACTGCTTGGAGGATATGGGGATTCTCCCCTCTGATTCCCCGTCGGCCCGCACTGGTCATAGGTCTGTCATCCTCATCCTCAGCATCCCCTGGAACACAGAGGTTGCAACCGTATTAGTGATTGACTTGGTATTACATGTGGTGCAACACAAGGGTTGTATTAACTGTACTTTGCATCAACAGATGAGGATCATGTAACCTGTTTAGGGTACCACCACAAATGACAACTCACACCATAGCACTGAGGTGTTACACAGAGATGTACATGATACAAGCAAACTCACCAGCTCCTGCCACAACTTTCTGTCCCTTCGCGTTCCCCCCTCATGTCACTTGCTGAACCTGTCTCCTCAAAGCTGTTGTAGAAATAGCTGTCCCTGATCCAGCAGCTGTAGATGGGAAGTGACAACATTCTCAATGATCTGCATCACTAATTGACAGACAGGCACATAACACTCCTGATTTGTATTTCACTTTGTAAACAACAACTGCTGATTCCATGAAGAGGGGGATCTTGATCTCTGTCATGGCTTAGAAATCTAAGCTACTGACACACCTCATGGCAGAATTAACTGAAGGACAGGTGCGCGAGGGTTTCACTGCTGCAGCCAAGATGTCATGCTGTCAGCAGCTGTGATGAGACATACATGTCCATATTTTTGTACAACAGATGGTAGCTCTGAGCCAACATGTCATTCTCAATAACCATTTGCTGGTAATCCAGGACAATGTGCAGCATGTTTACCTCATGGACTTTACATGTGGGCACCTGCTCACATGCAGCATTTGACAGCCGTTACCTCCACGCAGCACTGACATCAATAAGATGACACATAAACAGACACACTTCATGCCAGAATTACCTGAAGGACAGGTGCGCGAGGGTTTCACTGCTGCAGCCAGGATGTCATGCAGTCCCCGGGATGGTGTCCGCTGCTGTGGTGTCAACCTGTCAGCAGCTGTGATGAGACATACATGTCCATATTTGTGTACAACAGATGGTAGCTCTGAGCCAACATGTCATTCTCAATAACCATTTGCGGGTAATCCAAGACAATGTGCAGCATGTTTACCTCATGGACTTCACATGTGGGCACCTGCTTACATGCAGCATTTGCCAGCCGTTACCTCCACGCAGGACTGACATCAATAAGATGACACATCATCAGAAACACCTCATGCCAGAATTACCTGAAGGACAAGTGCGCGAGGGATTCACTGCTGCAGCCAGGATGTCATGCAGTCCCTGGGATGGTGTCCGCTGCTGTGGTGTCATCCTGTCAGCAGCTGTGATGAGACATACATGTCCATATTTTTGTACAACAGATGGTAGCTCTGAGCCAACATGTCATACACGGGGGCTGGGGGTACGGTCCGTATATACACGGGTGGGGGTACGGTCCGTACTTACACGGGGGGTGGGGGTACGGTCCGTACATACACGGGGGGCTGGGGGTACGGTCTGTACATACACAGGTGGGGGTACGGTCCGTACTTACACGGGTGGGGGTATGGTCCATACATACACGGAGGGGCTGGGGGTATGGTCCGTACATACACGGGTGGGGGTACGGTCCATACTTACACGGGTGGGGGTACGGTCCGTACATACACAGTGGGGGCTGAGGGTACGGTCCGTACATACACGGGTGGGGGTACGGTCCGTACATACACGGGGGCTGGGGGTACGGTCCGTACATACACGGGTGGGGGTACGGTTCGTACATACACGGGGGGGCTGGGGGTACGGTCCATACATACACGGGTGGGGGTACGGTCCGTACTTACACGGGGGTGGGGGTACGGTCCATACATACACGGGGGCTGGGGGTACGGTCCGTACATACACGGGTGGGGGTATGGTCCGTACTTACACGGGGGCTGGGGGTACGGTCTGTACTTACACGGGTGGGGGTACGGTCCGTACTTACACGGGGGGCTGGGGGTTCGGCGCGTACATACGGGGGCTGGGGGGGTGTTCGGCATGTACATACAGGGGCTGGGGGGGTGTTCGGGGCGTACATACGGGGGCTGGGGGGGTACGGCGCGTACCGGGCCCCCTATTCCGCTGGCATCGCGGCGTACTTAGCTTTTCCGGCACTTTTTGGGTGCCGTAAAAATATTGCCGTCCGGACTGCTGTGGGTACGAATCGTACTTGCTGGTACGTAAAAACAAGCCTACCTCCGTCCGGACATCACGTCCGGATGTCATTCGTATGTATTTTTCAGTCGGTCGGTGTTTTTTCCGACTCGTACGGAAATGGTGTTTTCGTACGAATCGTACTTGCAAGTTTGTAGGGTTTTTTTCCCGGGTACGAGTCGGACGGAGAAAACGCTCCGACCAACGGTTCGTACCCGGTTTTTCCAGGATCGGAATCAGCACCTGTATGTCTATTCTGCCCTCACTTGGCATACATTTTGTGTCATCCTTTCAGTAGCCACCAGGATCTGATCTTGCATGGGTTCAAATGCCATATGTGAGCATATTGTGATGCAGGGCAACAGTGTTGTACAACACATACAACATACGGTGGAGGTGAAAGGCACATTTAATGAGCATTCAGCCTGATTTATTCTTGGGTTTACTTCCCTTGGCCCAGCACCGGAACAGTGTGTGGTCCCTGAACAGATGTCACAGCCAACCTTGTAGCAGAAGTCAGTGTGTGTCTTTGATTCTGGGAGGACCTCGTTGTACCTACAATGATAAGTGTGTTTTGCAACTTTACATTTCTGCAGCCACATGTGATGCACTAAATTTCTGGCACAAAGGAGTTGAGGACACCAGCTTTGCAGAAGTGTGTTATACTTAATATCATGAGTGATCCCACATATAACTTAGAATGGACCCACTGCCTACATGCAACCTATATCACAATGACATGTCTACGAATCCTGAGGTAAGGTCCACTATCATGTTTTGTTGATGGCCAACAAAAAAGCCAGCCAATATAAGAGGTACATGACCAGCTGTGTGGACTGGGCATTTAATATATATTGGAAACATTCGAAGTTGGACAGTGGATGCATTGTCAATACTACTGACCCTGGTATCTCACTTCTTGTTCATCTTTACCATATTTGTGCAAATTGGATTTCTTGATTAGGTCTACAGACACTATTACAACATAGTGGGGACACCCTTTTGACTAGTTGTGGCACTCGATTACAGGATTGGATTCCCAGGTCTGGGACTGTTGGTGAAAAACATGTCATGTTCCACAATTACAAAGGTATGATGAGCCAAGACATGTTATATTTTGGTGCCAATTACGATCCTGGAAAAAAATTACCCGTACCACTCGTATCCGGTCTTTTTACCGTACGAATCGTACAAGTAGCGTACAAACTGCCAAATATGATTCGGATGGGAAAAAGACCATACGAATTGCATTCGGAAAAGTTCCCCACACGTCCTCGGGTCGGAAAAAGTGTCCAACACATCCCCAGACGATTTGACGTACAAATGTGAAAAGTGAAGTCCGAGCGCGCAAGTACGATCCATCCCGTGCGTCCGATGTCACAACCGTATGGAAAATGCACCGTACGGACCGAACTCCTATAGCTACGCGCTGGGGGTACGCACCGTACATACACGGGTGGGGGTTCGACTCGTACGTGCACGGGTGTACATACACGGGGGGGTTCGGCGCGTACTCACGGGGGCTGGGGGGGTACGGCTCGTACCGGGCCCCCTAATCAGGTCGTTTCGCGGCGTACTTCGCTTTTCCGGCACTTTTTGGATGCCGTGAAAATATTGCCGTCCGGACTGCTGTCGATTCGAATCGTACTTCCTGGGTCGTGAAACGCTGCCTGAGAGCGTCCCGACGTCACGTCGGAGCATTCCCGGATCACATTCGTATGTATATTTTCGTCGGTCGTTGTTTTTTACGATTCGTACGGAAATGGTGTTTCCGTGCGAATCGTACTTCCATGTTTGTAAAGTTTTACAACCGGGTACGAGTCGGACGGAGAAAACGCTCCGACCGACGGTTCGTACCCGTTTTTTCCAGGATCGTAATTGGCACCTTTGTCTTTCGCTGTTCACAAATATCATTTGCTAAAGGTGGATGTCCATTTACAACTCCAATAGTAATGCAGCTATTTTTTAATCTCTGGTTGACTTTCATATGTGGGCACTATATGTCCCTCTGTCACTCCTGACAATGTATGCATTTTGACCATCTCCTGTCCAGTTTGACTTACCAGTTGGTGAGGGTGGTATGCCTTTCTATGTACAATGTCGATTCCTCCCAGTAGATGCAGGGACCTCTGCTACTGCAGTTGTCTGTGCTCTGGCTGAATGTGTCAATGGGTGAGAAGAGAGAAAAGTAACCAAATGGGAAATGTGCTTGTGGAACTTTTCAGGGATTTCCCCATTTCTTCTGCATGCTATCAGTGTTGTGCAGTACTGCTGCAGACTGGGCAGGTAGGAGCAGTGGTGCTTTGGGGATGTAATGGCGTGGCAGGGTGGGAAATGTTCAACAGAATAGGTGTATGACTATTTTGATCTGATGATTCTCTCACCTTCTGCTTTGTGATTTAGGCTGGCACAGGGTGATTTACTTCTTGGATAATTTGTGGCAGGTTTACAAGCCCCATGGAAAACATTTACACCGCCGTTGCGTCACTTCTGTGACACAGCGGTGGTGTAATACAGGTGACACATTTTGACTTATTCACAACGTGAGGCATCTATGGGGATGCGTCACGTTGTGAAGCCCTGCGCAACATTAAACCTGCGTCAGCTTTGATGTAGGCAGGGTGGGCGTTTCTTTGGGATATGCCTCGTAAAAGTGATGCAGTGTAATCAACGAGATTTCACGGAGTCACTTTTCATAGGCTGCTGCTACGCAACCTTACACCTGCTTGAAGCACACGTAATGAGTGGCACAGAACGTTAGATATGGGCGGTCCATGGACATTGTTGGAGTTGCGTCACACTTGCGACACTACTGCAGCAAAGCACCCCCCTATTGCCATCAGATGCAACACACATCTGTCTATCCCTGAGCCACAGTGCACCGCACTGTAAATGTGACACATCCGCGGTTGCGCAAGAGTTGAATTGTGTGTCACATTGTTACTGGCACATCCCTGCTAATATTTGTCAATTGCTACTTCGCAGGATTGTGTATTACGGCAACAATACAGTGCCCATGTTTTCAAAAGTGGGGGAGGGATTTGCCATTTCTAATGCAAAGGATTGTGGGACTTGCGGTGCTACATACAGAGGGTGACACATGAGTCTCTGACTGACTATAATTTTTATTTACACTTTGGACAACTTCCTTACTCACAGACAATCTTTTCATGCACTTTTTCTTTTCATCCCACTTACCTGGTACCACGTAGCGGACGTCACTAACAGGTAGCCCATGGACCAAGTGGTGGTGTATTGTGGTAAGGATATCCTCCTCCAGTGGGGTGAGACGGATGCGGGGTCCAGAGTATGCAGCAGGGTGGATCCTGTTTAATTGGATCCTGGAGTACTTCTCCTTCACCCTCTGCCTTTCATCCTGCCACTTTTTCTAGATGTCCTGGACTGTGCGCCTCTCCTCCCCCAATCCTGTGATAGCAGTGGCTAATTGCTGCCATAGGGCTGCCTTCTGTGTGCCACTGGTGCAGTAGGGTGGGAGTCCATATAGGCGTTTGTGGTGCCTCACTATAAACTCCACAGGCATGGTGGTCTCCTCTGCCGTGAAGTTCTTCTTCCTCCTCAATAGTTAAATTTTTCTCTGGCAGTGTCAGCGTTGTGAACACAAACTCTCTGTGGCCAAACCTGTTCCTTCAATGTGTGCTGCTTTTAAATGTTTTTTGGTGCTGGTCAATTAGTGTTAATTGGCTTCAGCTGGAGCGTGGTGGGGGATGGTAGGCACTTGCAACATCATGGCAAACTGGAGCTGTTGGCTGGGATTGGCTGTAGTGTGTCAGCTGATGCATGGTGGGGGATGGTAGGTACTTGGGCAGGTGTTTACCGTTGGCTAAAATGATCAATGGCCACAGTTCATGTATTCCGGCCTGGAATCGGAGCCTCCGGCCCGGGAGCGGAGCTTCCGGCCCGAAAGCGGACTTCCCGCTCCATGTGGGGAATTTCCGCTTCGAGGGCGGAAATTCCGGCCCGAGTGCGAACGTAAAGTTAGTAGTCGTAAGTCCATTCTGTGAATAGCAAAAGTAGCAAGTTCATTCTGTGAATGCCAAAAGTAGTAAGTGTATTCTGTGAATAAGAAGAAGTAGTAAGTGCATTCTGTGAATACCAAAATGGTAGTAAGTTTAGGATTTTGTCTTAAGTTAGTTCTGTGAATCGGGCCAGGGTGTCCAGATGCAGCTTTAATGGGAGAGTTTAATTCTTCTCAACTCTAATAGGCTAGTATTTGGTGTGCAGACAGAATATCTAGTTGGAAATGTTGAAATACAGAAATATCGAGTCAGAAATATTGTGAGTCAGAAATATCAACAGCAAGAATATTGTGGTAAAGAATATCGATTTTAAGGTAAGAAATCTCATTTTAAATAATATAGAAGTAATTAATATCATTAGCAAAAATATAGTTGTATAAAATATCGATTTTTTAAATTAGTGTTATGTGTTTTAGTATATATTTTAAATGTAAGTGATGTATTTTTTTGTATACAAATTGTTTATGTCTTTTAATATATGTGTTGAATTTTTAGTAGTTGTCAATTTTCTTTTAATTAATTTTTGTGATTTTTAGTTCCGTAGCGGGTTGTGGGTTTATAGGGTAATAGGGTGGGAATTAATAAATTATAAGAAATTAATGATAATTTGCTTTTATTACAATTTATTTAATTAATTGAGATTTTATAGTGTTAATTGTGGGAAGTAATTGATTAATAATTATATATTAATTGGGTATTAATCAATATTAATTAATTAATTTCTGATTAATAATTCATTTTTTCTTGCTTAATAATTAGTTGTTAATACATATTAAATAATTAATTGTAAATTAATTATGGAAATTGTGTAATTAATTTTAGGTGAGGGTTGTGGGGTTTATAGGGGTAAAGGGCAGGAAGTAATTTATGTTTCATTAATTAATAATTAGCTCTTTATTAATATTAATTAATTAATTGAAAATTAATTATGGAAACTGTGTAATAAATTTTAGGTGTGGGTTGCGGGGTTTATAGGCGTAAAGGGTAGGAAGTAATTCATGTTTAATTAATTAATAATTAGTTGATCATTAATATTAATGAATTAATTGATATTTAATTAGGGTAATTGTTTATTTTTTCATGCGTGGCTTTTACTTTTATGGGGGTAAAGGGTGGGGAGTAAATTAATTTTACTTACTTTATAATTAGTTGTTAAATATTATTAGTTTTTTTATTGAAAATAAGTTTTCATTTTGTAAATAATTTTTTTACTGTTGAATTTTAGTCATCATTTGTGGGGGTAAGAGGGGTAAAGTGTGAGAAGTTTATTAATGTTTATGAGTTTCAATTTATTTTCTAATTAATATTATTTCTTTAATTGGTAATTGATTATGCTATCCTATGTAAGTAATTTTTTTTTATTTAGATGTGGGTTGTGAATTGAGTGTTGTTATAGGGTACGAAATAAAAAAAGTACATTTATTTAATTAATTAAGTTTTTGTTTCTGTTAATTTCCAATTAAAGCTATTTATTTGTTTGATTTAAAAAAAATATATATTTTATATAATATTTGAAAGTATGTGTCATGCATTTAACAATATGGTGCCGATTCCGATCCTGTAAAACCCGGGTACGAATGGTCGTACGGAGCGTATTCTCCGTACGACTCGCACCCGGGAAATGCACCTTACAAACCAGCAAGTACGATTCGTACAGAAATACCATTTCCGTACGAATCGTAAAAAACTACGTGCGACGAAAAAATACCCACAGTTCCGCTCCGGGACATCGCGTACGTGACGTCCGGACGGAGTCAGGCAGCGTTCTATGGCCCAGCAAGTACGATTCGTGCCTACGTCACTCCGCATGGATCATTTTTTACGGCAGCCAAAAACTCCAGGGAAATTGAGGACGACGCCAAGAAGGAGCTGCGGTACGCGACGGACAGCCATGGACCCCAGCCTACGTGTCATCCCGGCCCTCCTAGCTTACAACCTGGTGCACCGAAACCGCCGCGCACACCGCAGAAGGTCAGCACAACACCCAGGGGCAAAGGGGGGGGTGAGGGGCAGGAAACATAACCGCCACCAAATTTGTAAAATACCATATACTGTTCTTACATTACCTCCAGGGTCTGGTCACTTCGGGGAGCGTGTCCACCAATCCCCACGTACGCGTACCCGTCACCACTACAATGGTGGTACGGGCCGTAACCACGCCCTCAGAGCGTGGGTACGGCCCGTACCACCTTTTGAGTGGTGATGTAGGGGTACGCGCCATACCCACGCCCTCAGAGCGTGGGTACGTCCCGTACCACACGTACCCCTACATCACCACTACAATGGTGGTACGGGCCGTACCCACGCCCTCAGAGCGTGGGTACGGCCAGTACCACGCGTACCCCTACATCACCACTCCAATGGTGGTACGGGCCGTACCCACGCCCTCAGAGCGGGGGTACGGACCGCATCACCCGTACCTCTAGGGCACCAGTACATTAGTGATACAAGGCGTACACACGTCACAAATGTTGACTTAGGGCCTAGTGCAGCATATAACCAGTATATTGGGGTGTGTACATGGCCAGGACAGCAGTGTACAGCACCAAGGGTGCGGGTGGGTGGGTGGGTGTCTGCCAAGGAGTCCCAGCAGTGGACATAGACATGTGAGGGGTGGGTGCATATCACTACCAGCAGTGGACAGAGATATGGGGGTGGGTGCAGAGGACTCCCAGCAGTGGCCAGAGACATGTGAGGGGTGGGTGCAGAGGACTCCCAGCAGTGGACAGAGACATGAGGGTGGGTGCCTATCACTCCCAGCAGTGGACTGAGACATGTGAGGGGTGGGTGCCCATCACTACCAGCAGTGGACAGAGATATGGGGGTGGGTGCAGAGGGCTCCCAGCAGTGGACAGAGACATGTGAGGGGTGGGTGCATATCACTACCAGCAGTGGACAGAGATATGGGGGTGGGTGCAAAGGACTCCCAGCAGTGGCCAGAAACATGTGAGGGGTGGGTGCATATCACTCCCAGCAGTGGACTGAGACATGTGAGGGGTGGGTGCCTATCACTCCCAGCAGTGGACAGAGACATGTGAGGGGTGGGTGCAGAGGACTCCCAGCAGTGGACAGACATATGAGGGGTGGGTGCCTATCACTCCCAGCAGTGGACAGAGACATGTGAGGGGTGGGTGCAGAGGACTCCCAGCAGTGGACAGAGACATGTGAGGGGTGGGTGCAGAGGACTCCCAGCAGTGAACGGAGATATGGGGGTGGGTGCAGAGGACTCCCAGCAGTGGCCAAAGACATGTGAGGGGTGGGTGCATATCACTCCCAGCAGTGGACTGAGACATGTGAGGGGTGGGTGCCTATCACTCCCAGCAGTGGACAGAGACATGTGAGGGGTGGGTGCAGAGGACTCCCAGCAGTGGACAGACACATGTGAGGGGTGGGTGCAGAGGACTCCTAGCAGTGAACAGAGACATGTGAGGGTGGGTGCAGAGGACTCCCAGCAGTGGACAAAGCCCTGTGAGGGGTGGGTGCAGAGGAATACCAGCAGTGGACAGAGACATGTGAGGGGTGGGTGCAGAGGAATCCCAGCAGTGGACAGAGACATGGGGGTGGGTGCCTATCACTCCCAGCAGTGGACCGAGACATGTGAGGGGTGGGTGCCCATCACTACCACCAGTGGACAGAGATATGGGGGTGGGTGCAGAGGACTCCCAGCAGTGGTCAGACATATGAGAGGTGGGTGCCTATCACTCCCAGCAGTGGACAGACATATGCAACGTGTGCTGAATCAGCATCCCATGCACGGACATGGGGAAAAGTCTATTTGGTTAAGGATTGCTGCACTGCATTTTGGTGTTGGTAGGTGTTTGTAATGTGTGGGCACTGCTCCTGTGCATGTTGTGTTACTATACATACATGTCGACTCACCATGGAGCACATGACATGTTGCATGACTCCCATGTATTGATAGTCACCCTTCGTAGCAGTCATCTGTGATGGGACAGTGGATTCTGATGAAGGCATCAATGTGTGTACAACTTCCCTCTAAAACATACGGGATGCTACGGGTGGACATAGTGTGGGACATCCCCATTAGAGGATAAATGGGGAATTGAAGCCCCTCCGTGTGCAGCAGGGGGTGTTTGGCTCACACACTTCACTTGTGTGCCAGTTCAATGGAATTACAGCATCTGTTTTGTGAAGGGGTGTCCAGTTAGTATAGGTCCCACATGTTCTGCCAAATGACCTGTGAGTCTGTTCCTATTGATGCATTTCCCTAGGTGTGAACCTGAGTAATAAAGGTGTACCTCACCCTCCAAGGTGCCTCATCTCTGTAAATGCTGGTCTCTTGCCACTTTGCATGCGGCATCTCTGGCATAGTTGTCAAAGATTGGGCATATGAGTCTATGTGTAGTTTAGCAACATGCATGCAGTTCTTCAGGGATTAGAATATCCATCGTGCATGATGTCCATGGTTGTGTATGTATTTGGGCATGTTGGTTGCCACAACAGACCGCCAACACCTGCTGAGGGTGTGTATCCTGTGCGCAGCTCGTCCTTCAGTTTAATGATCCGGTGTCAGTCATCTTTGGTGATTGTGCATCCATTGTCTCTGGGTGTGCCATGGGAAACCGGACACTCCTCCTTTACATACGCCTGTTGCAGTCGTCCTTTCTGACATCCTTGTCTTTGTGTGCAACTAGTGACATAGTTTCCATGTCATGCCGCCTGCTGCTGCAGCCCCTGCAGCGAGGGCACAGAGAGTTTACAGATTCGGCAACACACACACCTCAAAGATGCTCCTCCCTTCCTCCCTCCATCCATTCATTTGTCTGGCATCAGATTGCCTGTGCCACTGTTGCGCCCACGCGGTGCCAAAGGCTGGACCGTCAGCACATGCAACGTGCACATTGCACGAACCTCATGTCCTTACATGACCCACATCACACTACAGTCTGATGTTGCAGCCACTCTCCAAGCATTGTCCATCCAAGGAGCTACCGCCTGCTCTCAGCCATACCCTAGACACACACATGACACCTTTGCATGATGATTGTGCAACTCCAACTGCCCACACAGCGCTGCCCCGCCTTCCAGGTCCTGTCACAGCAACCAGGTAATGTCCCTCCTACTCCCCACCGACTCCGTACACCAGCAAGGCCATGGGAGTGGGACTCATGCCTTCAGCATGTAGTATAGTGGCATAATCTGGCACATGGCCCAGGTATCATCTCTCAGCGTGTCAATCCTCAATGTGTCCAGGTCCCCCTCACCGGCATCACATGCACACAGCACCTCTTCATTAGCTCGTATGCCATTGACAGCCAGGTGCTCCTCACCCTCACCAAAGACGCAGCCATTGGCAGTTCCAACATTAAAGAAGGCATGAGATCCATTGATGGATGGCTGAATATCAGCCACCTGAGGCTGAACTTGTACAGGACTGAGGTAATCATCTGAGGATTCTCCCCTTACAGGTGGGTCAACTGCTTGTGTCCCACCCGCAAGAGTCCTGCACATGCACCCAGTGGCCACGCACACAAGATGGTGTGCATCATGGAATTGTCACTCACATTTACCATGCTAATCACCAGCATCTGTACCTCAGGGTGCAACACCCTCTGCATGATGCACATGATCCACAGATAGATCCACTCCAGGGAAAGACAGACCATGCCCCAGGAGCACAACACCAGCCGTGTCAACGACTGCACCACCCTCTACGGAGCAAGTACATCCTAACACCCGGGAAAACAGTCCACATCCAGGCTGCATGTGCACACCTCAGCTTCAACATCATGCGCCCCAGCCACATCACCGTCCACCCGAGATAGCTGCAATGTATCACTGTGTGCTGCAGGATGACCTTCAGACTCCTCACCCACACTCAGGAGGCAGGACACAACCACAGACCCCACACCAACCTTGGCCGTCTGTCATCCGAGACCCCGTTGTGCCAACTCTGTGCATCCAACCTTGCCCTGGCCACCATTCTTCACATCCACCGTACTCCAGCATGCTGGACATAGTTCTCCCACCTGGCAAGACATACCTTCTACTCCCTCCCCGGCAACATCCACATGAGCCATGACCTCTACGCCTTCAGGATACTCTTCCAAATTGGTCTGTCCACACAGTAATGCATGCCCCCTCAGCATCTTGAGGCCATCACGGGTGAGTATTGTGCTCCATGTCTGTATAGTATGATACATTGTGACCCATGTGTGTCCTGTCCCAGACTCAGATTCCAGGGTATGGATGACTGGAGTTAGTTCAACACTCATGCATAGTTTGACATTTCCCCACACGTAGGTTGTGTACTCATGCAAAATGAATGCAACATGTAATTGTAGGAAAAGAGATTTATTCTCGGTGGGGGGCCTGTTTAGTGTGGACAAATAGGTGCTATACAGTGTGCATGGAATCCAAAGTTCACAGGGGGAGATGGCATCCTTGCAAGTTGGAGTCATCAGAGTCCAGACCACAATGTTGGTCATCATTGGTCAGACTGTGACCAGCAAGTCCATGTGGCAGAGAATATCATTGGATGAGGTGCTGCTGTTGCGCCAGAGGGCCAGGTGCCAGGCCAGGTGAACTGGGAGATGTGGATGGTCCGCTGCCTCTCACGGTCTTTTCCGTGGACGACCCACTTTCCTCGGGGGACCCTCAGATGCAGGCCTTGACGATGCTTGGGACGCTCCGTCGGATGAATCCTCCTCCTCCTCCCTCCCTGTGGCTGGTGCTGGTCTTCGGCTGGTGGCACAGGCAGGGTTGCCCATGTTGTCGGCGATCCAACGGAGTGAACGGCTTATGTCCGTTTGCACCGCCAGTAGCTCAGCCAGTCTTGCCTCCATCCGTCCTTGGTGTTGTTGTTGACTGGCGTGTTGCTCGGCCTGCTGGTTCTTAATCTCGTTGAGGGTCCCCACTACCTGGCTGATGCCCCTGGTGTCACGCCGGTATGTCTCCAAGATGTGGCGTATGTGTGACATACCGGTTCTCTCAGCTGGCTGGTCAAGTTCGCGCCTCCGCCTGCCTCCACTCCCACCACCCTTGCCCACACGAGCCTGGCCTGCCGTTGTGGGCACATCAGGTCTACCGGACCCCTGAGGGATGGCATTTGCAGGGTTGTCTGCCTCCTCCTGGGTAGCCGGAGAACCTTGTCCCTCCAGGTCAGACTGCCTCAGTTGTTCTGTGCGGGCAGGGCTCCTGGGTGTCTCCTGGGATGTGGCAAAAATGGGGGTGGTGGTAGGCACAGATGTACCTGACACAGGTGCTGCAGGGGCTGGGGCACCAGAGGGTCCAGGTTGGTTGGGGTCATCCACAGAGTGCTGAGAGTTGTCGCTGCCGGTGGGATCATCTTCCTGCCGAGCCTGGGCATGTGATTGTTCCCCCCCAGTGTTGGGGGGAGATCCATGACGTTGCCCTGTGTGTGAGAGGGAGACAATGTTAATGCATTTTCATGCGACATCCATGTTTCATACATGTTCAGGTTGCCACAGTTCCTCCAGGTAGTTGTATGTGCCTAGCATTCACATCAATGTTCACTTGTGGATGGGTATGTTGCAGGGGACTGATTGAAAGGTTATCCAGGGTCTTTGACATGTCGCATTTGGCCTTGGATGCTTTTTTGGCTGAGGCTTGATCTTGTTATGTCACATGTCCATTGTGAGAGTGTGTGACTCCCTTGGCTGCCCCGGGGGTGTGTGCTTGTGTGAGGGGTGAGTGATCATCACTCAGCCCGACGCTGTTCAACATCCACATGGCCCCCCTCACACAAGTGGCCCGCCACCACAACCTCTAAGACATCTCCTACGCCGACGACACCCAGCACATCCTCTCCCTCACCAAGGACCCTCACACCGCCAAGACACACATCCACGAGGGTCTGAGGGCCAAAGACGACTGGATGCGGAGTGGCCATCTGACACTGAACTCGGACAAGACGGAGGTCCTCATCCTGGGAACCACACACTCAGCCTGGGATGACTCCTGTGGCCAATCGCTCTGGGGACATCACCGACACCCACCAAACACGCACGCAACCTAGGATTGATCCTCGCATCCTCCCTCTCCATGTCCAAGCAGGTCAACGGCGTCTCCTCCTGCTACGACACCCTACGCACGCTCTGCCGGATCTACTGGTGGATCCCGACTTAAACATGTAGAACAGTGACACAGGCCCATCCACACACCAACGGCGGATACTACACTTCTGCAACGCCTCGGCACAAGTGATCGTCAACGCCCCCCGCCACAGCCACATCACCCCCCTCCTGAGAGACCTGCACTGGGTCCACATCGATAAGAGGATCACCTGTAGGCTCCTCAGCCACGCACACAAGGCACTCCACACCCATGGACATGCCTACCTGCACATCAGACTCAGCTTCTACACCCCCACCCGCAAGCTCCGCTCCGGCATCCTCGCCCTCGCAGCTGTCCCCCGCATCCAACGTACGCCCGCCTGCAGCAGATCCTTCTCCTACCTCGCCGCAAGGAGCTTGAACACCCTCCCAACCCACCTACAACTGACCCAAGACCTACTTGCCTTCTGATGTTTCCTCATGACATGTCTCTTCGAGCAGCATTGTAACCCCCCCCTCAGTGCCTTGAGACCCTCACAGGTAAGTAGCACGCCTTACAAGTACCCAGATCAATTGTTGATTGATTGACGGTGCCTGCTGGTGGGTGTTGTGTGATTTTGCTGTTGGTCTCCCAGGTGATGTATCTGTCCCCCCATGGTGCATGCTGCCATGTCAGTGAGTGTGAGTTCCTGTCCTAGTTATCTGAGCTGGTTGTGTTTGTGGTAGATTTTGCAGTTGTCAAAGAAGGGCCTTGTGCTGCCAACTGCAGGGCCAAGTGTCAGCTACCTTGTCAGTACTTTGGCAGTCCCTGTGCATTGCGCATGGTGCATGGGTATGTACCTGGGCCATATGGGCTGAGGGCATTGGTGTCTGTTTCTGAGTTGTACTATATGCTTAGTGATCCCCACCCACCCAGCATCCCGGACATCCTGTCTTGGGTTTGTGGTTTGTGTAGGCTGGGACATGGCATTGCCTTGCTTTGTAAATGGGGCATACTCATGTTCGTGGCCTGAGCGTTGTTTAGAGTGTAGTTGTGTCAGGTGAGGGCTTGGGGGTAGGTGAGTGCATTTGTTGTAGTTGGGGTGTAGATGCCATTCCCCCCATGTTACGTGAGTTGTTTGTGTACTCACCAGGCTCTCGGACTCCTTCGACTCCGTGTACTCCCACCGGCGGAAGCAGGGCCATCACCTTCTCCTCCCAGGGATGGTAATGCACCGGTCTGCGGGGCAGCCCACCTCCTGTGATGTTACTCTAGGCGTATTCCTCGTTCATTTTGCGCTTGACTGTCCTGCGCAGATCGTACCACCTGGCTTGACATTCATTCCTGGTCCTTCTGATGGGCGCAACAGCATTCACCCGATCGACGATCCTCTGCCACAGGCTAGTTTTTTGGGATATGCTGGTCTGTCTGACCAATGTTCCAAACAGCTGTGGCTCACATCTGATGATTTCGTTGACAATGATGTCCAGCTCCTCCGTTGTGAACTTTGGATTCTTGTCTCTGGGCATGGTGTGGGGTGTGGGTGTGGATGGGTGTGGGTGTGTGGGTGTGAATGTGTAGGTGTGTGTGTATGTGTAGAGGGGGTCTGTGTGAAAGAGGTTGTGTGAAGGTGTGTGAGTTAAGGTGTATGGGTGCAGTTGTTTGTATATGATGTCTGTCAGCAGTGAGTCTGTTGCAAAGGCTCATGGTTTGTGTTTGTGGGCCCTTTTTATTGGTCCATTTGTGGGTGTGGCTGTGTTTGAAATTTTGGTGGGTGTGTTATAAGAGGTGGTTGTGATTTTGGGCCTCTGTTTGACTGTTTGGATGTGCCAGGCCAGTCTTTTAGTTGTTTTTTGTCCTGTAGACATGTTTTGTGGTGTTGTGCTAGTCGAATTGACGGCCCTTGTGCTGTTTTACAGTGTCCTGGTTCAGTACAAGTCTTTTTCGCATAGGTAAGGTGCGTCCATGGCTATGCTGTTGTTCAGTGTTCACATGTGCAATGGTGTTGTCCGACTCGTACATACGCGATGCTGGGGTACGGTGTTGGGGTACGGTGCGTCCAAGTACGGGGCTGGGGTGGGGTGTATGGGGCGTACATACGCGGGTGCTGTGGTGGGGGGTACGGCGCTTACATACGCATGTGCTGGGGTACGGCGCGTACATGGGGGGATGCTGGGTTACGGTGTTGGGGTACAGTGCGTCCGAGTACGGGGCTGGGGTGGGGGGTACGGTGCTTACATATGCGTGTGCTGGGGTGGAGGGGTACGGCGCGACCATACGCAGGTGCTGGGGTACGGCGCGTACATGCGCAGGTGTTGGGGTGGAGGGTACGGCATGTACTTGTGCGGGTGCTGGGGTGGGGGGGTACGGCGCGTACATATGCGGGTGCTGGGGTGGGGGGGTACGACCCGTACATACCCGGGTGCTGGGGTACGGCGCGTACAGGCGCTGGTGCTGAGGTGCGGGGGTCCGGCGTGTACATACGCGGGTGCTGGGGTACAGCGCGTACATGCGCGGGTGGGGTGGGGGGTCCGTACGACTCGTACCCCGTGCCCAAGTGTACCGGGGTAGTGGTCATACAAAGTTCGCTCCGTACGGGACGTTTTCCATACGCTTGGGGATTCGAAACGCCGGTACGGATCGGACTTGTGCGCTTGGACTTCAGTTTTATGACTCGTACGTAAATCTGTCCGGGGACGTCTCGTAGACTTCTCCCGAGGCAAATAGTATGTAATTTGACAGTACGAATCGTACTTCGCCGTTTGTACGGGACTTGTACGACTAGTACGTAAAAACATACGGATACGAGTCGTACGGGAAATATTTTTACCGGATCGGAATCGGAATCGGCACCTATGTTTTTAAAAAATTTAATATGAAATATATTTTTATTTTTATTTCTAACATATCTATATTTTTTTTATTTATTTTGTTTTTGAAATATTTTTGGTGTTGTTAACATTTTGTTTGTTTTTAATTTTGAAAAGACTGGAGTGAAAATGATAAATGTTACCCCTTCTCAATCCAGCACTTTCCCTAGTGTTCGACTGATTGGAGTGGGAATAGTAAATTTTACCCCGCCACTATCCAACACTTTCCTTATTGTTGCACTCACTGGAGTTGGAATAGTAAGTTTTACCCCTCCGCTATCCACCATTTTCCCAACTGTTGCACTTATTAGAGTGGGAATAGTAATTTTTACCCCTCCCCTATCCAACACTTTCCCTACTGTTACAATTATTGGAGTGGGAACAGTAAATATTATCTCTCTGCATCCAACAATTTCTCTACTGTTGCACTCACTGGAGTGGGAATAGTAATTTTTACCCCTCCGCTATCAAACACTCTCACTACTGTTGCACTGACTGGAGTGGGAATAGTGTGCGGTCTAGTGCCTCTCTAAATCTGTGGGAGGCGTGCCTTTGTGATTTCAACATGGGACCCATACCCGTGACTCCTCACCAACCCTGTCAGGTGGATGTGGCCGTATTCCATGTGGGAAGCTATCTTTTCAAAGAATTGCTGGTCTCCGCCGCCGTACTGGATTGTGATCGCGACAAGCAGCAGGAGCAGCGTGGTGTGCTGCACCTCAGACGAAGATCGCAGAAGGAAGGGAACAGACGCCGGGACTGTCAGAGGCAAGAAGGGTGAGTTTTTGAGCTGGCATGTCGGCCGGCATGCTACTCGAGCATTTCTCCCTTCTGCTGCCCTAAATTCCTCCCACTGTGTTGGCAGATACTTTTACCGGGACACAGCAAGGTTGCTACGCGGCTGCACATTCCGCGTAGATTTTCCGTTTAGTCAGCAGGATACAATTGACTATTGGACCCCGAACGGACATGGGTATTGCATTCTGGGTATTGTAGTCCATGATTTGCGCACACATTTGTTGGATCAAGCTTACTGGTTACTTTATCAGAACTTAGTGCTTCAAGGCACCTAATTCATTTATGGTAACAACATGAGCAATATGAGAAGAAAGAGATTAGAGGAGGCCAAACGTTTGTTCAATGAGGAGGAGGCTGGTCTCAATGACACCTTTGACAAAACCCCTGCATCAGGCGAAGGGACTGCAAAAATACTTAACCGGCAACTAATATAGTATGAAACACTTCTTAAAAAAGAAATAAATCGGTCCTGGGAAGTCATGTCACTCGAAAATGACAGTAAGGTAGGGAGGATCCCAAGAGGCTTAAGAATTTTAATTACTCCCACCTATCAGAATCCCAATCCTAAACTTTTGGAGGCGTGGTCTGCACTGATGGCCAGTACTTGTAAGAACATGTTGGGATTTTTGGCCAAATATGCAGAAATTGAATTAGAACAAACTTTGGTGTAAATAAGTAAATAAAAGACTTTGCTTGACAAACACCCTGACCAAGATGAAATTAAGAAATTTCTGATATCCGTGGAAGAAAGGCTTAACAGATATGAAGATGAGATCAAACAGAGAAAAAATGGAAATTCCTGAGGGACAAGCTAGATTATGCTCCAGCCAGGATTTTAACCTTCGGACGAAATTTCAATGGCGCCATCCGTCAATACAAAAAGGTTGGGGTACTCAGGCAACAAGAACTAGCCACATCAGAATCAGGATCGGATAACTATTCATTCGACTTGGAGGACCACCAAAGTGCAGTGAGAGGAGATCTGGTATCATTGACAACTTTGGATGAGTACCGTTTTTTACAGAGGAACCAAACCACATGAGGAAGACCACCAAGAGGAAGATGAGGAAACAGAGTCAGAGGAAAGCTGCAAGAGGAAGCGACAGAGAAAAAAACATTGCCACAAGGGAGATCAGCGAGTCAAACCAAGAAGAAGTAATGGGTGAGACAGCCCTAACTGTTATTAAACCCTCTTCTCCCACATCTTGACTCAAGAGGAACAATCTGTCCTGTAGTTGGGTTTATCAATCTGTCCCACAGCAAATTTTGACTTTTGTAGAACACAAATTGATGTATTTTTGTTTATTCGTAAACTTAAATTGAAGAAAGTTTACCTAATCTCCCCTCAGCTTCACTCATTTCATGGGTACTTGTTTGGGAGAATGATTGTTTTCCTTTGTCATTCACCCTTTACCTAATCTCCCCACTTTATAGTATCATCAGTAACAGCACAATATATTGCCTTTCTCAATAAATAAGTCATAACACTTTCACGGAGTTTCAGTACTGTTCACCAAGCTACAACTTACAACAAAAAATAGCTTATTATTAATCACATAGGCAAAACCGAATGCATTTACCTATGCTTGTTGAGTAGAGAAGGGATAGAGCCACATCAAAAATGTTTATTTTTAGGGTGGTAGCCATTTGGTATAACTGTATCCTGACCCTCTTTGCCCAGCCGAAATCACTTTTCATAATCTCGTCCTTGCAGTGCATTAAGATTTTATTAGAACATTGGAATGTTGGGAGCTCCATGAAAACAATGGAGTGCTCCGGGCTTATAATGATTGGTGTAAGCCCGGACCACCAACATTCCAATGTGTCTTTGTTCACAGCTCTGGCTGTGAACAAAGACTTCAGGGAGCCTGAGGGGATTTCAATCCCCTCGCACTCCCTGAAGGCTTTGTTTTGTTAGAACATTCTGCCCTCTAGTGGCAGAATGTTCTAATAGCCTTATAGCCCTTCGTAGCAGGGCTATACCGGCTTTTAAAGTCCCTCTGCTTTGTTAAAGTCCCCCGCCTTCGGCTCGGGCCTTTAGCGCTGCAGCGGGCCTTTAACAGCCGGTATAGCCCGACTATTCCAATACCTTAATGACCATACCAATGAAATGGAAAACATGATTGAAGCCCAGTTTCCCTTGCAATGGTCGAGGCCATGGCAGATTTGGGCATTCATGCACATTTTTAAGACAGCTCCCTTCCAGCTTGTCCCAGCCTAGGGCTTCACTCAAGCACAACATTTCCACTTCATAAATTGCTTGAGATGAGACAATTGCTTTATATGCTCCCTTGAGTGGGTCCAGTGACAGTTCTCGGTTGTCTTTTCCAAATGTTTTTTAGTTCACTTATAGATGAATGTTCCTTGGTGCTTAGGAGGTCAGATGTGAGGCACAAGTGAGGGATTTGTTAAAGATCACCCCCAAGTACTTATATTCTAATGTTTCTTCTATCCTAGTTTGCTCAACTGACCATATACAACCAGATTCCTTCCTGCCAAAAAAGACAACGTTGGTTTTCTCAAAATCGATTGTTAATTTATTTTTTGGGAAGCATTTGTCAAATTCTGCTAATTTCCATTTTAGGCCAACCAGGGTTCTGTCAAATTTTGCCAGATAATGATACAGGGAATATGGGACCCTTTCATTTTGGGCAAAAAGGAATGGGTGGCTTGTAAAACTTTCAGGAAGTCTCCAAAGAATAGGGCTAACAAGGTTGGTACCAATACTTAACCTTGAGCAACCCGGAATTGATATTAATCCTGCTGTCCAAATCCACAGTAGCCCAACTCTCCTAATGAAGTTCTTCTAGAATCCCCAGACGGTTATAAGGGATCTCTAAAAGTTTTAGTTTAGACAACAAAATCTCCCAATTCACAAGGTCAAAAGCAGCTTAGAAATCCATAAAACATTAATATAAGGTACCCCTGCCCTCAATGGATTTCTGTGCTAAGGCACAAAGGCTAAAGCAATAATCCAATGTGGGGTTTCCAACTTTAAAGCCACCCTGTTCTAACTGAATCATATTGGCCTCCTTACACCACATCTGGTGAACTTGTAGAAGTACATTTGCATTAACCATTGCACGCACATCAATGACGCTAATTAAACAAGAGTTCTTGGGGACTGATGGGTCACCCTTTTTATGGATTGGTGTTCTTACTGCCCCTTTCTAATTTTCCAGGTATTCTCCTGCTTGTGTGCAACTCCTGGAGATGTTGGAGAGATGTTTTGCCCACCAGTCTAAATCAGATTGTATTATTCCAGCTGGTAGGTCATCTGGGCCTGCTGCTTTTGTTAGCTTGATCAAATACATTATTTGTTTCACTGTTGTTACTGAAAACAGAGTAGTTAGGTCATCTACTTGAACTGTACCCTCTTTGGTGCTACTACCACCTGCTCCCTTGCATATTGCTTGGATACCATACTTTCTGCTCTGCTTTTCGTGCTGTATATACCTGATCTCACTAATTTGATCAATTTATAGGAATTCCTGGAGATTTTTTCAGCCAGCATTTACTCCAAATGTTTCGTATTATATTGTATCTTATTCTGTGTATCCGTGCTTTATAGATTTTGAGAACTTCACATTAAGGATTTTCATCAGTGGGAGAAACATTTGCCTGTTTCATTTTCCACAGCTTCTCTTCCAGTTCCTGACACTGAGAATTGAAATAAGAAGCCCTCCTATCCTTAATTTCCTGGGACATTCCATTATGGGGGAGGTCTTTTGTCAGTTAAGTTTTAGGCAGTTTACTATGTCTTATATTATATAATCCTAAATGTTTCTAGGATTATTGTTGTGTTGTTTCTTAGTTATGCCCATGTAAAAACCCTGTCATCTTTTACTGTGAACGCATTTCCTACATTGCCTTCTCTTTTCCACAATAACGTTTTACACACATTTGCATGCGTGACAATGTTGGATTAGATTCTCCAAAATGTCTTTGCTTTCAGATTTTGCTTCACTTAACATTATCACGACTCCTTGAACACCACATACAAGGCCTTGACAAATGTCATTCTATTTTTCATCCACGAGGCGACACAGCTAACTATAGACCATAACAATGCTGCCTTGAACAGGACTCTCAAGGATGCTTTTCATTATAAATAAACTACCATTTCTGGGATTAGTTAGAGGAACGCTTTGCTGTCATTGGCAATGTCTCTGCATATTGAATTTTTGACCCAGCAACTTGCTGATATCTCTGCGAGGGTGTCCAGCTCGTGATTAAGACAGGGACGTACATTCTTTCTCTTCAGTTAATCGTGGTTGGATCATCCAGTATGAGGATTATTGTCAATACACATACACACATGCCTTAGACATTTAGGTTAGGGACTGCATAGTAGGAGTACGTCCAATTTTCTATACTGTTTTATATGCTTGCATATATACATTGTCTAACACAATGGTAGAACTTTTTATTCTGTTCCTTGTCTTGTACTTCTAATAACTTTCATCTGCTTCTGTGTATGATCATTGCAGGACATAGATTCAAAACAAAAATCATGTTGGTTCAATAAATATTGAAAACATCCCTCTGTGCATTCCTTGTATAATCCTCTGAGAATAGGAGAGCACGAGTGACTGAACAAAAGGGTTCTAGATCTGTCAACACAAATCCTGGGGAGTACAGGGTTGTCATGTTCAGTGGTTGCCAGAACCATTTGTTACCCACCTAGAAAAGGAGAGGGGACTAATTGTGGCACTGTGATCTAACTGCCATATAGTACAACATATCCTGAGTAGGTGCATAGAATCAGTCTAGCACCATCCCAAGGGCTATGCCATCCACAAATACAGATCCTACCGTAGGGTGGAAACTACATGACAGTTGGGGTAGAGAAATAGATTACATCAAAACGTTTCTGCAAGTTGCATATAATGGGAAGAATTCCTGGTAGAGACACAACAGGGAAATTCCATAGCCAATGGCAATGTGTTAGGTATGGGATAGGTTCTCAAATTGAATCGTGATTTTAGAGGTACATGATTACTACCTGTTAAGTGGTTTAAATTCCAAAATAAAATAAACATGCCAGGCATGTGTAAACATGTAATCAATTGTACCATTTAGGTTTCCTTGTTTAAAGGTTTGAACAGCCAGAGAGTCTTTTTGAAATCAACAGTTTAACTCCTACTCCTACTCTCCAAAAATCTTAATATGTTCCCGGCTATCTATGATCATTTGGAGAGTTTGGAGTAGGTATAGCACATGCTTACAATAGGTCCTCATAAAGGCCCTCTTTCTGAAGCAGCTTCAGCTCATAATAAAATCTCCCACAAGTACCATCGGAGCGGAGATGGCCTAACGGCAAGGGCAGTTGACCTCGAATCTGGGGAAATGGGTTCGAGATTCGGCAGTGACGCTGAACATCCTGTGATTCTGGGTAAATCACTTAATCTCCCCGTGCCTAACAAAAATGAATGTGTCCTCATGTAATGCAACTGGTGCTATGATACCCAATTTGGGTCAAGTTCGCACTATATAAAACTCTATTAAAAAAAACAAAAGGCGTTGTAGAACGTTTGAAAAATAAAGTCTGAAAAAGTTTGAAACAAGGTAACCTCATCGGACCTATGACAGGTTATTTTGGGTTTGATATACACATATACAATTGAAGGAACAAAGCACAACAGTGAAACCTCTACAGAGACATATCCCCGCTATCCCAGAGTTCTTATATTAAAGGAAATACCCTAAATGTGTCTATGTGTACACAGTTTAAGCACCCACTGTCAAGTTGCGGTCCTAACCAGACTATACAATTTAAAACAAAGATAACCAATAAATGCTTAAATATTAAACAGTAGTCAAAAGAAATCAAATTCAATTTCAGAGACAGGTTTTCCAAATCTTCCTTTTTATCCACAATTGATTCAACAGCCAACTTGTTTCGTCCAGTACATTGAACTTCTTTAGGTCATGGGCGAAGTATTCATACATATGGTAACTGAGCTACCCATATTTCCATCACAAATCGGCAAGAAAAACCATGTTGTATCCCGTAGGTAAAATCCAAGTCAAGAAATAGAGAGAGTGTAATCCAAATATCCCTCTAAATGTAATGAGATCCATCCGTTAAAGTCAACTATATAGAAATGAAATATATATACATATATATAAATACATAGAAACAACATAACTGACAAGAAAACACATCGTCATGTATCTTCGCTACGACATGGTTTTTCTTGCCGATTTGTGATGGAAAGTTCAATGTACTGGTTGAAACACATTTACAATTAGCAAATTCACCAACACTTCCTTGTTGTTATACAAATCAACTTTTACAACATGCAGCCATGTGCATATAGAGCATACCTGTGAGAAACCTTTGGCAATTTTAGTTTAAATCAAAGTGATTAGACCTCTTGGATTACGTTCCGCATTATTAGGTGTTGCATCTGTAACATTACAAAGAACCCTAGTAGCCATGTTTACTGACAACATATAACCTCATTCTTAGATTGTATCTTTCAAAAGGTGTCAGAATCAAGTATTTTACTTAGGCTATTGACATTCCATACTACCAGGGAGTGGTTATCTAGGGGAGCGATGCCCTATTCTACTACACAAGGCTGCTTAAGTCCTGCCAGGCTTTACCCTCGAAGCAGTCAAACCGATTTGCTTCACTCTAGGGAATGGTCGTCAAATGAGTATCACTGCCCAGGCCTAAAACTGTATTTGGTTAACACTAAATTCTATCTTCTGAAGAAAAGAGTACTTGCTTTGGCTTGAGTCATGCATGGCAACTTAGGAAGGTTCTGTTGGGTGGGCATTGTACTTCCGACTGCAGTACTACAGAGATCCCCTTATTCCTCCATTTCTTTTTCTGCTACCATGATTAAACTCTTGATTACCTGGGAAAAAATGATTTTACCTGTGTAATTTCCTTTGCTGACTGTTCCTTATAAACCATACTTGCTTTAAATCGGTAGAGGTAGTTAATTTTAGAGAGGGATAGAGCTTAAAAATATCCAGTAAATTATGTATATTCTGGGGTCTCACCTTCTTTACATTTTTCCTTCGTTTGATATAGAGTAATAAACAGTCCTTATGATCATTGTATTTTTAATTGTTGTGTCACCTACCTTTGCTGCTATCATCTCTCCTTTCGCTACGCCTTGGCTGTACTTTTCATTAGGAGTCGAACTCGAATTAGGGTACCTAACCAAAGGCTGTATTAACCTCTCCCTGGAGGTTGAATCTCTAAATCTTACACAGGGGATCCAACAGCGAAACTCAAGTGGCAAGGGCTGCCCTGCTTGATACCTGCACTACCAGGCTGTACTAAATTTCCACCATGAACCTTTATACCTCAACAAACCTTGATCTTGTGCTATAGTACTGGGCGGGGGCATTATTCACTCACTTGCTCAATAAGGAACAGGCATTCCCTCACTTTCAGCTACTTAGTCCAGTCACCATTGGTCTTGTTGGGTTTCTTCCTGACAAAAGCAGCAGTCTCTATTCAGAGTTTTCCAGCCTCAGGAAATATGTCACACAGAAAGTAAGTTTTCCTAGCCAAGACCTGGGCTCCCTTTTCTGTGATGGTTTGCAAGAGGCTCAGTTCTCTTGCTGTCAAAGCAATGACTCAGCCAGAGATTACATGCAAAGGTGGGAGCTCGTCCCCATTGGTGACTGCCACACCAGGGTGCAGCCATCCATGACTCTTTAGGCTTCGCTTTGATCCTCTTCTCAGCCTTGTGCAGGAGAACAGACTGAAGGACAATATCTCTTTGAGATAAGGACAGCACCATTGTGCATTCTTTCTTTCCATTTTTCCATTGGACAGAACTGAAGGAGGATATCTTTCTGGTCATTGATCTTGTGATGAGGTACTATGTTTCTCTGTTTCACCTCACCCATCAGAGGTGGCATGCTTCATCATTGGGAATCTCGTTGTATCATGATGCCTAGTCATGGTACGGGCTACAACCCCCTGTCTGAGAGGGAGGAGCTTGGGGATGATTTTGTATGTAGAGCATGGTATACTAAATACCATAGTGATCAGCTCATGATAGTGAAGGCAGCAGAGCAAGTGAAAGTGATAATAAAACTAGCTACAGTATATGCAATAACCCTTCATTGATGCATCCCTGGGCCAGGATTATAAACAGAGCACTCGCACCAACCATATATACCCGCAGTTCGTGTCAGTATGTGGTCGACATGCTTCAGCCTAATACCCTCATCCAGAGATGTAGCGACTTTCTTTAGGACCTACTTGTAAGTGCTGCTGCTCAATGTGCTGAAAAGTGGAAAAAAGACAAGTGTGTCAGAAAAATATGTATAAGGGGTACCGTAAGGTACAGAGCCAAAAGAATAACCTATCTCACATCGACCCAAATGTTGGATATATTTTTTGGGGGTATTTGCAAACTTGTAAAGAGGAGATTGCACCTTCTGAGCTGCATCCTAGTACGTGGAGCATGAATATACGCATCTAAACAAATCTGAAGAAAAAATATATTAAGGTATCGAACGTTTATATATCTTTTTCCCCTCCTTTTTTGCAATGTATCATATTCTTTACTTATTTAACACCAGTGCTGATATTTGAATAGGTAACTATTATTCCGTAAATCTATTTTGAGATTTGAATTGCAGCAGTCTATTTAAAAATCCGTGGATGCCAATCCTTATTCAGATTGACAGTCATTCCATTGTTGTTGAGCTTTATCAAACTTTTTGTGGGTTTACTATCCCACTTTTGGGAATCTGTATCCTCCCCAGAGTAAGCATATATACTTCCATTCACCTTTTCCAGATTTTCAAATCCCAACCCGATATCTAGGAACATTGTGTAATCCCCCCCCATTGTTTGCTGATCTCATAGTAGTGTAAATACATTTTATCTTCTTCTTTGACTATGTGTAGGTATATTTTGATTCTTTATTAACATCTGGCTATGTTTTTAACCACGCATTAGTTACTAACTTAATCTCAGATTATATGTTGGGTGAAGGCATTTCTATGTGTAATCACATTCTCTATTTATATGCACTTGAGGACTATAACTCTATTTCTGTGACACCACTGGCTCTCTTATTAGGCACCCATACTTTATTAATGGATTTTCCCACAATTTATTTTAAATTTTTTTCAAATGATTACATTTTTCATATGAATAGCCAAGCATATTTGTTATATTTTACAGGTATTTTTGGTTTCATTGTGGCTTTCCTGATGAAGGTGCATGGGTCGCGGTAACGCACATAGAATTGATCCTACCATGAATCAGCCATGATGTAAGCCACTTTTGTGTTGTGTTGTATTTTTTGTTCATTTCTGTTAGAAAATGACTTACTTGACACCAGGGTGCCGATTCCGATCCGTTAAAATATTACCGTACGACTCGTATCCGTATTTTTTTACGTACGAATCGTACAAGTGCCGTCCCACCGGTGAAGTACGATTCGTACATGAAAAATACATACGAATCGCTTCGGGAAAAGTCTACGAGACGTCCCCGGACAGTTTTACATACAAATCGTAAGACTGAAGTCCGAGCGCGCAAGTACGATCCGTACCGCCCTTCTGAAAACACAAGCGCATGGAAAAGGCCCCATACGGAGCGAACGCCGTACCACCTGTATCCGGGTAAATTTGTGCCTGGGATACGAGTCATACAGCCCCCCCCAACCCCCCCATATGTCAGCACCGTACCCCCCATGTCCGCACTCTACCCCAGCCCCGTACATGTACGCACCGTACCCCACCACCGTACCCCAGCCCGTACATGTACGCACCGTACCACACCACCGTACCCCAGCCCCTTACTTGTACACACCGTACCCCACCACTGTACCCCAGCCCCGTACTTGGATGCACCGTACCCCAGCGCCGTACCCCAGGCCTGGACTTGGATGCACCGTACCCCAGTGCCCTACCCCAGCCCCGTACCCCAGTGCCGTACCCCAGCCCCGTACATGTACACACCATACCCCACCACCGTACCCCAGCCCCTTACTTGTACGCACCGTACCCCACCACCGTACCCCAGCCCCGTACTTGGATGCACCGTACCCCAGCACCGTACCCCATGCCAGGACTTGGACGCACCGTACCCCAGCGCCCTATCCCAGCCTTGTACCCCAGCGCCGTACCCCAGCGCCGTACATGTACGCACCGTACCCAACCACCGTACCCCAGCCCCATACTGGTACACACCATACCACACCACCGTACCCCAGCCCCGTACTTGGACGCACCGTACCCCAGCGCCGTACCCCATGCCCCTACTTGGTCGCACCGTACCCCAGCGCCGTACCCCAGCCCCGTACATGTATGCACCATACCCCAACACCGTATCCCAGCACCGTACTTGTACGCACCGTATCCCAACACCGTACCCCAGCCCCGTACTTGGACACACCATACCCCACCACCGTACCCCAGCATCGCGTATGTATGAACCGTACAACAACATTGCATATGTGAGCACTGTACAACAACATCGCGTATGTACGCACCTTACATACGCTAAAACGACTCGTACAGAACCAGGACACTATAAAACAGCACAAGGAGGGTCAATTCGACTTGCACAACACCACAAAACACGTCTACAGTACAAAAAACATCTAAAAGACTGACCTGCCACTTCCAAACAGGAAAACAGAGGCCCAAACTCACAACCACCTCTTATAACACACCCACCAAAAGTTCAAACCCAGCCACACCCACAAATGGACCAATAAAAAGGGCCCACACTCACAAACCATGAGCCTTTGCAACAGACCCACTGCTGACAGACACCACACACACACAACTGCACCCATACACCTTAACTTACACACCTTCACACAACCTCCTTCACACATACCCCATCTACACATTCACACACACACCTACACATTCACACCCACACACCCACAACCATCCACACCCACACCCCACACCATGCCCACAGACAAGAATCCAAAGTTCACAATGGAGGAGCTGGATATCCTTGTCAACGAAGTCATCAGAGTCGAGCCACAGCTCTTTGGAACATTGGTCAGACAGACCAGCATAGCCAAAAAATCACGCCTGTGGCAGAGGATCGTCAATCGGGTGAATGCTGTTGCGCCCATCAGAAGGACCAGGAATTAATGCCAAGCCAGGTGGTACGATCTGCGGAGGGCAGTCAAGCGCAAAATGAACGAGGACTACGCCCAGAACAACATCACTGGAGGTGGGCTGCCCCGCAGACCGGTACATTACCATCCCTGGGAGGAGAAGGTGATGGCCCTGCTTCCACCGGTGGGAGTACACGGAGTCAAAGGAGTTGCGGAGCCTGGTGAGCACACAAACAACTTACGTAACATGGGGGTAATGGCATCCACACCCCAACTACTACAAATGCACTCACCTACCCCCAAGCCCTCACCGGACACAACCACACTCAAAAACAATGCTCATGCCACTAACATGTGTATGCCCCATTCACAAAGCAAGGCCATGCCATGTACCAGCCTACAGAAACCACAAACCCAAGACTGGATGTCCGGGATGCTGGGAGGGTGGGGATCACTAAACATATTGTACAACTCAGAAACAGACACCATTGCCCTCAGCCCATATGGCCCAGGTACATACCCATGCATCATGCTCAATGCACAGGGACTGGCAAAGTACTGACAAGGTAGCTGACACTTGGCCCTGCTGTAGGCAGCACAAAGCCCTCCTGTGACCACTGCAAACTCTAACACAAACACAACAAGCTCAGATATCTAGGACAGGAACTCACACTCACTGACATGGCAGCATGCTCCATGGGGGGACAGATACATCACCTGGGAGACCCACTGCCAAATCACACTACACCCACCAGCAGGCACCGTCAAGCAATCAACAATCGATCAGGGTACTTGTAAGGTGCGCTACTTACCTGTGAGGGTCTCAAGGCGCTGAGGGGGGGGTTCCACTACTGCTCGAAGAGCCAGTTCTTGAGGAGTTTTCTGAAGGCAAGTAGGTCTTGGGTCAGTCGTAGGTGGGTTGGGAGGGTGTTCCAGGTCTTGGCGGCGAGGTAGGAGAAGGATCTGCCACAGGCAGTTGTACGTTGGATGTGGGGGACAGCTGCGAGGGTGAGGCTGCCGGAGCGGAGCTGGCGGGTGGGGGTGTAGAAGCTGAGTCTGATGTTCAGGTAGGCTTGTCCGGCGTTGTGGAGTGCCTTGTGTGCGTGGGTGAGGAGCTTGAAGGTGATCCTCTTGTCGATGTGGAGCCAGTGCAGGTCACTCAGGAGGGGGGTGATGTGGCTGTGGCGGGGGGCGTTGATGATCAGTCGTGCGGAGGCGTTTTGGAAGCGTTGTAGCCGCCGTTGGTGTTTGGATGGGAGTCCTGCGTAGAGTGCGTTGCCGTAGTCCAGTCTGCTGCTGACGAGGGCCTGTGTCACTGTTCTACTTGTTTCGGTCGGGATCCACCTGTAGATCTGGCAGAGCGTGGGGTGTCGTAGCAGGAGGAGGAGACTGCGTTGACCTGCTTGGACATGGAGAGGGAGGATGTGAGGATCAATCCTAGGTTGCGTGCGTAGTGGGTGGGTGTCGGTGCTGTCCCCAGAGCGATCGGCCACCAGGAGTCGTCCCAGGCTGAGGCTGTGGGTCCGAGGATGAGGACCTCCGTCTTGTCTGAGTTCAGTTTCAGATGGCCACTCCTCATCCAGTCAGCGATGGCCCTCAGACCCTCGTGGATGTTTGTTTTGGCGGTGTGAGGGTCCTTGGTGAGGAAGAGGATGAGCTGGGTGTCGTCGGCGTAGGAGATGTTTTTGAGGTTGTGGTGGTGGGCCACTTGTGTGAGGGGGGGCATGTGGATGTTGAACAGCATCGGGCTGAGGGATGATCACTCACCCCTTACACAAGCACACAGCCCCGGGGCAGCCAATGGAGTTACCCACTCTCACAATGGACATGTGACACAACAAGATCAAGCCACAGCCAAAGAAGCATCCAAGCCCAAATTTGACATGTCAAACACCCTGGAGAACATTTCAATCAGTCCCCTGCAACATACCCATCCACAAGTGAACATTGATGTGAATGCTAGGCACATACAACTACCTGGAGGAACTGTGGCAACTAGAATATGTATGAAACATGGATGTCGCATTAAACAGCATTAACATTGTCTCTCTCTCACACACAGGGCAACGGCATGGATCTCCCCCCAACAATGGGGGGGAAGTACCACAGTCCCAGGCTCGGGAGGAACCTGATCCCACCGGCAGCGACACCTCACAACACTCCGCGGATGACCCCAACCCACCTGGCCCCTCTGGTGTCCAAGCCCCTGCAGCACCTGCTTCAGGTACATCTGTGCCAACCACCACCCCCATTACTGCCACATCCCAGGAGACACCCAGGAGCCCTGCCCACACTGAACAACTGAGCCAGTCTGACCTGGAGGGACAAGGTTCTCCGGGCACCCAGGAGGAGGCAGCCAACACCGACAATGCCATCCCTCAGGGGTCCCGTAGACCCGATGTGCCCACAACGGCAGGCCAGGCTCGTGTGGGCAGGGGTGGTGGGAGTGGAGGCAGGCGGAGGGGAGAACCTGACCAGACAGCTGAAGGGACCGGTATGTCATACGTACGCAACATCATGGAGGCATACTGGCGTGACACCAGGGCCATCAGTCAGGTAGTGGCGACCCTCACAGACATTAAGAATCAGCAGGCCGAGCAACACGCCAGTCAACAACAACACCAAGGACGGATGGAAGCAAGACTGGCTGAGCTCCTGGCGGTGCAAAGTGACATAAGCCATTCACTCCGTCGGATCGGCGACAACATGGGCAACCCTCCTTGTGACACCAGGCGCAGACCTGCACCAGCCACAGGGAGGGAGGAGGAGGAGGAGGATTCGTCTGACGGAGCGTCCCAAGCATCGTCAAGGCCTGCATCTGAGAGGGTCCCTGGAGGAAGGTGGGTCATCCACGGAAAAGACCGTGAGAGGCAGCAGACCATCCACATCTTCCAGGTCACCTGGCCAGGCACCTGGCCTTCATGCGCAACAGCAGCACATCATTCACTGACATTCTCTGCCACATGGACTTGCTGGTCACAGTCTGACCAATGATGACCAACACTGTGGTCTGGACTCTGATGACTTCAAATGCCAAGGATCCCATCTCCCCCTGTGAACTTTGGATTCTATACACCCGGTAGAGCACCTTATTTTTTCTAGCAAAACACGCACCCCACCGAGAATAAAACTATTTATTTGTCATGAGATGTTGCAGTCATTTTGCCTTAGTCCACAACATACGTGTGGGTAAATGTCAAACTATGCCTGTGTGTTGAACTAACTCCAGCCATCCATACCCTGGGATCTGAGTCCGGTACAGGACACACATGGGTCACAATGTATCATCCGATACAGCCTGGGAGCCCAATACTCACCCGTGATGGCCTCAAGCTGCTGAGGGGGGGGCTTGAAATACTGTGCGGACACACCAATCAGGAAGAGGATGATGAAGGCCTAGAGGTCATGGCTCATGTGGAGGTTCCCGGGGAGGGAGTCCCAGGTATGTTTGTCCAGGTGTGAGAACCATCTCCTTCATGCTGGAGTTTTGTGGATGTGAAGAATGGTGGCCAGGCCAAGTTCGGATGCATAGAGTTGGGCCAACGGGGTCTTGGATGACAGACGTACAAGGTTGATTTTGGGGTCTGGGGTTGTTGACTGCCTCCTGAGTGTGTGTGAGGAGTGTGAAGGCCATCCTGTAGCACACAGTGATCCCTTGCAGCTATCTCAGGTGGACGGTGATGTGAATAGGGTGCGGGATGTTGAAGCTGAGTTGTGCAGATGCACCCTTGATGTGGACAAGTTTCCCGTGAGTTTGGATGTACTTGCTCCGTAGAGGGCGGGGCAGTAGTTGACACGGCTGGTGTCGTGGACCTGGGGGATGGTCTGTCTTTCCTTGGAGTGGATCTATCTGAGGATCATGTGCATCATGCAGAGGGTGTTGCAGCATGAGGTACAGATGCTGGTGATTTGCATGGCAAATGTGAGTGACAAATCCATGATGCACACCATCTTGTGTGCGTGGCCACTGTGTGCTTGTGTAGGGCCCCTGTGGGTGGGACACAAGAAGTTGAGCCAGCTGTAAGGGGACAATCCTCAGATGCTTACCTCAGTCCTGTACAAGTCCAGCCTCAGGTGGCTGATATTCAGCCATTCATCCACGGACCTCATGCCTTCTTGAATGTTGGAACTGGCAATGTCTGCGTCTTTGGTGAGGGTGAGGAGCACCTGGGTGTCAATGGCATACGACATGATGATGAGGTTGTGTGCACATGTGATGATGGAGAGGGGGGTCCTGGACACATTGACTATTGACACGCTGAGAGATGATCCCTGGGCCATGTGCCAGATGACGCCACCATACTACATGCTGAAGGCTTGAGTCCCACTCCCATGGCCTTGCTGGTGGACGGAGCCGGTGTGGAGCAGGAGGGACATGATCTGGTTGGTGTGACAGGGCCTGGAAGGCAGGGCAGCGCTGTGTAGGCAGTTGGAGTTGCACACTCAGTATGCAAAGGTGTCGTGTGTGCACTTAGGGTATGCCTGTGAGCAGGCGGTTGAATTTCGGATAGACATTGCTTGGAGGGTGGCTACAACATGAGACTGTAGTGTGATGTGGGTCATGCAAGGACATGAGGGTCGTGCAATGTGCACGTTGCATGTGCTGACGGTCCTGCCTTTGGCACCTCGTGGCCGCAACAGTGGCACAGACAAGATGATGACAGCCAAATGAATGGGTGGAGGGAGGCAGGGAGGAGCATCTTTGAGGCGTGTGTGTTGCCGAATCCTGCTACTTTGTGAGCCCTTGCTGCAGGGGCCGCAGCAGCAGGCGCCATGTCCTGGAAACTATGCCAAAAGTAGCACACAAAGACAAGGATGTCAGAAAGGACAACTGCAACAGGCGTATGTAAAGGAAGGAGTGTCCGGTTACCCATGGCACACCCAGAGAAAATGGATGCACAATCACCAATGATGACTGACACAGGATCAGGAAACAGAAGGCCGAGCCGCGCACAGGAGACACACCCTCAGCAGGCGTTGACGGCCCGTCGTGGGGACCAACATGCCCAAATACATACATAACCATGGATTTCATGCACAATCGAGATTCTAACCCATGAAGAACTGCATGCATGTAGCCAAACTACACATAGACTCATATGCACAATCTTTAACAACTATGCCAGAGATGCCGCATGCAAAGTGGGAAGAGACCTGCATTGACACAGATGAGGCACCTTGGAGGGTGAGGAACCCCTTTATTACTCAGGCTCACACTAAGGGAAATGCATCAATATGAACAGACACACAGGTCATTTGTAGGCCTGGGCGAAGCACTACGCTACGCTCGCGTAGTTTGCGAAGTTCGCGCTACTTCGCGCTACGCGAACTGCACGTAGCACAGTGCGAACACGCGTAGCGTAGTGTTGCGTAGTGCTGCGGTCATTTTTTGCTTGCTCGCGGTCCTCAACGTCAAGTTGGCGACCGCGAGCAAGCAAAATGACATCCTGGCGAGACTTTTTCCTTGTTCGCGATCGCGAGCATGGAAAATAAACCTCCCGGCGAGATTCCCAACGCGAGAAGGTCAGGTTTCTCATTGCGAGGGGTCGCGTATGCTCGCGACCGCTCGCGATGAGAAACTACCAGTTCGCGTTGAGAAAGCTGCAGCTCGAGTAAAAATCTACTCGAGCAGCAGAAAACTACAGCTCGCACTGTGCAAGATGCCATTTTCAATGATTGCACAGTGCCGGTTGCTTGTCCGCACTGTGCAATCATTGAAAACAACATCTTGCACAGTGCGAACATGTTACTTCGCAGTTCGCGAAGTGCTACGCGTAGCTCGCGTAGTGCGAACTTCACTTTGCGTAGCTTCGCGAAGTGCTACTTCGCGAACTACGCCCACCCTTAGTCATTTGGCTGAACATGTGGGACCTACACTGGACAACCCCTTCACAACACAGAGGTAGTAAATCCAAATGGCCTGGCACACAAGTTAAGGGGATGAGCCAAACACCCCCTGCTGCACACGAAGAGGCTGCAATTCCCCATTGAGCCTCTTATGGGGATGTCCCACACCATGTCCACCCGTAGCATCCCGTATGTTTCTGAGGGAAGTTTTACACACATTGATGCCTTCATCAGAATCCATAAACCATTACAGATGACTGTCGCGAAGGTTCATGGGAGTCATGCTACATGTCATGTGCCCCATGGTGAGTCGACATGTATGCATGGTAACCCAACATGCACAGGAGCAGTCCCCACACATTCCAAACACGTAACACCCCCAAAATACCTTGCTGCAATCCTCACCCAAAATGACTTTTCCCCATGTCCGTGCATGGAACGCTGATTCAGCACACGTTGCAATACTCATGAGGAATAGCAGGAGGCCAACGATGACACAACCAGACAACATGCGCAAGAACCTGTGGATGACAGACACACAAGAAGTCAGCTAAAAGATTGTTATCCGCATACATGGTCATTTACTCTACAGGAATAATGTTGTCACCATGCGATTTGAAAATTTAGTGTCTCTGCTAAAATGAGTGGAATGACATCATCACTCGAGTGACACATTAGAACACACATCTAAGTCACTTAGCATACAGTCAGGTTGCAATGTGTGCTGGACACACACAAGGCTCCAAGCGTGCACACTCAGACCCAGTGACTCACCATTATGAGAAGAAGTTGCGTATGAGCTGACTCCGGATATCCTCTTCTTCCTCCTCCTCCTCACTTGCCTCGTGACCAAGCCTTTCATCCTCCACGGGTGGATGTTCCTGCTCATGCTGCTCCAGGATGAGTGGCACTGCCTTCTCCACTGCCATGTTGTGCACAAGATTTTGCAGACCTTGCCGGTGCAAATGGGAGGGACCCGCCTGTCTTTTGAAGGCACCGGAATCGGCTCTTCAGGAGGCCAAACGTCCTCTCAATCACTCGCCTGGTCTGCCCGTGTGCATTGTTGTAACGGTGATCTGCAGCTGATCTTGGATTGCGGAGAGGCGTCATCAGCCATGGCATGTTGGGATAGCCGGAGTCCCCTACATGGAAACATCATGTAAATAAGTGGGTCAGGAGATGCCGTAAGATGCAAAGATACCGCAAAACACAGGACAAACAGAGTATACCCACCAACAAGACATGCTCATTCGTTGTGCAGCCGCAGCATCATTTGTGGCACCCTGCTACGCCTCATGATGTAGGCATTGTGTGCTGACCCTGGAAAACGTGCACAGACATGGGAAATCAGCATGTTAGCAAGACACACCACAAGGGCATTTATAGAGTGGTAATGTTTACGGTTGCGATAGGCGACCTCCTGTGCCTGTGGTGGTACCAAAGCCAGATGTGTCCCATCAATGGACCCAATGACATGGGGCATCCCTCCCAGGGCATAGAAATCACCCTTGACACCTGTCAACTCCTCAGGAGTCGGAAAATGGATGAATTCATCCAGGTGCTCCAACATGGCTGCCAAAACATCATGCAGGACATGGCTGAACATCGTCTGTGACATGCCACCAACATCAGCTATGGTGAATTGAAACGTACCTGTGGCAAAAAAATGTAGGGCTGCCATCACCTTCATCTTGGGGGTCAGCGCAGTAGGATACCTGTGTCATGGTTGGAGGTGTGGTGCCAGCTTGGCGGTCAAGTCCTCAATCAACTGTTGGGTGAATCTGTAACAGCGCATGCAGTCATGTTCCCTCATGGCACCCAAGTCTGGCATTGGTCTGGGGACAGGCGGTGCCCTGCAGAAAATTTGAATGAATAACGAACAGTGAGAACATAACAACATCAATGTCAATGAACTGAGCACATGCTCAACTGCTAATACACATCTGCTAAATACAGAGTCTGGTCTGTGCAATACATCCAGGACACATATGCCAGCCAGGTGATACTCCTACGAAAAGCCAGCTACACCGTTGATTGTCAAGTCTACATGACATGCCCTGAAACGAGCTGTGGGCCAGTGTCAGTGAACAGCCAGAGACATCACAAGCGTGATATACATCTGCATATCTGCTCTGTTGCGAATCCCCTCACTATTGAGTGGTGATCAACCTGCTACACAAGCTACTAATATTGATAAGATCGAGAGATTAAAACAACTGAAAAAGAAAAATATTAGGACTCAACTACATGCTCAAGTTCTATTAGAACATTTAAAAAACAATACGATACCAGTAGGCTTACAGGTGAGAAACATCCCAGTTATTTTTATCACAGACAAAGTGTATTTGGGTAGGTTTGGAGGTGTAGGAACTAAATGTTCCAGGGATTGGATGGCATTATCAATTGAAACGGCCTTCAGATTAAATGAAGAAGAACTAAGAGAAATTAAAACACTAGAGGAGGAAATCTTGGGGGACAATACTATTAAAGAAGCGAAAGGACTTTTAGAATTTGTAGAAACAACTATAGTGGAGTTTAAGATCTTTACTACCAATCAAAAAACGACTAAAGTCGCAAGGGATATTAAAAATTTCAAAACAGAAGAAATATACCCCTACCTAAAAAGATTTCTTCCAAAATAACAACCCTAGCTCGCTCAATCTTCAATACAGAGGACGATCTCGAAGGAGGTTTATTACCTTCTCAGATACCTCCTCTGATTCAGACCAAGTATCTTACAATAATTACCAGCCGTACCCTCAATACCCGAGAGCCCAACCTTTTTTTGGCAGAGGTAGATACAGAGGCAGAGGGGGCGGTACGAGATGGAGAACTTTCAATCAATCAGCAGGCCATTTTGTACAACAGGGCCAGTACCAAAACCCGGAACAATATCAGAACCAGGATCCCGAGCTCTTCCGTACACGGAGGAGGACATACAGACGCTAGAGGTGTGTAAAAGATTAATTGAACCAATCCCTATCTATAGCCTTTCCAATCATACACCATCAGAGGCGGAAATGAATGTACTTCATAAAGGTTTATCCTTTGTACCCGTGGTGTCATTAAACCCAGTGGATACCAAAACAGAAATTTTACAATTCCTCAGAAAGGTCAGACTCAAAATCTTTTTTCATGATAAGGAGCATAATGAACAAATAAATATAACGGGACTTAGGAATAAGTCATTCTTTATACCAGAAACTTCAGCTATGCCTCCCGAGATCTTATTATTCGAGGAGCAAATTTTAAAAGAGCTTGATAATTTGCAAAAGAAAAAGATTTTTTATAAATCCAACTTTACGAAACAAGAAACACTAGCACTCAAGACCCTTGCTGAAAATCCGGCAATTGTTATCAAGCCGGCAGATAAGGGGGGAGGGATTGTGTTATGGGATGTGGATAAATATGATCAGGAAGTGCTTAAACAACTTTCAAACCCCACACATTACAGACTTCTAGATGAGAACCCTACTCGTAAGTTAAAAGCAGAAATTTTGGAGATGACTATGGAAGCACTCGACCAGGGGTGGCTATGTAAGAATGAATTCGATTTCCTGAATGCAGACATATGTAAAATTCCTAATATATATGTACTACCAAAAGAACATAAAAATACTGAGTGTCCTCCGGGAAGACCTATTGTGTCCGCCTGTGGTTCCCTGTTGGAGCCATTGGCTAAATACATTGGTACTTTCCTAGCCCCGTTGGTCAAAGAAACCCAATCGTATGTGAGAGATACGATGGATTTCATATCTCAAATAGAAAATCTCACATACAATGTTGACAGTCAACTTTTGGTATCCTTCGACATAGTATCGTTGTATACTAATATCCCACAAGACGAGGCTTTGGCAGTCATGAAATTTAAATTGGAAGACAGAGAAAGGCCACATCAAGTACCAACGGACTTTATAATATCGCTAGCGACACTATGTCTAAAGAACAATTTTTTCAACTTTAAAGAGGTTTTATATCTCCAAACAATGGGAGTGGCAATGGGGTGTAGTTTTTCACCCGAGATAGCCAATTTGGTTAAGGATGAGTTCGAGAAAAAATGGATATATAGCGACACCAACCCTATTAAATCTTGGGTTTGTTTTTGGTGTCGCTATATTGATGACATTTTTATGATTTGGGGAGGCAACGAGATTCAACTGTCAGACTTCCACAATTGGCTCAATGTAAGAACATTGGAACTCAAATTTACTGTCTCTAAAGATAAGGAAAAGATCCATTTTTTAGACGTCCTTGTAGAACATCAAAACGGCGAATTGAAAGTGAGCCTTTACACTAAACCCACTGACCGTAACACTTTGTTACATTTTACCAGTGGACATCCACGCACATTAAAAGAAAATTTGCCATATGGGCAGTTCCTCCGTATTCGGAGGAATTGCTCCAATAAAGAGGATTACTTTACCTGTGCAGAAATACTTAAAAATAAGCTAATTATACGAGGATACCCTAAGAAACTGATTAAAACAGCACTCAAAAGAGCGTGGTTCACGCCAAGAGAAGATTTGCTTACTCCTAAACAACATGAAGACAAATCACCCCTCACATGTGTTCTGACGTATGGACCTAAAGCGAACAAAATCAAAAAGATAATTCAATCTAATTGGAAGCTCATTGATACCTTAGATATTTCGAAGCCATTGTTTGCATTCAGGAAAGGTAGAAATATTAGACAACACCTGGTACGAGCAGAAAGAACTACTGATCTCCCAAGAAAAGACTTAAGGGGTCTTTTAAGTTTACCACCTGTGTCAGGGCATTACAGATGCCAAAACTGTGTTGCATGTAAAATGACTATTGATTCTAAACAAATAGTCATTAATGGATTCACACATGAGCAGAGAGTTTTTTCAAATTGTAACACAAGTAACATCATATACTGTGTTAACTGTCCATGTAACAAGTTCTATATTGGACAAACGACTCAGACTGCAAAAAAACGGATCTTGCAGCACAAGTCAAGGATCAAATTTAGGACACAGGGAGCTCCCCTAGTTCAACATTTTCTTTCTAACAACCATACAGAAAACGATTTGCACTGGTCGGTTTTGTTGGTAGTTCATGATACGAATAAAGACACTCTTCAAATGAAACTTAATAGATCAGAAGCAAGGCTCATAGAAAAATATCATACAGCAACACAAGGCCTTAATGACAGAGATGAAATGTGGTCGCTGATACAGGAACCATAAAAAATCTCTTCTCTGGTTTGGTAGTTTCTATCTACTTATAATCCGGCGGTGTGTAGCCCTTGCTATAGCCTTATTGTCATTTGTATTTTAAAACATATGTGACCTCAAGTTTGTGGGTTTTCTGCACTATGGGTCTGAATATATGTTAAGTGGAATGAAACAGTTTTCTATGATCGTAATATGAATCCATCTGGAGAGTCTTGTGTAGCAATCACACAGCAATATTGTACGGAGTGGCAGTACAATTTTCACGAGGTGGTTTTCTAAGTCTGTTTTAATTTTTATTTTTAATCTCTTTGTTTCTTAAATCATTTATTACCCCCTTCTTCTATCAAGGTGTGTGCCGACGCTATTAATAACAAGGAGTATCTGGAGTATCTGGTGTAAGGAAATGATTGTCTTGTTTCTGTTTCTACTGGGGGACACGTTAGACTACGTATGAGTCCGCTCTCTATTTTGGGTATTTAGTACTTCCGTATTCTCCGGCCACGTGATCTCGCGCTGGAACCGTGTGGAGAAGTTGATCTATATAGCGAGAAGTTTCGAACAGTTTAAGGTATGATTTTAAATTGAACTCTCACACCCCGGACCACAATCGTTATAAGTCTGGCTCACGCTATGTCCCGCATACTGATAGACTGTTGCCTCTTTCCTTTTTTCCCTTTCGGTAGTACTCACACGAAGTTCATATGGCTTAGCAGGGCGAGGATTTAAAGGTCCCCCATTCTTAGATTCGGCCCTGAGGATTTGGCCTTATTGGTAAGACTGAGGATTCCTTAATATGTACAACAACAATGTATGAATCCGAGATACATGTAGTGGTAACGATATAGTGACCTAACTCAGTTTCCCCGTGTTTTTCCGTGTTATTCAGAAAATATAGTCTCCCAATGGAGACATTACCGCTAAGGATTTTGATGCGGCAACATGGATTGCTGTTTAATTGGTAATTGTGTAGTGCGTTTTTGTTGGTGTTTCAAATTTTTTAGGTTATATTTCACACTTCTGGACTCTTTTAGTATTATGCTTTTATTTTTCAATGAGATTGCAATACACGGGTGATGGAACTTTACAGGTGGTTTAGTTACTTTTCTCATTATTTCTATCTTTATTCTTGGTAATTTCATGAGACTGCCACCCCTAGAGAGGTTCTGCATATCATTTAGATTTTGTATATATTGTATGTACATATATACATAGTTGTACATATTGTAAATGTTTTTTATATTATAGATGTTGCTACAGGAGATATATCCTTATATACCCTAGTCCTGATGAGGCCCGCAAGCAAGTTGGGCTGAAACGCGTCGACTATTTTTGAATATAAAGAGCCCCTGAGGAATTGAAATCACTGGTGGAATCGAGATATATAGTACTAATAAATTGTATAAAGGGGTATAAGTGTTGTTACCTCCCAGTACTATTGAATGGGGCTACTTGGAACAATGGAATGCTAATGAAAGAAAGTGTGAACATCTATTATTTGTTATAGGGGAATAAGGAATGGATTAAATGTTCCTTGTTGTTTTGTTTTTTCCTTTTTTGGATTGATTGATTTATGTTTATGTATTTTCATATGTATTGGAATATTCGATATTACATTTATACATTGATAAAAGGGATTTATCAAATGAAGCTGTGTCCATACAATGATATTACTAATATATGATTAATTTCAAGAAGTAAATAACTCACAGTGAAGGAATAATTTAAGGTATCCTTCACATTTTGAGAGAAAGAATATTAGATTGGTTCCATCACATCATTTTGTTTTTGCTATAATACATCCACATATCAGCATTTGAAGGATGTCATCTCATACAGACAGTTGACGGCAAGCTAGATGCACAGACCACATGGAATGTCAAATGTACAGATCACACACAATGCGATGAAAGGGTACACGTGAAAACAGAAAACACAGACATTGAGACGACGCAGATATGTCCTCATGTCAAAATATCATGTTCGATGCATACAGACACACGTTACGTGGAAATCCACATGTGGCATGTTTTGCGTAGATGTGTGCCATGCCTATCTACACACAGACACATGTTGGATGCAGCAACAGCAGATGCAGTTGACGGAACACCAACAGCAAGCTCATGGGAACACATGACACACAATTGACATAGTCACATCCGTGCACGCTGGTCGTTAAATGTCAGTTGTTAGTGTCCCTGTCCCTGGCATCAGGGGACCGTTGCGGGTGGTGGTGACTGCGCCATACCAGTGATGCTGTGCTTGACACGTTTGTACTACATGCACACATGTGCAAAGTGTGAAGGGGAAGTGTGCCACATAGTGGCCCATCACACATGACATGTGTACACAGATCATCACACATCAATTGTGCAAATACATGAGGCGACATGTGCAATATCACTGCCTGACACACCTAGGCCCTGCACATGTAGGACAGCAATGACAATGACTTGATGTGCCGAATCACTTGCCTCAGACGGGGAAAACATGGCGGCCGCTAGCTAGAGTGGCTCGCACGCTCTTACCAGCCTCCTGAGATCTCCGCTGCTGCATCAGCTATGCCGACAAACAAATGGCTCATGTGAGAGCACAAGGGATTAAGGGCTCGGAGAGCTATCGCTACTGTTCCGACTCGCAGGCGCTCGCAGGCACCGGTGAATGTGTTTGCCGGCGATTTCTCCTTTTTCCGCTCCTGCTCCCGTCTTTCTCCCAAGTTGGAGGCGAGCAGCCGTGGAGTTTAGGCGCGGCCGTGCGGCCGCTGCTCGCGGGGCATACACCGCGTCCTCTCTCGGCAGAAGAACAGGAGAAGGGATCCCAACGCCGAGGGACACAGTGCTGCGAAGGTTTCGTCTTGCTGAGAAAACATCGGAACCGGAGACAGATCAAGTGGCGGCAGCCTCGGAGGAACCAGTGGACTGGGGGGACTCTCCTCCAGCAGAAAGTAAGGTGTCTGATCTAACCAGGGGGGAGAATGAGATAGGCACTTATAAAAGCAATAATAATATCTCTAACCCTCGTCTAGGAGCTACAAGAAGCAAGACTAAGAGTCGGGGTAAGGAGCTTAGGCTGGATGATAGTAAACCACAACTCCCAGAGTGCATCTTGGGGGAGGCCTCAAAGTCAAGGCTGGAACATGAAAAAAGTTTGGGCGAGACTAAGGGGGGGGCCTGCCAAAGAAGTTAAAATACATACCAGACAAAAAAAGGCAAAAAACAGGAATTTGAAAGCTCCAGGGGATATAGCTCCTTCACTGCGCTCATATTTTAAAGCGCTACCCCAGGTATTGGAGATTACGCAGGATATGGCCGCATCTAGGGGAGAAATTTCACAAATCAATAAACAACAGCTCACACCAAATGCCACCCCCAGTTTAATCTCCTCTTCCAGACTCCCTACTAAAGTGGTGATGCCTGAGGGCTCCTCAGAAATTACTTCACCGGACTTGGTCGCGGTTACGGCTGCAGAGATTGCTATTCCCAATGAATCATCTAACCAACAAGTCAAGCTGCTAAATGGAGGGATATTAAATCCAAATGTGCCAGGAAAAGTGACGTTAGAGGAGGTTGAGGAGGTAGTGGATCGGGGTCAGGAAGCTCCGGGGGTGGGCAACTCTCTTGAGGCCCTAGTCAGCTCTATCAATGCAATGAGGGAAGAGATTCGGCATGATTTTGCAGTTTCTAAGACCAATCAGAACGACATAAGAGCAACTTGTGAGCTACTAGGTCAAAAGGTGGAAGGGTTATGTGAAAGAACTGGTATATTGGAAAGCTCTGTAGGTCTTTTAACAACTGATCTAGAGGCTGCTAGGTCCAAAATACACACCCTTCAAAGAGATGGGGAGTACATGAGAGAGAGGGTCGAGGTCTTGGAAAATCATTCCAGGCGCAACAATATCCGACTTCTAAAAATTCCTGAAGGTAAAGAAGGTGCGGACCTTAAAGGCTTTATAATTCGGTCTTTGAAGGAATCCCTAAATCTTGTCGAAACAGCCGAAGAATTAGACAAGGATATCCAGCGAGTACATAGAGATCCATTTCGTTTGAATCCAGCAAGATCTAAACCCAGGAAGGTCTTAGTCAACTTTCTGACTTACGCACTCAAGGAAAAGATCCTAAACCTTGCTCTGAAAACCAGATCGTTGAAGTGCTTGGATTTTTCCTTTGAGATACGTTCGGACCTCTCCAAAACCACATTAGATAGACAGTGGGAGCTGGGGCAACGAATGGACAAATTCAGGTCCGTAGGAGCCACTGTGCAGATGAGGTTTCCAGCATTTTTACGGATCATGTACAATAACAAGATGCACAATATTCGCTCTATTTATGATGCTGATGACCTACTTGATTCCATTCGAAAACAGGCCCAGACTACAAAATAGTCGATTGCGATCAACTCCGCATGGTCTTTCTGAGTCCTCATGCGCAATGGGTAGTTGTCCCTGCCCTTGAACTTTGGCCTCTCTTCTTTGTGGAGTCTAGATTAGGTTAAGTTTACACGAGGGTGACCCTGTTAATACATCGTCGTTAAACTTTTGACACGTAGAAATTATAAGTTGATTAGAAAAAAAAAAAAAGTCTTTTTTCCACTTTCTTTTCTCCTTTTGACACTTTTTATGGGTCATCCTTTTTGCGCCTATAACAGTAGGCAACAGTAGTCTATTTCCTTATATCATAGCAGCGGGGGGGATTGAAGGGTAAGGCTGTAGGTGGGCGTAAATCTGGCCAGACATCAGGTTAGTATAGGTAGGGGAGGGTTTTCCAGGGGGTGGTGTAGGGGTGGTGGTGGGGGGGTAAGCTATTGTATCAAAAAAAACTCATTTGTCTACCTTTTCTACTTTTTCAGGTTAAGTTTTTTCATACCCAAGATTTTCCAATACGTTAAAATTGAAATGTTACTATATGGGGGGCCAAACAATGAGAGAGTCGGGATAGTATATACAGCATGACATTAACACACTATATCTCCTGGAACGTCAATGGTCTGCGTGTGAGAGGTAGACGAGACTGTATTTTACAGTATCTGAGAGACTCTCAGGCGCAGGTCATAGTTCTTCAGGAGACCCATCTTCTTAAAACAGAGGCCACTGCCCTGCTAAAAAAACATAAGTGGATCGATAAATTCTGTTCAACAGATCATAATGCCAACATTAGGGGGGTTATATTCATTTTGAAAAAATCTGCTAAAGCACAAATCTTGGACTGTAAAGAGGATCATTTAGGGAGATGGTTATTAGTGAGAGTCTCGTTAGATGCTCAGATTTATACCTTAGTTGGCTACTATGGCCCTAACTCCGATGATTCCTCACATTTGGATGCGATTAGGAACCATCTAGTATTAGTTCAGGATCCAGTGATCTGGATGGGGGACTTTAACATCGTTCTTAACCCCAGACTGGATAAATCCGTAAAATCTAGACTCTGCAGTTCCGTTAAATCTAGGCATACCCTTATAACTATTATGACACAACTTGGTTTGGCGGACGTATGGAGAGAAAGAGCGGGTAACAAGTTAGGGGTTTCCTTTCGGAACAGCCGCTTCAAACATAAGTCTAGAATTGACTATGCGCTTTTTAGCTATTGCCTAAAGGATTCTCTACACATGATAGACTATCTACCTTCGCACTTGTCAGAACATTCATTTAGATTTTGTATATATTGTATGTACATATATACATAGTTGTACATATTGTAAATGTTTTTTATATTATAGATGTTGCTACAGGAGATATATCCTTATATACCCTAGTCCTGATGAGGCCCGCAAGCAAGTTGGGCTGAAACGCGTCGACTATTTTTGAATATAAAGAGCCCCTGAGGAATTGAAATCACTGGTGGAATCGAGATATATAGTACTAATAAATTGTATAAAGGGGTATAAGTGTTATTACCTCCCAGTACTATTGAATGGGGCTACTTGGAACAATGGAATGCTAATGAAAGAAAGTGTGAACATCTATTATTTGTTATAGGGGAATAAGGAATGGATTAAATGTTCCTTGTTGTTTTGTTTTTTCCTTTTTTGGATTGATTGATTTATGTTTATGTATTTTCATATGTATTGGAATATTCGATATTACATTTATACATTGATAAAAGGGATTTATCAAATGAAGCTGTGTCCAGACAATGATATTACTAATATATGATTAATTTCAAGAAGTAAATAACTCACCGTGAAGGAATAATTTAAGGTATCCTTCACATTTTGAGAGAAAGAATATTAGATTGGTTCCATCACATCATTTTGTTTTTGCTATAATACATCCACATATCAGCATTTGAAGGATGTCATCTCATACAGACAGTTGACGGCAAGCTAGATGCACAGACCACATGGAATGTCAAATGTACAGATCACACACAATGCGATGAAAGGGTACACGTGAAAACAGAAAACACAGACATTGAGACGACGCAGATATGTCCTCATGTCAAAATATCATGTTCGATGCATACAGACACACGTTACGTGGAAATCCACATGTGGCATGTTTTGCGTAGATGTGTGCCATGCCTATCTACACACAGACACATGTTGGATGCAGCAACAGCAGATGCAGTTGACGGAACACCAACAGCAAGCTCATGGGAACACATGACACACAATTGACATAGTCACATCCGTGCACGCTGGTCGTTAAATGTCAGTTGTTAGTGTCCCTGTCCCTGGCATCAGGGGACCGTTGCGGGTGGTGGTGACTGCGCCATACCAGTGATGCTGTGCTTGACACGTTTGTACTACATGCACACATGTGCAAAGTGTGAAGGGGAAGTGTGCCACATAGTGGCCCATCACACATGACATGTGTACACAGATCATCACACATCAATTGTGCAAATACATGAGGCGACATGTGCAATATCACTGCCTGACACACCTAGGCCCTGCACATGTAGGACAGCAATGACAATGACTTGATGTGCCGAATCACTTGCCTCAGACGGGGAAAACATGGCGGCCGCTAGCTAGAGTGGCTCGCACGCTCTTACCAGCCTCCTGAGATCTCCGCTGCTGCATCAGCTATGCCGACAAACAAATGGCTCATGTGAGAGCACAAGGGATTAAGGGCTCGGAGAGCTATCGCTACTGTTCCGACTCGCAGGCGCTCGCAGGCACCGGTGAATGTGTTTGCCGGCGATTTCTCCTTTTTCCGCTCCTGCTCCCGTCTTTCTCCCAAGTTGGAGGCGAGCAGCCGTGGAGTTTAGGCGCGGCCGTGCGGCCGCTGCTCGCGGGGCATACACCGCGTCCTCTCTCGGCAGAAGAACAGGAGAAGGGATCCCAACGCCGAGGGACACAGTGCTGCGAAGGTTTCGTCTTGCTGAGAAAACATCGGAACCGGAGACAGATCAAGTGGCGGCAGCCTCGGAGGAACCAGTGGACTGGGGTGACTCTCCTCCAGCAGAAAGTAAGGTGTCTGATCTAACCAGGGGGGAGAATGAGATAGGCACTTATAAAAGCAATAATAATATCTCTAACCCTCGTCTAGGAGCTACAAGAAGCAAGACTAAGAGTCGGGGTAAGGAGCTTAGGCTGGATGATAGTAAACCACAACTCCCAGAGTGCATCTTGGGGGAGGCCTCAAAGTCAAGGCTGGAACATGAAAAAAGTTTGGGCGAGACTAAGGGAGGGGCCTGCCAAAGAAGTTAAAATACATACCAGACAAAAAAAGGCAAAAAACAGGAATTTGAAAGCTCCAGGGGATATAGCTCCTTCACTGCGCTCATATTTTAAAGCGCTACCCCAGGTATTGGAGATTACGCAGGATATGGCCGCATCTAGGGGAGAAATTTCACAAATCAATAAACAACAGCTCACACCAAATGCCACCCCCAGTTTAATCTCCTCTTCCAGACTCCCTACTAAAGTGGTGATGCCTGAGGGCTCCTCAGAAATTACTTCACCGGACTTGGTCGCGGTTACGGCTGCAGAGATTGCTATTCCCAATGAATCATCTAACCAACAAGTCAAGCTGCTAAATGGAGGGATATTAAATCCAAATGTGCCAGGAAAAGTGACGTTAGAGGAGGTTGAGGAGGTAGTGGATCGGGGTCAGGAAGCTCCGGGGGTGGGCAACTCTCTTGAGGCCCTAGTCAGCTCTATCAATGCAATGAGGGAAGAGATTCGGCATGATTTTGCAGTTTCTAAGACCAATCAGAACGACATAAGAGCAACTTGTGAGCTACTAGGTCAAAAGGTGGAAGGGTTATGTGAAAGAACTGGTATATTGGAAAGCTCTGTAGGTCTTTTAACAACTGATCTAGAGGCTGCTAGGTCCAAAATACACACCCTTCAAAGAGATGGGGAGTACATGAGAGAGAGGGTCGAGGTCTTGGAAAATCATTCCAGGCGCAACAATATCCGACTTCTAAAAATTCCTGAAGGTAAAGAAGGTGCGGACCTTAAAGGCTTTATAATTCGGTCTTTGAAGGAATCCCTAAATCTTGTCGAAACAGCCGAAGAATTAGACAAGGATATCCAGCGAGTACATAGAGATCCATTTCGTTTGAATCCAGCAAGATCTAAACCCAGGAAGGTCTTAGTCAACTTTCTGACTTACGCACTCAAGGAAAAGATCCTAAACCTTGCTCTGAAAACCAGATCGTTGAAGTGCTCGGATTTTTCCTTTGAGATACGTTCGGACCTCTCCAAAACCACATTAGATAGACAGTGGGAGCTGGGGCAACGAATGGACAAATTCAGGTCCGTAGGAGCCACTGTGCAGATGAGGTTTCCAGCATTTTTACGGATCATGTACAATAACAAGATGCACAATATTCGCTCTATTCATGATGCTGATGACCTACTTGATTCCATTCGAAAACAGGCCCAGACTACAAAATAGTCGATTGCGATCAACTCCGCATGGTCTTTCTGAGTCCTCATGCGCAATGGGTAGTTGTCCCTGCCCTTGAACTTTGGCCTCTCTTCTTTGTGGAGTCTAGATTAGGTTAAGTTTACACGAGGGTGACCCTGTTAATACATCGTCGTTAAACTTTTGACACGTAGAAATTATAAGTTGATTAGAAAAAAAAAAAAAGTCTTTTTTCCACTTTCTTTTCTCCTTTTGACACTTTTTATGGGTCATCCTTTTTGCGCCTATAACAGTAGGCAACAGTAGTCTATTTCCTTATATCATAGCAGCGGGGGGGATTGAAGGGTAAGGCTGTAGGTGGGCGTAAATCTGGCCAGACATCAGGTTAGTATAGGTAGGGGAGGGTTTTCCAGGGGGTGGTGTGGGGGTGGTGGTGGGGGGGTAAGCTATTGTATCAAAAAAAACTCATTTGTCTACCTTTTCTACTTTTTCAGGTTAAGTTTTTTCATACCCAAGATTTTCCAATACGTTAAAATTGAAATGTTACTATATGGGGGGCCAAACAATGAGAGAGTCGGGATAGTATATACAGCATGACATTAACACACTATATCTCCTGGAACGTCAATGGTCTGCGTGTGAGAGGTAGACGAGACTGTATTTTACAGTATCTGAGAGACTCTCAGGCGCAGGTCATAGTTCTTCAGGAGACCCATCTTCTTAAAACAGAGGCCACTGCCCTGCTAAAAAAACATAAGTGGATCGATAAATTCTGTTCAACAGATCATAATGCCAACATTAGGGGGGTTATATTCATTTTGAAAAAATCTGCTAAAGCACAAATCTTGGACTGTAAAGAGGATCATTTAGGGAGATGGTTATTAGTGAGAGTCTCGTTAGATGCTCAGATTTATACCTTAGTTGGCTACTATGGCCCTAACTCCGATGATTCCTCACATTTGGATGCGATTAGGAACCATCTAGTATTAGTTCAGGATCCAGTGATCTGGATGGGGGACTTTAACATCGTTCTTAACCCCAGACTGGATAAATCCGTAAAATCTAGACTCTGCAGTTCCGTTAAATCTAGGCATACCCTTATAACTATTATGACACAACTTGGTTTGGCGGACGTATGGAGAGAAAGAGCGGGTAACAAGTTAGGGGTTTCCTTTCGGAACAGCCGCTTCAAACATAAGTCTAGAATTGACTATGCGCTTTTTAGCTATTGCCTAAAGGATTCTCTACACATGATAGACTATCTACCTTCGCACTTGTCAGAACATTCTGCACTAGAATTTTCTTTAAAACTTGAAAATACCTCCAAATATCCATCCTGGTCCTTTGACCGGACTCTCTTGCTTGAAGACGAAGAGGTCAAGTTTTTGGCAACAGAGTCCTTAATATTTTTTGACATTAACAGAGATTCTGCAGGCTTGGCAGTGGTCTGGGAGACTTTTAAGGCCTTTCTAAGAGGCCAGATTACCAACAGAGCCTCTTTTAGGCAGAAGATATATAGAGAGAGGGTGACTAGCCTTGAGCAAGACATGAAACTCCTTGAGTTAAGGATTGACTCACCCTCAGGAACATCACAGGAACAGGATAAATTGGTTGAACTGAAGTTACAACTGAATAATATCCTACAGGAGAGAGTAAACAAAAGATGGGAAGCATTTAAGACTTCCCAATTTGAATTTGGTGAAGACGCAGGGAAAGTGCTAGCCTGGAAAATAAAATCTGACCAAGCTCTCAAATTCATTGAGGAAATTAGGATAGAAGGTGAGGCAGATCTACCAAACTAGACATAGGTAGAGCCTTCTTTGAAATTTTTGAAGATATATATAGGGAGGTCCTCCCTAATGACCAGCAGGCAAGAGACAGTTGGCTGGAAACCATCACGCTCCCAACCCTCTCGACAACACAAAGTAAGGCCTTGGAGTCTGAGATCACAGAGGCTGAGGTGACCAAAGCTATCCGACAACAAAAAAAAGGGAAGGAGGCTGGTCCAGATGGTATGGCGGGGAGATTTATAGGTCTTTGGAAAATGTCATAGCCCCTTTGCTGACGACCCTATTTAATGCTATCCTAATAGAAGGTGAGTTGCCGCCTAAATCTTGGGGGGAGGCTACAATCGTACTTATCCCGAAGCCTGGAAAATCTCCCCTTGAATGCGGGTCATACAGACCAATATCATTATTAAATAATGACTATAAAATGTTTGCAACAATTATGTCAGCTAGATTGGCTAGTGTTATTGGTGCTATAATCCATCAGGATCAAAAAGGTTTCATCAAAGGCCGACAACTATCCGATTTAACACACCAACTGATAGGAGCCATAGACATCGCTTCTGCTTTCTCCCTACCTTTGGCCACTCTAACTTTAGACGCAACTAAGGCTTTTGATAGAGTCAACTGGCTCTACCTCACTGATGTACTTAAAAAATTCAACTGTGGGGTCGGCTTTTGTAGAATGATAAAGCAGCTTTATGACAGAGGCCTTTGATATAACCAGAGGTACGAGGCAGGGCTGCCCGCTTTCCCCCCTCCTTTTCAACTTATATATAGAACCATTTGCCCAGCTTTTGCGGGAGAAGGCTAATATTCCATCTTTTAGCTTTGGAGAATGGGAAAGGCGGGTAGCACTCTATGCGGACAATATCTTGATTTTTACTTCTGACCCAGTAAAGGCATTGCCTGTGGTTATCAAAAGGGCAGAAGAGTTTGGTCTTATCTCTGGGTATGATATTAATTCGAGTAAGAGCGAAATAATGGTCTGGAATTTACCCGATATACAGCCGGGGGGTAAATATTTCCACATCCATGCGATATCTTGGCATAAGAGTAACCCAATAAATGGATAGCATTGGGCAAACTAATCTGAACAGAATATATACCGAGAGTAAAAAACTTCTAAAATCTTGGACTCACCTGCCACTCTCCATAACGGGTAGGGTAAACCTGGTAAAAATGTGTATTCTCCCTAAGTTTACGTTTCTTTTTAACGCAATTCCCTTGGCATTTGAACCTAAATTAATTGAAAAATGTCAGCAAGAAATCAATACCTTCATATGGAATAACAAACCGACTAGAATAGCATGGAAGAAGTTGAGTAGAATAAGGGAGAAGGGTGGGCTCGCCTTGCCAGATTTACTGTACTATGCATGGGCATTCCTGTTTTCGCACTCCAGGATGCTTTTAAAAATGCCATCTATTCTTCATCCAGGGTCAATATATAAAGCAATGCTAAAGGGGGCGAATCTAGCAGCAGACGGATTTATGTTTAAATTTGGGAGCCAGAAATTTTTCAAAAAAATTTAATTAAAGATTCTACGGTCATGGACCAAAACTTGGTTCAGTATTAGGAAGAGACTAGGGCTGTCCTATTATTCTAATCTCTCCCCAATTTGGGACTCACCGGGTCTTCCACCATGCTTGAATGATAGTCTGGCATCCATAATACAACAAGCTGGTATTATTAGATGGGGTCAGCTATTTAAGGAAGGGGCATTAATAGCCTGGAATGAGTCTTACGACCATGTTGGGCTTGGGCTTTCCAGATTTAAATTCATCCAAATGGAAAGTTGGGCCAGATCCCAAAAATGTATAGACCCCTACCTAGGGAGGGTTAGCATTCTGGAGCAGTGGTTAGTAGATCGTCCAGTGGGAGGGAAAGAAGTAGCCATATGGTATTGGCAGCTGTTGGAGGAAAGTGAAGGGGAGTTTCTCCTTCCAGACCAGCTATGGGGGGGGGGTGACTGGCCTTCAGTGTGAAGATCTTTGACTAAACTCCTTTGGCCTACTCCACAGAATTGTGAAACCATCATGGCTAAAACGAAATCATTTATTCTCAGTACACCGTGCATATATAACACCGCTGAGACTCTCCAAATTTCTCCCAGATAAAAAGTGCAACAAATGTAACTACATTGAAGCTTGCGACATTCATATGTTCTTGGACTGCCCAGTCATCGCCGGTTTTTGGGAAGAAGTGAAGAATACCCTAAACTCCATCTTAAATGTATCCTTGTCAATAACTCTACCACTTGTCATCTTTGGTTTGGAGGATAACATAATTGGCAAAGCGAGGTCCTTCCTCTTTTATGCAATTCTACTGGCTAGAAGGCAAATTTGTATTCATTGGACAGAGAAAACAGCCCCATTACATTCTGGGTGGCTTTCGTCTTTATACGAAACATCTAAAGCGGACCTAAATAGATCATACAGTAAACATAATTTAGCTTTTTGGAATTTGCTGATCAAATGCCCGGGGGTTTTTTTTTTTTTTTTTTTTTTTCCCGGGTCCTATGATTATGCCTTTGAATACTCCCTCGATCCGGGTTCTTGTCTAGGTCTACAAATGGTCCTGCAGGTTGCAATATACCTAGATGGAGTTGGCAAAAGTCCCTCTGGTGTTGGGTTATATATGCTACCACAATAACAAACCGTGCCTATGCGTGGTGTAGGGTGGTCGGCTTTTCCAATATTGAGGGTAAGGCAAATGAGGACAAAAAAAAAAATGACAATGACTTGATGTACATCCTTGTGCGAGTCTGAGACCCCATTCCTTTCGTGTGCGCATCCTATCAACAGTATAAGCGTGTGAAACGCACCGTACACATGCTCTGAGGGCGTGTGTATGGTCCGTATCACTAGAGTTGTGTGGCCGTAGGAGTACGCGTGGTACGGACCGTACAAGTACGGTCCGTATCACTATAGTAGTGGTGCCGTAGGAGCACACGTGGTACGGACCGTACACACATACGTGTACTACCAGTGCCTACACGTACGTGTACTACCAGTGCCTACCCGTACATGTACTACCAGTGCCTACACGTACGTGTACTACCAGTGCCTACACGTACGTGTACGCACTGATAGTACACGTACGTGTACGCACTGGTAGTACACGTACCCGTAGCCTACACGTACGTGTACTACCAGTGCCTACACGTACGTGTACTACCAGTGCCTACACGTACGTGTAGGCACTGGTAGTACACGTACGGGTACGTGTACTACGAGTGCGTACACATACGTGTAGGCACTGGTAATACACGTACGTGTAGGCACTGGTAGTACATGTACGGGTATGTGTACTACCAGTGCGTACACGTACGTGTACTACCAGTGCGTACACGTACGTGGCAAACGCACTGTGCAACTGGTGCCGTAGGGGTACATGTGAAATGCACCGTACCTGTGTGTGGATTTGAAAATTACATAGGGGACACATAAGGGACAAGTATTAGGCACTAAATGCATGCTGGTTGTCATGGATACAGAGTTTTCAGTTCCAATTTTTCCATCAGGTGTCCTGGAAAAGTCAGTTGGCCACAAAATACAATGTTGCAAAGTGGTTGTTGACTTGACATGATGCTCAAAATTTGAACGATGCAAATGCTGTCACTGGTGTATGTGGAAAGGGATTGGAGTAAACGTAAGATGCAAATAAATCTGACCAATCACTATGTACTCCTCCAAATTAATGCCCCTCAGCAAGACAGATATGTCAGCCAGAACCCATGAGAGGGCACTTGCCTGCACAACTTTCCTGTTGACAACACTGCTGCTGTCTGTGCTTCCTCTGGCACCATGCCAAGGTCTGTGGAGAGGGCCCAGCCATTCACCCAGGAGGAGAATGAGGCATTGCTGGATGTCATCCTCCCACAGTACACCAGCCTGTATGTGAGACCAGGGGAGCAGGTGAGTGCTGACTCCACTATCTTTGACTCTGCACCTTTTTTGTGACTGTCACTTCTGGCATTGTGTCCAGGTGTGACAGACATGCAATGTTGTTTCGAGTGGGTCCCGGGGGGGGGAATGGCTTATGTCTCCCATGCAGAGCATGATGTAGTTCATGTGTGCACTTCTTACTTGCATTGTGCTTACTGTGACATTCACTGCATAGTGCATGACACATTCAGCCTGGCCAATCCTTTGTGGCATTTTTTGTCTATAGTCCTGAGGTGATTCAGTGGTCCTCCCAGTGTGACAGGTGACTGTACCCACAGATGTGTGTGAGTTGAGTGGAGCTGTGGTGAGAGTGTCCAAGTGATGTGTACGCCCAATAGACATTGATGTGTGTGAATGTTCCTTGTCATGTGGGTGAGTGTCTATGTGAAGGGTTGCATCACAGCTGCATGGAAGAGGCAACAGCTCTACCCATCTGATGTGAGAAGTAGGCCGTGCTGTGTGTCTGACTTGCTGATCTCGCCCCACACCTGTGACACCCGACAGGCAAGTGGCACATGTGAGCTTTGTATCCGCTGTTGCCCATGGCAGGTGATTGATCTGTGCCTGTGTGTGTCTGTGTACTCTGCTGAGGTTGCGTCAGTGGCCTGGGGCATGTAACTGCTTGGAGGTGCTGTCCATCAGCCTGGTATTGCTTGTGATGCACAGTGTGTGCCATGATCATGGGTCACACCCCTCATGCCACCTGTGTACTTTAAATGCCATGTAGTGCATTGGGACTTCCACAGAGGCCAATGTCCATATGACAAAGATGCTATTCCTTGGCAGCATCCTATGCCCTGTTCAACATATCAAAGATGTTCAAATGTGTGTCTTTCTGACATGGAGCAGGTGTAGTGATGTTGTCTCACTTTGCCATCTTCACAGGTAACTGCCTACGTGAAGGGGGAGATCTGGAAGCGGGCCGTCAGGGCCGTGAGATCGGTGGAGAGTCGCAGTCAGCGCCTAGCCCAAGTCAGAAAACGGTGGCAGGACATCCGGTGCTGGACCCGGAGGATCGCCCGGGTCCTGCTGGGGGACTCACTTCCACGCCCCCATGGCGGGCGCCGACGCCTGACCCACCAGATGAGGCGTGTCCTGGCGGTGGTCTTCCCTGACATGGATAGGCGGTTACAGGAGAGACAGCAGCAAGGAGGGGGTAGGTACATGTGTGTTTGTTGTGTGTCCCCAGCTTTTGGAAGTGCTCAGTCGCCTGGATACACTGCCAGGGTTTATATGTGCAGTGCAAATCCTGTTCCCCCAAGTCAACCGGTGCTGTTCTTCCTCCCTTCCCCTCCTTGACATGTGTTCCCTGGTCTGTGTGTAATCACTATTGCACATGGTCATCTACGCTGCCAGCTAATCCAAGTGCACATTGCTTTTTGCATCATGTGTGGGGGTGGTCTGTGACATGTGTTGGTACCTTGCCTGTGCCCTGTCCTGTTCAGTCATTTGCAGGTCCATATTTGTTGGCACTGATGCTGAGTCTCAACATAGGAGTGTGAGGTTTCAAATGAACAGACTTGCAGCATGCATGACTGATGTTGTGGCCTCAGACATGATGTGCATGAGTGGGAGATATGCATAGCGCCGGGACGGTTGCTCATGTTACAGTCAGATCATTCCAGGACCATGGAGCTGTGTGCCCACTACAGTCCCCTGAGACACCCTTGCCTCGGAATCATGTGTGTCATCCAACACTGTGCCCATTCTCTGTGTGTTCAGCATAGGTTGGCCTCTGTGGCATTGTTCCCTGGCCTCATTTGTATTTATCTAAAGTGTGCTACATGTGTCCACTGGACAGGGTGACCCCATTTGGCGTGTGCATCCTCACACTGGGCAGTGCCTGTGTGTCTATTTACAACTATCTGTTGATGGTTGTTTGTCACAAATATGTGTTGGCAGCCTCACGAGGTGATGTGGAGTACATTTTGGAATTCTTGATGAACATTTTTGTAAACCCTGATTAAGAGGTGTCACTTCTTGGTCTGTCTCAATCACATTGTCTCAGGTATGAGGGGTTTGTGTGGGTGAGGCCTACATGTCCAAACCTTATGTCGCCTTGCCAGGTCTGACCTGTGTGTGATAATTGTCTGGACAGACACTCAACATGCAGTGACCCAGTGATGTTGTGCAGGCTTTCATGTGTGTGCTTTGCAGCATGTGTCAAAAGTTTAAATACATGATTCCTGCTCATCCATATTTGGCACCAGTGTGTGGTCCAGATGCTACGTAGTTTGGTCTTTGTGTGCTGACATCTGTGTGGACATTCTTATCGCCATGAGGGTGTCTCCTCAGTGCAGGTGTGCCTTATTCCGACACAATTGCAGGCCCATTAGCTTATGCATTGTCCTGTGTTTGGACATGTGTGCCACTCCACATGACAGGCAGTGGGTCAGATGTGTTGCCAACTGTGTCATCATAGAACGGATGGCCATGTGACAGGTGGCATGATTCAAGTTGTTAGTCAAGAAGTCTTGTACCTTGGCACTCACTACACTTGTCAACATGTCTTCATGTTTTCAATGCTTGACTTTGATGTTTTGTTGTGAAGGACAATAATGTGCCTGCATGACAGATGTCTCCCAAGGAAGTGCACAAGAAACCACCTTTACACTTTCAGGGGACACACTGGCACATTTTAAAGAAAGGCACAGTTCGAATAAGACTGTTTTTCAGATTATACATATCCATGTTCACACAGTGTGGTGGCATTTGGGTAAGTCCTTGGTTGTTGCTGATACCAACTTACGAGTGTCAAGTCATCCAGACCGCCGTGGTGCCATGTATATGTTCTTAATGAAACCCCATTTCTTTCTAACCCCATTTCTTTCTAACAGTGGCTTATTTGAATAAGGCTGGCAGCTCATACAATGACTGTGTAAATGTAGTTTTGTGTGCACCTCCTTGTGTGACTTCTTTTATACAGGCACATGTGTGTTCTGTTCACAAAGCACATTCACACATTCCAAACCTGTAGATTGTGTAAAGTGGTGTGATTCCCAAGGGATCACAATGTATTTCGTTTGGGTTTCCAAAGTACTTACAGGTCTCTGAGTGTGGGGACACCTTCAGCATTGAGGTCTGTTATTTAGCCTTGGGTGCACCAATACTATTTCTTTCACAGTAAACAAGAGGTGGAATGCCTTCATTGTATTGCTGTGCTCAACTGTTCCCAGACACTAGCTTCTCAGTATATTTCTAAATCAACAGTGTAAGCGTGTGAAACGCACCGTACACACGCTCTGAGGGCGTGTGTATGGTCCGTATCACTAGAGTTGTGTGGCCGTAGGAGTACGCGTGGTACGGACCGTACAAGTACAGTCCGTATCACTATAGTAGTGGTGCCGTAGGAGCATACGTGGTACGGACCATACACACGTACGTGTACTACCAGTGCCTACACGTACGTGTACTACCAGTGCCTACCCGTACATGTACTACCAGTGCCTACACGTACGTGTAGGCACTGGTAGTACACGTACGGGTACGTGTACTACCAGTTCGTACACGTACGTGTAGGCATTGGTAATACACGTACGTGTAGGCACTGGTAGTACACGTACGGGTATGTGTACTACCAGTGCGTTCATGTACGTGTACTACCAGTGCATACACGTACGTGTCAAACGCACTGTGCAACTGGTGCCGTAGGGGTACATGTGAAACGCACCGTACCTGTGTGTGGATTCGAAAATTACATAGGGGACACATAAGGGACAAGTATTAGGCACTAAATGCATGCTGGTTGTCATGGATACAGAGTTTTCAGTTCCAATTTTTCCATCAGGTGTCCTGGAAAAGTCAGTTGGCCACAACATACAATGTTGCAAAGTGGTTGTTGACTTGACATGATGCTCAAAATTTGAACGATGCAAATGCTGTCACTGGTGTATGTGGAAAGGGATTGGAGTAAACGTAAGATGCGAATAAATCTGACCAATCACTATGTACTCCTCCAAATTAATGCCCCTCAGCAAGACAGATATGTCAGCCAGAACCCATGAGAGGGCACTTGCCTGCACAACTTTCCTGTTGACAACACTGCTGCTGTCTGTGCTTCCTCTGGCACCATGCCAAGGTCTGTGGAGAGGGCCCAGCCATTCACCCAGGAGGAGAATGAGGCATTGCTGGATGTCATCCTCCCACAGTACACCAGCCTGTATGTGAGACCAGGGGAGCAGGTGAGTGCTGACTCCACTATCTTTGACTCTGCACCTTTTTTGTGACTGTCACTTCTGGCATTGTGTCCAGGTGTGACAGACATGCAATGTTGTTTCGAGTGGGTCCCGGGGGGGAATGGCTTATGTCTCCCATGCAGAGCATGATGTAGTTCATGTGTGCACTCCTTACTTGCATTGTGCTTACTGTGACACTCACTGCATAGTGCACGACACATTCAGCCTGGCCAATCCTTTGTGGCATTTTTTGTCTATAGTCCTGAGGTGATTCAGTGGTCCCCCCGGTGTGACAGGTGACTGTACCCACAGATGTGTGTGAGTTGAGTAGAGCTGTGGTGAGAGTGTCCAAGTGATGTGTACGCCCCCTGGACATTGATTTGTGTTAATGTTCCTTGTCATGTGGGTGAGTGTCTATGTGAAGTGTTGCACCACAGCTGCATGGAGGAGGCAACAGCTCTACCCATCTGAAGTGAGAAGTAAGCCGTGCTGTGTGTCTGACTTGCTGATCTCGCCCCACACCTGTGACACCCGACAGGCAAGTGGCACATGTGCAGAGTGAGCTTTGTATCCGCTGTTGCCAATGGCAGGTGATTGATCTGTGCCTGTGTGTGTCTGTGTACTCTGCTGAGGTTGCGTCAGTGGCCTGGGGCATGTAACTGCTTGGAGGTGCTGTCCATCAGCCTGGTGTTGCTTGTGATGCACAGTGTGTGCCATGATCATGGAGTGGGTCACACCCCTCATACCACCTGTGAACTTTAAATGCCATGTAGTGCATTGGGGCTTCCACAGAGGCCAATGTCCATATGACAAAGATGCTATTCCTTGGCAGCATCCTATGCCCTGTTCAACATATGAAAGATGTTCAAATGTGTGTCTCTCTGACATGGAGCAGGTGTAGTGATGTTGTCTCACTTTGTCATCTTCACAGGTAACTGCCTACGTGAAGGGGGAGATCTGGAAGCGGGCCGTCAGGGCCGTGAGATCGGTGGAGAGTCGCAGTCAGCGCCTAGCCCAAGTCAGAAAACGGTGGCAGGACATCCGGTGCTGGACCCGGAGGATCGCCCGGGTCCTGCTGGGGGACTCACTTCCACCCCCCCATGGCGGGCGCCGACACCTGACCCACCAGATGAGGCGTGTCCTGGCGGTGGTCTTCCCTGACATGGATAGGCGGTTACAGGAGAGACAGCAGCAAGGAGGGGGTAGATACATGTGTGTTTGTTGTGTGTCCCCAGCTTTTGGAAGTGCTCAGTCTCCTGGATACACTGCCAGGGTTTATATGTGCAGTGCAAATCCTGTTCCCCCAAGTCAACCGGTGCTGTTCTTCCTCCCTTCCCCTCCTTGACATGTGTTCCCTGGTCTGTGTGTAATCACTATTGCACATGGTCATCTAGGCTGCCAGCTAATCCAAGTGCACATTGCTTTCTGCATCATGTGTGGGGGTGGTCTGTGACATGTGTTGGTACCTTGCCTGTGCCCTGTCCTGTTCAGTCATTTGCAGGTCCATATTTGTTGGCACTGATGCTGAGTCTCAACATAGGAGTGTGAGGTTTCAAATTAACAGACTTGCAGCATGCATGACTGATGTTGTGGCCTCAGACATGATGTGCATGAGTGGGAGATATGCATAGCGCCGGGACGGTTGCTCATGTTACAGTCAGATCATTCCAGGACCATGAAGCAGTGTGCCCACTACAGTCCCCTGAGACACCCTTGCCTCGGAATCATGTGTGTCATCCAACACTGTGCCCATTCTCTGTGTGTTCAGCATAGGTTGGCCTCTGTGGCATTGTTCCCTGGCCTCATTTGTATTTATCTAAAGTGTGCTACATGTGTCCACTGGACAGGGTGACCCCATTTGGCTTGTGCACCCTCACACTGGGCAGTGCCTGTGTCTATTTACAACTATCTGTTGATGGTTGTTTGTCACAAATATGTGTTGGCAGCCTCACGAGGTGATGTGGAGTACATTTTGGAATTCTTGATGAACATTTTTGTAAACCCTGATTAAGAGGTGTCACTTCTTGGTCTGTCTCAATCACATTGTCTCAGGTATGGGGGGTTTGTGTGGGCGAGGCCTACATGTCCAAACCTTATGTCTCCTTGCCAGGTCTGACCTGTGTGTGATAATTGTCTGGACAGACACTCAACATGCAGTGACCCAGTGATGTTGTGCAGGCTTTCATGTGTGTGCTTTGCAGCATGTGTCAAAAGTTTAAATACATGATTCCTGCTCATCCATATTTGGCACCAGTGTGTGGTCCAGATGCTACGTAGTTTGGTCTTTGTGTGCTGACATCTGTGTGGACATTCTTATCGCCATGAGGGTGTCTCCTCAGTGCAGGTGTGCCTTATTCCGACACAATTGCAGGCCCATTAGCTTATGCATTGTCCTGTGTTTGGACATGTGTGCACCTCCACATGACAGGCAGTGGGTCAGATGTGTTGCCAACTGTGTCATCATAGTACGGATGGCCATGTGACAGGTGGCATGATTCAAGTTGTTAGTCAAGAAGTCTTGTACCTTGGCACTCACTACACTTGTCAACATGTCTTCATGTTTTCAATGCTTGACTTTGATGTTTTGTTGTGAAGGACAATAATGTGCCTGCATGACAGATGTCTCCCAAGGAAGTGCACAAGAAACCACCTTTACACTTTCAGGGGACACGCTGGCACATTTTAAAGAAAGGCACAGTTCGAATAAGACTGTTTTTCAGATTATACATATCCATGTTCACACAGTGTGGTGGCATTTGGGTAAGTCCTTGGTTGTTGCTGATACCAACTTACGAGTGTCAAGTCATCCAGACCGCCGTGGTGCCATGTATATGTACTTAATGAAACCCCATTTCTTTCTAACAGTGGCTTATTTGAATAAGGCTGGCAGCTCATACAATGACTGTGTAAATGTAGTTTTGTGTGCACCTCCTTGTGTGACTTCTTTTATACAGGCACATGTGTGTTCTGTTCACAAAGCACATTCACACATTCCAAACCTGTAGATTGTGTAAAGTGGTGTGATTCCCAAGGGATCACAATGTATTTCGTTTGGGTTTCCAAAGTACTTACAGGTCTCTGATTGTGGGGACACCTTCAGCATTGAGGTCTGTTATTTAGCCTTGGGTGCACCAATACTATTTCTTTCACAGTAAACAAGAGGTGGAATGCCTTCATAGTATTGCTGTGCTCAACTGTTCCCAGGCACTAGCTTCTCAGTATATTTCTAAATCAAGTTTTTGGCTGTTGTGTCCTATTTTTCCTTGTTTCCAAGTGGCATGGTGGGTCAACCAACTGGGGAGTACAGGGCTTACATATGTGCGGAGTAATCTAGATGTTACTCATGATGCATTGCCTGATATGCACTGTGACCTATTTTGTTTGGACTCATGTGTCAGATGTATACAGGTGACTGGTTATTTTCCGTATCTTCACCTTGCCCACAGCATCATCGGAGGACACCGAGGGAGACACCTGCACCTGGAGGAGGGATCCAGCACCGGTGCCACCAGTGCTGGCAAGTCTGTGGGAGCAAGTGGCACGGAGGGTGAGGGGAGTCAGGCGGAGTACCTGTCTGGTGGTGACACCGACTACAACGCTGACGGGTCCGAGGCTGAACTCATGGAGGGGGCGGAGGCTGCTACAACACCTGGCAGCAGCACAACATCTGTCCTCGCCTCCTCCGTTCCCATCACCTCCCTCCCAGTTGCTCCGGTCCCTTCTGTCCGTGCAGGGCACCACCATGTCTCCTTCATGCCAGGCACCGCACCCCCTGCCCCTGTCACCCCTGCTGCCCTCACTGCAGAGTCTGTGGACATTCAGCGGCAGTTGCAGGTTGGCCAGACATCGATGCTGAATGTCCTCCATGGCCACACCAGACTGCTGACACAGATGGTTTCGTTCATGGAGGGCATGTCAGCAGCGATGTCTGACCAACGGATGTTGCTGAGGTCCATGGACTCTTTACTGACGGCAGCAGTTAGTCTCCTGCAGCGCTTCATCCCCCCTACCCCAGCCCCATCCACACTTCCCACTCCCATGCCTGTCCCATGCACACCCAGACATTCCCAAGCACGCGCCCCACCAGACACAGGCAGCACACCAACACGTAAGGGCAAGCACACACCTCCTGGCATGCACACTCAGCGGGGATAAAGGCACACCCACTGGGTCTGGGGCACACAGACATACACGCAGCCACAGTCCACATGCCTCACTACCCAGTCCCTCCAAAAGCACTCCCCTTGGCTCCCCTGCCACACAGTCAGACAAGGAGAGCTACATGTCTGTGCTGGGCCTCAGCCTCACTGGGTCACCAGCCCGCAAACGGGCAAGGCACTCCCCGGGTAGGGGAGTTGAGTCCCCTCCCATGTCCATTCCCTCCCCCAGTAGCGCTGCACCCCATCCCTCCGAACCCCCCCCCTCCTTTGTGCCTGTGGTTTCTTCCGGTGCAGGGGATACTCTGGACGCCCTGGCAGAAGTGTGCAGCGCCGAGCTCACCTCCACCTTTGGCGCTGCCCCACCCCCTGTGGTGGAGGCGTCCGGCCCTGCACCCACCACACCTACCCTCACACCTCCTGTCCCTGCGGTGCCTGGTCCTTCCCCACATGATGCCCCCCCCCCCAGTCGACGAACCTGAGGGTTCAAATGTGCAGGCAAGCTAGGGGAGACGCGTGCCTATGTGTCCCCCCAAGGACTTCTATTCTGGACTGGCCACTGGCCTTTGTATATAGTGTTTTTGAAAAAAAAAAAATTATGCTGATTAAAGCATTTTATTTTTACTTTGAACACTATTGCATTTCAGGTATTGATGTTGGTGCTGATGCTCCAGGAGTTGGGGTTGTGGTAATGTGTTATGTTTCGGGAAAAGGTTCGAGTCTGATGGCCATGAGGTGGACCATGGGATCTGCATGCCATCACAAGGTCTCTGCAAAGGATCTTTGGTTGTGTGTGTTATTTGTTTTTTGATACATTGTACCAAGGAGTGTCCCTTCCTCCGTGGCACCTGACATCTTCCCTGCAGAGAGTTACACAATTGTTGTGCTGACCTGTGTATACATTCCCTTTGTTGGTGACGGATCCCTTCAACTATGGCCATGCCTGCTCAGCAATGTCTCCGGCTGCATCGTCTGTGCCATCCTTGCTAGTCACTATACTTGTGTATTGAGTATGTTGCCATGCCTTCATGGAGAAATTCTCCCTTTTCCGCACTATGCATGTGTGTAATCCCAGCCTAGCACACATATGGTACTTGTTCTGCAGGGTATTTGGGCACCTGACTCACAATTGTGGGCATTGTATCTGTGGGAATTCCACCCTATTCCTTCCATGAGAGACAACATCTTGGTGGCTGTCCCAGCACCTGTACATTCCTATCAGTCCTGGGATGTGCGTGACAGTGTGTGTTCCTTTGGCTCTCTTAGTTTAGTAGGCATTGACATGACTATGCAGTCTTGTGGCATGATCTCTGTGTGTGTATTGTGCTGCATCCGCCAGGGGTGGGTATGCATGTGTCATTTGTCCTCACACCCACATGTGGTGTGTCATGCAGTGGGGGAAAGACATCCATCCTCATGGGAGTGGGACACTGCTGTCAGTGATGTGTTGTTATCGCACTATCAACATAGTCGAAAATTAGGGATGTGTACATACACCCATGGAGTTGTGGTCATCTGATAATGATGTACACACCCCCATGTCTCTGTCCACTGCTGGTATTCCTCTGCAACCACCCCTCACATGTCTCTGTCCACTGGTGGGAGTGATAGGCACCCACCCCCATGTGTCTGTCCACTGCTGGGAGTGATAGGCACCCACCTCTCACATGTCTCTGTCCACTGCTGGTATTCCTCTGCACCCACCCCTCGCATGTCTCTGTCCACTGCTGGGAATGATAGGCACCCACCCCTCACATGTCTCTGTCCACTGCTGGGAATCCTAGGCAGCCACCCACCCACCCGCACCCTTGGTGCAGTACACTGCTGTCCTGGGCATACACACACCCCAATATACTGGTTATATGCTGCACCAGGCCCTAAGCCAACATTCGTGGCGTGTGTATGCCTTGTATCACAAATGTACTGGTGCCCTAGGGGTACGGGTGATGCGGTCTGTCCCACCATTGTAGTGGTGACGGGTACACGTACACGTCCACTTCCGTTGCTGCGGTACGCAGGGATTGGTGGACACGCCCCCCAAGTGACCAGACCCTGGAGTAATGTATGTCCTCCATATTGTATGTTTTAATTTGTGTAGGGGGTATGTTTCATGCCCCTCACCCCCCTTGACCCATGGGTGTTGTTCTCACCTTCTGCGGCGTGTGCATCGGGTTCGGTGCACCAGGTCGTGGGCTAGGAGGGCCGGGATGACACGTAGGATGGGGTCCATGGCTGTCCGCCGCGTACCGGTGCTCCTTAATCGCGTCGTCCTCAATTTCCCGGGAGTTTTTGGCTGGCGTAAAAAATGAGCCGTGCGGAGTGACGTAGGCACAAATCGTACTTGCTGGTCTGTAAAATGCTGCCTGACTCCGTACGGACGTCACATACGCGATGTCCCGGATCGGAATTGTGGGTATTTTTTAGCCGCACGTAGTTTTTTACGATTTGTATGGAAATGGTATTTCTGTACGAATCGTACTTGCTGGTTTGTAAGGTGGATTTCCCGGGTACGAGTCGTACGGAGAATACGCTCCGTACGACCATTCGTACCCGGGCTTTACAGGATTGGAATCGGCACCTTGATGTGTATTCCTGGAATACATTATGAAATTTTGAATTGATACAATGGTTTAGATTACCTATAGGATAGGACTTCGTTGACAGATTTATCATCACTGTCATGAGATTTTATTCTATATTTTTGATAACAAAATCTATTGGTTGTTTTAATTGGCTTTCCTTTATAATTATATTTATAAGTAATAATACATTGAAACATTAGGCTGCCTAAGGCCTTTACATACAATACATTTTTCCTGCCTTGGGAGCTCTCATAATTAGCAGGGGGTCCTTGTTGTTTACATTCCTTGATTCCACTGCCAGTGGAGAGGGAGGGGTGGACATTGTTGGTCCCCTAGAACCACCAACTGCATCAAGGAACAAGTATACCTTTGTGGTAGTGGACCATGCCACAAGATTCCCTGAAGCAATACTCCTCAGGACAGTCACTGCTCTTTCAGTGGCTAGTGCTCTACTTGGCGTGTTCACCAGAGTGGGTTTCTTTAAGGAGGTGGTTTCAAACTGTATGTCCAGCTATCTGAAGGCGATGTGGGGTGAATGTGGTATTACCTACAAGTTCACCACCCCATATCATTCCTAGATTAATGGTCTGGTGGAGAGGTTCAATTAGACCCTGGAGGGCATCATTAATGGTTTGTCTGAGAATCTCAGGAGGAGGTGGGATGTCCTCCTCCCTTGCCTACTGTTTGCCTACAGGCAGGTCCTACAAAATGGGGTTTGCTTTAGCCCCTTTAAATTGTTGTTTGGCCACCCTGAAAGAGGGCCACTGTGCTGGGTGAAAGAGTTTTGGGAAAAGCCTCTCAGGAAGGCCAAGGACAATGTGCTGGAATATTTACTAGGCCTGAGAGCACACATGGCAGAGTACATGTCTAAAGCAAACGGGAAACTGGAGGCCAGCTAGGATCTCATGAAGCACTGGTATGACCAAAAGGCTGCCATGCCTGAGCACAGTCCAGGACAGAGGATGCAGGTGTTGGTGCCTGTAGCTCCTAGGGCCCTTCAGGACAAGTAGAGTAGGCCCTACCCAAATATAGAGAAGAACAGTGAGGTTACCTACCTGATAGATCTTATCACCCCCAGGAGCCCTCACAGGGTCCTGCATGTCAACAGATTGAAACTCCACCAAGATAGGGCAGACATGACCACTTTGATGGTCACAGATGAGGGAGGAGAGGATGAGACTGAGCCAGTGCCAGACCTCCTCTCCAACAATGTGCAAGATGTGACAATGGAGAGAGTGGTGTTCCTTCCCAAAATGACAGACTAGCAGCACAAAGACTGCAAGCAAGTGTTGGAACAGTTTGCTGATCTGTTCTCTTTGACCCAAGGTATCACCAATTGGAGTACCCACAACATTGACACTGGTGCCAGCCTACCTGACAAAAATAAACTGTACAGGTTGTCTGACCATGTCAGAGACAGCATCAAGGCTGAGGTAGCTAAGATGCTGGAATTGGGGATAATTAAGCCCTATAGCAGTCCATGGGCCAGTCCAGTGGTGCTTGTGCCTAAACCTAATCCTGAGGGGGGGGGGAGAAGGAGTTTGCATTGTGTGTGGATTGGAGAGGACTGAATTCAGTATAGCTGTTTACAGATCCACCTGGGAGGATCACTTGTACAACCTGAAGGAAGTGATTCAGGCCATGCAGCAGGCAGGCCTGACTATTAAGGCTGTAAGTGCAAAATGGGGCAGAGTTCAGTGGTGTGCCTGAGCCACCTTGTAGGTGGAGGCCATGTACATCCTCTCCAGCCCAAGATACAAACTATTGTTGATAGGGTAGCTCCTACATCTCAGACACAGGTTAGGGCATTCAGTTTTTTGGCCTTGGCCTAACTTGGTACTATAGATGGTGTGTTCAGAACTATGGGACCACTGTGACTCCATTGACAGAACTCACCTCTATGAAGATGCCCAGGAAAGTAATTTGGACCCCAGATTGTTAGAAGGCCATTGACACTCTGTAAGAGACTTTATGCTCAGGACCACTTCTACTTGTATAATGCGCCCCTAAATCTTTTAAGCAAGTTCGCCTGAAGGTTTTGAGGGCAGCCCTGGAGCTCTGGTACAAGGTTAGACTCAAGTGGGGTATTGGATATTATTCTCACTGTGCCCCTATTTGGGATACGCCTGGAACTCCAGACTGCCTTAAAGACAGTCTGGCGTTACCTATCAAAAGGGCGGGCATCAACACCTGGTCTGAGCTGGCAGATTCCGAGGGGATCCACCCCTGGGAATACCTGCGAGCTAGGATAAGCGCTGGATTTTCCATATTTAAATTCCTGCAGTTAGAGTCTTGGGTTAATGCGAAAAAAGGGGAAGTTAGAGGAAATCGGGAAGTTGAAAGGTTGTGCCAAACTATCCACTCAAGAAGAGGGAGATCTCAGTATGGTATACATTTTTATTGGACGCTGAAGATCAGGAGACTCCTTCCTCAGAGATGGTGTGGTCTCAAACCCCCCTTGGCCCTTCAATAGGTTCCCTTTTTGAGCCATCCTTGAAGGCATTATATAAGCAAGTTAAACCTGCCTGCTTGAAAAAGAACCATTTCTTTGTTATAAATAGATTGTACTATACTCCAGCAAAGATCGCTAAATTTGTGTCAGAGCCCCCCAAGTCTTACCTTCCACTTGAGAGGCGATCCTGCAGAGGCGACAAGAACTACCACCCCCGTCTCCCACCTCACCTTAGTAGGGTACGAATACTGACTAGGATAGAGGGGGTACCAGGGATAGAAGCCAGACTAGGAACAAGTCGGGGGGGTCCCACTACGTCTCGGAAGGCTTCCTCGACACCAGTCTGTGTGGGGAATAAGGGAACACTGTTATCTTAATGCATTCCCCACCTCTCCACCACTCTGTGTAGTACCAACCCACTGACCACGGGATTACCTTGTGGGGGGTTTGCTTGGCGATATCCATGGAACGTGACACCAGCACCCCTGTTCCAGTGCTATTTGTAGACCCCAAATAGGCGTACGGGAAGTACTTCAGCGGGTGTGAACCAAAATGAGTAAAACAAAACCAGCGCTCCTGCGCAAATAATAAAGTAGGCCTTCTGCGTAGCCACCCCACACACTCCTGTGTGCCGTGGCTAGGAACAGGGAATAGGGCTTCCCCCAAAGTATTACAGGCTTGCAAAACGCCTGCACAGTGTTACTAGTCTGGCCAGTTAGGAAGAGAACAAAAATCATAAAACCAGTGCTCCTGCGCAAATAATAAAGTAAGCAGTGAGGAACCCAGCCCACCGTACACACACCGGTGCACAGTGGCTGGAGAACTGGACAAGGCTTATGCTGGGGCACCACTGGCGCGAGGCGGGCAGCAGACGGTCGTCCCAATGGCCCTCGAGAACGCTTCGCAGGAAACGATACCTGAATGAGGCAGTGGTCTGGAGCAGCGTCTCTTCGTCAGCGGCATCGGCGAGAATCCAAAGCGCTGGAGCAGCCGGAGTTCCCGGCTGTTAAGCGCGTCCGCCCGGAAGTGAGTGAGTACGATTTCCGCTTCCGCCTCTTGGAGTCTCGACCGCTAACCCGAAATCCCTCGGGTAGCGGTACGGTACTCGGGATCACCACAATTTGTCTCAGCTCCCCCTCCCAAGTGCCCGAGATGCTTATTACTTTCGGCCAATGACCTACATATTTTCTTTGAATGCCCGGTTCTGAAATCCTTTTGGAAGGAGGTTGGTGATTCACTCCGAGATCTTCTCAAGACTGAAATTAGTGTTAATTTGTCATTTGTGTTCTTTGGTGATGACGGCATAATATGCCACACAGTTTTACAACCACTGAGAGGTCTACTATTATATCTGGTCCTCCTGGCCCGGAGAGAGATCTGCAAGAGATGGAAAGATCCCCAACCACCAACAAGGGAGAACTGGCTAAAAGCCTCGTTTGCTATGGCTCGTCTGGACTATGAAAGTACAGTGGATAAGCCATCTAACATCTGGCATCCTCTTATGAATTGGGGCCATAGCTTGCGATTAATAGAATTGGTCCAATGATTACACCAAGCTCCCTCATGGTAAAGGGTTTGGTCGGGGACCAAGGTAAAGCCAGGAGGCCCTCAGATCGTTAAATGGCTTTATAAGATCCACTGAGATACGTTTGGTGAGATGAGGACCAAAAAAAAAAAGGACCAGTTCTGCTTGCCCCTGACTACCCAAATGCATTTGTGGATTCAGACAAAGGCTTCAGAACAAGGGATTGGGGCAGTGTTGGCACAAGGAAATTAATAGGGTCGTGATCAGCCAGTTGCCTTCATCAGTAGGGGACTTCTCCCCAGAGAACAAAGATGGAGTGTCATTGAGAGGGAAGCCTTTGCTGTGGTCTGGTCCCTGAAGAAGCTGAGGCCATACCTGTTTGCCACTCACTTCAGTGTTCAAACTGACCACAGACCTTTCAAATGGCTTAAGCAGATGAATGGGGAATCCTAAACTGTTGAGGTTGTTCATTTCCCTACAGGGGATGGATTTCACAGTGGAACACAGGCCTGGGACTGCTCATGCCAATGCAGATGGACTTTCCAGATTTTTCCACTTAGCTGTCTACTGGGAGGGAGGCTGTGTGAGAAAATCATTCCTTTGGCCCTGATCACCCCCCTTTCTTGATTGGTACTGTTAGTAATTGACTCTGATTGTGACCTTTGGCTCTGCATACAAAACCCAGAGCCAGTGCTCTGCTTTAAAGGTATATGGTAGTTAGGTGTAATTACGATTGGTAATGACAGACCCCTGTAACTCCCTAGTATGAATAAGGACAGGATGATTCCAACTACCTATAAGTCTCTGATATACATTAGGGCAGGGAGGTGTAGAGGCCCAGTAGATTTACTGCACTGGAGTGTATACTGCTGTTTTCCTGCTGTTGTTTTAAAGGCAGCTCTACTTTGCAAATTGTCTTTAAAATTAAATTATACGACAATTCGACTTTGGAATTCAACATATGTCCAAGGTAGTAATCTACCATATTATTACATATAAGGCAACGCTAAGGTCTCCCCTATGTGCCCCAGGGGTAGGGTGCCCTGTAACTATAAGCAGGGACATTATAAAAGATGTTTTATGAGCCCCGGTGAGGGGAAAAAACTTTTCCCCATTGGAGATAATTAGCTCCATTGGCTAACACAGGAATGTTTTGTTGAAGTATACAGAAAATATCATTCAAAGTATCAGAATGTTAGTTATGATAAATCTAACAACCTGCCACTGTTAGATTTATAATAACTATCACAAAAAATAAGTTATTAAACTTTCTTTTCAGTAACCCAAAATCCAGCCTTCCAGATGCTCTCATGATTGGCTTGCCTCTGTCAAACTGAGCCAATCCATCTAGATGAGGTGTGGAGTGGCCTGCTAGACAGACAATGGGTTTCCTGTGGGAGGAGAACTAAAGCTGCGGAAGCAGAAGGCAGGATGGAGGAGGGCTGGCCAAACTGGTCTTCAAAAGTAGAATGACACTTTAGGAGAGCACACGCTCACCCCAATGTCCTGCCACCCCAGCCACACAGGAGCCCCTGTAATTAGATTAATGAGTGGGATGGAAGGGGAGTATTAGGGAATCTTAGCCATAACGGTGGCTGGCTTAGCCTGGTCTAACCCCCAAGAATTTCACCATGTTGGAATTTGAGAGAATATTCCTTTTTAGAACAAGAATATGCCATACTTTGGAGGAAGTGGTCATACACCTGGGTAGCACCCTGCATCCCATTGAGCAGGAGTGCCCCCCTGCTTGACAACAAGTAACACAGCATACGTACGGAAGAGTTGCCAAGAAATTCAGATCTTCCGTCTGAAACTACAAGGAGAAGAAGGACTGCCCTGCTGGAAACCTGATCTGCACCCCGAAGGTCTCCATTCTGAAGGACTGCACCTGCTGCTCACTTGGAACCACTGTCCCAAGAACTTTTCCTTGCTTCAAAAAGGACTAAAGAGTGGACTTCCTGCAAGCTACAGGTTCACTGAGCCCAACTGCATCAGTTCCACCAAGAAGTCGCCATCCTGGAGTGCGTCTAGTGGACTTTCAAGGATCTAGCTAGGTGCATTGTGGGAATTGTAGTCCCAACATCCCAAGGACCATCTTAGAGGTTCTACATCCCTAGATTGGTGCTGTGGAGACTTTAAACCCTCAAGGAGACCTTCTGGAAGAAGATCCAATAGTTTGGTGAAGTTTAGGAACTTTTTGGTAAAAAATCTCTATGAGGTGATGGACTCGACGTTGAGAGTCAAGCCGGCAATCTTCAACCACGACCCCGCCTGGATTTCAGTTTCATCCCACTGAAACCTCTGGAGCTCCAAACTTTGACTGGGGCCTTGTAGAACATCAAGCCGACAACGTCAACATGAATCGGGTTGAAGAGGAGCCTCAGCACGAAGGTAAAATTTTGACCGGGCCTCCCACTTAGTGTATCTAGACAGCGCTCTATTGCGGTCAGCCTCAAACTTTGACTTTGTCCCGGTCAAGAGCGACCAGATGTCCCAATTTGGTGCTATATGTTTTTAAGCACCAGAAAGTGTTTATTCTTTAAAAAAATCATATCACTGGTTCCCTACATTGGATTTCTGTCATTTTGGTGTTTATTTGTTCATAAAAATTAAAACTATTTTAATAAATTGGAGTTGGATTTTATTGTGTGTTGTGTCTTACTAATTGAATATATTGTTGTTTTTAGATGCTTTACACACCTGTCTCCTAAGTTATGCCTGCTTGTTTGTTGCCAGCTACCAAGGGTTGAGCAAGAGAATCATTTATTCAGACCTTGACTGGCACCTTTATTGTTTTTGTGGTCTTATTAAAAGTGGTAAGTCACTGCTTATCATTACTAATGATCCACTTTCCAACACTGCCTATGAGCTTCCCACACCACCTTGAATGTGTACACCACTATGACATAATGAGATCTGAACTGAACTGCGGACAGGCCGTGGCATGAAGGAAGAGATGGGTGCTTGACAGCTCTGCAACACCTTCTAAACCAGGGTACCCGTGGAATGACAGGGGAGTCTAAGATTGCCCCTGCAACTGCTTTGTGACCCTTGCTGTTCCCAACGGGAAAAATGGACATGCCCCAACTGCGACTTACCTTCAAAGCATGATGGACTACCAGTACCTTGCAAACTATGGCCACAGATCAAGACATGGACACACTAAGCCAGGATGCTTCAGCACTTGAAGCCGCCCTACTTGCCATTCAGTAGCATTTATAGCCTATTGACTGTAAGATCCATACCATGAATCTGCACAGAGATAATCTGACCACCAAGCTCCATAAGCAAATGACGCGGTTACCGGCAGCGGAACAACACATCTCGACAACAGAAGATGACATACAAGCAACGAGCATAAATTGCTTGAATATGGAAAAGGTTCTGGCAGTAATCAGAGCCAAGAATGAAGACTTCGAAGCATGCTCCAGATGTAATAATCGCTGTATCACGGGAGTCCCGGAGTCAAGATACACTGGCAAGATGGAACTATATGTAGAAACCAAGGCAACCGACATTTTTTGGCTCTGATAATATTGCGCATGCTGGTGGTGGAGAGGTTGCACCAGTCTCTTGTGCCGAGGCCGCTGCTAGGGGCTCTTCCACATCCCATAATAGCCAAGCTGCTCAACTACAGGGATTGCATTACAGCACACAAACTGGCGTGTGAAAAGCAGGACATCAATTATCAAGGGATCTGTGTGGCAATATTCCTGGATGTGACAGGGTCAATGCAGGTGGCCCGCAAGGAATTCTTACCCGTAAAAAAGAAACTTGAAAGGCAGAAAAACCCTATGTGCAGCTGAGAGTAGCCAGATGGTGAGATCAACAGTGTGAATCTTTGAGCTACAAGGATTAAGGGTCCAAAACAGATGAGCCTGACTTTAACACACAACTATGGAACAGATTGCATCCCTACTTCCATCAAATGGGGTGGTGACCTAAATGCATATCTAGATCCAACACTGAAAGATCTTTGCGAGCAGATTGTCCTGAAAAACAATCCACCAGGGTCCAGGGTGAGGGCATGAAGGAGTATGGTGTAGTAGACATATGGAGACTATATAACCTTGATAAGCAGGAGGGCACGTTCGCCTCCTCGGTGCATGGCTCATGGTCCCACCTAGATTACTGGCTGGCGACTGGGACAGAAAATGTGCGACATCTTGCCAAAACATTGTCAGACCATGCGCCAGATAGGCTGGCAGTGTCGATGCCCACACATATCCTCACAAAACTTGCATGAAAGTTTCAGGCATCAGTGCTGCTGGACCAAGTGTACTGTGAGGGTTTGCGAACCATCATCATAGAATATTTTTGTTTTAAATGTGGAGGTGGCAGACACACTTTGGGAAGCATTTAAGGTCCAAATGAGAGGGATTTGCATAAGTACGCAAGCGAGAGTCTGGCCAGACATCCATTCGCAATTGCATAAGACATAAGATAGAAAACACACTGCAGATAGTGGAGTGTGACTATGAAGCTGCACCGCGGCCTGGTACCCTTGCGACCATTAGAGAATAAATTACAAACTACAATGATATGTCTGAGAGCGAGCAGGTGCCATGTGACAAGGACATAAGTGGAGGGAGGATGCCCAGTATGCAGCCTGGCCACGAAACTGACATCCACCTAGCCACATTGTCAAAATTACTGACTGATGGGGAAGACATATATAGATCAATGGTTACGCATCCGTGTGTGGGATGCTCCCCCTGGGCACAATCCAGACCCTGTGAGGGCTTTCTTTGTTGATGTGCTATTTTTAAAAGCCAATTGTATTAAAAAGATGTTTTTTTTTGTTGATTATATTACAGCGTTGCTCCCTGATGAAGGGCGACATGCCCGAAATGCATTGGAACATCAATTAAACAGTTGTGTAAAAATCCACATTGATGATATGTTTACAAATATTTGAAATTGTCATGGACTGAAGATCACACATATATTGTGGATTAAAAATCTACTTGTCAGAATAAGAGGGAGAAGGAGGTTCAGGCTAGGTTCGTCCTCCTATATCATTAAAGTACACTCAACTGATCCATAGATAATGGATCATGAGAAACTAGCCTAAGTCAACAGACAGTGGGCTCACCAAATTGGTGAGCCTCAACAATTTAGAAAAGAAAAATGCTTTTCTAGAGTCCCCTCACTCACCCAGGGTTGCCCCTAGGTGACATGCTTTATCATTTGGGCCATCCCAAGCATCTACTGCTTGGGGCGTGCTACGACTTGCGAGACTATGTGTTGTGCAGTTTTGGGGGAGTGGTGTTTGTGTTAGTTAAACATACCTAACTAGTGAGTTAACAATTTATTCCTACTCCTAGCTGGTAAGATAAAAAGGGGTTAATAACAGGACCTGTTCTCCGCATCCCTCCGTCAGTGTGACCTGTAAATCCCATGCGGTCGAGCCTGGGACTTACAGGTCACACTGACGGAGGGATGCCGAGAACAGGTCCTACAGGCCCCTCCACCCAGATAGACCATGGGGCATATTAGTGCTACCATATAAATACTACGTGTTCATCAATAACCGTATGTATATAACCAAGTGCGCTTAATAGGCGCACGTTATTAGTCTAATTTTTCACCTTAATTTAGGTTTCTGCACGGAGTGGTACACGTGGGGCTGGATCCCATGCTGTCCTGAAGAAGAGGTTAGGGGATACCTCGAAACATGTTGACAGAATAATAGGCAATATAACCACATAATAGTTATATTTTTCCTGTTATTAACCCCTTTTTATCTTACCAGCTAGGAGTAGGAATAAATTGTTAACTCACTAGTTAGGTATTTTTAACTAACACAAACACCACTCCCCCAACACTGCACAACACATAGTTTGCCACAAAAAAGTACTCCTACGTAAATCTCGCAAGTCGTAGCACGCCCCAAGCAGTAGATGCTTGGGATGGCCCCAATGATGAAGCATGTCACCTAGGGGAACCCTGGGTGAGTGAGGGGACTCTAGAAAAGCTTTTTTCTTTTCTAAATTGTTGAGGCTCACCAATTTGGTGAGCCCACTGTCTGTTGACTTAGGCTAGTTTCTCATGATCCATTATCTAGAGATTAAAAATCTACAACAACTATCGCACCATCTGGAATTAATACTCTTTTTTAATACAATTGGGTTTTGAAAATAGCACATCAACGAAGAAACCCCTCACAGGATGCGGATTGTGCGCAGGGGGACGCATCCCACACACAGAGGTGCAACCATTGATTTCTATCACACAACGTCCCAGATCGGAGCACACTACCCCAGGAGCACACCAGAAACAGCAATCTCAACTTAGTTGCCACTTCAAAATAGGTTGTGCGAGTACAAAACACATGAAGACAGATATAGCACATTTCTTGAACTTCTACATGAGTCTCTACGCCAACAGGGTCTCGGCCACAATGGCTGAGATTGCTGAGTACCTGGACGATGTGGCCGTAATGTGGTTGTCCTAGGCCAGCAAGAATATCTTGTACAGCCTGTCCCAGTACAGGAGGTACAGGAGGCTATACGCTCACTTCCAAATGGCAAGACACCAGGCCAAGACATTCTGATGGGCAAATCTTATAAAGAATGTGCTGGCCTCCTGGCACCGCCCCTTCATGCAATGTATGAAGAGGCATATCCTAGGCAAGTACTTCCCCCCTCTTTCTGCATAGCCTTCATTATCGCGTTATTAAAGTCCATCAGGCAACCCGAGTACTGAGAATTCAACCGACCGTTATCACTGATAAATACAGATGCCCAACTACTGATGATGAATCTGGTCCTGCTGGACCAATCTGCTTTATACCTACTGACGCCACAGCACACAATTTGCTAATGATATTTGCACAGCTACAGCAGCTTGACCCATCCATGGCGGCGGTACTACTGGATGCAACTAAAGCCTTTGACTCCATTGAGTGGACGTATATGTTCACAATACTGAGTCACATAGGGATGCCCCCCTCGACCTTGTGGCAAGGGTACATGTAAATGGACAAACTTCAGAGCTGCTGCGTGTGCACAGGGGCACTCAACAGGGATGCCCTTTGTCCCCAATTTTGTTTACACTATCTCTTGAGCCCCTAGTGTGCGTGCTCCGTCAGAGGCGTGCAGATTCTGTGCTGCGCTTTCAAATCCATCCCATCAGTGTCTCCCTCTAAACATATAATATAGTGTTGTATGTCCGCAACCGCACACTACGCTTAGGGACCATACTTTGGGAACATACATGTTTGAGTGGTATTCCAGACTCAGTATCAACTGGGCAAAATCAGTTTTTTTTCTTGACCCCAAGCACGCAACCGCACCCACTGGACTTCCCCCTAGAATGAAGTGCAGACTCTGTTAAATATTTAGGGGTCTGAATCTACCGAAATCCATATCTGGCGATCCATGAGGACTATGGGAAGGCAGTGATGAAGCTTGAGGAGCAAGTGACCAGATGGTCTAGGATGCTGTTCTCTCTGGCAGACAGAGTGGCAATCATGAAGATGATAGTGCTCCCCAGATTTCTATACTTTTTTCCTAACATTCCCATAGTGCTGCTGCAACACTTCTTCAAAACTTTCCGGCCACACATGATCACATGAGCTTGGACAGGAAAACAGCCAAAGATCATTGGGACATACCGACATTCCCATATGCGCAAGGAGGTTCCAGTGCATCAGACTTATATCTCTATTGCCTGTGTGCCCAGGTGCAATTTGCACATAATTGGTATAGTCTGCATTTGTACACATCATACTTGGCAGTAGAGGCCAATGACAAACACCCCATGCCACTCAAAGCCTTATTGCCGCACAGAGGTGAATATGTGCCTAAAGCCGAAATTAATAGTATAAACTGCATCACAAATGCATGGAGAACATAAGGCACAGAAGCCAAGAAGCTTCCTTTGTAAGCTCCCGCACTCCCAATGAAATATCACCCGGCCATATCAGTCACCTACGGAGTAGGTGCACTCATCATGTTTGATAAAGCAGGGCTGCAGACCTGGGGAATATGTACCCAGCAGGGCAATTTATTACTTTGACAGACATTCAATGCACTTAACACCAGACACCGCTGCTGACATTCACATACTATCGCCTCAGGGCAGCTATGAGGGAGCTATGTCTCTCTTTCCCAGCAAAACTCCTCACGCTAGAAGCTACTGGATATGTCTTACTACAAGGAACAATTAGAAGTATTTGCTGAGGACCTGCCACTGCTGTCGTGCCTAAGGGACATTTGGGGCCTACTCACTACCTATCTAATGTCAACAGCAGATGTGGTGTAAATTACAATGTGCAATACGAGTCAATGTCAGGTGGCACCTGGGTAGATATGATAGTTCTGGCATTATTATTACTGTACCACTAATGTTACATGTTTCTGCTACACATGGTAACCCAGTGACAGCTGCTATTTAGTGGTTAGTGTTGGGCGGGGGGAATATAATAAAAAACAAACGCAGGACAAGAAATAATCAAAAGCACACTTACCCTGCACTTCGACGGCCGCTGACTTCCTTGTCTCCGCCGATCCTGAACTCCGACTGCGCAGGCTCCTCGATGCAAAATCCCTGGGCTACTCTCATGCTGGGAATATTATTACATTATACTATGGGATTGGTCTGAGCAGCTTCGTTTGCGGCTCAGGCAGTGCATTGGAGCCTTGAGTGTTTTTCCAACCTGGCTGTGCAACACAAACTTAAGTGAGCATGTGTATTTGACCAGCCTAGGATGGTCAGTCAAACACACATGCGCACTCAAAAGTACTCACCACTCCTCCCCCTACCATGCCTTTTCAACAGGATTGCATGGCCCTGCCAAGCTCCGCCCCACTGAAGACTCGCGCCTTAGCTTTAGAGGCAAAAATAAAATGATAATGAAATGCTTTTATTATTATTTTATTTTTCCTCTTTTAGCAGGGGGGCAGTGATCACCTTACCATTAAGGAGGTGCTGCCCCTGCGGTAACCCATGGCATATTGTTTTGCATCTGTTTGTATGCGGAAAACCTTTAATTAAATAAAATGGTAGTAAGTGGTGTATTACACTCTTCACATCTGCCTATATAGTATTTACCAAAGGGCTAAAAGAGAGAAAAGGGAATCTGCAAAATGTTGTTCTTTGATAAGGAATATAACAAATGCCTTTGTTGCTGCTTCTTATACACGCAGCAAAAAGGGGCAACATGTTAGTTTGCATTATGTTAATTACACACAGAAAATGGGTAACAACCCAAACAAGGGTCATCATTTTTTTTTGCATTTATTCTCCAGTTTTAAGGTTTACAAAAAATGTGTATGCAATATGGAAGGAAATGCAACCTATTCTCTTTTACACAAGAAACAAAATTGGGTGCAAAGGTCAAGTACTACATGTTAAACTGGAGCAAAGTTTATGAAATCTGGTCCCAGTTCAGTAATACAGCACAGCTCGACGTTGTGGGCCAAGCAAAAAGGACTGTACACACTCCAGGATTATGAAAAATTCAGAATGAAATGAATGGTCCACATAATGCACAGCTGCGGCAGAATCCACATGGGGGAAAAAGGACAGATGAAACCCAATCATCGCCAATTTTCCTTTACAGCCGTTTTCTTCTAATCATTATTTACAATTTTCAAACTACTACTAGCTTCGTCTTGTTAGCATCCTAGCACCACATCCATGCACGGAAGTAGGGGGAGTTCTATTCACCTAGCTAGGGAAAGCCCTGTCACCCTCTTCTGGAGGTGTATACTCCTAGAAAACAGATCCCGACTCTTATCACTGCTGCTATCAATAACAGGCACTCATCCCCTTATATTTTTTTGGGGTAACAAGGCACCTGGGGCCATATGTACAAGGACTGGCGATAACTACCGCTAACTCTAGTTAGCGGCAGTTTTCTTACAGCCGCGTACCGCTGAAAACTATCGCCATGTTAGCGACGTATTTACAAGACGTCTCTACATGGCGATAGCTTCAGGGATCAGCTGCGAAAACTGCCACCAACATTAGCATGATGGCGATAGGAATTCTGGCGTTAGCGGGCGAAAACCAACAAAAGGCCCGTTAGAGGCCTTTTTTGCCTCTATTGGAAAAAATAGCCTATCAGTCGACCTCCAATAGGAAAATAGGCAAAAAAACAATGAAATGCAGAATGGAGCAACCAAGGCCAACTGCAGCACAGATCAAAAACCCCCTCAAGCCACCCAACATCCAGGATGACCAGGATGAGAGCCTGGATGCCTCGCTGGACCTGCGTCTGGAGACTGGATGCCTCGATGGACCTGCGTCTGGAGCCTGGATGCCTCGCTGGACCTGAGTCTGGAGCCTGGATGCCTTGCTTGGCCTGCGTCTGGAGCCCGTGTGCCTCGCTGGACCTGTGTCTGGATCCTGGGTGCCTCGCTGGACCTGCATCTGGAGCCTGTATGTCTCACTGGACCTGTGTCTGGAGCCTAAATGCCTCGCTGAACCTGCGTCTGTAGCCTGGATGCCTCGCTGCACCTGTGTCTGGAGCCTGGATGCCTCGCTGGCCCTGCGTCTTGAGCCTTGATGCCTCGCTGGACCTGCGTCTGGAGCCTGGAGTGTGATGCGGAGGTGCTGTGGAGTCGATGAGCCGTGGTGGTAGAGATTGAGGCATGGCGATCGTCCGTACTTGGTGTTGAAGTCTGGCAGGTCCCATGGAGACACGTTGCTGACCTGTGTGAGAAGAACGCCTTGAGCCCCTTGGAGCTGTGAATGGTAGAGGCGTTCCTGCGCACCAACGTAGGGAGGTCTGGATCGCATACTACGGTCCACCACTACACCGGGGTGCACGGAGGGGATTACCAATGGTGGGCGGCGCCTCTCTTCATCACAGGACGGATGATGTTGCGCTGGCCAGATGCTGTGGAGGGTGAGGCCCCTGAGATGTGCCAAACTCGTGTGGTGGGAGCGCTGCAACTTCATGCCTAAGGGGTCCCTGCTGCATCAACTGCATCAGGAGGTTCACCAGCAGACCTGGCAGCGACTGCTGTACCCAGACTTGTGGAATCCCACCCTGGCTGAGGCTCCTGCTGGATGAGTCACAGATTTGGAGAGAGTGCAGCGGATTGTGCCACGGTGTCAATGTCCAGGTAAGGAGAAGGTGGGACGCATAGCGGAGGAAACCCGGGGGTTGAGTCACCCAGGCCTAGCACCTGTAGATGACGCACCCCCAGTGGCGGCTCATCCGCTATGGCATAACAACATCGCCACACTGCTTTCAAACAGTGCATGAAGAGGAAAAATCATCCTATGATGATGACTTCCTGATGTAATCATGCTAAGTTTCCTTTGCGGGCTGGAGGGTGGGTAGGGCAGCTCCACTCACGGAGCAGGGCAGGGGCGGAGTGGCATGCCCACTCAAGTGCGCAATGACTGTTTGGTCAGCCTACTCAGGTCGCTCAAAGCAGTCATGTGCACTGTCCTGTTCGTAAAGCAGGCTGCATTACAACCTGCATGGAGAACATGCCCACCCCTCCAGACCCCCGCTGATGCATTATCACGGTGCCAACGACCAATCCCAATGCCGCATTGAAGCGTTATGATTGGCTTAGAGGAGGGAGCCTGGCTGACTACTTCCTGTTCCTGGAAGCAGACTCAGGAGAGCAGGAGCAACAAAGACATGGGACCCGGCCTTGAGGTAAGATTTCTCTCATTTAAATATTCACTACACCCGCTCACACACACCCCCCCATTTCTCCCCCATCCAGTGACTTTTCCGGCGTTTCCCACCTCCCAGCTGTCCAGTCACCCCCGCAGCATTTCTCAATGACGGCTGCTGTGCGCCCCTGCGCAGTGGGCGTATCACTGGTGTGCCGAAGGTATATATGAAGTTACGACGCATACCATTACATCGCATTCCATTACAATGCATAATAATACTAGGCATATTGAAACAGTTGGGAAGGTGTTGGATAGCGGAGATGTAAATATTATTATTCCCACTTCAGTGAGTGCAACCCTAAAACTAACCCTTGCACCCCAAAGCAAACCCTAAACCATCAAATTCATCTTTGAGCCCCCAAAACACACCCTAAAATTAATATTTGACCCAAATGCATACCCCAGTTTTCATATTTTACCCCATAATACACGCCAAATTTCATCTCTGACACCCGAAACCCATACCCACCCTAAAACTTAAAAATTCCACATTACTGACCTCACAATGCATTGTAATGGAATGCGATGTAAAGGCACCTGCGCTGTTGGAGTTGCATTGTAAAGGCATTCCGATGTAATGCCTGCATTGTAATGGACATCTCCCGTGCCAAAGGCAAGCCATAGGCAAGCCCGTCTGTGTCTGTCTGCCCCTGGACCATGCTCAGCACCAAGGACCCTTCCTCTCAGACACTCCACCATTACGATGCCAGCACCCTCCTCGACATCAACCCCGGATGCCACATCGCCTGCTAGAATAGCAAACAGTCACGCCACAACATTGTTTACTTTTTTATATATATTGTCTTTTTTATGAATGTTATGATTTTAGTTTATACATATGTAGAACATTATGATGTTTTTATGCAACTATTCATGAATAATGGAAATTAATAAAACAAACACATATATTTTTTCACGGTCATTGTAGTTTTCAGTTTTCTCTTTTTGACCTTGTGACACACAATTAGTTTAATCTTTTATGATTGCCTAGGTTGTTATTTTTCATTACATCGCCTGTTAGGACCATCCTTTGCTCCGGACCGGACATCGCCATCACCATCATTTACGAAACTAAATCACCCGCAAGGACCCCCCCGATCGTCCAGGAGGAGGGATTGCCATTACCCACAGAAGCATTCTCCGACTAACTATGCACTCTAATGACCCAACGAAGACCGTAGAACACCTCAACCTTGATCCAGACCAACCCCATCTTCTGGGGCACCCTCATATGCAGGCCCCCTGGGCTCTGGACCCCCATTCTCCAATACCATTGTAGACCTCATTGCACCCCAGGCTCTCCCATCCACCAACGACATCCTACTCGGTGAACTCAAGTTCCACCTGGACAACCCCAGTGACCAGAACACCACTCCCTCCTGGGGAAGTTCCCCAACATCAGACTCAAGCAGCTAGTCACCGTGGTAAGCCACATAGCAGGAGGCACGGTCGAGCACATCTCCTCTGCCAGTGGGAACTTCAACTACAGCCACACCACCGGACTCTCCTGGACGGACCATCATTGTATACATAACGTCTTCACCATGCCCACCGTACACCACCGGCATCAACGCCCCCCTCGCTGCTAGATCAAGGCCACCAAAGAACGTCTCATCAACTCCTTCAGCACCACCAATCCACCAACGCTTACAGACGATGACACCACAGCGCACAACCGCCACTCATGGATTTCCATCTGTGTTGACACCCTGGAACCCCTCAAGAATGAAACAGGCTAAACTAGCACCATGTTGCGCTGTATTTGCGAAGTGACGCATGTAGGCATTTGAGTGACCTTGTGAAGCCCTGTGCCCACATCATACCTGCATCAGGTATGATGTATGCAGGGTGTGCGTTCCCACGCAACAAGGCCTCATAGGAGTGGCACAGTGAAATCCCACAGATTTAACTGCAACAATTGTAGGAAGGCACTGCATTAGTACCCTATGCCTGCTTGATGGCAGGAGTAAGGCTGATGCAGTGCCACAGGGATAGGCTGGCCCCATGCGTTGCTGGAGTTGCATCATGCTTGTGGCACAACTGCAGCAATGTGTGACTGTAGCGCTGGCAGATACATAAGGATTCCAGATGTATCTGTCATTACTTGCGACATGGAGCGCTGTCCAGTGAATACAGTGCATCCATGGTTTCGCAAGAAGGGCGTAGTGAAAAGTGTTGCAAAGCTCTCTTGTCGCAGCGCTGCAACACTTCTCATAATTGAGGCCAGGGAATGCGCACTGTCATATTGATGGAGCGCATTCCTGCCCTGAAATTTTGTGGCAGGACAGTGTAGCAACAGTGCTTGCAGCGCTGTCCAGCACCAAATCCTGCTGAAATGAGGCCCCAAGTGAAATCTCCATTTTTAAGACCAGCTATTTTCTGGTCTTAAAAAACTGCCTCTAACTGTAGTTAGAGGCAGTTTTTTTTGGTTATCCAAAATTCAAGAATTTCCTTGTAAATATCGCCAAGTGTGATTTGCTGCCGTTTTTGCATGGGAACGCCTCCCTTGCATGTCATTATCGCTAACAGAAGTGGCGATCTCCAAAATGAACGTTTTCACCAGAAAACTACCGCTAACAGATGTTAGTGACAGCTTGTACATATGGCGATGCAAATATCACCACAAAACCGTTAGAAAAAGGCCTTAACTCCTTGTACATATGCCCCATGGCTGCTCCAATTTTTTGTAACAGTACAGCTAGAGAAATGTACACCTTTCTTGAAAAAGTGATATGATGTGTGTTAAACAAAATATTTTTCATTTGCCATCCTCATTTAGTTGATTTTCCTTTGAAAATTGTCTTCACCATACTATTCCAAGGCGGTTAATATTAATCGTATTGCTTGTTGAGCACCGAAAGTCACTGGATATTTCTTCCTCAGTTGCTTGAGCTATTGCGGACACATGTCACAGAACACACCCATACATTGTTAATATAACTGATAAAACGCTGATTAGGTTTAATATTTACTGAATAGTCAGAAAGTGGGCAAGACAGCTAAATAGCTATATAGAAGAGTAGTTAATTTATTCAATGATATATAAGTAGTAAAGGCATTGCAAAGTATGGAAGTTCTACTGCACGAGCGACTTAACATTAAATTTTTATTTTCTTAACGCGTAACTATTTTATAGGAGCCACTTAACAGTTAATAAAAAAGGATCAGTCACAAAATACACTAAATGACCATCGGGATGTTTAAAAGTTCACACTGGTGTATATTTATACATTTTTGGATACCTAGAAGTCCGTTAAGATACGGCCCGTTAAGGCTCCAACTGCAGGTCGGAGCCTTTAAGGCCGCATCGTAATGGGCCACTCGGTTTCCTTTCCGACCGCCTCATTATTTTGGAGGGGGTCGGAAAGGAAACCAGCGGTCATTCCGGCTGGCTTCCATCGGGCTCAGAGAGCCCGTCTTGCCAGTCGGAAGCCAGAAAGTAACCTGAAGGGTGGGTCTTTCCGCCCTTGAGATTGCAATCACGGTTTCCAACATGGTTTCCATGCTGGTCTGTCCGACATGGAAACCATGTCAGAAAGTGTGTTTGGGGCCCACAGCAGAGCCCCCTTTGGTGCACGGCCTCCGGTTGGAGGTCGAAGGGGCACCCATGGTCCCCACTGTTGATCCCTGCACCTCCCTTTCCTCAATGGGAGCTTGTGTTAGGGCTGGCTTACGGCCGTAACACGAGCTCCCATTGAGGAAAGGCAGCATGAGACCGAACTGTGTCCGGTCGCACTATAACCGGACCGCCGAAAGGATGTCGGTCGGTCCCATGACTAAGTCAGTGTCTGCCAGAACTAATTCCGCCCAACATCACAATGAGCCCCTAAATGTTTTCCAGGTTATGACTCGAAACCTGCAACGGTGTGTGAGCCTGAATACTGCAGGGAATGCAAACAACCGAATTTTCTGAATTTCAAAATGGGATTTTACTCACATAAAAAGGCTGTCTGCACAAGATTTACATGAGCAAATGGAATTGTGATTTGGGCCCAGTCTCTTTGGAACAGGCGCGTAGTTCTTCACTATAATCTCTGTTGATTTTGTTTGTGTTGAGAACTGAAAGTTGTATTATTGTGTAAATATGATTGTGTGGGCATTTCTTTTCATAGCCAATGTCAAATTATGAGACATGTGCAGTGAGTACATTGTATGGTTTTCCTATTTTTATATCTATTTATTTAATAAGTACCTAAAACTATTAAAAAAGAAATGTTGTACATAAGAATAGTAATAGTGTCTACAACACGGTGGGCAAACAGGATGGATAGCAGATCACACTGAGCGATTGATCTATGACACATGGTTGCCATGGTGAGAAACATTCACAGCGAAGACAGATATTCATCTTAATAAATTAATAGCTAATAAGGCAAACGGGCAGAAATATAAATATACATTATGACTAAAACGGATAATAACTGTGGTCTTCGTGTTGCATGAGGTGGCACCTTGGGGTTGTTTTGAGCTCATGCAGTGAAGGTTTTCCCACAGAGCAGTCATAGATGGTAAACAAAGTACCATGTCGGGTCCATCAGACTTGAATGTTCTGATCAGCTGACCATCGGTAACATATAAATGTATATTTAGCTATGGTATCAAAGAGATAGCTAGGGGTGTATCATGTAATGCTTTATGCACAAAAATCAGTAGCTTGAATAGAGCACTGTTTTTGGCGACAGCCAGCTGGCTCTTTGGTAATGGGATGATGTGGGAGTTTGCTTACCAGAATTATATAAGGTTCTGTTGTCAAAATGTTCAGCCCTGTCCACGGGAAAGGGAGATATTGAGGAAGGTCCAGAAGTAGAGAATCACACAACGGCGGTGTTAGTGAATGCATATACATTTTACCTCTATAAAATGAGATGTATGGGCAGCTATTATGTATGTTTAATACGTGTACACATGCTGCAGTCAATGGTAATGGAAGATTCCATTCTCATAGAAGATCTGAAAAAATCATTAAGATTCGTTGGTGAGGAGGCAGAAGTCAGGGTGTCAGGAATGAGGTAGATTGTGTTAGTTTAGGAAGATAGGTTCAGATGAAGAAGAAAAACAAAGTCCTCCATCTCAGATGGACAAGAAGAGTCAGTTGCCAAGCTAGAGGACACCACCAAGTGCAGCCACCTTTTGGCTGCAGAATCTGAGAGCAATATGAAGTGCAGGGACCTCAGGTGACCCTACAGAAGTGGAAACCCCAGACCAATGGGTGCAGTGTCTCTAACAGTTTTGAAGGATGGCACAAGCTACAAGCGGTGCTGCGGACACTGACTTAGAGGAGTAGCTGATGGAGGTCATCAGGTGGCAAGGGCCAGGTCATGCATTGAGCAAAAAGTGGAAAAGTGTGCCCTGCCTCTGCAGTGCAAATTCATTAAACAGTGACCTATGAAGAGGAAAAACTTATGACATTAGTGAGAGTAACAAGAGCCAAGGCTGTGAGGGCAGATGAAAATGGAAATGACACAATTACAAATGGCTGAGGGGGCTGAACTACTGCCTGTTTCTTTGTGTGTTGATGGTATATTCTACATGATGGAGGTAAAGATGCCTCATGCAATACGTAAAAATGAAGACTTGCTAGAGAGGCACGCCTGAGTTGTGTGTGCGTGAGCTTGATACAAGCGTTACACAGTAGTGACAAAAGAGACGTTTTCAAGCTGGTTAAGGAAGGAATGGTTGGCAGAGGTGTGCAAGTCAAGGGTGGCAACTTTGAAACAGATAGTGGGCAAGGAAAAGGAGCATTTGAAAGCAGAGCACTGTTGCTGGAACAGAAACGATTCAAGAAAGACACATTGGCCTCCCAAATAAGAACCAGGCTACAAGTGTATCGTGGTATCCTTAACATACCAGGTACAACAAGCATTTGGAATGCAATAGGTCTCGCATTTATACAAGTTTAAGCTATTGGGATTGTAAATGACAATGCCTTTTATTTGTTTTAAAAACCAAAACATAAATAAAAGGCATTGTCGTTATCAATGCCAATAGCTCAAACTCGTGTAAATGCGAGACCTGTTGCATTGGAAATGCAGTAGGTCTCGCCTTTGATTGAGCTATTGGCGTTGTAAATGACATTCTCTTTGACAGGGGGCCCTCTTTATCTTGGATGGGCAGCGGTCGGAGGTCTGTCTCAGGGGGTATCTCCACCCTGAGCCCTGTCCGTTCTGAGGCCAAGGCCCTCAGAAGTTGCTTTCAGCGACATGCACCGCCAGGCACGTGAATTCAATGGAAAAATGATTGAATATAGAAGTAGGCTGCTACTGCAGGAAAACGAAAATAAATGAAGGAGGGCTGGGAGCAAAGAGAGGAAGTAAGACAGGGAGTGTCCGTAAAAGCAGAGAGCTAAGGTGCAGAAAGAGGCTCACTTGTAAAGTCGAGTGAAGGGAGAACGGCAGTGCCAACATGTGCCTCAACAGATGAAGTGCTGTCTTCTTGCCAAAAGAGTATATGAGATGCGCTGTGCAGAGGTGAAAGGATGCGAAACATAAACATTTGCCCACATCCTTCTGAGAACTAGCACCTGAATGAGCTGACACTTTATCTAAAATTGGCCAATGGTGGTAATCGCTGTCTCAAGCTTCGCAGCATCGTGGTACTCTCCGAGGACGGCCTCTGCCGTTGATGCATAGATATCTAGGCTTCCAGTCCACCGTTAGCATGTACCGTGTGGTTAGTCAATGCCGGTGCCTGTAAGAAGCACTAGTCTGCTAGAAGGCCACCCCGCTGTTCCCTACACATGCTCAGGCAAAAGGGTGTAGCCATCGCACATGCGCACAGAGAGGTACACAGAGACCTTTTGGAGCGCTCTTGCGCAGATAAAATAACATCCTTTGCACAGTCATAGTAGCACACGCTGTCGCTCAGGATTAGAAATGAAATGCAGCTCTCCACCACAGAGAGCATGCTCATTGCAGGAAGCACCAACTGTGCCCATGTGCACAAGGTAGCCACACAGGCTAGCGGTGGTTGAGTGCTTTACCTCTATTTGCAAGACTAGAGTATTGCGCCTCTGTCAAAACAAAACAAGCCTTTGACGTCACCCAATATGCACGCTGACTCCCGCTTAGTAAATACGAACATGTATAAACAAGTGATGTGGTGCGAGGGGTGAGGGACATTACAGGAGCACCAGGCACAAGGAAGTGGGAGGGGCTGCAATGCCTCACGGCACCACACTAACTAGGAGCAACGCACTTACGCTCCAAGTGGTGCGAGAAGCACAACAAAGTGTAACTAAACTCTGAGTTAAAAAAGGCCAATCCCCATAAAAGGAAGCCCAATACAAACCACATATCCTTCCAAAAGCAAGCCCAACTACCGTACACATCAAAAAGTGGAAAAAGGCTGAATAAATACAATCAACAGAGCGGGAGGAACAGAGAGGTAGGCAGTACTGACACAATTGTGGCATTAAGAGGAGATGGGAGGGAGGAATGATATATTTGCATGTAAGCAGCTTTGCCTCCAAAGCTGAACACAGGCAAACAGTAACAGACCAGAAAACAAAGAAGAAAATAGTCCCCCCAAGAACACATAAAGAGCCACAGCGGAATGAAACAGTACTTACTCCCTGCTACATGGGAGGAACAGAAGGGAAAAAGGAGGAACAAAGAGGCAGGGCTGGCCACTAGCAAGCAAGGATTTCTAAAGGACATTGAAACAAGCAAATCAAAAGCAGGGGGATGGCTTTAAGTCAACATGAGAAATTACAACAGGTCTCGAATGCTCGACCTAAAAATGAGACATGGGGACGGTAGGTAACATTGGTTTTCTTTTTTAGTTTAATATGCTTTATTGTAACATAAGAAACAGTAGCAGAATATACAACATGACTTCTAAAATAAAGTAGAGTAGGAAGACACAATCACAATAAAAAGCATTTTTTAAAATTTTTAAATGGAAAAAGAAGAAAAAGAGGGGAGGGGGGAAAGAAAGGGAAAGTAGGGAATACTAAATATATTCGTAGCTACTAAATAAATATTATAACATTATGCTCCTAAAAGAATACATAATATAACGAAAAAATTAACTACTAAGTAAAAATACTATCTGAAAGAGAAGGAAAGATAGACAAAGAGGAGGGAATTCAAGGGGGTTGGAAATTTTCTGAGCGACAAATAGAAACTTTATGAAAAGGAACTGTATTTATAGAACTTGCATTTAAATAATTAGTTAATGGCAACCAAAAGACATCTCTATTCACATGAGCATTAAATTGGGAAGCATAAGCAACATCTAATCTGTGATATTGGCATACAGTATTCCACCATGACTTGAGTGAGAGTTTGGTCAAACACTTCCAGTTCATTGTAATTTGTTGAAATGCTAACGCCAACATAAGATCAAATAATCGTTTGTTGGAAGAAGGCAAGGAGATGGATTGTGAGAGGCTATCCAGAAAAAGAAGGGTATTGGACATGGGAGCATGGATCTGAAAAATGGTAGATAAACGGGTCCAAATTTGGTTCCAAAAAGAAATTACAGGGGGACATGAGAAAAGAAGATGTGAAATATCTGCTGAAGGAGAATCACAGGACCAGCATTTCTTATCATTAGTGTGTGCAAAAGTTGCTATAGAAGTGGGAGTGAAATATAATCTGTGATATAAATAAAACATGGATTGAGTGGCGGAAGCAGATCGTGAAATCTTTAACGACTGAGCCCATAACTTGTTCCATACCTCAATGCTCCAATGGGGTCCAAAATCAAATTCCCAAGCTAGTTCAATCTTAGATTTATCACGAACAGGGTTTGTGGTAAAGAAACATTTATAAATTAAGGAGGCTTTCGGGGTTAATGTTAACATTTTTAATAATGAGTCCTGCATGATGGGCGGATCTTCGGAGGGAAGGGAATAAAAAATACTAAGAAGTAATTCCATAAGGATAAAAAATTTATATAAAAAAGAATGAGGACATTTAAATGTAGACTGAAAAACAGGAAAAGAACAAGGAGAAGTACCATCGAACAGATCTTTAACCCAGGTAATGCCTTTTGTCCTCCAAGAGGACCAGTATAAGGGTCTGTTATTAATAGTTATAAGGTGATTATCCACAGAGAAGAACACAAGAATATATTTTTAGATATTATTTTTGGTTGAGTATGTGATTTTAACAGAGAACAGGTGTGCTTAAACAAAGGAAGGGATGTGAGGGCATTTTTAGCAGTAAAAGAAAGAACTTCCGCGGGGGAGAAAGGGGTAAGTAAGCAACGTTCAATTTTAACCCATAAAGGAGTAAAAGGAGAGGATTCCGTGAGAAGCCAAAAGGAAGCTTGTTTTAAACTAAAAGCCTTGTGGTATAAACGAAAATCAGGAAAATTGACTCCACCTACAAATTTTGGTTTCCTTAGATGAGTTAAAGAAATTCTAGCTTTTTTTTTTTTCCAGAGGAATTTAGAGAGAAGAGAGTCAATCTTTTTAAAGAAAGAAGCAGGGATATGTAGTGGAATCATAGAGAAATAGTATAATAAAATAGGAGTAATCATCATCTTAATGGAGTCGAGTCTGCCCCACCAGGAGAGAAAGAGAGGATTCCAGGAAATGAAGAGTTTTGAGATACAGTCCAAAACCACATCTAGATTTATTTTCACCGAGTTGGTAATAGAATTCGAAAACCAAATGCCAAGATATTTAATTTTAGAACCGTTCCAATGAAATCCTGTGGATTCAAACTGCTGCTTGAGACAAAATGTAGTAAGAGGTAAAACTTCTGTTTTGTCGGAATTGATCTTATAACCTGATACCGCAGAGAATTGAGAAATCTCCTGTAATAATGAGGGAATAGAGGAATCTGGATTAGAAATAAAAAGTAAAATATCATCAGCATAGGCCGATAATTTTAGATGATGAACTCCATAAGGAAAACCAAAGATAGAAGGATTTTGACGGATACGAGAAAGAAAGGGCTCAAGAGAGAGAACAAACAGAAGGGGGGATAATGGACATCCTTGTCTAACGCCACGATGGAGTAAGAAGCATTGTGAGATTTGCCCATTAACGATAGTGGAGGCAGAGGGGGTAGAGTAGAGGAGAGAAATAAGAGAAATGAATTTAGTACCAAAACCGTGCCAGCGGAGAGATTTAAACAAAAAGGACCAATCTACCCTATCAAATGCCTTTTCCGCATCAATGGAGATCGCCGCTAGAGGGAAAGAGAAAGAGGGGGCTTTATTGAGAACATTGAAAAATAAACGTGAGTTATCAGAAGTTAGCCTTCCCTTAACGAAGCCACATTGCTCAGGACCAATTAAATGAGGAAGGAAAGATTCTAGTCGAAGAGCTAAAAGTTTAGCATAGATTTTATAGTCAACGTTTATTAATGAGATGGGGCGATAATTTTTGCAACATTTGGGGTCTTTACCTTCTTTATGAATCAGACAAATTGAGGCTTCTAAAAAGGTACCACCTGCTACCCCCCTGGAACAGAAATGTTGGAGGAGATTAAAAAGTTTTGGTAATAATAAGCTAGAGAAATGAAGATAGAATTCTACAGAAAAACCGTCAGGACCAGGAGATTTATTTTTCTTTAGAGAATTCAAGGAGGTGGAGATTTCCTGTATTGATAGATCTGTGTCTAAGGAGGTAAAATCAAGATCAGAAGATGGGGAAGGAGGGATGTTATGAAGGTAATCATCAATGAGTGAGTCAGATGGGGTGACTCAGGGGTATATAGGGCACTGTAGAACTTAGTAAACTCGGCGGATATGTCCTGATCTTTGAAGAGAAGTTTGCCATCGGATGAGTGAATGGATTCAATTGAAGTTTTTTCCTTCCTACATTTCAGATAATTAGCAAGAAGAGAGCCAATTTTATTTCGACCTCCATAGTATCGAGCGCTACTGCGAAGTAAAGTGAAGGAGGCATTATTAGTGGAGATTTTATTAAACTCCATCTTAGCGCGTATAAGGTCTTGCAAGATAGTTTCCGATGAAGAGGTATAGAATAAGTGTTCTAAATGTTTAATGGAGGACAACAGGGCTTTATGTTTAACTGAGGACTGTTTCTTTTTCTTAGAAACAAAGTCAATTATAAACCCACGGGCTGATGCTTTAAAACTGTCCCACACCGTGACAGGAGATATAGAGGGATCTTCGTTAATTGAGAAGAATTCTTTAGCAAAGGAAATAAATGAGGAGGAGAAAATTGGATCTCGTAAAAGATAGTTATTGAATCTCCATCTAGATGCTTTAGGGCGGGGAGGGAGTAAATCAAAGTCGGCGATTACTGGAGCATGATCTGAAATTAGAATGGGCTCAATCGAGGAAGAAATGAGGTTTTGGGCCAGGGATTTTGAAAGAAAAATGTAATCAATCCGAGATAAGGACCCATGAGGAGGGGAAAAGAAGGAGAAATCTGAGTGATCAGGATTACTTAACCTCCAGGCATCTACTAATTGAGTCTGTGAAATAGTGTGGAGAAATTGTTTATGTGTTCTATGGGGAATAAAGCGGACTTGGGATTTGCGATCGATGAACGGGTCCATAACTTGGTTGCAGTCACCACCTAATATAAAAAATTTGTCTTTATGTTGAAAAAACTTATCTGTGATGGCAGGCCAAAAAATGGGGTCAGGCTGAGTAGGACCATAAATGTTAAACACAGTGAGAGGAACATTATTAATTAATAATTTGACTAGAACCCACCTACCGTCGGAGTCAGTATCTTGCATTAAAACAGTGCATTTCAATTTTTTATGGCATAGTATAACAACCCCGTTCTTTTTGGTATCAGTGGGAGAGATCAATACTGAACCAACCCAATTACGCTTAAGTTTGAGAGCTTCAGCCTCAGATAAATGAGTTTCTTGGAGCAAAACTAAATCAGGTTTATATGAGGCTAGATGAGAGAGAATTCTCTGCCTCTTTATGGGATTATTAAACCCTTTAACATTCCATGTGATAACTCTGAATGGAAAAAATTAACATTATGTAACAACAATATAACCAGTATAAATGGAAGGATACAAACGAGCATAGGAGAAGAGAGAAGTATCGAATGAAGGAGAAATCAGACAGAAAGAGGGAGGAAAAGAATATATTTAGTAGAAAAAGGAAAGAAAACAGGAGAAGAATGAAAAGGGAAAGGAAATGGAAGAAGAGACAGTACATATCCAAAAAGGATGACTGAAAAAACATACCTGAAGGGAACAAATAAGGTACAACGAGGTGGGAGCGACACATGAAAAGACGAGACGCCTGAAAGAGGGAAGGCCAACCACAGCCACAACGGGATGAAGAAGAAAAAAGGAACGGCCTATATACATGAAAATTTATAGGCGAGCCTGTAGGAAAAATAAGAAAAGCAAACAATTAACAATGAATGAATATAGAGGATAACAAATGATTGACAAACAAATGACGGAACATGAACCAAATATTAGAGATTGAATAAACAAAATATGAGACCACAAATGAACAAAGAAAGGGGAGATACTAAAGAGAATCAAGGCATTGAAAAATATATAAGCAAGAAAAACAACCAATGAATATGAAACAAACAATTAAGAATGGCAGTCGAAACTTGTAAACCAGCAGAATTTAGCGGGAACAAAGCGAAAACCAGTCAGACGCATCCGGTAGATATAAAAAAAAAAAAAAAAAAAAAGTTGCAGGCATCCTGTGGAGAAAAAGGTTAAATAATCAACCCTTTGGAGGGCTAGCAATATCCATAACAGTAGTATTGTGGATATGAAGGAAGTTTTTAAGTTCCGCAGGATCTTGAAAGGACCAAGTTCGGTTTTGATAAGTCACCTTAAAATTGCATGGGTGGAACAGACCATATCTGGCGCCAAGAGCCCTAAGAGGTGCACGGAGATTTAAGAACTCTTTTCTCCTATTCGCTGTAGCGTTAGAGACATCTTGAGAAAGAAACACCCTTTGCCCCAGCCAAGTAATTTGTCGTTTAGCTCTGCCAGCTGAAAGAACAGAGAGTAAATCTGTAAATTTCAAGAATAGAATGATGACTCCTCGGGGCTTAACTGAAGATGCAGAGACTGAAGGACGGGGACCAAGTCTATGTGCTCTTTGAATGCTGAGAGAAGTAGTAGAAGGCATATCCAATAATTTAGGAATGAAGGAGGAGAAAAACGAAACAGGGTCATCTCTTTCCAAAGCTTCCGGCAGACCATAAATGCATAGATTATTTCTCCTATTCCTATTTTCCAAGTCCTCAGTATGTTGCTGGAGGCTGAGAACTGTCTTTTCCAAAGATGAGAGTCTCTGAGAGTTACCCTGTACCTCCGAAAGTTGCGTTTCCATTGAAGACACTCTGCTCTCCATAATAGTCCACTTTTCTTCAAGAGATTGCATTTTATTATTAGTTTCCTCCACCAGTGGGCGCAACGCGCGTATCTCCTCCAAGAGCAATTCCATAGAGATAGGAGATGGCGCTTTGTCAGGAGAGTCCTGTTTCAAACGCTTTGATGAAGAGGAGGGTGGAGATGATTTATTAGAAACAGACTGTGAGGAGGAGTTGCGATTAGAAGATACACCTGCCATCTGGTCTGCGTTGAGTGAGGAATGTGGTACCAAGGAAGCAGGGGAGATAGCCTTGGGCACAAAAACAAATTTTGGTTTGCGCAGTTTCTTCATATACCTTTCTCACAGGAGGTACAACACACGATGTTCAAACTTGTTGGCACTCGTAAGTTATGGTCCTACAGAAAAGCTATCGCCTCTGTAAACAAACAGGTGTCAGGCAAAAGTAGGTGATAGTCAACAAGTTATAGTGTCATAGGAGCTAAAGTAACGGAAAATATGTAAGATACTGCGCTCCAATTTTGAATAAAAAGCTCCAATAATTTCACTTAGACCGTAGCAAAAGTGAAGGTAAAATCCTGAAAATTAATAGCAATACAAAATGGCCGCCCTCATATAAAATAAAAGTAAAGCAGGTAAAAAGAAATCTGCATCATGTTATGAAAGCTGGGAGAATCACAATTTAAAGAGACTTTGTGCAAGTCTAGAGGCCCAGTGAAGTGTAGAAAAATAATTCATGCAGGTAAAGGTGAAAGATTCATCGAGCACATTTTGCCGGTGTTCACCTAAAATGGCAGCCGTTCTGAAGAGAAGACGTCGTCAGAGAACAATACTGCAATGTAAATAAGCGCGACGCGCTTAAATGTGAAAATTCAGCTCACCAAAGACACCACATGTTCCGGTGTCCATTACGAGCAGTCTCGAGCGAAAAACGGCTCGGGAGGTGTGCCGGCGGAAGAAGTGAAAGTCCCGTTGCGACAGACCTGATCCCTCAGGCGTCAATCCCGTCCGGTGCCGTAGCCACGCCCCTAACATTGGTTTTCTGAGACAACACAACTCCTCAAGATGCAACAGAGCTCCATTTTGGGAATCAATTTGAAAAAGAGACATTTTTCACTGATGCAAGCCACGGTTGATGGGAGGCATGCAATTCAAAGAAATAATTAGAATTTTATTTGCAAAGACAGATTACTTTTCAAACAGGCAATTGAGAAGTATGTGGTGAAGTAACAAGCATTTGCAATGCAATCGGTCTCTTTGGGAACCTATATGTATTTAGCTATGCAGCACATTAGCCTGGGTGCTGAACATCTACTGTTCTTTAAAATGGAGGGAGAGTAAGCACCATACTGCGTGACACGCCAGGTATGGGAACACATGGAGAGAAATATTGCCTTTCAGCGGGAAATTGTATAGTCCAAAGCTCTGTTTTTAATATAAAATCAGGGCCTTTGGTGGTCATATCACTGAAAATACAAGATTTGAAGAAAAAAAATTGTCTACGGGTGCTCGTGGAAGACAATTTCTATGGACTGGAATCTAGAGCATGCTGAAGTGATTCTGGTATTTTACTGACCTCTGCTGGCTGTTTTCTATCAAGACAAATAGAGGCAGTTGAACAGAAAAAAAGTCCTTAAGCGGAAGCAGAGAAGTCCTAGGGCTGATCTCCAGAGCCCACATAGTACATACACATATAAGTATATAATAAGTATATACTAAAGTATATGCAAGAGTTCTCGAATGCTCGACCTAAATACACAAAGGGGAAAGGAGGATGAGAAAGACTTAAGTATCGTCACAAAGGGAGACAGCAGGAACCAGCAAGAGGAATAAACGAGCCAAGTGTGTCAGGTACTGGATTAAAGAGGCCTGAGGTGGTTTCAATTCTAGACAGCCCTGGTATTCAGCCCACCGACGTTTATTTAATAGGGCTTCCGAGCAGAGCTTTGGGCACCGGTACTCATTATTTGAAAAATTAGGCACTGACGCATCTGAAAAATACTTTTCCTTCGACGATTCACACAGCACTCATCCCACTGTGGCGCAGTGCTTTCCTAGGTACAAAAAAGAGAGAGTTTCCCAGGTATACCAAAAGGGACCGGGTGTGTAAAGTATTCAAAAAAAGAGCTTCCCTTTTGTATTTATTTAAGTTATCCGATTATGGAGTCGGATATACTATATTGTGAACCCGAGATAGAAAATCTACAGACTATCGCACCACAGGAATAGGATATGATATTTTTTATTAAAATTCTTATTTCACAAATTTATTTTACAATATTACATCCAGGACTGCTTGGAGTTTTGCAGTCTCCATCAATAAATGAAATTCATACAATCCCAAACCATAAAAACACACATATTTGACATTTCTAATCAGTGATTGCACATAATTGGATTTAACATATAATAAAGCATTTAAATAAAATAAACAAAACAGAAATATAAAAACAGCAAATATAATTTTTGGCCTCTTGTCGACGCGTTTCGGTGTAATATCTAGTATGTAACACCTTCTTCAGGACCAACACATTAAAACAGCTCTCAATATCGATTAAAAACAATCTATAAAAAAGGAGGATACATACAATTAGTGCTTATAGTACTGTTTCTTTATCTTTGGTTCACAATATTAGATTTATGGATATCGCAATCCACCAATGCATTGCATTATGTTGCATGATGTACTTAGTGAGAAGATACGGGAACCTGTACTTTATCTTAGTTGTAAAGGTTGGGTATAAGGATATGTACAATTTCCCGCCCACAAATTTCTATTGAAGGTCATAGTAGAACCTCAGAGTTAATACCAGAAGGTCTCCTGGAGTGAATATACTCAATCACATAAAACATACTAATTATGCTGGTGAACTCCAAGCAGTCCTGGATGTAATATTGTAAAATAAATTTGTGAAATAAGAATTTTAATAAAAAATCATATCCTATTCCTGTGGTGCGATAGTCTGTAGATTTTCTATCTCGGGTTCACAATATAGTATATGCGACTCCATAATCGGATAACTTAAATAAATACAAAAGGGAAGCTCTTTTTTTGAATGCAGTGCTTTCCTATTCACATTCCACTCGCAGGCTCCCACACATCGCGTGTGTAAGTGCTTCAGGCTTGTGCTCTGACCAACTTTCTCCTTTAATGGACTGTAATGGAAGTAAAGTTCCTTGTGTGCTGCAGGGCTCGGGGTTTACTGATTCGGTTTCCCGGTGGGAGAAACACCGAGCAGCTGAAGTATGAGGCAAACGCGGAAATTACCCGAGAGCATAGCTGCCAAGGTTTTAGACTACTATGTGTGACATTTTCATAATTTCTGTGTAATTATGAGTGCCATTAGAACCACCATGAGTGACACTTTTCTCGCCAGCAAAATCAACCAATAAAAGATGAGGGAAACATAAATATCAGAAATCTGACCCATTTGAACAACGGGAAACTCTAAGATCATAAAACTGCTGCAAATTCATGAGGTGGCTGAGTCATAATTACAACGAAATTATCAAAATATCATACATAGCAATCTGAAACCGTGGCATATATGAAAGAGGGCGAGCATCACTTCACATGACATAGCATTGAAGACCATGCCTATACTTCTGTCCTTGACACGGAGTCTTGTTTACTTAAATATTTCATAAAAGTGATAGGAAGTATGTGTTTTATTCTATTGCTATTTTATTGCTTCTCTTGTACAATACTGATCATATAATAAACTTGTGAATTTTGGTTGGCATAATGTATTGACTAATAAGAATAAAAAGGCAGAAGCAATGCCAATTAGCAAAAAAAGAAAAGAAAAGGAGCATGGTAAAACAAGGAGATTAAACAAATCACTTTTACCAGGTGGTGTTTGTTGTCCAAGATGAGGCCATGCAAAAAATGAATGTGATGTGAAAAGGTTTTTCACTTGGAGTGAGGTGAACTGAGTCGGTAAAGCTGTCACTGCAGGGGCCACCTTATTCATAAGCGAATGCTGTAAGCAGGAAAGTAAGACTTGTGAAGTAACTACTAATATTAGCCTCAGATGTCACCCCTAGGAAAAAAATAAAAAAAGCGGACAGCTAGAAAGCAGGTCACATGGCTCCGCTAAGAAGTAACACTAAAAGGAGCAAGGACTTGCGTTTATACTGCAGAACCACCTAACAGGGTGTGAGAGGCCCTAACACAGAGCCCAGCTGCCTCGGGGCCTATAGCGTACATTAATTAGAGTCAGTGACTCGCTGACTCCAGCTGGCGCAGTTACCAGTGTCATGACAACATGGTGCTGGGCAAGCTTCAGGAGAGGCTGGGAGATACACACAGCGGTCACAGCAGGCTGTATTATTTCAAAATGTAACACCAGTGAAGTGAGCAGTCCAGGGGTCTGGCGCACCACAGCTGCACAATTCACTTACTCGAACGAGTCAATAAACTAAGAGAACTGCATGTACTCTGTAGCAAAGAGAAACCTTTTAAGCAATTTTTAAAACATACTTACTGCATATTTGCTATGCTGTGGGTTTTAGAACAAGCTGCGCACGGTTCACACTGCAGCAGAACCTCTCTTCCTCCTGCAGAGTAAATCTTCTTGCCCACGCTGTGACCTGGAAAATGTCTGGGAGCCCCAAGAGATTGTCACATACAGGAGACTGGTCAGGCCAGGAGAGGTAGGGGACACGTTTGTACTCATCAAGGAATGTTCGAGTACTTAAATCTCAGATTTTCTTTAATTAAATCCCGGATGGTTATTTTCCAGTGTAAAAAACACTTAAGCCGCTCTTTTTAACGAATGTATAAACCTTTCCTCTTGAAGCAATATCTTGATCGGAACAAGAGGACCATACTCCCTGGGGCGCACAATTGAAAATGTCTGAAATCAGTTCTTAAGTGTGTTGGATTGCTTAATTTTACTTAGCCCACATATATGGAAATAGAGAATTTTCATATTCTGCAGTGTACATTGAAATGATGGTTCTGAGCTGGACAGTTTGATTGTCTTGAAAATAAATTGCTGCAAAGTAATTTTGTTTGGAGGTCTGCTGCCCTCTTGTGGGCTCTGTCGGCACTGACATTGGCGCGGCGAATAAGGGGAAGCCGGAGAGCATACATTTTCTTTCATCTAATTGCTGAACCACGGATATTGTCTCATCTACAGGGTAGGTTATATAATGTTGTGACCCTAAAGCACTGCGTGAAACAGATTAGAGTAATACCAACAAGCATTGACAATGCAATACGACTCGCATTTACGCCAGACCTATTGCATTGCAAATAGCAGTGCGTGTGGGTGACGAGGCACGAGGGGGGGCGGTGGCACAAAGGCATCAGACTGTGGGAGGGGGAGCACAGAAAGAAAGTAGTCTGTGCTGTGAAGGGACCAGTAGCTGTGGAAGGACACAAATGACTGACTTGGCTGTTGTGGGGAGGGACTAACAAGCTTAAAACCAATCGGAAGGCAGCATTTAGAACCTAAACCAATGAAGAAGATGGGCCGGAGAGTGGGCGGAGCATTCACAAAGCTTCCACACTATAGTGTATACTGCATGCCTCGCAAAGCGATTGCAGCGCATCCGCGCTGCAAAGCTAGGCGAGACCTAAAAATGAATAGACATGTTTTTGAGAGGACAAATATCTTATGGTCTGAAAAAGAGATGACAGACAATGTCATTTCACCTTCCATATAGGCAGAAAGTTATGGAATTTGTGAGAGGTTTAAGTGTAGAATGTAAGTAGTGTTTAGTTTGTAGACACCCAATTTCTTGTGGGAATACAAGCAACAAGTAATGCACTGGAACAAAAAAAGAAGTACCACCACATTTACATGTAAAACACACCAGGCTCTGACAATTCCACTGTTATAGAGATTGTCTCAGATGCACACTATATTGCCATCAGCTCAAAACTTACCTGTCAGAATTGTGATTTAAAATCTGACTGTACTATTAAAGAGGACTTTAAATTACAATTCATTTGAGTGTAAATAGTATATTTCTATCTGCTACCAATCCAATTTTATCAACTATTTAATGTAATGAGGTAACCCACTATTAATCAATGGGAGCATGTTAGACCTGGCATCTTTTGGTGTAGTTTCTCCTGACCTTTTGCCTTCTGGCCTCCTGTTTTTGATTGTGTTCTGATCTTCATTTTTGCTGGCTTTAGGACCCTGTGCACTTTTTCATTGCTGATCAGTGCTAAGGTTATTGTGCTATTTGTCTAAAATATAATGGCATTCGGTTTCTCCATGATTGACATATTTGATTTACTGATAACTCAGTACACTACATGTGGCCGGGGCGTGTAAATCAAATACTATGAGTGGGCCTGCAGGTCGTGTGCCACCCGCATTAGTAGACCTTCAAACAAGTCTCAGCCTTGCTACTGCAGATCCTGTGTGTACAGTTTTAAACTGCCATTTTGACCTGAAAAGATAATCTACTTTTCAGGGCCCAAACCTTCCTTTTTAATACCAATAAGTCACTCCTAAGGTAGACCTTAGGCAGCCAAAGGTCAGGGTGCAGTGTATTTAAAAAGTAGGACATGTACTTTTAAGTTTCATGTTGTGGTAGCACAAACCACAGCGGACCCCTCGGACCCCAACAACTATCGTCCGATATCTAATATCCCTATGTTAGCCAAACTCCTGGAAAAATGTGTTAACTTACAGCTTAACAGGCACATTGATCGATACAACTTGCTGAACCAATTTCAATCAGGCTTCAGAGCAGGTCACAGCACTGAATCAGCCATGGCTCATGTTGTAGACGACGCAATCAAAATCCTAGACCAAAATGAAGCTTGTCCACTAATCCTACTCGACCTGTCATCAGCTTTTGACACCGTCAAACACGACAACCTACTTGACATCCTAAAACACAGAATGGGAATATCTGGAAATGTATTGAACTGGTTCACCTCCTTCCTCCAAAATAGATCCCAAAGATTCAAGGTCAACCAATCCCTGTCCAACCCTATGCCAGTCACTTTAGGAGTCCCTCAAGGCTCCTCTCTCTCACCCACCTTGTTCAATCTCTTCATGGAACCTCTCACAGATCTCCTAAGCCTTACCAAGATACACTTCCACATGTACGCAGATGACACACAAATATACATCAAGATACATTCACTAGAGGACATCAAATCGCTCAACACCACACTTCAAAAAACCCAAACATGGTTGGCAGAAAACCATCTGAAACTTAATTCTCTCAAAACGGAATTCCTTTTAATCGCCCCCCCTAACAAAACCCACACTATCCTGGACTGGATGAAGCACCTAACAGCTCTAAATGGTCACACGCTCATAGTCGACTCAGCGAAATCTCTGGGGATAACGCTAGACAGTAACTTAAAGATGCAGAAACACATTAGCACCGCAACTAAAGGAGCTAACTTCCAACTAAAGACCCTGCGAAAACTGAAACCCTTTCTGCCTGCACACGATTTCAAACAAGCAGTTCAAACCCTAGTAATTACCCGAGTGGAATACGGAGCAGGTACCGTATGCGGCCTCCCAAGATCCTCAACAGCACCGTTAAGAGCCACAATCAATTCAGCTGCGAGACTCATCACAGGATCAAAAAGAAACGCTCACATCTCCCCTGACTTGAGAGCCATCAACTGGCTTCCATTTGAAGCCAGAATTCACCTAAAATTGCCTGCATGACGCACAAGGCCCTCTACCACAAAACCCCACAATACCTAGCACAGAAACTGGTTCTCTCTGCGGGCAACAGAGCCTCTAGGAGTGCCAAAACCCTTCTCCTACAACCTCAACGATTTGCCAAGAAAAAAAGTTATAACCGTTCCTTCTCGGGTATGGCTCCGAAGATTTGGAACGCTTTGTCCAGTGAAACAATAATGAACCCTTCCACTTCATTCTTCAAAAGAGAAGTGAAAGCTATCCTCATGGCTAAATTCACTTGAACTCTATATCTACTCATTGTTATTTTTCTTATTGTCTGTTGTCTATGTATACTATACTTTGCCTCCTTCCATCCTGTAAAGCGCTCTGATACTCGCAAGAGTCTTGTTCGCGCTATATAAAACCTTCAAAATAAATAAAATAAATAACATTACAACATGTCTTTTTCACCACTGCTAGACCTATCTCTTCTATAGGTTAGCATTGGAGCTGCCTTGTAACATTTTACAAGTGTAACTTCCAATGGGGAAAAGATAGAAAGAGCTCAAGTAGTAGTTAATAACAAAAAATCGGAGGTGTTCGAGCTGGGCCGTGGAACTTGACAGGGTTGCCCGCTATCCCCACTGCTGTTCACATTCTCCCTCGAGCTGCTTACGGCGTGGATCCGTCGAGACCCTACAATCCAGGGCCTCAAATGGGCAGACACATGGGAAGATCGTATCTCCTTCTATGCGGATGACATCCTGCTATATCTCGCCTCCCTGAGGGTTTTGCTCTTTAACGCCATTAATAAATTTACGAATTTCTGAAAGAACTCTGGTTATAGGATTAACTGGGCCAAATCAGTAATCTATGTTCTCAGCGGTGTCCCCAAGGCTCCCCTGGGAAACTACCAGATTCAGCTGGCACAGGACGGATTCCGGTACCTGGGTGTCTACATCTCAGCAGACCCTATGATCAGACATGCATGAAATCCGCTGCTCCCTCTCCAGCGATTGAAGCACGACATCGCACATTGGAGGACGCTCCCGCTGTCGCTGTTTGGACGGGCAGCACTCTTTAAAAAAATGGCTTTGCCCCGTTTCTTGTATGCTCTACAGAACCATCTGGATCCAGTCCCAGCGCGCTATTTTGGGGACATTGAAAGCCTCCAACGGGAGCTGCTCTGGGAGGGTAGGCCTCGTATAGCATTACAGAAGCTGGTGCGCTACTGGTATGATGGGGGATTGCTCTCCCTGATATAAAAAAATAATATTGGGCTGCTCACCTGGCTGCCATCAATCACTGCACATATCGGTGCGAAGACCCGGGGTATAGGATTGACAAATGGCAGCTTCCCGGGGGTGACTTTAATAGAGCTCTCTACTCCCATACTAAAAGGTTCCTACTCACTGCCCCCCCCCACATTGCGGTGCACGTCTGGAAGGCGGTGAACAAAAGTTTGAGATGGGACCGGAGGCTGACACTGGCCACACCACTGTGGGACGCCGAACAGCTGGGAACTCTGTGGACCTCCAAGGGGTTTGGAAATCGGGATCTGATTGGGATCTCAAAGATAGGAGACCTACGGCAGAAGGGAACGGTGGTGTCCTTTGCCACCCTGAAGGAAGAATACTAATTAGCCGAATCCAAATATTTCCATTATCTGCAGGTACGGCATGCACTACTATCGAACCTGCCCAAAGGGAAATCTCCCCCGGAGTCGTCGCTACATACAAAAAACTAATAAATAACACCACCGATCCACTGATTCAGTTCAAGGGGCAGTGGGAGAGAGACGGGTTAGAACTTGACGAGGAGGAATGGCAGAAGGCATTGGCATCCCCGAGAGAGGTTGCTATCTCTTCCAGACTCCGCCTGGTCCAATTGAAAATTCTACATAGGATCTACGTGTCGGGGGCCAGGCTTGTTAGCATGGGAAGAGCTTCTGATGGGTTGTGCAGGAGGCAATGTGGCCAAGAGGGTACTTTTATGCACATAATATGGGAATGCGCGATTATCCAACGATACTGGAAGAGGATACATGAATGTATAAATGAGGTGTTTGAGGTGGAACTCCAGCCTGAAGCCAAACGATGTTTGTTAAACGTCTGGGAGCCTACAGATTTGAACACTGGGGGAGAAACTGGGTGACTCTGGGCCTGATGGTGGCCAAGAGGAACATTGCCCAGCTGTGGGGGGCTGGAGAGTCGCCTACACTGTCTTCCTGGAAGTCAGACATGGACTGGTGCATGATTAGGGAGAAGACAGTGTATGTCGCACGAGGATGCCCCAAAAAGTGGACAGCAATCTGGGACAAATGGAATGTGTATAGGGGAATATCTGTGTTTCAGCAGCCGCCCCTCCTCTGGGGTAACCCCTTACCCCATGAGCTCATGTTTTCCTGCCCTGTCCTGTTGACTTAACCAAAGTACCAATGTATATTTGAACTTGAGATATTATCTGGTTGCTGTAATACTCAATGCCGTCTTCTCTTTGTTTAATAAAGAGTTATTTAAAAAAAACATGAAAGTGCAGTTATATTTGCTTCGGTCCACTTTAAACCTACCCCAGTATGAAAGCATGCAGTGTGTGTCTGTGTACCGATGTGTGCATGTACGTATGTGTGTTTGTGCATGTGCGCATCAGTGTCTCTGCGTGTCTGTGTCCATGAATTTGTGTGAGAGAAGCATGCGTTCTGTAGTTAGCATGCTGAGGATAATTGCACTGACTCACACATTTTACAGCGCCACCGATTTCATGATTGAGGTCAGAGAATGGAAGGGTCGGGGCCTAGCATTGGTCTCCCGATGCAAACATCTGAAACGCTTCATTAACGAAGGCGGAAGTAAAGCCAGCTCGGCTCTCCTTGAAAGAAAGCTCTGGGGCCGGCTGGTACACAAGGAAGCAGCCGGAGGGAACGCCACGGCAGTTTTAATGTCTAAAGGACGCGCAGCCTAAGTAGGTCATGACAGTCTTGGAACAGGGTGATACCGCGCATCTCTTCTCCTGGAATGTCGTTCATCATCTTTGCGTCACTGTGAATCGTTCTTAAATCTTCCGCGTGGAGACGTGCTCTGTATTCACTCTGGAGAGCCGCGTTCTGCAGGAATTTTACTACAATAGAATTAAGGAAAGTCAAACTAAAAAAAAGTTATGGAAGACATTTAACAAAAAATGAGGTCATTTGTACTCAATAGTTTCAGCAGTCCTAATGTGCAAGGGGCTGTTCATCACGCCTGGGATTTTACTGTAGTGCAGGAGTGTTTTGGGGGCGTTATGGGGCAAGGCTGCCTTTGGCGGCATCATTTTCGCCATAAAGGATTGGAACTCGCACTGTGCCTCCTGAAGCTGAGGAAACATTCTTGTTAGTAGCAACTATGCAACTGTATAGGAATGTAAACGATCCGGAGAATAATTAATTATGGAGGTCTGTAATACCTCGTGCAATTAATGGATCTTTCTGATTTTGTAGAATATTTTAATTGAATATTCATTGCACGTTGCACACCCCTTACAGAATGACAAAACAATGTACTTTCCAACAAACAAAAGCAAGAGGAAAATCTGTTCAAGGTTCAACCTGGAAGACATGGAACCTTACCTGTATTTTTCTAGTCAACCTCCAAGGCCTTTACTACATTGGGCTTTCGAAAGGGTGAAACCACAGAGGAGCAGGAGACTCCGCCATTGTTACACTAAAGATCCACCCACATTTAAATCTGGCGGGTGGATCTTTGCTACGATGGAGTACCCTTTCCACCAACATATAAATTAATTATTAATTTTCTGAATTCGTGACTCACCTATTCCATAGGATTTCCATTCTGACAACCTGCATCTAGTGGGTCCCTAATTACCATCTGTGCCTCACCAGTAAGTGGGTGCCCAAACAGTTATTTTATCCCACCCACACCAATAATGACATCATCCATGAAGACATGGTACCCAGGCCCTGTAATGGAATGCTAATAGCGAGCCTGCAGCACTCATTGTGTCACCCACCAAAGTAGCCTTTTAAAACACATCTCAAGCCTGCCTCTCCAGCCTGTAGCATAGTTTTAAAGCGCAACATCAACCTAGCAAAATAAACCATTTGTAAGGTCTAAATCTTCACTTTGAATCCTTAAACATCACACCTAAGGTAGGCCATAAAGCCTGATAAGGCAGCATGCACTGTAAGTAAAATTTAGGACATGTATAGATAAGTGTTTCATGTTCTGGCAGTGAAAACTACCTGTTGGAAATGGCCCTTTTTGCAGGGTTATCCCCAAACTTTTTGCTTCTTCCTCCTATATTTTCCTGACCTCTGTTGTTTGGTTTCGGACTCTGGGTACTTTACCACTGCTATTAAGTGCTAAAGTGCATATGGTCTCTGTGTAAATTGTATTATGGATTGGTGTTTCCATGATTAGCATATTTGATTTACTGATAAGCACCTAGTAAAGTGTACTGCGTATACCCAGGGCCTGTAAATCAAATGCTGCTAGTGGGCTTGCAGCACTGGTTGTGCTACCCACACAAGCAGCCCTTCAAAGCTAACTCAGACCTGCCACTGCAGTGTCTGTGTGCAGTCTAGTACTGCCATGTCGATTTGGCAAGTGCACCCACTTGCGAGGCCCTAACCTTCCCTTTTCTTACATGTGTGTCACCCCTAAGGTAGGCCCAAGGTACCCCTGTGGGCAGGGTGCAGTGTATGTGAAAGGTAGGACATGCTCTGATGTGTGTGGCATGTCCTGATAGTGAAATACTGCCGATTTCGTTTTTCACTCTTGAAAGGCTATCTGCCTAATAGGATAGAATGAGAGTTTATTTATAACATCTTATAAATATAACTTTTCATTGGGACACGAAAGTAAAATACAGTTTAGTATGCCTGAACTCAGAATCTTAAAATACATCTTTTAGTGAGGGTGATTTTACATTCTGTGTTTGAAAATAACACTTTTAGAAAGTAGGTATTTTCTTGCTTAGCCATCCAGTGAGCCTCTGCTAGCATGTGTATTGACTGTCTGGGTTTGGAGTGACAGGGGTTGGGGATGTGCAGTGGCTCCAGAGAGTCTGGGTGAGTTAGGGCTGGGCTGAATAGACCTGGGCTGCATTAAGAATAGTCGTAGGAGTTTTCAGTAGCAACTGATTAGGCCCGGTCTGCATTTAGAGAGGGGGAAAGAGATTTCTTTCACACCTGAATGGGCCTGGTCTGCCAGAGACACTGCTGTCTCCAACTCCTCCTGTTGGGCAGCTACACTGAGAGGACAGAACTGGTTCTGGCTGGGCACAGGGTTTCTCTGCATCAGAGAGCAAAAGGATTTTGTAGTAGAAATACTGGGGACTAGACCCCAGAACTTTAGAACTCTTTTGGACCAAGAAGACTGCTAAGAAGAAGAGCTGGAGAAGCTGTGAGGAGGAACTACCACTTTACTGAGTGCTTTACTGTGTTGGCATGTAGTGGCTGCTTCTGACTTGGGCAGTGTAAGGACTGGACTGAATGTTCTGCAACTTCTTTATTGAGTTTCTCCAAGGGCATGAGGTAGAGCTTGCCCCCTGTTCAAGACGTCTGCAAAGACTTCAAGTTCTTCTGCCATCAGCACTGGGGGCTGTGTGTTTTGTGCTGCAACAGAAGAAAAGTATCAATGTGGATACCCGAAATTCTACCAGACCAGGGTCAAATTTGCAGTACACTAAACAGTTAGTCACAGTAGCAATAATTTAACAATACGAAAGAAATGCTATATAATGGCATTCACAACACCAAATTTGCAAAATTCGCAGTGGATGCGATTTATATTTAAGGCATAAATCTATTCTTATAGACAACGCAGTTGTTTATACATGTAAAACATGATTGTATATGCAACAAAGGTGCTCTGGTGTGGGGGAAGGGTGGAGGTATAATGGATCAAAGTGAGTATGTGAGGGTAATTGAAAAGGGAGAGGTAATGTGACCTATATACATTAAATTTACATAGTGAAACCTGTCCGGCCTATAACAGGCCAAGTATTTCAGCAGGTACACATACTACTATAGAGACACTGATAATACATTTCAGTCATCAGAGCCTATATAATGATATGTAGTAGTCAATGTTTCGACCCCTTAAAGGTTCAAGGTCATTTAGTCCTTAGAGTTTGATCTTCATCAGGACAGTGCGATAGAGCACCTGAAAACAATTGGATATTCCTTATTACAAAATGTGTCATCATGACAGGGTGTGAATGCTCGTATAAAAAGATATGAATTACCCAATCTAACAAACAGCACAAAGAAGGAGGCTGTGAAGTCAAAGGTGAGTGGGCTCCAAAAAGCTCCTGTGTTAGAGAGGACTAAAATTAGGTTGCAAGCCTGATACTAGTCACGAGAAAGCAAATACCTCTCTTACTATACAACGGGAAATGGTACGGTCATGAGTACACGTACGAACATCCGCGGTGCGACTGTGAGTCAGCAGATCCCTGGCAGTCAAATGGCAAATCTACCAAACAGAGAAGAGGAAGGTGTTAAGGTATGGGCGAGCCAGCAAACAGAGACCGATCTAACATGTAATGAACCATTAGCCATGTTGCAGGGCATTGGCAGGAAGATGAAGGACTGCCTCTATGTGCCCGTAAAAGTGGCCCCACAGTAAGTGACAGTAAACAAATTCTTAATGATAATCTAATGATTAAGTAATCATCCAATAACTGATAGCTTGTAATGAGCCGCAAAGTCAAATAACTTTACAGCACGTTAGCAGGAACAAAAAGTGCCCGTAAATGTAGACCCACAGTATGCGACAACACAGTGACTCATAAAAGCATTCTAGAGGAATTGGTCCACTACGCAATTGTCCAAAAAACCATGAACAGACACCCTGTACTAGCGCGTTATAAGGAAAAATATCCAAACGTCCTGTCTAATCTGTAAGAGCCCCTAAATGCAACACATCACTCAAAGGGAAGCTGAGCCACCTCACACTGGCTCTGCAAGTTGTCGGCTGCCACCACGGGGCTGAAAGCATGAGGTATTACCTGCTCTTTGGACACCAGCTGGCAACTGACGGCGGTCACATTCGCCCGGGTGTCTCATAGAGCCTCCACCCTATGGCCATTGATGGTCACCCACTGCCTGTATTTTTTAGTGTTATCAGGCAGCTGGGTCCCCGGGATCATCTCGCAGTCTACTAGCGAGACAAGGGACATTTCTGCGGGACCCCACCCGCCTTGGGTACCCATCTCCTCCCTTCCCAGGGCTACACTCGCCAGCTGTCAGGGTGGTGCACGCGGCGGTGCCTTGGAGTCCTTCTGAGGACAGTCTGCAAAACGGTGACACACCCGGCCACACGTAAAGCACTGAACGGGTTTACCTATCGGGGCCTCTGGTTTCTTCTCTTGGGGAGGCTGGTAACCGTTCCCTTGGTTCCCTTGGGGATTACTTTAGGGCCCTTTCTTGAACTCCTGCTGTTTACCCCTGTCCCCCCACTCCTCTGCTGGGGACCCTGCCCACCTTTGGCGGAATCTCCCACGTGACCCTTGTGGACCCTGGTGCTGACCCAGCGGTCCGCCTCCTCAGAAAGTTTCCTCGGATTGGACAACTTACTGTCGATCAAATGCTGGCGTAGCTATGGAAAATAGAGGCCAAGTGCTCCCATGCAAACAAATCATAGAGCACTTCAAACGTTTCCACCTTGCTACCCTTTACCCAACCATCCATCACTCTGCAGAAAAATGACTGATACTCCACCCAGGTAGTTGCCTCCAGCTTCTTACAGTTTCTAAATCTCTGCCTATACAGCTCAGGGGTCAAACCATACCTTGTCATAAGGGCACCTTTCATGTGGTCGTACGACATCTTATGCTCGCTGAGCAGGTCTAACAACGTATCCCTCCCATCACTCACAAAGGGACCCCACAACCCCGCTCCCCAATCCTTCTCAGGGACCCAGTGGGCCATCATTGCGATCTCGTAGGCTGCAAACCACTGCCCTATATCCTCCTGCCTGTGAAATTCCTTTATCACATCTTCCAGAATGTGGATTCGGCATTCTGCAGGCACAGACAGTGCGCTGCCACCAGAGGGATTGAGTTCTAGACTCTTTGCCTTGATCTCCAACTCCCTCAACATTCTTTCATGCTCCAACCGCATTCTCTCTCTAAGGACACCCGATTATTCTCTAGATCCCTCCGACCTTCTAACGTGAGCTTGGCCATCTCCAACCTGTGCATCCTGTCTCTCTCTCTCTCTTCCAACTCTGCAGGAGACAGACCCTTGGAAGAGGTGCTACTGCCAGGCGGGGACACTACCCCTGCCCTGGCTGGAATCAACGGATTATCCAGCTGCCCTTCTCCGTCCCCGGCTGGCTCCACCACCAGCATGGGGGCATTTCGTGCTTCAACCCAGGCCCTCAGCGCCTTTTGGTACTCATCTTTCTTTGTGATACCAGGGGTCGCAACCTTCAATTTCCGGCAGAAGTACTTCAACTGTTTCATGTTGTAGCTTTCCACTCTTTCTTCCTCGAACTCCAGATTCACGGATGCTATTGATGCTGGTCGGCTCAAGATAGCAAAAATAGGCGGTTCCAACGGAAAGTAGTATACTCAGTATGTGGTCGCATTTTGGTCTGCACTCACTAGTAGTGTTCACCAATCACTGTACATGCGTCACAAATGCAAGTCCAAATCCCAACCGCTGACCACCAATGTTAGAACCCGGTGTCTATAATTGGTAACAGTATGCACCTTTGTCAAGTAGGGACCCTTCGTCTACGTCTGGGCAGGGGTTATCTACAGCGTGTAACTCCCTTGCCCTGACGTAGACGAAGGGTCCCTACTTGACAAAGGTGCATACCATTGCCACTTAGAGACTCTGGGTTCTAACAGCATCCACTGCAAATTGTGCAAATTTGGTGTTGTGAGTGCCATAATGTAGCATTTCTTTTGTATTGTTAAATTGTTGCTACCGTGACCAACTGTTTATTGTACTGCAACAGAAGAAAAAGCAACCCGACGCCATCTACAACGCTACTGCCGACTCCTGCCTCCTGAAGGCACCGCAGAGGGCGCCAGCGCACTTTGCACCGCAACCCTGGTCTCACCGATGGCGCCACCTGATGCCGCCACCGAGAAACTGCTTGCACCGTGACCTGTGGGTGCTGCACTCCGCACCACATTGCTTCACGCTGTCGCCATGGTATACCTGACGACGCTGCTCCACGCCGACATCGACGATGCTGCTTTCACCGTGGTTCAAGGGCACCGCTCATAAGTTACTTGATGCACCGTCCTCATCCCACACCGCAGCCTTGGCCCACAGACGCCGGTGCCATCAACTCCAGTTTGTCAGCCGACAACAGCGCTTCAGCAACGATGACTCCGCTGCTTGCACCGAGACCTGCCAGCACCAAGACCGTATCACTTTGCACCACAGCCCTGGTCTCACTGACGCTGCTGGATGACCGTCACCGAGCCACTGCCAGGACCACGGCCTGAGGGCACACCGCACCGCTAAACTTTGCACTGCATCCATGACGCCTGCCAACACCGGCGCTTCCGACTTCAACCACGAGGAGTTCGATCTGCAACCCATGTGACTTCAAGGGCCTGATGACTCCTGCATCAACTTTCAGATTAAGTACCAACACCAGCGGATGCCGTCCCTTCAGGGCTCATCGAGAGGTCACCAACGCCCCACATTTCTAAAGGAACTTTTTTGTGGGTCTTTCCGACACCGCAGCTGACCCGAGACGCCGCGGTCAGCCAGAACTGTTTGGATTTGTTGTTCACTAGGCCATGGTAGCCCCGGATGGAGCTACCCACTTCAAGGAACTGTATTTTTCAAATATTCTTACAAAGTATATATTTTTGAGTACTGTATTGTGGATTTTTATCGGTTTGGTCTTGTTTTTGATTCATAAAAATATTGGATTTTTTTCTAAACTGGTGTGGTGTCCTTTTGTAGTGTTTTCTCTGTATTACTGTTGGTCATGAGCAAATGCTTTACACACTGCCTCTAAGATGAGCCTGACTTCTTGTGCCAAGGTACCAAGAGGGTGAACAGGGGTTATTTTAGAAGTGTATCCCCCTTACCCTGACTAGAAGCAAGGGTCTCTATTTGGATAAAGGTACCTACCTCTTCCAACTACAGAACCCCATTTCTAACACTATTAAAGTCATTTTTCACTGATGCAAGACCTATCTCTCCAATTAACTAAGACTGAATTACATTATTACATGTTTTATGCGATCATTTTGGATTTAGAGCAGGTAGAATATATAGGGCCATTTGTATGAAACCTTTTTTGAGGTTACAAACATCCCGATTTGGCCTATTTGCTACCCCAAGAAAGGTTTTTCAAAAGTACAAAAGCCAAATTGTGATCCTGTAATCTGTTACCGAATTGCAATTTGGGTTTGCGAATGGATCTTTTGCAACCAAATTATGGTCGTAAAACATTCCTATGAGTCTTTTGCAACCAAATTATGGTCATAAAAGATTTGTTTTTTTACCGACACCTCAGAGGAGGTGGTAGCCATTTACAAATGGGACCGTGTACCTATGGGACCCCTTTTCCCTTTGTAAATGTTGATAGAAAAAATGTTAAGAGCGGGCAGTGGACCACGGACCACTGCCTAATCTTAAAAAAACAAGCATTTGCAATGCAATAGGTCTCGCATCCACGCAAGTTTAAGCTATTGGCATTGTAAATGACAATGCCTTTTATTTACGTTTTAAACACCAAAACATAAATAAAAGGTATTGTCCTTTACAATGCCAATAGCTCAAACTCACGTAAATACCAGACCTATTGCATTGCAAATGCTTGTTTAGGACTTGTGTCCTGGTCAGAAGCAAAATGTGAATGACACCACAGTAGACCAATGATGGATTACCAGGGCTGACAGAACACCCCTTAAAGTATGTATATTTTTTTGTTTATTAAAAACAAAAGGTTTTGGGTAATGCCTGATCTAAAACGTTCCTGGCAGTGACAAAGAAAACAATGCAGGAGAGGTGTCCAGTGCACATATTCAGATTTAAAGACACCTCTTAATCGAAAACATGGTCTCAAAGCAGAGACTCATCTAGCCATGTAACAGCTTTTTTTGCAGTTTAATATAGCGCAGATTCGACCCCCCGCCTGCAAAAAAAAACTAACCGGCAATTGGTAAAGAAAGTCACTGGTCTCAAAAGTTTGTGTTATGCAATTCTGTGGCGAGATGCGACACAAGTAAAAATAAATACAGGACTCGGTCATTATGGCAATTTCACAGCTTACAGTAATATGGCCAGAGGTGAGAAAGAAACAAAGGTGTGGATGTGTAACTGATACTCAAAGGCTCAGTTGCAGGTGTGGGTCTGAAAGTGTATGAATGTGACCCAGGAAGCCTGATGAACACTGTGCATGCACCCGTCAGCCTCTGACACAGCTGGGAAGAGCACTGGGGCAGCTGCAATAATGGCAGGCTCTAAACATCAGGTTATGCTCCGTCTGACCATGGTACCAGGAGTCTATCTGTCAAGCCCAGCCTTCCCATGCTTAAATTCTTATCTTCCCCTCACAGCCAGGCAGAGGTCGCAAATATGAGCACAGAGGCAAAGACAGACCTGGTGATAGGCAGCCCATGTCACTTGATGCATGCTCGTCTGGTTTCTGACCCTGCGATGTTAGATTGACAACGCTTTTCAATATATACACGCGTGCCATTTATCTAGCCAACAGCTAAATAAAACAGCCACAGGCTTTGCAGACTGGTTGCGCGCACTGGCATGATGCTCCGCTGTGCATTATTCATGGTAAATCATGCATAAACAATTCGGGTGTTTCAACATCCATTCTAGAGAATCACTACATTGCACGCAGGCAAGCCATTACTAAAATAATCTTGTTGCATGTACATACCTGCTTTATTCTACTAACTTTGAAAGTGTCACAGCTCAAGTATTGAAATGTAACACATAGGACTGCACACAAGACGTGTCGCACATAAACAACCTGAAAACATGGCAATTAACTCCAGTTTTAAATCTGTAACAGTCACATTTTACGCTCACCTCTCCCTACCACCTTCGGTAGTTGCCATAGCGGATGCTCTTGGTTCCAGATAAGGCTGTTTTCTCCTTGCGTCAGCTCTGTTGCCCCTGGCAACGGGTGGTTCTCAGATTGAAACTTCCTTCATGTTCGTGTTACTGCGCATGGGAGCACATGCGCGGGAAGCATGCACACAAAAACAGCTCAATTCCCTACTGTCTGTAACCCCTGCCTTTTATTAGAGGAATTGTAATTTTCTCTCGGGTGTCTCTAGAAATCAGGCATTGGTACATTACAGTTCAGCGTGTTCTTCATCAGCACATCATTTGCTCCTACTTATGTTAGTCAGCGGAGGCACTATCAGCTAATAGCGCCATGACTGGCAGTGGACCACGGTGCGCTCGGCAGGGTGTAAGCGGGTGAATGTTTAGTAGATCCAGCTGGCTTATTATGACAGGGAACGAGTCCTCTTTTGTTAATGCGGTGATTTCAGGTTTCCTAGGAAGATTGGGCATCTTGCCTCATTCCAGGCTACTCAAAGCGACTCCAAGGTTCAGGCAACCTCTGTATATGTGGTTCAGGCAACCTCCTGTGTAAGTTACAGGAACACAACAAGCTTCAGAGGCCGCCCTGTAACTGCCCAGATGACCTGCTGCACTGGACCTGCTTGATGGCCTCTGCCTGGATTGATCTCATCCCCAAGAGATGCCCAAGGAGGTCCCCAAGAGGTGCCCTCCCAGACACTGGTTCCATGGCTGACATTAGAGTGCACTCTTCCTTGCCTAACTGTGGGTTCCATCAAATCTGATGTAGCGTGATGCAGTTCGACATAGGATCTCGCATCACAGCCCCTCGCAGATCCTGATCGGTGACCTTATCAGATCCGATGCAGTGTAATGCAACTCGATGCAGGACTTTGTATCGGAGCCCTTGCAGCTCCTGAACAGAACGGACACAGTGTGACACAACTTGATGACGGACTTTGCATCGCAGCACCGCGCTGCTCCCGATCAGAACCAAAGTCATGTGATGCAAACCCTCACATCAAGGACATAGGTACAGCAGGACTAACTTGCCTGCCTGAACCTGAGACTTAGGTCCTGTTCCAGTACTGCCAGATGAGTTAGCGCTTTGTGTTTTTGGCACTTTTTCTACTTAAAAACTTTAAAAGTTTTGATTGGATTATTGTCACGATGGTTTCATTTAATTTATTAGAATTTGCTATATTTTTCTAAATTGGTTTGGCATTTTTTTGTTTTGTTTTTTCACTTAATTAATAGTTGTGTGCTTCATAAATACTTTACACATTGCCTTTAAGTTAAGCCTGACTGCTTTGTCTGAAGTTAACAGAGGCTTAAGCAGAGGTGAATTTTGTGATTTGTGTGGCTTACCCTGAGAAGAACTGTGGTTGCTGCCTGAGTGGGGCTTCCATCTCCCTCAACAAAAAAACAGAATTTCTTGCACCCCTCATTTGTATGGCCCTATGGAAATGAGGGAAAACCTTTGTTTGTGTCAATGCTGAATTACAGAGTGGGCGATAGTGTCCTTCGTGAGAGGTGCCTGGAGTGCCAATGGACCATAAAACATCCCCCAAAGCAGTTGGAATTCCACATTGCAGCCATGTCCCCTTTTGAAAGTGTGGCTGGCTCTGCATACAGTTGAAAATGCATGTTTCACTAATGCAACCCCCCTCCCTCCCCCCAGTCTGGGTTGCCCTTGTTACCTCCTGGTATACAGCTGTGTTTAATAAAACGGTTAAACACATTTAAATAAGAATGAAAAACAATTGGATAACCAAGTTACTTAATATGGGCATTTGGCTTTCCACTAATAGTGAGGTTAAGGATCACTAAGGATACCCCCACTTTTTGCCTGGTGCTAAGCTTGTTTTTGACTAGTCTGACTGGGATCCTGCTAGTCAGGACCCCAGTCTATCTGCTTCCTCCCTTAAATTGTTATGTTGAGTACTTAGGTACATCCCAGATTGGATACTGGGGTACCCTTATCAGTCCCTAGTATATGGTACTAAGCAGGCCTTATCAATCTTGAAGTCAGGATGCTTGGGTCAAAGTGTGAGGGTGCACCTACAGCCTATGGAGTCCATTATCCCGGGTTGTAAGTGAAACAGCCACATATACAGAGGGGCACAGCGTAATTACGCGATGGCCATTGTGAAATGGGCTTAAATGAATCCTATCATGTTTGGTATCTAACACGTTGGAATCATGCCCCCACACCATAAGCGGTGTGGGAGGTGTGATTCCAAGCACTGGAAGAGCCATCCGTTAGGCTCTCAGTGTTCCTGATGCCAGCTTTCTAGACCCGGACAGCACAAAATGGTTGCTGGCGACCAAATACACAATTCTGCCCTCCTGCTGCTGAGCCAAGCTCGAGCAGGGGAAGGCAGAGCAATGGGCACCCTGTCACAGACAGGGTTTAGTATATTGGGACCGTGTGGGTGCACTTGCCAGTGCCACTAAGTCTGCATGAGGGGCACATTTGGTGTCCCCATGCATTGACCAGTTCAAACCAGTCCTTTGAGCCGTTGGCTATCACTCTGGCGCGAAACATGACAAAGGACAAGGGAGTAACCTCCCCCTTTCCAGAGCCTCCCCTGGGAGGGTCCCCTGAATCGTCCCAACCCTTTCTTTAGGGTACTTAAGGGCTTACCTGAGGGTGGGTCCCTAGATTCTTTGTGGGACAAGATTCAGATCCAACACCACTTCTTCTTCTACCGCTGGACTTCGTTTGGACTCGACTTCATCCAAAAGGCTTCATCAAATGTCCTTCTCTCATAGGATTTCCTTAGATGCCAGACATGTGAGAACTGAACAACGTTGCTTGGTTATTTCCTTAGTGTTCTCAATGCTTAATTAAGCTTCTTTTTTACCAGTTTGGTTTGCAGGCAGATGATAGCTTAAAGCTCTTGATTTTACACTGGCCTATCCCAGTTGTGCCATTCTGAATTGATTAGGTGGGAAATTGGTGAACTTGTGTGATAAAGGTTCTGTGAATAGTACCCAGTTTTCAAGAGGGTTAATGTCCACTCTTTAACGGGATTCAAACATTTGAGCTGCAGTGGCCTCAATGGAGTTAAATGATTTGTCTGACAAAGTGATTTTCCTGATGTTACCCGTGTGCAGATTACCGGGTATCCCATTCGCTGAGCGATGTATTAATGGATTGGTAGTCAAGTGTGTGTGGGAAGTGATTGCTTTCCAGCCTTTCTTCAATGTTAAAAGAAGCAATGCAGGGAAATAACAGTAGGCTGGCTAATACATATTCAAGGTTTGAGTGTGAGGTGGAAGTTTGATGTGTGAAAACAGGCAACGTGACCAAGCTGTTCTAGCTCTAAGACTGTCATGTAGTTCTCACTAATCCGTAGGATCTGCGCGTTTGTTTGACAACATAAACTTTGGGTGAGGGGCCTAGACTGATTCCTGACGCCCACACAAGATATGTTAGACTAGAAATCAGCTAGCTCACAGTGCCACCATAAGCCCCTATAACCCTACCAGGGAGCAAATAGTTTCTGGCAACCACTGAACATGACAACCCTGACCCCTCAGGGATCGTGGTAACAGATCAGAACTCTCTCGCTCAGTCACTCGTGCCTATTTGTTCTCAGAGGAATATACATAGAATGCTCACAGGGACGTTTTAAATATATTTATTGAACCAACGTTATTGATGTATACAATACATGTGCTGCGACAATCAGTAGACAGAAGCAGATGAAAGTGATTACAATCACCAAAAGAGTAAATAGTATAAACAATTCTATCATGGTGCATACAGTGTATATAAGCAGCCATATAAAACAAGGTAGTAATCAGGCGTGCTCCTACTAAGCAAGCCCTACTCTATGTGTGTCTAGAGTGTATGTAGGTGTACAGCCAAGACTTCCCCCAAGGGACAATCTAACCCCATTACCTGGCGGAAGATAATGTAGGACCCCATCTTGGTCATGAACTGGACACCCCTCACGGAGATGTCACACCACTGCGTGGTGAAGTCTCAACATGCAGGGATGCTCGGTGTCAGCTGAAGTGCCTCCTCTGATAATCCTATGAGATGCTGAATATTTATAATAAAAAGCATCCTTGTGATGTACGTTTACATTAGCGATGTTATCGATATGTAGATAGCCCTGTTGCCCCACGGATGAAGATAGAACAATTTGTGTGTAAAAGCCTTGTACTTGGTGTTTGAGGCATTGTGATAATGTTATGCGAAGCCTCATATGTAAACAGAAGTCGTTTCAGAGAAACTAATCCAACATTGTCACGCAAAAGGTCACAGCAGTAATGTTATTGTGCTAAAGAGGGCAATGTAGGAAAATGAGCAGCTTCACTGCATGGATCATACCAGGGCACATAACAAGACAATATATTCCACTTTCTTGTTTCAGCATTTGGAGTGCCTGGTCCCCTGGTTGAGAATTCCCCACTGTTGGTTCTGGTAAATGGTAATGTCATAAGGTTCCAGGGTAGAAATTCAACTCATGTTGTACTCTCCTTTGATCAGGAGTTCATGTACTACATTCTCTACCCTTGTATCCAGGATGATTGCATTTGGTTTCCAGTAAGTTCTTCTTTCTTTTTGGCATTAGGGGGTAGTTATACATTGACCAGTAACAGTTATTTAGGTGTGTTTTGAAGAAGGTCTTGAATAAAAGACATAATATATTCAGATTATTTTGGATCATGGCTGCACTGTGGCATTTCAAGGCAGTTTGGATGTAGAGAGCAAGTATCTCCTTTGATCGTTTGTACCTGAGAGACTTGATCGATGAGCTGAAAATTTCGAAGAATCCTAGCAGAGGGGTTGAGAACATGAAGATTGTTTCTTGTAGGAACTTCAAGTGAAATGTATTCCAGTAAGCTATTAAGTCTAGTTGGATGTGGCCCTCTCTCCAGTGTCATCCCAAAATGTTTTGCCTTTGCCCTCCACTTTTTGCTGAATTTGTTTTTGTTGGCTTATACCCAACTGGCATATTTAATGTACTTGTAAGTCACCAGTAAAGTGGCACTATATGTGCCCAAGGCCCATAAATTAAATGCTAATACTGGGCCTGCAGCACTGGTTGTGTCAACCACTTAAGTTGCACTTTAAACATGTCTCAGGCCTGTCAATGCAGAGCCTGTGTTTGCAGTTTTGAACTGCCATTTCGACCAGGCAAACAATGTTTTTCCCAGGCCCACACCTTCCTTTTTAATATATATAAATCACCCGTAAGATAGGCCGTGGACACACCAGAGGGCAGGGTGCAATGTATTTAAAAGGCAGGGCATGTATTTTTAAGTTTTACATGTCCAGGTAGTGAAACAAAGCCTACCCTCCCATAGGATAACATTGGAATTACCTAGTTACATTTTTGAAGTGTAATTTCAAAATGGGAATAGGTAACTGGTTCATGTTTAATGTCTCTGGAATTCTAATTTAAAATCCTAACTTTTGATGAAGTCGGATTTTAAATTACAATTCTGAAAATGCCAACTTTTAGAAAGTTGGCATTGTTTTGCCTTAACCATTTGGTCCCTGCAGCCTGACACTGGGACACATGATGGGGTGTCGGTGACCGTTGGGTTTTGTATATTCTTCCTAGAAAGCCTCACACAATGGGAGCTTAAGTGCGACTGCATGGGAGGGAAGAGCTGGGCACAGCCCACTTATGCTTGAATACGCTGTGTCCTGCCTTCACACACAGGGCTGCATACCCCTTGTAGT